>NC_069800.1:56372501-57076251 GCF_027406575.1 Nycticebus coucang | reverse complement strand
TTCTCACTAGAACACAGAGAAAAAGGGCTAAGACTCACTTCCCTGCAGCGGTAGGTGTGGTGTGCTGGACCTGCCAGGGGCTTTGCTCATTTCAGGACAACATGGCGATGATTTTGAGTATCAGGACACATAGGATTATAGGTCATGACAGGCCTTCACTCATTCTGTGATTTTTAAATATGAGATACATATATATGTGTGTGTGTACATATATATGTGTATGTATATATATATTTATATATATAAATCTTCCCAATATCAGCTGTAGCTATAGATTATTTCTCTCCAGAAAAGTAAACTAGAAAAGCAATTTATTATAGCTATTTGAGGCTACAAATTAGTGCATGGCAGTTAGTCAAATCTTATGTGCTAGATTTTACACTGTACTCCCTACCTTCTCCCCCATTGATAAACCCGTTTGGATAAATGGCAAATATCATTGTTTTCCCAGGAGGAAAAAAAACACAAAAGAACCAAAGAAAAAAATCGCTCTTTTTTTACGAAGCAGCCATGGTTTGACTCCATTCGCCTGACGTGAGATTTGGGTGTGCTTTGGTTTGGGTTGCCTTTAAGTATAATTCTGGACTCTCTGCTTGCCCTACACCAGTTCAATTTTAGTTTAGCTCCGGTTTTCTTTTACTTTCCACCCTTTCAGAGGGAGAGAGAGAGAGAGAAAAAAAAAAAAAAAAAGAGAGGGGCTTTGTTTTGGGGAATGATGAAACCATTTATTTGGCCCTTCTCCACTGCATTTTTGACACCTCTTTAATTTTTTATTGATCCGGGGATCTGGTCAAGTTTCAGCTGTGTATAAAAGGCAAGGGCTGAGGCCTGTTTTGCCCATCCAGGATGTCAAAAGTCCTTCTCTTGGTGAAGTTGGAGACAGAGTTGAGTTTGAAGGAGGAGTCTGTCCTTGGTAGTGAACCCTGTCCATTCTCAGGTTTGGGGATGGTGTCTGTCTTGTCCCTTCAAACGTCCATGACATCAGATCTCTGGCAAAGCAACCTAAGTAGAGAGCTCTCTGGTCATTTTACGATGGGCCTTGAGCACCCCAATTTGATTTTATGACAGGATTGTCTATTGCGGGTAGTTTGGACTTAAGTCCCAGGCATTCTGCAAACTGGCAAATGGGTTTCATCTGAAGCCTGTTAGTTCCACTATCCCAAGAAAGCTGAAAGGACACTCCCTGGTTGTTAATTTCCAAAACTCTGGGCAAAGTGGAGATTCTGTTGCATAAGCCCATGATGTGGAGGATGCCTTTGAAATGTTCGGCAGCCGGTTCTTATAGATTTCTGGAAGCCAATGGTGTCTTTTGAATTCTCTGCTTTATTAAATGCCTAAAAACTTTGGTACTTTAAAGTACCAAATGCCTTGGTACTTTATCAAATGCCAAATTGATGAAAGTACCCTTTCCACTTCTTACAGATGGATTGAGTTGTGGTCTGCTTTAGCACTTGGGAAAGGGGTGGCCAACTGGTGTTCCCTGGGTTGTTTTTAGCCCACAGATATTTTGTTTGGCACACACAGTTTTTTAAAAAATATTGGGATGAAATGCCAACATTGAAAAACCAGGGAATTGCACATAAAAACACAGATTTCCAGCTTTCCGTAGAAAATCCAAGGATCTGGTCACCGTCAGCCCTACCTTCTGCATGATGGCTAACCTGCATGAGGCCTTCAAAGCCAAGGCTGGCCCTGAGCAGAGACCACCTCCCTTAGAGCACACACATGCCCTTGTCCACAGCCCCCTCTGGGCTCTCCTGTCTTCTGACCAGATGAATTTGCTTCATGCTTGTTTCGTGTGCCTCTCATAGTTGACTGGCCTCATTCATTCAGGGTTCCTGTCTGGACCCATTAAGCATTTGAACCATTTTAAGTACCATCATGTTGGAGGCTGCTCATGGTGGGGGTGTTGAGAATGTAATTCCCTCCATCTTTCCTCCTTCCCCCCGGTGGCGGGGGACATTTTTAAATTTTAAAATTTAAAGTGTTTTAAATTTTATTTTAAAATAAAAAGATTTTGCCAACTGTGGTGGCTCACCCCTGTCATTCTAGCACTTTAGGAGACCGAGGTGGGGTGGATTGGTTGAGTTCGGGAGTTGGAGACCATCCTGAGCAAGAGCAAAACCCGGTTTCTAAAAAAGAAAGAAAGAAAAATAGCTGGGCATTGTGGCATGGGCTACTCGGAGGCTGAGGCAAGAGGATGGCTTGAACCCAAGAGTTGGATGTTGCTGTAAGGGCACTCCACTGAAAGCAACAAAGTGATATTCTGCCTCAAAATAAATAAAATAAAGATTTTTAAAACTTTGCATTATGAGATATTTTGAACAAATGTAAACACGAACTAGCACAATGCACTCTATGTGCCTACAACTCCGCTGCAGTTGTTAACCAGCTCATGGCCAATCTGGTTTCTTCTATACCTCCATCATGACATGGTAATTTTCTTCTTGTGCTTTTTGGGTTTTGTTTGTTTGTTTAGAAGTGGAGGTCTTGCTTTGTTGCTCAGTCTGGCCTTGAACTTCGGACTACAGCTGGGACTACAGCTACTATGTCTGGATACACAGTAATATTTTGAATCAAATTCTAGTCATTATAGCACTTCATATATATGGTATGTATCTCTAAAAGGACTCTGACTGATGCAAGATCACTAGCACACATGGAAATTAGTAAGACTTCCCTAATTTTATGAACTATCTAGTGTTGATATTTCTAGTTGTCTCCTAAATATCATAGAAGTTTGTTCTTCTTTGTTTTGTTTTTATTATTTATGGTTCATTTGCATCAGGATTTGGACTAGACATTGTAAGTGGATGCTTTGGGTTTTAAAGTCTGATTTAATCTGGAGGCTCTGTTTCTAGATCCGTGATTTTCAGCCAGTGTGCCTAGGCACACTCGTATGCCGTGAGAAGTGTGCTGCAGACGTTTTTAAAGATCATTAATTAAATTATTTTTGAAAGACGTTCAAAGCACTTTCAAAGTAAGTGTATTCTTTTTCTTTTTAATACACTTACTTTTGCCAGGATAGCTTGGCAAGGTGAGGTTTTAAGCATGGCCCTCTGTGTGTTCTATACATTAGCTTTCAGTTTGCAAGGCTTAATTAATTCAGGTCCAATTGTTTTGGGTAAGATTGTATCCTACGGGAGACATATGCTTCTGTTAGGAGGTGCAGGACCCTAAGTTGCTTCTCTTTTAGTGATATGAATAGTTGTTGATAGTCAGGGCCTAGCTCCATTGATTCAATGATGCATTAATTACGAAATGGTGATATTCTATTCTAAAGATTCCGCCATTCCTTCCTTCCTCTCTTGTTAGCTGGAAAACTTCTATAAAGGGAAACTTCCCTTCATCAACAATGGTAGAATTCATATAGAAAAATCAGGATGAATGCTTAATTCTTTCCCTTTATTTACCAGCTTTTAAAATAATGGGCTGGTTCATTAACAGCCTCCAGTGATGATCAGTTTGGGTTGTTTGTTTAAACAAAATTTTTTTTTTGGACTATGATGAACTCAATGGGCTTGAGCATAATTGATGCTTTAAGGTTACAATTGACTTTTTTTGGTAGCTCCTTTTGTCTGTATCATTTCAAACATCTAAGTAATATGACCTCCTCTCCTTTCTTCCTCTGGTTTAGCCATGTGTTCAGATATTCCAAGGCTTGAGGGAGGAAAGAATCCTGTGCGTACACTTAGGGCTATATCCCCTGCATGTATGCAGGAAATTGTAAAATTGTTCTTGAGTGACAGCCGGCTGACATATTCCTCCTCACAGCATTAAGGAGTCTGTGATTTCAGAAAACTTAGAGTTTGCAGAGTGTAGGGGAAGGCTACTAGGAAAGTTATTAGGGAATATTTATTAGTAAAGTGGCTATACCCAAAACTCAAAGTAACAAAGGGTTTAAGAAGAGAGATGATTTCTTTCTCATGTAACAGGATGAGAAACAGCAGCAGTCCATGGCTGGTGCATGGGCCCCATGGTGCCAAGAAGCCAGGTTCTTTCTGTCTTATTGTTTGCAGAGGGTGGTGGCCTCATCTGCACTGTCCAGGATGACTCCCAGATGGGAGGAGAGGGAGTGAAAAAGAAGAAGGGAGGCATGCCCCTTCCCTTAAGGGCATAACCTGAAAATCACATTTATCCCTTTAGCTGACACCTCATTAGCCAGAGCCTCTCCATGTGACCACACAGGTGCAAAGGATGCTGGGAAATGTAGTCTTTATTTACAATACTCCAATCAAGCACAGAGCTAAAACCTGTCACTGTGGAAGACGAGGAGGATGGATTTGGGGTCTCTGTGAGGATGAATGTTGATAATGGGAAAATAGCTCCAAAAGGAAGTTGGATATTTTGTATTCTTTAGTATTCTTAGGGGTTTCATCATCTTTTCCACAAGTATTTTTTGAATGCCTCCTATGAGCCCATGTAATTCTCAGGTCCTGGTGACAGAGTGGCACATGTTACTGTCTCTGCCTTCATGGCGCTTACCTCCTAGTTGGAGAAATAAGCAGCAAAGCAAATGTATATTCTGCATAGTAATAAGTATTGCCAAGAAAAATCTAAAACAGAATGAGGAAAGGGGCCTTAAATGTCCAATGATTGCTGATTTCCCCCAAATTCAGGAGAGTTCTCTTAAAGCTTGGTCCAGGAATCTCAAAACAGTTTATCACCTTTTTGCCTGAAGCAAGTTTTTCCGACTCCAGCGCTTTGCCATGTTAGCCTGGGGAACTCTCTGTGATGGGGCCCTGCTGGGTGCCCAATCCCCAACCTCTACCTGCCAGATACAGCAGGGTACCTCTTCCCTAGTCGTGTCTCCAGATAATGCAGAGTATGCCCAGGGAGGGGGTAGTTTTCCCCAGTTAAAAACTATCATCTGAAGGATTTAGTGCCCAATTCTGGTGGAAGCAATAGCTAATGTTAAGTGTTGACCAAACCATGTGTATTTTGGGAAAGGATTGTCTGCTCTACCAAGAGTCTTGTTATTGGTCATCTAGAACTCTCCCTGTAAAGCCATCAGGAACTAGTGTCTTAGGCTGGGTGCAGTGCCTCACGCCTAGAATCCTAGCACTCTAGAAGGCCAAGGCTGGCGGATTGCTTAAGCTCAGGAGTTTGAGACCTGTGTGAGCTAGAGACAGACCCCCTAAAAATAGCTGGGTGTTGTGGTGGGCACCTATAGTCTCAGCTAGTCAGGAGGCTGGGGGAGGAGGATCACTTGAACCCAAGAGTTTGAGGTTGCTGCGAGCTATGATGCCACAGCACTCTACCGAGGGTGACAAAGTGAAACTGTGTCTCACAAACAAAAAAGGAATTAGCATCTCACTTTAGCAACCAGGACAGTGGCTTCAGGTTCAGAAGATGTTGCTGAGTAAAGTAGTTATCAAAGAAAGCTTGACTTGGAGCTCTTCGCCTCTTTCTGGCCTGTGGTCTTGGGCGAGGCACGTGTAAAGAGTGACTTACATAGACTGTCAAGCGCCCGGCCACAAATATCAGGGGCCAAGGTCAGGAGGTGGAGGCAGTCTTCTTTTTTGGTTTGCTTCTTCTTCAAATTCGTTCTGCACCCATCTTTTCTCTCTTGCTTTCTCTGAGCAGATACTCACTTGAGTACCTGCTGTGGGCTGAGCTTTGTGCTAGGTGCTGGGACAGGGCCTCCGCCTGACTATAAAGGAAGGATTGTTAATCACAACAAACCATCAGTAATGAGAATGCCAGTTGGGGGGCTGAGTGATCTGAGTAAAATGAACAAGATGACAAAGGAGGAGGAAGCAGCTTCCGATGGGTGGGCAGAGAAAGCCTCTTGGAGGAGGTAACTTGATTTAAGACCTGGAGGAGGTGAGGGAAGGGAATTCCAGACAGAGGGAATAGCAAGTGCCAAGTACAAGGTTGGATAGGAACGTAGTTTTGATGTCTTTGAGAGCCATGACTGGGGCATCAGTGAAAGGGCATCAGTGAGGGCCCGCCAGACCGTCTGGATTTTATTCTGGGAGGAAAAGGAAGCCATGGGCAGGTGGGAGGTTGTAGTTTGGGGGGTAGGTTTGCCAGGGTGGAGAGAACAGGGAATAACTGTAACAGCCCTGTCGACCCAGCAGACCAGCAGATATCACCAAGGTGCTGTCACACGGGACGGATACTGAACAAGGGCAGGAGGGAGACTTTTTCTCATTTGTGTTTTTTTTACTTTTGGATTCTCTTTTCTTCTTTAGTAGATGTGTCATATTTAGAAGAAATTTTTTAAAAAGAAAGAGGATTTAGAAACAGAAAGCTTCTGGTTCCGCAAAGGGGGATGTCTCCCCCTGTCTGGATGCATGATTGTTCTTCTCAACACCTCCTCTCGGCTTTGAATGGAGGGTGACACGTGGCTCTGCTCAGGCTTCTGGCCTCTCAACTTTTGCTCGTGCCTGGAACGCTGTCCCCTCTCCCCTGTGCCTTTTGAAGCCCACTGGTGTTTCAAGGCCTTGACCAAGTATCTCTCTCTGCACCTGGAGAGCTTTCTCTTGCCTCTGAGTCCTGGGGACGTGCATGGTCTCATTCAAGTGCTTCCTTTTTTATTACCTTCCCACCCAACCCAAGTCTGAGTCTCTGAGTGGTGAGGACTAATGTCTGTGATTTGCCTGTACCCCAACCATTCCAGGGCTGGCTTTGGACATAGTAAGCCCTTGACAGCTTTTACTGACAGCTCAGCTCCCTGCTGGGAAGGTGCTTCCAAATGTTTGTGGAGTCCAGTGGATATCCAGCAGCAAGGTGGAAACCCACACTGCCTGGTTTTTTCTTTTGTTTTGTTTTTTTTGAGACAGAGTCTCACTCTGGGTAGAGTGCCGTAGTGTCATAGCTCACAGCAACCTCACACTCGTGGGTTGAAGTAATACTCTTGCCTCAGCTTTCCAAGTAGCTGGGACTACAGGCTCCCACCACAGCGCCCAGCTAGTTTTTCTATTTTTAGTAGAAACGGGGTCTTGCTCTTGCTCAGGCTGGTCTTGAACTTCTGAGCTCAGGTGATTCATCTGCCTCGGCCTCCCAGAGTGCTAGGATTATAGGTGTGAGCCACCATGCTTGGCTACTACCTTGGTTTTAAATGATGAACCCCTATAAGTTGACCACCCAAGGGACTGTCACAAACTGGCGGATGTGATCAACATAAGGAACAAGGCCTGCTGTACTGACATGTACACGGGGTGCATGTCTGGTCTTTGCAAAGTAGGTCATCTTAAGGAGGTGGTCAGTACAGGGAGGTGGTCAGCTATGGAGGCTTTATGGTATTTGCTGTTATCCCCATTTTATAGATGAGGAAACCGGAGCTCAGGGAGGTTCAGCAACCAGTCCAAGGTCACACAGCAAGAGTGTACATTTGTACATATTCTTTAGGTTTTTAAGAGAAAAGATGCTACAAGTTTCTCTGGGAGTCAGGTAAAAAAAAATTCTGTAGCATCCACTGACAAGGTTTGACAGGATAGAAAACCTGAGGGCATAGCCTATATCCTGGCCTCAGAATCCGGCTTTCATCTCCACTTGGCAGCACAGCTTTGGAAGGCAGGGACATCTCGATGTCACGTTGTTCCTGCCTTGGGCCATGGAGAGACAGAGGCAGAAGCTTGGGGGCTTCCACAGACCAAGCTGGGGCAGGGCCTCTGGCCCCTGGGCCTCCTAGAAAATCCACTTCTCAGCTCCAGCGGTACCAGGCCATCTGCGGTGTTGTGACAGCAAAACCAAGTGCCATAGGAAGGCTGCCTGGAGAGCAGGGCGCTGGGCTGGGCTCTGTGTGCCCTGTGGGCAGCTGCAGAGAGAATTCCTCCTCCCATTCCCTTTGTTTCTCCACTGTGCTTGGCGCTGGCTGGCTTGGATGCAAAAACACTCCTTTTGGAGTGAGACCTGCAAGATGGCGCCCCCTTTCTGTGCCAAGAGGCCGGCCCAGCTGGCAGGCACACCCATTGCAACTGCTGAGTTCCAGCTCCCGCTCCTCCTGAAGAAGATAGCGGCCTCCGTGGGCCCAGCAGGCAGAAAGCAGGAGGTGGCCGGAGACGCCCAGGAACTGGGCACCCGAGCCTGCCAGGGCTTCCCTCTGTAAACAGCAGCAGTGTTTGTGTCCCTGGCCCGGCCAGCAGGCCTTTCTCCTGCTGTGGTTACAGGCTGTTTCTGGGGGTGGAAAACAGAAACCAGGTCTGTGTTTTCCAGGCTGCCAGGGTTCTGAGAAACTCACACTTTGGCCCAGGAGCCGGAACTCCCTTCTCCTGCCCAACCCCAGGCTGGTGTCTCTGAAGGGGACACCAGCTCCCTCCACACTAGTTTCCTGTTCTGTTCTGATGTGGGAGAATGTTCTGAGAATGTTCTTTTGACTTGGAATGCAGCTGGCTTTGCTCTACCTTTGGTCCCTGGCCTCTTCCCCAGTCTAATCACCCCCCAGTTGGGTGATGTCCCCAGGAGCTTGCCCCAATGTGGCATCTTGTCGGCGTGGCTCTGACCAGGCCCACCCTTTGCTAAGACTTTGCTAAGTTCACACTCTAGATCAGTTGTTGCTCATGATCAGAGTTCTTAGACATTCAGGCCCCTCTGTGGGGCTGGTGTCAGGGGCTGGAAGGAAAGCAGTCGGTTTAAAGTGATTCCTGCCCGGAGGGATTTCAAAGAGGGGCCATTCATGCCAATGGGTCTTTTCATAGAAATGAGATGAGGTGTTTTCTCTTTGAGGTCAGCCACCTCTGTTTTGGGAAGTTTGGCATTCTGGCCCAAGTTTCTTGTGCTTTAGTCATTTCCACTCAACTCATTTGCTGAGTGCCTACTGTGTGCCAGGTGAAAGACAAGTCAAGAGCATTGATTTAGTAACTGTCCCTGTGGTTTATAGTTTGGCCAGGTGTCATTATACCACCTGTGTGTGCAGGTGTGTGCATTTTGCCTAGGGGCTAGTCTAGGTGGAGAAATAAAATCGACTTGATCAGGTCCTCCAGTGAACTTCATTGTTTAACGAAGATCGTTTTAGGCCTGGACAAAAAGCTTCTGTCCTTACTATTAGATGAAATTTTATTAGTGAGGCCGGAGTCCAGGGTCGGTCCTGGATTCAGATCGTCTGGGAGGGACCTGAGATCGTGACTGCTTGAAATGTCTTATCTGTTTCTTTTATCTGTCCCAGGCCCGTTCACCTTTTCTCCCCTGACCATCTTCGTGATGAACAGGTTATTTGTAGTTTCATGGTGCTGCTTTGTCCTTGCATTTCCTATAAAGTGGTAGTTGGATCTGGAGATTTCATCAGATTCAGCTTTGATGGAGCAATTACTCCATCAATGGTGGTGGGTTCCCCCATCAAGGGGCACATTGTCCTGTCTGGTGTTCACGGCCACTATGCTCAATGCCGGGATGTAGCATGTAAATTTCAAACATATCTTCTTCACTCCCACCTTAGAGTAATTGCTACGTTGACTTTTGCGTTTGTCACTTTCTTTTCTTTATAGTTTTACAACACGTTGTTGCTCCAAACAATACACTTAGTTTTGCATGCCTAAGAACTTTATGTAAATGGCTCCTTCCATAAGCAGTCTTCTTCTTTTTTTTTTTGAGACAGAGGCTCACTATGTCATCCTAGGTAGAGTGCGTGGTGTCACAACTCACAGCAACCTCAAACTCTTGGGCTTAAATGATTCTCTTGTCTCAGCCTGCCACGTAGCTGGGACACAATGCCTGGCTGTTTTTTGGTTGTAGTTGTCATTGTTGTTTGGCAGGCCCGGGCTGGGTTTGAACCTGCCAGCTCCGGTGTGTGTGGCTGGCACCTTAGCCACTAACCTACAGGCACCAAGCCTATAAGCAGTCTTCTGTAATTTGCTTTTTCCTCCAACACTACGTTCTTGAAATTCACTTCTGGTCTTTATTTATAATTCTTTGCCCTGTTGCATTGTGTTCCATCGTGGAGCTTATTCCTTCTGCCGTTAGTGGACATGGGGTTGTTCCTAGGAATTTCCTCTTTGCTGTTACTGACTGCACTGTTTGAAATGTTCCTGCCCTGTGTCCGGATGCTCAAACACAGGGGTGTTTCTGGAGGGCTTCACCGACAAGTGGAACTGCTGATCACAGGGTGTACATGTCTCACTTGAATAGTGCCAAATTGTTTTCCAAAGTGGTCATACCGGTTTACACTCCCATCAGCAACGCATGAGTAATTAATTGCACTACGGCCTCACAACATTTGATACTGTCACATGGTTACACGTTTTGACTTAGCTGGTGTATGTAAAACAGTATCTTTTCTGAAAGGTGTGAATTTCTTGAGTTATAGTTTAGGATGGTGTCATCCAAAATGGGTTATTATCATCATGGTGTCTCTGGGGCGTTTGTTACAAATGCAAATTCTTGCCCCAGCACAGACTTGCTGAATCAGAAACACTTGGGGGTGTGGGGCTGTCAGTCTGTGCTTTTTTTTTTTTTTTTTTGCAGTTTTTGGCCGGGGCTGGGTTTGAACCCGCCACCCTCCGCATATGGGGCTGGTGTCCTACTCCTCGAGCCACAGGCACTGCCCTCAGTCTGTGCTTTTGCAAGCCTTTCAGCATATTCTGAGGTTCACTTCAGCCCAAAGTACTGGTTTAGGAGATCTTTCTCTTCCCAGATGTCACAAAGAGAATGTCCTCGCTTGTCCTCCAAACACATCGCAGTCTTACCTTACACATGTGCGTTTGTAATCCACCAGAGCTGATGCTTAGAGAAGGTTCTGATTTCATTGTTTTGCGTATGATAACCACTTGTCCAGGCAAGAGAAGGTTCTGATTTCATTGTTTTGTGCATGATAACCACTTGTCCAGGGCCAGCTATCGAGAATTCCATGCTTGCCCCTTGCCTATTATCAATCCCATGTGAGTGTGGGCCTCTTCCTGCCCCCCAGCTTTGTTCCATAGGTTAATTTGTGCCCAGCCAGTAGCACTCTTGTCTTTTAAAAAAATTGACAGACCTTTGTCCATCACAGTACACACTGTTATTATTGCAACAGCTTTGTGGAAATGCTTATTTTTGGCAGTCCTGGTTTGTTGTTCCTCAAAAGTGCCCCGGCTGTTCGTGGCCTTTTCCATGTCCACGTCAGGGTCAGCTTGTTGGGCTAAATAGAATGGTACTGATCAACTTTAGATCATAAATCTCTCACTAAATTAGGGGGAAAGGGATGTTGTGCAGTATTGAGCTTTTGTGGCGTTTTCCCAAAGCCTGCTCAGGGCTGTCTTTGATAACAGAAATAAAGGAACGGCCACCACTCGCAGGGGCTCACTGTCTTGCCCAGCCGCCCACCCTGGCAAGCTGGAGATGGCCCTGCGGCCTGTCCTTCCCCTCCCGCTGGAGGCTTGGTGGCCTCTGCATGCAGGGCTGGGATGATGAGGGCTTCAGGGCTTTAATTGGGAGGCTGTGCCTCCCCTCTGTAGGTGGCTCAGGTTTCCTGAGGACGCACTGCTTTTAAAACCTGCTTCCCGCCAGGGTCTTTTCATGGTGTTTTCCAGCCATGTCCCAGGTGGCATATGAAACAGGCTCAGGATACAGAAGTTCTCATGCAGAGAAACGATTTCTCCTCTGAGTTGGATGGAGTGGAAAGTGAAGGCTTAGGGTTCAGACTCCACAGTTCCCATCCTACCCTCATTCGCTTTGTGGTTTAATACTCCTTCTGGGTACCAGCCGGGGTGCTGGGTGCTCTGGGTGGTGTGTACCTCATGGAACTCTTGGGCCCAGCTTTCACAGTCAGAGAAGGAGCTGGGGAGCCAGCGTGCCAGGCAGGAGGAGGACCGGGTGACCAAAAGCTCAGAAGCACTGTCTTCTTCTTAGGGATGTGATTTCTCCCTCTTTCTCTTGGAACCTGGTCTGGAAAGTGGGGCATTACAGTACCACACACTATGGGTGGTGCAGTGAGTACTGGTTGCCAGCATCCATGGGGTTGGTGGTACCCAGCATCCACAGCAAAGAGACTTGAAAGCAAGTCACTGGCCTCAGTGGCCTCTGTCTTGGATTCTGCCAGGAAGGAAGGGCTACTGGGGAGTGGCCACCATCGCAAGCTTGAAGCCCCTAAATGAAGCCGCTTCCTCCTCTCCCCAGCACCCCCAGACCACCTCCTCAGGTGTCTGCCTTTGTCCCTCACACATTGTCCATTTCTTTCTGTCCCCCATCTCCTCAGTCTGATTCTATTTATTCTGCTTGTGTCCTGCCTCTGTAGCCTGAGGGTCCGAGAACCAGGCTGGCCAAGGAGCTAATGGAGGACCCGCTCTGCTGGGCGTTTCTCACCCATTCATTGGCATCGCTGGGCTGTCTCACTTCCCCTCGGCCACGTCAGCCCCAGTCCAACTGCTGCTGGCTTGGCTACCAAGCTTCCCAGACCAGATCCTGGAGGCAGGCAAAAGCCAGATGCAGTTGGGGAAACTCTGGTTAAATGCAGTCAAGTTGGAAGTGGTGGCTTATTCTTTCACTCAGTCATCCCTCCTTGATATTTTTACTGGACACCTAATACGTGCTAGGGTCCTGTTGCTGGGGATACAGCAATGGAAGAGAGAGAGATAAGGTCTCTGCCTTCATGAAGCTATTACAACCCAGTGAGGGGTTGGCATTAAAATGTCACCAGCTTCCAGATGCACAGTCTTGTGGTCTGAGCCATGCTACCCTCACAAACCAGGACCCATGGCCATGCTAACCTCATGCAACTGAAAGGCTGTGCTGGTGAAAGCATTGTCTGTGGGGCTCACTCTGACCCTTCTAATGCCAAGCTTCTGTGAACATGGGTGCATGCTAACCCATGAGCTGGTGGGGCAGAGTGAGATGATACATATGAAATCATGAGGCTTACACATCCGTGGTTCCTTAGGAACTCTGGAGATGAACTTGGCTGCCCACGTCCTTCTTTCTAAGTGGTGTCTCCAGCCAGTGCCCTGAAGCCCAGCCCTCCTCCTCCTCCTCTCCCCGGCTCTGCTCCCTCTGTCCCTTGACGGATTCATGTTGTGTGTGGATTTGGGTTTCTGAAAGGCATCACTGAAATCTAACAGTGGAGAGTGGTCTTGGGGAAGACAGGAGGATGCTAGGATTAAGGCCCTTGGGATATGATTTGGGGGACACGACTGGACTTATGTTGTTAGACCTGAGTGGGATGACTGTCTCTCCCTGGAGGCGTCTCTTGCCAACTCGGGGCTTGGTACCATCTCCGCTGCAAGCTGATCTGCTCTACCCATCTGCCGATGATGTGCTGTCCTCACAGTTATCACCTTTGCCTCTTTCTCGAAACCAGAGTCTCAGAACTATCATGTTTACTCATCCCGAGAGCCGGGGACAGTTTGGGATGTGGCAGGGACATCTTTATCTTTCTCGTAAGCCCTGAGGTCTTGCTGGTAAGATGTCTGGCAGCTGGGTGCCATGTGGGCCTGCTGCCTGGGCTGGCTTCCGGAGGCCTCTGGTGTGCAGAGCAGGTTGGTGACTCAGAGTGCTGCTCTGCCTGTTGCCGGCCCAGTACCGTGGTGCAGCAAGTCCTGGGAGGGGCCCCTCTCGGCAGGATGTGAAAAGGCATCTTTGAGTGTGGTGACCCAAGAGCACACCCACTCTGAGAATGCAGAAATAACTTCCAGGGTGAAAGTGCTTTGGTGGGACAGGAGAACTGGCCACTGGGTTGGCTCAGCTTGTTAATCACATGTCCTTTGTGTGGTGGGTTAAGACCTATTACTGAAGATAATAGAAATAGCTGCTAACACTCTTGGTTACTTTTAGCTTGCCATTGTGCCAAATATATTCAGTCCCATAGTACAAACAAGTAAACTGAAGCTCAAGGGTGTAAAGGTTGGCTCCTGTCCCCTCAGGAGGCAACTGCGTGCAGAGTGCTACTGGGTGCCTTACATCAGAAGCAACCTGTGTGTGTTCCCTGGAAAAGCTTTCAAGGTTAGGAACAATCATTGCCCCCTTTTACAGAGGAGTCACAGAGAGCACTAGCATCTGCCTCAACTCCCGTGAAAGGTCGTGGCAGGGCTGGGATTTGGAGCCAAGCAGTCTGTTTCCCTGTGACTCTGGCCCTAGGGTATGAGCACCTCGCCACTCTGCATGGCCCTTGCCCCGAGTGCCCACTTCAGAGACTGAGGAGGGACAGGGGCTATTGGCCAGAGGAACCAGGGAGAGATTTGAAGCTGGCTGTGGGCAGAGAAGTAGGAATTGGATGCTGAGATAAGAAAGGTACCTATCCTCTAGCCCCCAGGCTGCCCAGAGAAACGGCAGTGGGAAGGTCAGGAAAGATCTTCTCCTTGCTCAGCCCCACCGGGGACCAGCTGTGGGATGGTCCTCATGACTTTGTTGGCAGCTGCCTGCCATGTTGGCATAGACTGGGATGTTAGCGAGGAATGTGCTTTGGCAAAACAGCGCTTAGGGGACTGTCCACCAGCTCCGAATGCATAACAAAATACCATAGACTGGGAAACTCAGACAACAGAAATTTATGTTCTCGCAACTCTGGAGGTTGGAAGTCCGACATCAGGGTGCCCAGGTCAGGTTCCACTGAGGAACAGGTTCCACTGCAAACAGCTACCTTTTCACGAGAGAGGCAGAAACTGACTTCTGGTGTCTCTTCTTCTAAGGGCACTAATCCCACAATGAGAGCCCCATCTTCATGACCTCATCTAACCCTAATTATCTCCCAGAGGCACCATCTCCAAATGCCTTCACATTAGAGGTTAGGGCTTCAATATATGAATCCGGGAGAGACACAGGTCAGCCCATAGCAGGGAGTATACGGATGGAAGTTTTGATGAAGGGGGTGAATCAGGAGTTAAGGCTCTGTCTGTGTGTCCAGGAGTTCCTGTCTTTTAGGGACACCTGATACAGTGCCACACATACATGAATGGTCCTTGCTGGTCACTCCAGGCAGCTTTTGAGTTGATAGCAGTAAGTGAAAGTGCCAGGTCTGTGGATCTCACTTAGAGAAATTTAAGACAGAGTCTGGTCCATGCTCTGCCCCTGAGGAATTTTGTTCCAGGTAGCTGGTGGCTTCTTGTGCCTGTGAAGGTGTGAAGGGAGGCAGACATGGTTGAAATCTTTTGGGGGAAATTCAAGACTTGAAATATCTAAGACTGATCAGAAGGTATCCTGGAAGGCAGTGTGACATGGGCTTACACTGGGCTGTGGATGTATGTGGGTGTCCCGTGCTGGGGCTGTGCTATGACTTGGTCATGGCATACTTGGAAGGGCACAGAATGATCTGGAAGGTGAAATTACAGGAGGATGAGATGGAGAATGCGCTGGAAGAGGCAATAAATACCCAGTGAATCCTTTCCTCACAGCAGGGGCCATGCTGGTATTCAAAGGAAAGGTCTCATGAAGTTAGGTGAGGGTTTTAGACCCCCCGTGGGGGGGGGGTCTAAAAGGAGGAGCCAGGGCAAGTTTTGTGTGATTCTGTGATATGAGGAGAGTGGGTTGGGGTGGAAACCCTCTTACTGCTCCACTCTTCCAGCTGCCAACCCCCTGCCTGGAGTGTCTCAGGCCTCGATTCCCTGGCTCATGGATAAGCACAGAGAAGTAAACTCAAGAGTTATTAAATGAATGTTTGGTCAATTCCTCCAACCCCTGAAGAGAAAGATGGCTTCTCAAACAATTAGGTATTTATTTTGTCATCTCCTCTGTGGTCGCAGACTGATTTGTGTGTTTGGATTACTGTTTCTTTCCTGAAATCTCAACTCGATGTAGCAACAAGCTCTTTCCTTTTGCCCTTTTTGTTTATTTGTTTTTGTTTTTAAGGCACAAGTTACTGTGCAGTGCTTCCACCGTGGCTCCTGCTTCTTAGCAGAGGTTTGGGGTCAAGGTGGCAATGAACTGACAGAAGGACCAGGAAGTCAGGTGGTGTGTTTAGAAGGCTTTTCTGCCTGCGGTCAGGCTTTGGAAACTGTGTGGTTGCCTGATAGGAGAGGTGTGGCTTCACTGCCTGTAGTCAGAAGAAATTATGCTGAACTAGAAAGGAGCAGAGGGGTAGCTCAGGTCTGTCGTTTACATGCTGGTTGTGGCCTTCCTTTTAGGGCAGCCTTGTCTAGAGAAAGTCAGGCGTTGTTTCTCGCTAGATGGTAAATGGATGTGCACTTGTGAAAAAGAGCATAGAATAGAGGAGGAGGTAGCATGTTCCACACTGGTTAGAAGGAACGACCCTTAGCCCAGTCCCTAATTCCCGCCAGCTGTAGGACACAAAGGCATGCTGGACTTCCCACCGAGTTCCATCCCATTTAAATACTCGAGCCTGTGATCTCAGAAGTTTTTGGAGGCTGATTGTACAATCTGTGGCGATGATGACGGACTCTTGGGTCTGTATTTTTGTCAGTGAAGGCTGTTGGCCCATTGTGCATTCGTAGGAGGCATCAGTGTTGATGGAGCCAATCAGTTATCTTGTCCACAGGATGAGGGAGGTGACTCACCGATTTATGCCTGAGGAGGGGGTGAAAATGCCAGCCACTGAGTAGGTCTTTGGCTGTGGCCTTGCGAAGGACCACAAAGCATGGGCAGCACAGGTGCCCCCCTCTCTCTGCCTCTGGGAGGATTTGCAGGTGCCATCTAGGGAGCATACGGTGACTCTGCCTACTGTCTGTCCTCCTGATGTCCCCTCTTCATAGTGCTGAACACTGACAGAACATACCCACGGGCCATCGGAGCCTCCCGTTTCATGAGTAGCCAAACAGAATCGTATTCTCAAGTTAGCGGCGTGGACCCTTTTGGGCGGGTCTTTATCTCCTTTTCACACCTTTCTCTGACCTCCGTCTGTCTTCATTAGAGGACCTCCTGGAGCAGCGGTTCTCAACCTGTGGGTCGCGGCATTAGGAAGGTTGAGAACCACTGTCCTGGAGAGAGCTGATGACAACTACAGCAAGCCAGCTGGGTTGTCTCATTCACTCCTGCAGCAGCCTTGCTCAGGAGGCGTTCTTACTCTCCTCTTGTGGCGGGGAAACTGAGGCTCAGAGAGACTCATGCAGACGTGTGTTCTGAGAGGCTGCTTTTGTTCCAAGAGCTTCTGAGGCTGAAACCCCCAGGGGCAGCCTGGTGACCTTTTGAATGTGGGCAACCCTGGTCTGGGACTAGTACCCCATGTTTGGGCTATTCCTGGGCAGGTCACCCCATCTTTCTCCACCTCACTAACTTGACCTGAGAATTGGTGATCACGCCCTCTCCCCTTACCACTGGGGCAGCTGGGAAGACAAAAGGAGACAGAGGGAGTGGAGGAGGGTGCTGGGTGCTGGTCTGGGGCTGGAGTTGAAGTTTAGGCTTCAGTTGAATGAGGACAGGTTGTTCCTCTGGCTCTCAATGCTGCTGGCTTCCACTAGGAAACAGACAGCAACTAAAATTCCATGACTAAACAGGAAGCAGCCCTCCAAACGCTGCAGACAAACCCCCCAGTCTGATGCTTTGTGTTTCTCTGGGGCGGTCACAGGGCTTGGCTTCTCAGATACTGGCTTTTGAGTCCACTGAGGACGCAAGTGTGTGCCTCCATCCCACACCAACACCAGGCACTGTGCTCAGAGAGAGAATCCTTGTGCTGGCCTGATGGGGTGAAGAGCACTGTCCCAGAGTTCCACCTAGATTTGAACTGCTCCTCCGAGGTCTGACCTCAGACCTGTGGGTGATCCCTGATACCTACTAAGTGCTACTTAAATGAATCATATGGATAAAGTGAAGGTTCACTGAAAGATCAACTCACGATAAGGCAGCTTGATAAGAGAAGTATTTTTGTTCACCGTGCACATAGGGAGAATCTCACAGTGATAGCCCAGTTTCCCGGCAGGATGGTTTTAGAGGGGAGGAGTATGAAGAATGTAGTAATCCTGTCGAGTGACAATAGATGCTTACTGCGGAGGGAGATGAATAGATTCTTAGAGGAATGAATGGATGGGGGAAGCAGACCGACTTGGACGCGATTCTCTTTGGAAATTAAATTAACCTGAGAGACAGATATTATCTGGTCTGGGTGCATTCTTGCCCATCTTTCCTACAGTGCTGTGAGATAACAGGGAAGGGGAGGAAAGGCGATTGTTCTTGATGATGAGTCTGTGGTTTTGTGCAGATAGAAGGAAAGTCCCTTCCAAAGCCTGTTGATCTCTAAGGGCCTTGGATTCAAAATACTCTTTATACCAAAAAGTCATATTTTGGGGCGAAACTTCCTGAGCTTCTTCATCGTCTTGGCCATTACGGCACTTCGGAGCTGACTTTTTCTAGGAGGAACAACTGAGGCGTGGCATGCTCTAACTTAAGTTCTGACAGGGTCACCCTGCCATGGGGCCTGGGGTCCCAGCATGGAGGCAAAGAGACAGCAGGAGGTGGCTTGGTTTCCGGTAGATCCAGAGCGTTGACATGTGGATGGGATGTGGGCTGCACACAGGAGTCAGGGCACACACCAAGGTGGGCCCGAACAAGTGGAAGGAAGGAATGTGTGTTTCCATAATGAGAACAAGTACAACAGGGTTATCTGGGGAAGAGGGGAGGTGGAGGGAGGGAGTAGTGAGGATCCACAGGTTAGTTTTGGCCGTGTTAAGGTCGAGATGCTCAGTGGGCAGTTAGACAGCTACTTCTGAAGTTCAGGGGTGCTGCTCCGAGCTACAA
Organism: Nycticebus coucang; assembly: GCF_027406575.1. Classification (NCBI taxonomy): domain Eukaryota; kingdom Metazoa; phylum Chordata; class Mammalia; order Primates; family Lorisidae; genus Nycticebus; species Nycticebus coucang. Next base: position 57,057,717 of record NC_069800.1, on the reverse strand, counting down.
ATATTAATTAATCTTGCCCTGTCAGGATATAGGTGGTATCTTAAGGCCTGGAGTGAATTATCTGACAATGTCTTCTGCTCCTGGATTTGGAACAAACCAATTTATAGTGGAGGTTGGGAAGGAAGCTAGCTGCCTTAGGGCCACGTGTACCTAGAATTTTTGCCTCTGGAGATGGCCTGAAATATATTGTCCAAAGCTACTAAAGAGAGGTTTGGTATTTTGCTCCAGGGCTGCAGCAGCCTGTAAGCCAGTCCAACCAACCCATTCCCATTAGAGCCCACCAGTTTTGGGAATTCAGGCCTGTCCCTGCGGAACTGCTAAGGAGACCTCATTAATTGCATGCTCTTCCCTGGAAGATGAGGTTGCAGAGCACTCACCACTCTCCCTGAAAGAGCATCCTGGTCTACCTGACAGTGAAGCAGATGGTGTTGCATCACTTCCTGTGAGAAACTGAACCCAGAAAATATTTATACGTCAGGGGTTCAGAATGGATTCTAGCTTTTTAATTTGTCCATTCAAAGGGGATTGAGAAGATAAGTATTTTGAAAGTTGTCAGCATCGTTCAGCCATCAAGCGGGGTTTATTTATTTAAAACTGAAGAGAAAAATATGATAGAATGGCTTATAAAATAGACTGTTCAGGTCTCCTTTTCAAGGGTCTTCATTGGTCTTACTAGGCAGAGCTACTTTTTGAAAAATTGTCAACCACAAAAGAAAAAAATGTAAGAAAATGTGCAGTTTTATGAATGTACATGACCACCGAGGTGCTGTCACCAATAAGATGGAAACTGGGGCCAAATTTTGTGTAGCAGAAGCCTAAAGGAAGATGACATTTGAATAGATCCCCATGAAACCCTTATTTTCTTTTGACTGCCACAGAAGCTAGTTGCATTTCTTTCATTGGCCATGATCTGAAGATCCATCACAGCCCAGCAGAGTCCTTTTGAGTAGCACATACCCCCAGACTCTTGCTGATGCACTTTGACTTTGCACAAAGTCCCTCATCTCAGCTATCATCACCTGGTGTGGGGTTAACTCTGGCACAGATGTTATCAGTTAGGACAGCCACAGGGTTAAGCTCTCTCCTGGGTTCTGAGTTAAGAGGCTCCAAGTTAAGAAATACCCATTAAGTGGATATTGTTGCATGAGTTGGAAGCATGATAGAGATCAAAGGTGATTTTTTTTTTCTTCTCAAAAATGGTTTTACGAATCTTTTTCAGAGCTGATAGACACACACCTTAGCTGGATACAAAACATATTATGAGACAGAGTGACTGTGATCTTTGATCCAAGAAATCAAAGTCAAAGGTAATCGATATCTTCTGCTTCTCCTTTTGTTTTCCAGCTGTGTGTTTCCTTAACTTCAATTTTTTTTTTTTTTTTTTGGTAAAAGAAAACTTTTCTACCTGAGGCCCTGTCTTCTCATTTCCTGGTCGTCTTCACAGACACCATCTCTTGCTCTTAAGGAAGGGCCAGACCCCACCACAGCCTAGGTGGATGTCCCTGGGGCCTTCCCTGAGAACCTCGGGCTGTGAGGCTGGAGCTGGAGGTTGGGAGGGAGAAGGGAGGAACTTGCATGCTCCCCCGGGGGGGCTCATCACGCTGTCCTAGGACTGGCCTGCATGGGAAGAGGCAACACTGTTGGTGGAGTCTGCTCCTTTCTGGTTTTGTATGCTTGGCTTTGTGTATCCAGTTAAATAAGCCTGTCCACGTCCATCGGGGTGGGGTGTCTGCATGGGGGAGCAGCAAGGCGGGCAGGGACGGCGGAGCCCTGAGAAAGGCCCCTCGTATATACCAAGGGCGAAGGAGAAAAAAGTCTTTGGTGATTTCCATTCTTGATCCCCTGTGCTCAAAGTTTCACCTCCTCCTATGGGCTTTGTGCTGTGTGCTTTCCACAGCTTTAATTTGCTACCCAGTTTCTGGGTTCTTGAACTGGGCCTAGAGCCAGGAGCCCCTCACCACCTCCAATTAGTAGACCCACCTTGATGGATCTTGGCGATGGGGCCTCCACCAAAGATTCCAGTAGATTGAAAAGACCTTCTGATGCAAGTTTCAGGAGACTCTTTGGGTAGAAAATCCTTGAGGGACCCTGAGGAAGCCACTTTACCTCTCTGTGTGTGCCGTGGCTTTTTAAATGCTGTGGCGATCATTTAATCCCTGGCACATTCTAATCAGAATAAACTAGAACAGGGTGGGCATCCAAGGGCCGGTGTTCTTGCTGGCCGGGCAGCTCCTGTGGAGTCTGCCACAGCTATTAAAGTTCCTTTTGCTCATGGAAGTGTTTTCGTTACCGCCCAGGCCAGGTCCAGTGTCCTTGGCAGTGTCACACTGGCGGTTTACTCTGAGATCCCCCTAAAAAACCTCACTAGTGCCCACAGAGGAGCTGACATCTCAGAACCATGTTTCCCAGAGGACGGGCCCGGCTGAGAGGGAACCAGCATGGCCCAGTAGCAGAAGGAGCCCTTCGTGGGGAGGATGTGGTTTCAACACATTCTTCAGGGTTCTTCAGATTGTCAAAAACTGGCAACAGCCAGTAATCAGTGTGTGTTTGAACCTGTGCTATGGCCCCTGCTAAGGGCTTTGTGTCCTCTGAGGGGTCAGGATGAGAAAAATGCAAGTACAGTTCAGTGCTGAGAGTTTTAGCCACAAGCTTGACAGAGGACAGTCCCTCTGTAACGCGCTGCTGGAATCTGTGCTCAAACCTTCAGTTTAGCGCCTGCTACCCAGAGGGGATGTCTTATTGCAGAACTCTGCAGATACTCCCACTGCTTCGGGCTATAGTCCTAGCAGGGTTTTTTTGTTTTGTCTTGTTTTGTTTTGTTTGAGACAGAGTCTCACTTTGTTACTCCTGGTAGAGTGCTAGGGCGTCACAGCTCACAGCAACCTCAGACTCTTGGGCTCAAGTGATTCTCTTGCCTCAGCCTCCCAAGTAGGTGGGAGTAGCCGCCCCACCACAACACCCGGCTTTTCACTAAGCCTTTCAAGTAGTGGCTGGCTGAGCTCCTCTGCAAAGTTCCTCTCTAGCAGTCCTGGGTACCCCCAGCAGGAGGAGACACCTGGGCATGAAAGGCTGAGATATTACTTAGCAAGTGTGGAGGAGAGCCCTGGGGAGCTTTGTCCTCAGCTAATAAGTCTTTTCAGTTTTGATACAGAAGTCAGGCTGCTGTCTCAGGTTCCCTCTTGGCCTAGCTTTCCCCAGACTAGTTAGGACAAAAGACACAGAATCCCAGAGAGTACTTCATTGCTTTTGGGTCACCCATCCTGGTCCCAGCAAGGGAGTCTTGGGAGTGAATTTAGCAAAGAACTGCAGGGCAGAGTAAACAGCTGATGGGGATTAAGAGGCTAGTGCCTTGAGCCCCTGTTGGCTCTCGGATTCATTGACTTGGTCTGGAGAATGCAGCATCTAATTCCCATCCAAGCTTGAGAAGTGTCTTTCTGGCTGCAGCGTCTGTGGCTGGCCCCAGGCTCTCGTGGGCATCCACGTGGTCTCACCAGCCTCTATAAAACACGCTTGAGGTTTGAGAGAAAAGCAGGATTGGTCCTATTCACTCCTTCCCGTTGCCTTCTCAGGAGATTATGTTTCAGAGTCAGCAGTTAAGGGGAAAGAGCCTTTCGTAAAAATCACCCTTGACAGCCCTTTTAATTGCACCTACAGGATGGGGTTTTTCCGTAACCCTGAGTAGTCATTCTTCTGCAAGCTCAAGTTTGAGAGCCTCTGAGATCTGATAAAGGAAAGAAGGAAGTAAGAACACTGGTGTCTGGGCCTTCAAGCAAATCAGAAAATTCCTAGGGCATTTTCTGGATGCTAGAAGAGTGGGATGCTAGCAGAAATTAGGTCTAGTTTTTAGAAATTTACCACTCCATCAGCCCAGAATTCTAGTAAGAGGCATTGGCTTCTACAGATTGCCACCCTCAAAAGAGAGGCAAAGAGAACACCCCACTTTCTTTTTTCTCCTTTGCCCTTGGTATATACTAGGGGCTGGCAAACTACAGCTCTCAGTCCAAATCTGGCCCACAGCCTGTTTTGGTAAATAAAGTTTTGTTGGAACACATTGTGTCCATTTGCTTGCATATTGTCTATGGGCTGCTTTCATGCCACACTGGCAGAGTGAGTCGTTGAGAGGCCACAGAGCTGACAAAGCTGAAAATGTTATCTGGAAAGAAGAAATTATCCTCTTCTTTTTTTTATGTCTGCAGCCAGCTATTTTTATTGGAATATATTCTCCTTATACAAATGCCTTTGTCATATATGCCCCAAATATTACATTATACATTTTTTTTAGAGTTTTGAAAAAAATATATATGTCACGCACTGTCATTCAGGCTAGAGAAGTGGTGGGACCATAGCTGCTACACTCTAGCCCAGGTGATAGCGAGACCCTGACTAGGGGGAAATTTTTTTCCATTTTTCTCCTTCCTGCTTTAGACTTAGAAGTCACTGTGAGGTTATGCACATCCTCCATCAGTCTTTCATCACATCTCTAAGGATGGTCAAAGGGCCAGAGTGCTGTGGCAGACACGCCACCGCTGGCCTCACTTCTGTTCTTGACAGTGACACTGTTCCAGGCACAGTGCCTGGCTGATCCCTGGACCAGGCCACTTCCGGCTTTGTGCTGTTCACTGAGCAGAGGCTGCCCTCACCTTCCCCTGACCTCACAAAAACACATGGAGGAGTCTGGGACCCCCAGAAGAAAGGGGATAAATGCTGAACTTCATTTCTATGTCTCTTACCGGTTGTGTGGGCCGTAGAGTGTATGAGTCATTTAAATGGATCCTGGGTTCGAAGGCCCCTCTTCACCTGCTGTGCTAAGAGCCTGCCTGCCTTGACTTCCCTATCTATCTCTCTAGGGCTGGTGTGAGCATTACTGTACAGCCCTCATGCTGCAAAGGCCTGGCCATAGCCCATAGTAAATGTGAATCGCTCGTGTTCTGTAGAAATAAAAGCTCTGGACAAGCAGCAGATCAGCAACCCCTTTTGTCAATTGGAGGTCAGAGGACAGTCAGCTTCCCTAAGCCAAGTGAGAAGGCTGATGGTGTGGGGTCCTTGTGGTGGGCAGAGATGCCGGCATTACTAAGCACCTGCTGTGTGCATGGTGGTGTGGATGCTAGAGTGGGGATATCTCAGAGTCAGCACTGGCGCCTGGAGAGAAGGAGGGCACGGTGGAGGGAACATGGAGGTGGCTTCCAGGAAGAGAAGTGAGGGTTTAGACGAGGTGGGTGGGAGCTATTTGGAGAACAGCATGTGGCCCAATTTGGGAAGATGCTCAAAACATTCATTGCATGAATGAATTGCCGATGGCAATGACACAGGAGATGGCTCAGCCCAGACCTCGGAGGCAGACTCTGGGTCAATCCTAGCTCTGACCTTGTGACCTGAAGTTTCTGTACCCCTTTCTAGGCTTTCATGTTCTCATTTCTTAGTGCACAGAATTGAGTGCTTCCTGTGCCCCAAGGCATGGTCGGAGGGCCAGGACCACAGGGGGATGAGAACGTAAGCAGAGCAGCAGAGAGAGCTGCCAGGAACTGGGAGATAGAGGAGGGGAGAGGATAGGGGAGGCCCCTGCAGCTGTAGCTGGGGAAAGCGTGCTCCTGGCGAGGCCTCCAGCAAGAGCAGAGGAAGCCAGGGTGGTTGGAGAGAGGTGCCGAGGGCGAGGGCGGCAGGGAAGGTGGCGTCACAGTGGAACCAGGTGGAGGGGCCCAGGGCAGGATTGTTGGATAAGGGACACTGTAAGCACCCAGAGGGGCAGCATTTGGGAGGGCTCCTAAGGGGGGAAAGAGAAAAGGAGAAATGTCACGGCAGACATCGTGGGACTGCTTCACAGGGCAGTGAGGTCTCCCCTTCCCCCCATACTCCAGTCTACAGCATGGGGCCTCCCCATAGGCAGCTGAGCAGAGGTACCTCCCTGCCCCCAAACTTGGAGTCCATTTTCAGTCTGACAGGGCTCCACCCCTTCAATCCCCAGCCAGTGTTTCTGCTCTAGAACTTTCTCCTGTTCACAGCCAGAGGGGCAAGCTCTGAGGTTTCAGAAAGAAGAGGTTCTTAACCTAAGAGGTTTGGGTGGAGTTTGAACCTCAGGGCCTCAGGGCCACCTCACCACCACGGCCACCCTCAACAGTGACAGGGTCTAAATGCATGGTGATTGTGGAATTTTCCAGACGCATCCCTTTGCTTCTACCTGAAAGTAGCTCTCAGAAATCAGGAACATTTGTATCCAAAGGGAGGGGGAAATCGCTTCTGCCTACTTGAAAAGTGCCCCACCCTCCCACCCCTGTGTTCTGAGAAGGGAAACGACCCTCTTGTGAGGGCCCCGGTGCCAACATCGCTGCCTACCAGCTATTTTTAGAAAGCTGAGCCTGTGGAAAGTTTCCATTAAGGATCAACTCCTCTCGTTTCCTAGGTTGAGAAAACAGGAAGGCCTTCAGAATCCGGGCTTTGAAAAGCTTCACATGAAGCTGGCTTGACCCTACCTTGAATTTACCATGCCTGCCTGCAAGGTGCCGTCAGCTTCTGCCCTGCAGAAGGGGCACCTGTGGAGGGGCAGGGCTGGGGGGTTTAGGTCCCCTTGGAGACAGCTGGTACTCGGTACACAGTAGGTGCCCAATTACTGCTCTGTGTTCCTATGAATGGGTCCTTTTCTGCGCTCTGGAAGTGTTCGTTATTCACATGCACACATTCTCATTCATTCACACATGCATCAGTTTCTCATACATACACGTCTATTACCTACAGAGGGCGCCAAAAAATGCACACAGACTTTAAGAGATGCTATCTATGTATTACTTTTTGAGGTTGAATTGAAGGTGCTGTTACTGGCCGAGTGTACGTAGACATGCTACTCACATCCTGCAATTCCTACACTGTGGGGGAATGATTGATTTTACTTCCGACAAGATGGTGTCAAATATGTATACATTTTTTTGCCACCCTTGGTATATACTATTCTACAAACCAATACCAGCTACACTCTGGACACTGTGATCATTTCTTTATTCACATTATCTCATCGAAGCTCCTCAGCAACCCTAGACACACTTTGCATAAAGGGAAACTGAGGCAAGGCTCACCAAGCAAGAAAGAGCAGAGGTGGAGTTCTAACCCTGGCTGGCTGGCTCTAGCACCCAAACTCTCCTGTGCACATGCTCTGGGCATGCATCTGAAGGACCAGGAGCTAAGCTTGACTTTCTGGCACAAAACAAACTCTATTGGCACAAAGCCTGAAGGTGAGGGTCCCCAGGAAGTGTGGGGTGTTACTAAGCATCTCTGAGTGGTGAGCTACTGGACACCACTCACCAGGCACTGTTATGTCTGTTAATGTCTGGAATTTTCACAATAGCCCTAAAAGGGGTGCACTGTTGTGATTCCCACTTTACAGATGAGAAAACCAAGGTGCAGAGAGGTTAAGGTTACACAGCCAGTTAGTGAGGGAGCTGAGAGTCAAACCTGGCTTTCCCAACTCTTTCAAACTGTTTGCATTCCCTGGCTCTGGAAGATACAGACTTACCTGGGGCAGGTTTTTTTTTTTTCCAGGGAAAAGTACCCTAGACCTAGGAGAGCCTAGCTTTGAGCATGACTTTGGGTCATTCTTAACACTTAACCCTTGTGCCAATATTCTAATCTCTGTAGCTTCAAAATAAGGCTGAGAAAACAAACTATAAGGAGGTTGTGGGAAGAATTCAGTGACAGAACTAGGAAAGGGGTAGTTAACCTGCCTTGGATGAGACCCCCAAAGGGCTCTACCCCTCCCCCTTCTGCCCTGGACCAGTCTGCACAACCCAGCTGCAGAATGGAAGGAATCTACGTAGTCAGGTAACGTGCACACCACTGCTACCGGTAGCAACTTTTTCTTTCTGAGAACGTTGAAGGAGGCCTGTTAGCAGGTTCACGATCCTAAGATCTCCCTGCCCTGATTCCAGTAATGAGTCCTTTAGATAAGTGGCCAAGATGGGGGAACGTAGCTAGCTTCTTGACAGCTGGTGGCTGGCTTGGCGCTCTTGCTAACCACTAGGAACTCCGCACCTGCTTCTGGGAGAGAGATGACTGAACCTTACAGAAACCCTCTGAGGACACCTTCTAGTCTGGACTGCCAACGTGCTCCATTCGTGGTGGTGCTGCAGGAAATAGACTCTGTGTTTGAACTGATGCCTTTGTCCGTCTGTGCCCGTGGGATGCTGCTTGTTCTCTTTCTTTCTCTCTTTTTCTCGAGGCTCCGCTTTTGAGAACTGTTAAGTTTTATGAGTCAACTGTTAAGTTTGTATCAGCCTTCATCTCATAACAGGTATTTTCTAAAGGTCACAGTGGAAGTAGTTTGGTACACAATAGAGAGCCCCAAGTGCATTAAATAAAATACAGACCTGGAGAAAGTCACTTCAAAAATGCCCTATGACCCAAATCTATTTTTGCCGCAAAAGATTTGCGTTACCATGAGAGCAATTCTTACTCACAGATGTGTAGCACAAAATATTAATGCCAAAAAAAAAAAATCATTTTTTTGGAAGGCATTTCTTGCGTTAAAAATTATCAAACGTATTATCACAAGGAACAAGAAAAAATGTATTTTAAGAAATAGCCTGGTGGAAGTTTCTAGAAAGCAACCCTGAAGTTTGGTTTCAATGCCCTCTCACTCGCCCCATTCTCTCTCTCCCCCCTTCTCTTTTTTGTAGTTAATGAAATTATCAGGAAGGAGTTTTCAGGACCTCCCGCGCGAAATCAGACGTAGAAGAAGCCATTAGAGCAAGACTCCTTCCGAATCTGACCCCTCGGCGCCCCTGCTGCCCCCCCCCCCCCCCCGCTCCCCGTCTCCTTTCCTGCTCACCTCCCGGCTGGGAGCCCACACGTGGAACAATGCGCGGGCACAAAGCTGACTCCTGGTTAAGGAGCTCTCCATCTCTCTCTGTCAACGCCTTTTGATTTTTGTCTTACATCCCAAAGAGCATCCTGGTTGATCCGAAACCCGAATATTAAGTGCCTGCTGACCACAGCCACATTCTGTAGAAGACAGGACACTGGAACTCACCTGAGAACTGAGTGACTGGCACTTGCGGGGCGGGGGCTGGGGACAGAAGATGTGGGCGCTGTGATTAAACCCCAGCCCTTGCGTTCATTTTTCCAGGGGACAGATAACAGCTCCTGGACCTTTTGAAGGAGAGGAGTTCTCAGAGCAACCCAAGAAACGTGGCCCAAGAGTCCGGCTTCTAGGCTGAAGAAACCCCAAACCCTTTTGGTAGAGACAGACAAGGAACCATCAATTCTTCGAGCTTGCCTAGTGCATACCACGAGCTGGGCCGGCAGTTAAAGCTTTATTTTTGAATTCTCATTCTTAAATAAGACTGTCTTGCCCAGACAAGATCACCTGTTAAAACTTCTTGGCGTTAAGTTATGACATGTACACGTTTATTATTATTATTTTTTAATTTTTTTTCTCTGCTTCAAAAGGCTGGCAAAGGCAGCCAACGATTGAGTCGTCCTGGCTTGCTGCTCTTCAATCCCTGGGCCGTGGGGTCCATACTAAGCAGTTTCCATAGACTGGGAAGGGTGGCCCAGGCTACAGAGAGCGAGGGCCAGTTGCTTTTCAAAGTTCTGCTTTCTTTCATGCTAATAGCCAGAGCGCTTTCCCATAAAGTAGTTAAGAATCTCAAGCATGTGCGTTGAATTTTGAAGAGGAATGGCAGAAAAGCTAAATCAATAGCAAAATAGTGCAGGTATTTTAGTTAAGTAGAACAGCCTAGTGCTTCTGTAGGTGGGTTTCTAACAAGACAGAGGAGAAGGGGTGAATTCCCTCCTTACCCAAAACTCGCAGTTTAAAGTAAAGCTCAGGATTTGGCCCCAAAGCTCATTGCTTATCCAAAGTGTGGCCCCCTAAAGACCTGTCTGCATGTTCTCATAGAAACACCTCTACTCAAGTGTGTCCCGTAGTTGGAATGCCCTCTGCTGGGATAAGTGGGGTGTGATTCCCCCCACAACTGTTTTGCTCCACTGAACACACCTGTAGGCCTCACTAGTCTTCCTCTGTTGGTGCAGTTTTTGAAAACAACCCCTCAAAATTCTTGGCAGATGAGTTTTTAATCACCCGGATGTGTTTCCATTTGCATTTGCTGCAGACACCCCAGGACAAACTGGAGATTCATTGTCAGCCACTCAGTTGAAAAGTGAAAATATTCTTAGCGCTCTTCAAAAGACCATACTTAAAGTGATTTCTCAGTCCAGTCTGCTAAGGCAGAAGGCCTAAGAAGTAAGTCACAGCCATTGATTGTCCACTGTGGGGCTTCTCTAGTTAAGGTTACCCAGAAGTAAAACCTTCCTGAGAGTCGGGGGCAGGTGTGTTTGGCACCCCAGCTAGTAGACAAAATGCCCAGGTTTGGGCCTTTGCACCTGTATGTGATCTTTTGGTGCAAACCGAGTATTTGTTTTCCAAGCACAGAGTCTTAGCTAAATTCTCTTTTAAATGAACACAATGATGGTAAGAAATTGACTTCTACTGCAAAACTTCTGGGATGCTAAACACTTCCTCATTAATAAAGAAAGTTCCTTAGACTAGCAGCTTTGCCTAAAGAATTGACTTCACCAGGGGAGAGTTACGGGTAGTTGGTGAATGATTTGTTCTCACTTGACCTGGCCAGGAGCCATTTTTTTGCACATGAGGGAATTTGGTCTTTCCTCAGTTATCTGAATGTTTTACCCAAGTGCCTTCCTGCTATTGTAGCAAAGTAGCACAACCTCATTGTCCACGGGGTGAAAAAGGACTAATGCATTTTCCATCCATTTTCTAACCACGTTTGTGAAAAGGGCTTCCTGACAGCTCAAACTCCTGTACGTACACATCTATGAACCCCTCTTTTTCTAAGACATCTCAGCTGGATATTAGAGGAAGCACTATACCAAATAGCCGAGGAAAAGAGAAACAAAAGCTTTAGATGTGAGTTATAAACAGGCAAGAGAAAGTGTATTCGGGAACTGGCAGCTGCCAAAAAAGTTTTGTCAGTTACAGATGCCAGAAGGAAATGTTGCCAAGAGTAATTAATTGCTCATGACATAGTGTTAGTAGGGGAAGAAGCAACGAGATCTCTGAAAGAACAAGAAGGTACGATATGGGTGTCCAAATGGTAAAGATGGGCGTGTTGCACGTGGGTTAGAAGAATGGTTTAGTCGTGGTTTGCCCTTGCTATGTCCAAGGTGATGTAAATATGTAGCACCCAACAGATACACCGTGTTGCTGAATGTAGTATATTTCCAAAGGTTGTGAGTCTGCCCAAGTCTTCCTGTATTGTACAAAAATACTGCTGCTTGATATTATATATAGCAATCCAAATTAATTAGTATGATATTAAATTTTATTTTCTTAACTGTATTTTTATGCTTTTGATCTGTCCTCAAAATATTGCACCCCTGTTGGAATTAGAAGATATTTATGAACAGAAATCTAAGTGTCTCTTTTTACATGTATGTTGATGTTTAAGAGAAATGATGTATTCTTGCAAATTTTGTTAATCATTCCAGAAAACACTCCTCCACCACCCTCAAAATCCCCCACCCTACCTAAGAACCTGTTAGTCATTTACCTGGTAGAAGAAAGCATCTCTGGAGAAGGAGGGGGGATAGCTTTGTGGAAGAAGACACCACCTTTTTCTTGCTTGAGAATGATACTGACTTTCTTCACCCCTGAGCCTGGATCTTGTCACTAAGGATTGTATTGTAAGCTGTCTAGATGCCCCCTAAAAGAAGTGACCTAATAGGTGATTTTGATTTAAAAAAAAAAACCCACCACCCACAAAACCTTGCCTGTGTTGTATTGTAATAGGATTCAAAAAGAGTGCCTAAGTGCAGGCCAGTATTTACAGAGCTGACCAAATCAGAGCGCTGATAGAGAACCTTGGAGACATTATCCAAAGGACAGCCACGGTTTTCCAGCATGGATATAGCTGAGGATGAACTGACTCCTTCCAAGCACTGAGAACCAATGATGCTGCATTGCTCATTTACATCCAGCAGCTGTCTCAGCAAGCCAGCTCTGACCAGGGTAAAGGCTGTCACATGCAGGCAGATCCGAAGCTGGTATGTTTTAATAGTCACTCTGGACTAAAGTGAGGCTAAATTAGTTTTCATGCAACAACAACAGCAAAAAACCCCAAACCTTTCCGAGTGCTTTCTCTTTTCAGAATTAAAAGGATGTCAGGGGTCCACTTAACAACCATGTTCATTGCGTTTACAAGAGGCATAGGGTTCTTGACAACCTAGGCTAACCTTTCCCAAACTCATTTTTTTAGGGGGAGGGACAGCACTTCAGGGACCCCGCACATCTTAACCTTGGGCCTCCCAGGCTTAAGAGCTTGGGCATTAAGTCTCATGAAGCCAAACCAGCTGATTGCACTGTAATTGATTTTCTGCATTCCAGCAATATGCTGAAGGAAACGCAGTTGTCACATGCAACTGATTGCAAACATCAGTTTCCCTCAGCGTTCCTGAGTGTCTTGCTTGACTTACAGCCAACATCACCATCATAACTTAGTTTGTTTAAAAACAAACTCTTCTGGTGGTTGGTGAGAGAGAGAGAGACTCCCTAAGCAAACCCCCCTCTGAAAAAGACAGGGAATCCTGGGTGCCAGAAGTGAAAGGGTTAACACCCTACCTTTTTGCAGCTGTTGGCTGAATACACGTTCTGTCCCCTGAGTTCAGGGTTTAAAAGGAACAGACAGCAGTGATTGCTGGTTCCATTGGGGGTGGGGGGACGCCCATAGCATTCTGACTGGCCTGAGTAGACCACAAACTATTGGGACCACAAGCTTAACATCCTGGACACCTCCTCGAAGAACGTCACTCACCCCTGTTGCCTCAACAACCCTCAGAGGGGAGAAAATGTTGTCCGTCCTAATAAAACTCTCCAACAAATAGACGTCTCTCCAACGGGTGGTGCTGGCAGACCTAGGTTTGGAAAATTCTGACTGTTAAAGTCATTTGAATACATCACATTCCTATGCAAATGTTGTTAATCTCCAGTTTAATGTAGTTTATTTTTGCTATATGTAAAGTATTTTTATACAGCTTGTATCATGATAGTTTAGCAATAAAACAGTTGAAAGCAGCAGCTGCTTTGGTTTATCTTTTCTTCTCTGGGGGGGCTGCTCAGATACCCCTTTACATTTGGGGTTCATACAGCAAGGAACATTTTCTGTGTATACTCCTCATCTCAGCCCAGTGAGGTGGGTACCAGCCCTCTGTGCTTGTAACATTGCCTGCCCAAGGTGACAGAGCCACGAGGTCAACCTGATTCCCTCTAGCACATCTCTGCTGTAATTCGTGTCCTACACCTCTTCTGGGGTAGCATCTCAGTAAAGGAAATGTGTGATGTCCACCGTAAGACAACCTGCCAGAGGGCTCCAGAGCATTTGCAGCCAACTGGGCAAAGACAGGGACTTGGAAGGCAAAAGCGGTCCTTTTTGAGCATCTGGCAAAATGCAAAGGGGTTTTTGATTTTTTTAAAAAAGCATCTTTTACCTTCAAACCCACAAAAAGATTTAGATACTGTAAGTATTAGAACTTTGTAGCTGCCTTCCTTTTAAAACAGCTTTCCTCTCAGTGTAGCTTAAGCACCTAAGAGATTTGGATGTAATCACTATTTTTGAAGTCTTAATATTATTCAAACTTTCTCTCATCCTTCAACCCCAGGGAGACATGGTCCCTGTCCTAGGCTCTGTGCCACAAATATCCTTCCACCCCACCGCAGCCCTGTGCTTAGAAATGCCTTTCTGGGAATTTTCTAGGCCCCCTCCCAGTGCTGGAAAGCGACAGTTATATGGGTAAGTATGCCAAGCCCAGACAGGGTCCCTCATGGGTCTTGGTCACTAGAAACACAAGCACATCCCTTTAAATGTCCTTGGTCTCCCTCTGGTGTCTGGGACCAGCTGGTCCCTATCCCTCATCTTCAGCTCCCCCAAAGGGCTCCAACATCTCCCCCTACAGGGTTCAGGCCAGTTTCTGGATGAGTGCCCTGGTAACAGGTTGCCCCTGATGACTGGTGCAGTATTTTGATTTTGATTTTCATGGGATATGAGACTGGGCCACGCGAATGGTACTAAGAAGCTGCCTTAGGAATGACTCAAATTGCTTATGTAGACAGGAACCCCACAGAGAAATATCTTCTCAGAGCCACACACCCTAGGGGCAACTCTGCCCCCTTGAGATATTTGCTGCAACCATGTGCAATTATTTTGCTTTCCATATTTGTTCACTTTATGAAAAATCTTATACGACTTCTGTCTAGAAAACCAGAATCATTTAAGAAGACAAGGGTAAAATGATAGTCATTTAAAAAAAAAAAACAAACAAAAACCTGATCTACATTTGTATGTGAGCCACACCTGGGGAACACAAATTTGGCCCGAGCCTCACTTTCTCTAGTTGTAAAATGAAGACAGTAGTCCCAGCCCTACAAGCATTGTGTGCTTAATAAATATTAGCTATTGATCCAATATCCCCATCATTTAACAAACAGATTTCAGATTCACCCACTGTGAGCCTTGAGCTGACACTGGGACTTCTTTTTCCCAATATGTGGAAGGAGTCATTTAGAGCTCTGTCCGTAGGGTTTTCCTAACTAGACAGGAAAGCCAGAAACACCACCTAAATTTTACAAAACCTGAGATGAAAAGGAAATCTATACCAGAGGATCTGAAGGGGAGTTTGCCAGGAGCTTGCAAATCTGAAAACATTCCTTGCTGTGCGTGCAGCTGCGTGATGTGGTTTTATACTAAGGAGTAGGATTAGAACACTGATGGTTTGGAATTTAAGCAGTAGCAAGACAGGAAAAAACACTGGTGACTCCTGTGCTTCATGAATTGGAAGAAAACTAATTTCTTGGCAGTATCAGGTTGACTACACATATAAAATAATGCTGAGGACCCGGTGGCCTTATGCACATTTGAAGTTCATTTACAGGGACCTTCAAAACACAAAAGTGAAGTTGTTTCTTCTGAGGAGCCCCAGTCACTGTGTTGAGGTATATGGACATGTTTGTGGTACAAGGATGAATGAGTTTGGACCATACTTTCTCCAAAAACAGCTTCTCATTCTAAACCCACTCTTCCCCCTGCCTTCCTGGTAAGAGTCAGAAGTTCAGTAAATGGCCCCACGTGGGGTTGTCACCAACTAGATGGAAACCCCTGCCTTGTTCCTGTCCTACCCCAGACACTGCAGAATTTCCTTATTCACGAAAAATTTCACACTCTGAAACTTTGCACTGGGCTGTAGATACAAAGTACAAGTGACAAGTCAGTTCAATTCCCAAGGGCTGTACTTTTGTATCAGTGGTCCTTTATTTTTTTTAGGGTGGATGGAGGACACCTCAGTCATCTAGGGGATAATGGCAAAACTCTCCCAAAACACACTGGCAACAGTTTCTGCTGCCTCTCCAAGTGGCAGAGGATATCTGCTTAAAAATCTTCTTCTCTTAATGCCACGGGGCTGTTCTTGAGGAAAAAGCATTCACAGGATAATCTTGGCAGAGGACTTGACACGCCCCTCACACATACTCCCAGCTCATCTGTAACTTTACTCTGACAGCTGGCAGGCATTGCAGGCTCACTGTGCCCTCAGTTTTCTGATTCCCTGTCTCCCTTCCCATTAGCTTAGGGCAACACCGCCTAAGCAGTTGCTTAGTTAGAACCCTGCTAACCCTCACTGTCCCCATTTCCCACAAATCAGAAGTCCCAGAGGGTCTAGTTCCAAAACCCATTCCATTTCCTTGCTTCACACCCACCGGACCATCCTCATCTTTTTCCTGGACTGCAGAGTGGACCTTTGCTTTCCTGGTGCACGCCGGGTCATCCTGCCGGTACAAAGTGGGTTCAGATCCTACCACCCCCTCCCCCGCATAAAGCCCTCCATGGCCTCTCTGCATTCAGAATGATCCAAATTCCAGGCAAGATGCTGGAGGATGTTCCTTGCTCACCGCCTCTCCTGACTCACCTCCATCCCCAGGGCCTCTCTTCTGTTCCTTGCCCAGAATACACCATTTTCCACCTCCATCTCTCTTTTTCTAATACGTGAAATCCTCAGACTCTGATCTCGTGGCTCTTACTCTTCGGGGAACCCAGGTGTCACGTGGGCTCTGCCCGCACACACCCCACTCATCCTATTTGGATAACTGCTCGCTTGTTTACTGTCTGTCTCTTGCCCCTGTAAATTCCAGGAGGGCAAGGACAGTTTTGTCGTCGTCCAGTGCTGCGTCTCCACGCCCTGGCCTACAGCGGGCCCGTGGTACTGGGTGTCAGGTGAACAAGGGCGCCTGCCTTCCCTGCGCACAGCACCGAGAACAATGGATTCACCTGGCACGTGTGGAGAATTAATTACTTTCCAATATTCAACACATTTTAAAATCCAAACAACGGACTCGAGAGAGAGCTGTTTTGGTTTATTTGTTTCCAATTACACATCAATGTATTCCAGCCTGTCTTCTAGAAAGAGCCAGCTCCCTTGATTATAGAAAGGCATAAAGGCCACAACTCCCTAGAACGCTGGAGCCTGCCAGGCCCGAGTGATCTGCCCGCAGTCACCTGCTGCCCTCCTGCTTGTAAAATGCTCGCTGCCGTGTCTCAACAGCTCCTTGGGGACCAGTAAGAGCAGGGCCAGCGCACCAGCTGCCTTTTACAAGCCAAATGTGAAACTGACTTCTCCGGGGAGCCTGTTTGACAAGGTGAATAATGGGATTGTTTGCAGCTGAGCGAGGCGTGACCAGAGCCCGCTGCCTGCCATGGTAGACGGTGCTAACGTGCTCTGGCTGGGCTCTGCTCCATCTGGGCCTCCCTGGGTCCACCTGCAGCCATGCCGCCCAGGAACCCGTGTTTTCACTAATCCTCCTTATGTGTGCACACACATAAGCCAGGGCATCCTCTGCACGCCCCTGGGGTCCCCACATAGACAGCAGAAAGCCTTCCTGAAGTCTACCGTTCGTAGACCTCCCCTGTCCCGGAGATGGGCACTGCCCAGGGCAGATCCAGACCTCCTCTGAGAGCTGGGCAGCAGGGTGTCCCATGCCCACACTCTCCATCTCCAGGACGGGTCTCTTTTGCCATTTATCCTTGCGTGTCAGACTCAGGGTTCCCTGAGTCTCTCACTCTGACCGCGACAAGCCTCTGGGACCCTACTTTCTGTTCTCTTCTCACAGCCCGGCATCAGCAAAACTCCCACAGCTCCAATCCCCACCTGGGAGCTTCATCTTAAATGAAACCCACCACGCCCCTGGGGCCCTGCTTCTCTCGCAGACATTTGTGACAAGTATCACAAACTTAGCGGCTTAAAGCAACACAAAGTCACTACTCTGTAGTTGTGGAGGTCAGAAGTCCAAAACAGGTCTCGCAGGGCTAAAGTCAAGGTGTTACAAGGCCATGTTCCTTGTGGAGGCTGCAGGGGAGAACGCCTTTCCTTGCTTGTTTGAGATACAAGCACCCACATCCTTAGTGCCAGCCGTCTTTCCTCCATCCACCAGGCTGGAGGACCCCACTGCGAGCCCTGCCCTCACTCTCACACCTCCTTCTGAGGGACCTCCCCCACCCCGTGATTGCACTGGGCTCACCTGAGTAACTCAGGGTACTCCTCCCATCACAGTTGCAGAGTCCCTTTCATTGTATACGATGACACAGCTGCAGGTTCTGGGGATCAGGATTGGGCATCTTTGGGGGGCCTCTTCCTGCAGCCAGCCCCTCTCAGGAGCCACACTGGGCCCCCAGGTGCCTTCGCTGCTCCTTTTTGCCACGCACAGGCTGTCCTCCCTGAGCACTGTCCTCATTTCTCAGGACTTTTGCTCCCAGGTCAGGGCACATCACTCAGCTATGCTTCTATCTTAATTTTTGGTGATTTTTTTCATCAGAGGGTCCCCTCCACACCCTGACTCCTCAGTTTCTTAAATTCCCCTCATGCTGTGAGGTGCCCTCCTGCTGTCACGGTCATGTCCCACACCAGGGTCCTCAAATGCCAGTGGGCATCAGAATCATGGGGGGCAGGTGTTAAAATGCTGATTGCTGGCCCCACCTCAGAGTTTCTGAGGCAGGTCTGCAAAGAGGCCAGGGAATCTGCATTTCTATCCAGGCCCAAATGATGCTCAAACTGCTAATTCAGACTGCTTTGAGACCCACTTCCTTAGACCTTGAAATTACACATCTCCACAGCCCCTCCCCCGTCTTCTCAATTCCCAGCCCCCCACCTTCTCCAGCACACAACAATTGCACCTCCCGCCTGAGGCCCACGTCCTTCCACCCACTGTAGCCTCAGCCATGAGGTGGTCCCTTCTCCTCTTTCTCAGCTTAATACCGCAGCCAAGCACTGTCACCTGGCATCTTGAGAGTAATGTGGGCAGATGAACGATGGCCCTAAAGATGCCCACATCCTAATCCCCAGAAACGCTTACAAGGCAAGAGGGATTTGGGATATGTGATTAAGAACTTTGGGATGGACCATTATTCTGGATTAGCCAGGTGGACCCAATGTAATTAGGGTAAATATGGGGAGGCAGGAGGGTCGGAGTCAGAGAAGGAGGGGTGATGATAGGCACAGTGCCCAGGAAGCTTCTAGAAGCTAGAAAAGTCCAGAACTGGATTCTCTTCTTCAGCCTCCAAAAGGAATGCAGCAGCCCTGTTTACGTCTTGATTTCAGCACTTCTGATCTTCAGAATTGTGAGACACTACATTTGTGTTACTAAGCCATGAAGTTTATGGCTAATTATTATGGCAACAAGAGAGAACTAACACGGTCATGCGTTTTTCCTAACTACCTCCCAGGTGGGCACCGGGCAGGGCATGGCCCATCAGCTGTGCTCTGCAAAGCAAGGGCTCTCCTTACCTCCATTTCACCAAATAGGAAATGGAGGTTCTGAGAGGTGATGTGACTTCCCCAGGGTCACATGGTGGGTGTCCAAGCCAGGCAGCAAACCCAGGTCCCCCTTAACTCTGATGCCACCAACATTCTTCCCATTGAGCCACACTGCTTCCCTAGTGCCCTCACCCCTTGGGCTTCAGTCTCCCCATTTGTCACACAAATAGATTTGATCGACTCAGCCCTTCCACCAAACGCACATTTTATGAGTTGTTCACAAGTATTAAGGGAGAAAATATTGGGGGAAGTAGGTTTATGACACAATTTTTTTGGAGGTACCATGAAAGTTCAGGTTAGAAGCCTTTTTTTTTTTCCTTCTTTTTGCATCAGAGTCTCTAAGATGCCAAAGAACACTGTGATGATGTGAAAAGGGACAGGGTGGGCAGCTTTTCCTGAACTGATGGGCCCATGAAACCGTACTGAGCAGTGCTCTGCTCAGAACTAATGTTGGGGACACCACACTGGGAGATGCTGAAGATCAGATGCTCCTCTCGTGAAGACCTAGGATTCTATGAGGTGTGACCCCCAGGGGCAGATCTGAGACTCACCCCATTTGGACCCTCATTTCTGTTCTTGAAAGGGCGCCTGGACATTGCGAGCCTGCTGGGTGACAGCCCTGTCGTGTTAGTCCCCTGTTGCTGCTGTCACAAATTGCCACAACAGTTATTACCTTACAGTTGAAGATGTTGGAAGTCTCCCTGGGCTAAAATCGTGGAGTCAGCAGGCCATTCCTTCTGGAGACTTTAAGGGAGCACTGTTTCTTTGCTTTTTTTAGCTCTTTCAGGCTGCCTGAGGTCCTTGGCTTGTGGCCCCTCCTCCATCTTCTGAGCCAGCAATATGTGACTCAGCCTTCCCCACTGCTTCTGTTTTCCACTTTTAAGGACCCCCATGGTTACACTGGATCCATCTGGATAATCCAACTTAATCTCCCCATGGCCAGGTCACTTGATTAGTAACGTTAATTCCGTCTTCAGCCTTAATTCTCCCGTTGCCACGTTGCATACATTCTCAGGCTCAGTGATGAGGACGTGGACATCATTGGCGGGCTGTTATGCTGCCAACCACAACTCCTTTGCTTAACTCTGAGTTCAGCACAGTTACAGCTCCTCGCTACTGTTCTGGGTATGTCCTCATGGCAGCTCTGTGGGAGGGCTGCCATCAGCTCCGCTTTATAGGAAACAAGCTTGGAGGTGTGAAGTCACCTACCCGAGGCCACCCAGAGGGTAAGACAATAAGCAGGAACTCACACCCATGTCCACCCATGTACCCAGGGAGCCCTGTTCTCAGCCATCACGGGGCTCTGTCACCACCGTGACAGGGCCACGCCTCCCCATGGAGCCCCCCGCTGCTTTATGCAGAGGGGCAGCTGACACAGCCTAGGGCTCCGCACTGCCCTTTTTACACCTGCCAGGGACCTGGTGGCCCACAGTGTTCCTTGGAGCATTTGCGATGTGCTTGGCACCATGCTCCGCCCTCCCTGCAAGGTCCATGTGTGGCTCAGCTGCTTGGCCTCACAGCTGTGAACTGGCAGAGTTAGGATCCGAACCCTGGTATGTACACCCAAAGTGGCACAGCCTGAAACCTCTACCCTTGCCCCCAACAGGGGGGATCACATGGCCCCAGGGTCTCTGCACAGGTGGCTCAAGAGATCTTGGGGAGGGGGTTTTGGCACCCACATCAGGAACTTCCTTATTTGCCAAGCAAAAACTAAGGGGACTACCAGGCCGGACAAACTGCTCATGGCGATTTGGTTTTGGGACTCTTACAGCTTGAATGTGGCCAAGAAGCTAGTGTGAAGAGGTGCGTTTTCTCCACTTGAATATTATGAGCCTTTGAAATTCACCTCCCTTCCTTAGCCAGGCTAGGGGGAGATGGCCCTCCCTATGTCACCTGGGCCCCCAGAGGGCTCCCTAGGTGGGCACAGCTGTCCTGTTTCAGTGTTTTTAGAAATGGTCATTGCTGCTGTGACACTAAATAATTTTGTTTCTCATGAGCTTTCCCCACCTGGACATCTGAATGTGAAAGATACATGTATCCTCCAGGACCAGCCCGGCACAGGGCTGGCGGCAGAAACTCCCACTATGCCAACACCTCCCGGCTGCTGGGAAGACAAAGGATGCCGGGTGGAGCCCCACTGCCCCCTAGAGGAAGGGTTCCCGGAAGCTGGGCAAGGATGCTCTGCATCAGGCCCCCCTCTGAACCCCAGCAAGAGCAGCTTCCAGGGTCAGCTTCCCTCCCCTGACCTCAGGCCATGTGCCGAGTCCCTAATAAGCTAGAGGAGACCCAAAGTCCCCACCAAGGCAAGTCCAGACCATGAACTGAAGCTTGAGATTTTAGTTTGATTTGTCTGAAACAATAGCACACACCCGTGGAGACTTTAAAAACCCACAATCCTGAAGAGATCAGGATGTCCCATGCCGCTTACTTCCACTCAAAGTCAACCAGACATTAAACTGTGAAATAAGAGTAAGGAATTCCAAGCTATTTCAGAGTTTTGTGTGATGACTGTTCCGAAGTCATTTTTGAAAAAATATGCTTCAAATTATTAACAAAAAAATGTGGGATACACCTCTCTGCCATTAACATTTAAGTATTCTTTTATGATGGTTGGCTCTTCCTCCGCAGATGAGATCACTCTGCATCCTCAGGCGGACTCTGACAATGTGCTGGTGTTACTGTCACCATCACGTACGAGGAAACTGAGAGATTAAGCAACTTGTCCAAGATCACACACTGAATAATTGGCGACAAACCTGGGAAGTCTGGGTATTTCTCATTGTGGTCACTGGGAGTTGAAGCAAAGGCAGGTTGTATTTTTCTTGCCTGTCTGAGTCTGGCCATAGTCCCACCCAGGGCCATCCATTCTCTGTGTACCTAAATTCTGGCTTTGGTGCCTCTTCTTCCCCTGTTGAGATGGGATCTCTCCCTCCTGGGAGTTCCTACTGCAGTTTTTTTTATTCATTCATTTGTTCATTCATTCATTCATAATTAACTCAGCAAATAGTTAAGTGCCTACTCTGTGCCAGGCAGTGTGTGGGGTGGGGGCCTTGGAGACCCAAGAAGAACCCTGTTTGCTGGGGGCTCAGCATCCTGCAGAGGGGGGGACAGGCCATGTGATCACACAGCAGATGCGAAGTCACACTGCAGGGTGTTCTACGAGAAGTGTTGAGGGGGGAGATGGATGAGGTCAGCTGGGCTTCCTGGAGGAAGTGACGAGGGCTGAGCTCCAAGGTGCCTCCGAGTTATCCTAAAGGTTTATATGGGGAGGCAACATGCCAAAGTGTGACCTTGGGAAGTGTCACTGTCTCCAAGGGGCTGTTGTAGCCAACTGGTGAGAGGGGATGGGGACGGACCACCGGGCACAAGGACACCTGCCTGGCAGGACATTGTGAGAAGGAAATGAGGGCCTTTAATGAGACTCCCTTAGCGACTATGTGGTCTGGAGTAAGTACTTGGAAACACGGCTAGTGTTGACAATGATGATGGTCATGGTGATGGTCAGCGCCATGTCCAGTGCTGGCCCCAGATCAATACACGTACACATGACGATTGATCATGCCCAGTCACTGGGAGTCAAAAACCAAGTGACGAGGACGGCATCCTCACTAAGCATGTGGGGAGTCCCTTGTCCCAGGCAGAGGCAGGGCGGACACGTCCAGTCCTGGCCATCGTCCACTCAGTGTCCTTTCTCAATCAGAGTCGATTTCTGTGGTGCTGGGAGATGTTTTCAAAATGATGTGAGCATATTTCTGAGGTCAACTTCTAATCAAGAATGACTCCCAGACAGTGCCCTGGTTTAAAAAGAAAAGAAGGGAGAAACGGGGTGACTCATCGTCCAAACCATTTGAATGAAACGAAGACACAACAAACTCACTGCTTTCCTCTTGCGCCAGCAGGGATTACCTCAGTCCTCAGAGACACAGCTGGAGGGAATTAAGGGGGCTCTCGGGTTCCCCGAGATAGCAGCGAAGACGACACCGAGCCACCATGACTCATGGCGAGAACCACAGAGATGTGGCCGGGCAGGCAGAGCCTGGGACCCCTCGTGGGGCCTGCTGCGGGAGAGATGGCCAGCGCTCTTGGAAGTGCCAGGAGGCCCATGGATTGCATATGGTGGGAACACAGAAGTAGGTCAGAAAAAGACCCCAGAGCTGGAGCAACTTGACCCCCTGCAATGTCTTCCAGTTCCTGGAGGATGTTGCCAGACCAAGACTCAGGTTCTACAAGCATCCAAAGTGCCTCATTGGAAACTCTGTTCTCAGTGCCAGTAATCTTTGCTCTGAATGCTCCCAGGGTCCAATCAGCAGTCACCTGACCCTCGGGGAGGGGAGGGAAAACACAACCACTGCCCAGGCTCCTTTTGGAATGTTGTTTCAATCAATTCTTGGTTTTGGTTATTCTAGTTTTGTTCTGATGGGTGGGTTTACCTTTAATGATCTATCTACGTCTGCTTCTGGATTTGCCAAATTTGGATGGTATTGAACAATTCCTTCCACTGAAAGATAAAGAAACAGGTGCAGTTACTCTAACTTCCGTCCGTTCTTTCCCTCCCCCATCCAGGTTAGACCTATAACTTTAAATCGTGGGCCTTGAGGGGTAGTCCGAATTCATGTCCCACCTCTGTCACTTATTTGCTGTGTAACTTTGGGGAAGTTACGTAACGTCTGTGTGTTCTAGTTTCCTCATCAGTAAGAATGGAGATGATGGTAGTACTTGCTTCATAGAGTTGTTATGAAGGTGCAGAATGAACATATTCGGTGTTAACTCAGAGTAAGTGCTTAGAATAGTGACTGGTATGTGATATCTTGGTAACTGTTAGCTCTTATTTCTCATCACGGTGTAGTAAAGCTTAGAACAAAATCTTTGATTTGTTATTAGGTTGATTCTCAAAACCAATGAACGGCATTTACCACATAAACCGAGTTAATAGTATTCTCTAAGGATCTAAGTGTAAATGGACCCTGGAAAAGGAAAATGTGATCCTGAGTCACAGAACCTTTACTGCTCAAAGGAGAATCTTTCAAATGTCGGGTTTCCTAGATACTTTTAGTATCTTTCTGGTAGTACTCTTTGCCTCGTCTGTATAATCATTGACTGACACATATTTAAAGTGTATATGCCAGCCTTTTTCTTTATACTGCTTTTCAAGAGACTGATATATAATCCTTGGGTGATTTTTTTCATATCGAGTCTATGGTTTCAAATTCTTGAGCTTCTTAGGGTATCTTTATTTCATTTACCTATACGAAGAATACTAGCTGAAAATACCTTATATTCAGAACGTGGAAGATATATCTTCATCATCCTTTGGGAACTATAAGTTTGATTTTCATTTTTTAATAGTTGATCACTCTTCAATTATTCTCTCCAAAATCCTACAGGGTAACCTCTTTGTTCATAAAGATTTAAAGGTTTTTCTAATGTCGGTAGATGTGCACTGCAGTTGGCACCTGGTGGAACTGAGGACTCAAGATGTTCAATGGAAGGTCCTAATTTCTTTCATTATTCCTTCCCTTTTATTCTCTCTCTTTTCTTCTTTTGAAATTTTCATTATACAGAGGTTGGAATCTTGGATTTATCCTCTGTCTTAACTTTTCTATTTTCCAGTTTTGTCTATTTATGCTGCATTCTGGGAGATTTCTTCAATTTGATCTTCCAGATTACTAACTTTATCATCAGCCGTGTCGATTTCAGTCCATTCATTGACATTTTCAAATGTAATCGTATTTCCCACTGTCAATAACTATTCCTTCATCTTGGACTATTCTGTTTTTCCAATAATCTACTCTTATTTTATTGATGTGATAGTCTCGCAAATCCTTCTGAAGATAAAATCTAGAATAAAAACTTTTTAAATTATTTTTCTAAAATTATCTCTGATTATTCCAGTGTGAAACATTCAGTTTATTCACTCTGATACTTTCTTTTTGTGAATGTTTTCTACAAATGTCTTAGGACACCCTGAATGTTTTAACTTGCAAATAAATAATCAAGTTGATTAATTTTCATAAGTAGCATGGGCTTCTCTGGCAACCTTAGAAGGTATCATTCCCCAATGGGCCTGAAATGCCAGGAAAAGCCATGGGCTGTGCATTCATATGGAGAAATACTGACCAACAAGGTTCCCTATAGAGTCTAAGGGTAGAGAGCATGTAAGGTAAGCCAAGGAGACCCCAAATTGCCAAAGCCAAAAGGATTAAATCAACAAGGGAGAGGCAGTCCTCTGATGGTAGGGTTGCTCAGAGATAGCACCAAGGACCTGGGCTCTTCCTCATTGCCGTCTCCTCATCCTGAGCTTCTGGTAGGAAGAGGAAGCAAGAAGGGTGGGGTGAGGGCACAGATTAGGAGGTCAAAAGCTATGCCAGAAATCCTCAGCAGGACCTGTGGTCTTCAGGGAGACTGGGAGATCAAGCTTTTCAGTTAATTGTGTTTTGTGACTTTGAACAAATTGTGGTTTATCTTAGAAAGGAAAAAGGAAAACAGATATTGGGTCAGCTACCCACTATGTGTGTGACGGGCACTTCTGTAACCTTCACCCCTGGGAGGAGCTGCTTGCTCTCCCCCACCAGCTCCATGTCATGGTGGAGAGCTTAGTTTTTTTCCTCCAGCAGCTGTGCCTCAGAGGTCACTATTTGTCCCCTAACATCAATTCTCTCCTTTTCTTTTAGTAATAAATAGAACTCCTCTGTCACTGGGCACATGGCTATCTAGAATGACCACATTCCTCAACTTGCCTTGCCTCTGGATGTGTCCATGTCACCAAGTTTTAGCCGATAGGATGGTGGCAGAAGCAAAGGGTTGTGCCCAGGAAGGGAAGGACTGTGCTATCCCCTGCTGCCTTTCCCACTGACCAGGCTGCTGATGTGGGGGGAGCTACCTGAGTACCCCAGAGGTGCTAGACTGTCAGTGTGGAGAGAGTGGGGACCCCCCTGTGTAATGAACATCTCAGTCCTGGCAACTCAGTGGAGCAGAGCGGCCACCTCCACCCAGTCTTGAGAAAGAGACGGATAATGAGGTGGAGACAGAGAGACACAGAAAGAGGGAGACAAAGGAGATTTCATCTTGTTTTAGCCACTGCTGTTGCCATTGTTGTTCTGCCTGGCACTTCCAAGAGTGCGGCCATCTCTCCTGTGGCCATCTCTCCTGCGGCCATCTCTCCTGTTGTTTGGGCGTTTGTTGCAAATATCTTAAACACGACGGCCCTAAGAGCCACCCTAAGATGTTTTCTCAGGCCTGTATTTTATTTTTTTAATCACCATCACCACCATGAAAGGCAAAATAATGACTCCCAAAGATGTCCACATTCTAATTCCTGGAATGTGTGAATATGTTTCTTTATATGACAAGAGGGACTTTTCAGAAATGATTAAGTACAGATCCTGAGATGGGGAAATTATCCTGAGTGCCCCAGCTGGGCCAAACATCCTCACAAGGGTCTTTCTATAACAGCGGAAGAAGAATCTGAGCAGGAGAAGTGATGACAGAAACAGAAGTGAGAGAGAGAGAGAGAGGGAGAGAGAGATCTGACGGTGCCGTGCTACTGGCTTGGAAGATGGAGGAAAGGACTAGAAGCTGAGAAGTCCAGGCAACCTCTGGGAGTTGGAAAAGGCGAGGAAACAGATGGTTCCCTAGAGCCTCCATGAAGGAACAGCCCTGCACGATTTGACATTAGGACTTTTGACCTCAAGGACTCTAAGTTATTAACTTTGTTGTTGTTTTAAGCCACTCATCTTGTGATTTGTTACAGCAGCAATAGGAAACTAATATACCAGTTAAAAACGGGTTTTATGTCTCGGTGCCCGTACATAGCACAATGGTTATGGTGCCACCTACATACACCAAGGGTGGCAGGTTCGAACCCAGCCCGGGGCCGGCTAAACAACTGCAACAACAAAAAATAGCCGGGCCTTGTAGCGGGCACCTGTAGTCCCAGCTACTTGGGAGGCTGAGGCAAGAGAATCGCGTAAGCCCAAGAGTTGGAGGTTGCTGTGAGCTGTGACACCATGGCACTCTATCTAAGGTGACATAGTGAGACTCTGTCTCAAAAAAAAAAAAAATGGGTTTTATGAGAAAATAAACAAGGTGTGCTGCATCCGTGCCGAGTGCTTTATCTGCATCACCTCCCTTAACCCTCACAGCCACTGGGAGGCTCCTTCTATCACCCGTGTTCTATAGTATTCCGAAACCTTACAAGATTTGGGAGAGGATGGGGCAAGGCGAAAGCCAGGCCCTGCACATCAACCTGGAAAAAAGGCCTTATTCTTCCTGCCTTGTCAGGATGTCCCTCTGACTCCCTGCCTCTCCCTCTTCCGGTTAGAAATAGCCTTCCCTCTGCTGCAGTTTGGCAGCTGGGAGGCTCCTCCTTTCTTGGTGCCCATAAGCGCACGTCAGGCCTCTTTGCTTTGCTTGGGGGAATGAGTTTGTTGTGACACCAGAAGCCTGAGTCAGGGGTGAGAGGGAGGTAGACGGGGACTCCTAAGAGCAGCCTCGCTCAGGAAAGCTCAAGGGCGGGGGTTTCAGTCAAATCTGCATACTCCCCACCCCATCTCCACACATGCTGGGGACCCTCTGGGCATCTGCCCTACCAAGGCCACCTTCAAAGTAGTTGGAGGGAGTTGTCACACTCAGCCCATGATCCAGGGACCCTGGTCCCTCTCAAGCATGTCTTTCTGCTTCTCTCTCTGTAGCGATGCCTCTCCTGAGATGCCGCCACCACTTAGCTGTCTGGCAGGGACAGGGGCCTTCTTTCTCCAGCCCAGCCTCAGCCTTGCTTCTCACTGGGGTGGGGAGATTGGAATGTATCAGACGCTCCGAGTTGCCCACAACCTCCCACCGTGGTTGAACACCAACTGTATGCCCTTGTGGGTCGTCTCATTTAGTCCTGTGAGGTGGACCACCACTATCCCCATTTTATAGATGAACTACAGTCCTGAGAGGTTAAAAGAACTTGCCCAAGGTCACCCAGCTGGTAGGTGGCAGCCCTGGCCCTTGCACCCACGATGGGGACTCACAGCTCTGGGTCCCTGCCTGTACACAGATGTGCTCCCCGTGGCCTTGTATTTCATGTGCATTTTACTTCCTATGTATTTTTGGCTGAAAGTAGCACCCTGTGGGTTCCTGCTGGCAGAGCCTTGATTCCCAGATATCGAGGCAGCTTTCTGAGCTGCAGGAATCACGGGCAAGGCTGAGATGCAAACCCACGACAGTGAGGCCAAGAGAACAGGGACTGTGTCTCTCACATTTTATGGATCAATCAATGAAAGTGAATACTGATCAAATGCCTATCCTGTGCTGGGAACTCTGCCAGAGACTCAGGACATGGAGATGAACGAGCTGGGCCTGGTTCCTACAGCTACGGTAGACCAGCAGGCACAGAGAGGACTGAGCTCATGGAGGCTGTGAGGGGCATGAAGGGAAACACCAGGTGAGACCAGGGAAGTCTGGTGGGCTCGAGACTTCCACCAGGGAAAGCCCCTCTGGGGAGGTGGCATTTGAAGACAACACTACATAACAAGACAACATAGACCAGGCTTCTTTACGTCTGTATCTCCAGTGACAAGCTCATGCCTGGACCAGAGTGGGTGACCATCAGTGTCTATCCCAGCTCTTCCACTGGTGGCCAGTGGGTGCAGATATGTCTACATCCACCATCTCCTACCAACCCCATTTCACAGATGGGAAAAACTGAGGCCCAGGGAGGCCAGCCAACTGGTGTTGAAATTCATATTCAAGTAGGACCAAGCTCCCTCCCCCAACACGTCCTGCCTGTGTGCTGAATAGCTACAGTAGAGATGGTTCTGGAATGGTCAGTGATTTCTACAGGCCTCGCCCCTCGGGTCTGGAGCAAGTGGCAAGCTGGGTTCCCGCTCTCAGTCCTTTTCTTCCTGATCACTGAGGGCCACCAGGCCCAAGGCTGCCCTCCAGGCACAACCCTTCCCCTGTTGATACCAGTCCTAGCTTGGCCCTAGAAAGGCCACTGGCTGCCCCTTGTCCTGGCTCTCCATCCCATCTCCCTGGCTCCGGGAGCTGAGGGGCCTTTCAGGCCCACCTGGTCTCGGGGTGCCCCACACTGCCACTCGGCTGCTCTGCCAGGGATCCCTGCAGTACCGTCTGTCCCTCTGCGGGTCGTAAATATGGCTCCTGGAGATTAGCTGGGTTCCAAGCTCCTGTATGTGGCCTCTCCACAGCACAAGGAAGGACTGAGTCACAGCCCCCAGCCCTTACTAAATTGGACTTAAAATGAAAAAATAAATAACAGAAGGAAAGGGCCCGATTGTTTTTAAGAGCAGAAAAATGAGCTTTCTTCGTGCTTACATGCCTCCAGAGTGACCCAAGGGAGTGAGCTCAGAGTAGCCACACCCCCCACCACCACTGAACTTCACCTTCAAGGTGAGGCCAGGAGCCAAAGAAAATATTGTGATAAAGTCTAAGTTACTGCTGACGCTTGCCCGGCAACTTGATTAACTGAATTGCGAGCAAACAAATCTCACAGCTCCTTCCTCTCTGCAAATTTGGGTGGAAGAGGCAGGGCCTGGGCTCAGAGCCACCTCCACGCCCGCCAGGGACCGCGCTGCACCCCTGCTCATTCATTCTTGTTTCCTCCCGTGCAGTGCTCCAGAACTTGCAGGGCCCTTGTTTGAAAAGCTCAGCGAAAAGTGCTGCACGGGGTACTAACATAGGAGATGTTTTTCCCCTTTCTTCTGTGGTCTCTCTCTTGACTTTTCCTATTTTTCATTTCCTATGTAAAGTTGTTCAAAGGAAAAAATAAATTGTAGATTGCTAGCTTGAAGTTTTACTATTTATCTGTATATGTAGCAATCTCAATTTTAAATATGAATAGAAGAACATTTAATCTGTACTCAGACTCTGTAAGCAGAATCACAGAAATTTTACAACTCGCATTTCGAAACTACCTCGACTGCTTTATTTCTTGATACCCACACGTTCTACTGACACGGTCTCTAGCTGACTGATGAATATGGAAGGGCACAAACGAAAGAGACTCTGGTGGGCCGTCAGCATCAGTGGTTGAATACTACAAGGAAACAACACATGTAAAAATGGTTCTGGTTATAACCTAAGAATATGGGGAAGGGGGAGAGGGAGGGGTGGGAGGTGGGAGGATGGGCAGAGGAAGGGTGATTGGTGGGATTACACCTGCCATGCATCTTACAAGGGTACATGTGAAACTTAGTAAATGTAGAATATAAATGTCTTAACACAACAACTAAGAAAATGCCAGGAAGGCTATGTTAACCAGTGTGATGAAAATGTGTCAAACTGTTAATAAAACCAGTGTATGGTGCCCCATGATCACATTAATGTACACAGCTATGATTTAATATTAATAAAAAAAATGGTTCTCGGGGTGTTTGTGCTTCTGTCTGCACTCATAGCAAGTTCTAGTTCTGAGACTAGCGTGGCTCTTCCGTTGCAAGAGCGACACTCACCCTGTACTTGCTCTGAGTCTCACTGAACTCACAGGGAATGCTGAAATCATGGGGACATGGAATACTCCCTGCAGACAGGGCAGAAGTTAACAGCGTACTGTTCCTATCTCCTCTGCTCAGGCAAAAGCTCCCTTATTGGACTTCACTCACAAAACCCAAGTTCAAAGATAAAATTGTTAAGAATTTTAACATGGTGTCCAGGCGTGATGGCTTATGCCTGTAATCCTAGCACTCTGGGAGGTTGAAGCAGGTAGATTGCTTGAGTTCAGGAGTTAATGAGACCCGTCTCTACTAAAAATAAAAAAATTAGCCCAGTGTCATGGCAGGCCCCTGTAGTCCCAGCTACTCGGGAGACTGAGGCAAGAGAATGGCTTAAGCACAAGAGTTTGAGGTTGTTGTTAGCTACAATGAGGCCATGGCACTCTACCAGAGGACAGAGTGAGATTCTGTCTCAAAAAAAAAAAAAAAAAAAAAGAATAATTTTAAGATGTCAAAGTAGAGTATTAAATCAAGTTCAGGGCCTTTCTGAGCCTGAGGTCTGTGCAATTGCACAAGTCATGTACCCATGAAGTGTACATAAAATTACATATTATAAATAACATCTTTGCTTTTCTTACTCAAATATTATATGTATGATTTAGTAGCAAAGTCTGAAGGTGACAATTCCTACAACATTGGCTGTCTAACTTACTGGATCATAGGATGATCCACAAGGCCCGTGTCACAAAGTCACTTATCAAAACCATCCATCAATTCTCCAGGGATTTCCCATCACACGCAGACCAGGGTGCACACAGATTGGTTTTCTGAACTGATCACTTAACGGGGAGGGGTTGAATTATCAGGATTGCCTTAGATTGAAGTGGGTAAACTCCTGCCTGCTGGCCAAATCCAGCCCCCTGCCTAAATTTATAAATAAAGTTTTATTGGGACACAGCCATGTTCATTGGTTTATGTAAAACTTGTGGCTGCTTTTCTGCTGCAGCAGCACAGTAGACTATCTGTGATAGACCCCACGTGGCCCATGCAACCTGAAATATTTACTATCTGGCCCTTTTACTTGCTGACCCCTGGCTTAGAACACTGAGGGCCCACACTTGGATCTAGGAACAGGGCCAGTGTCTCCTGACTCTCACAGCTGCATCAGAAAGGGGTTGGTACCCGAACAAAACAGGTGTGCTGAGGGGAAGGCAGAGGGACAATGAACACAGATGCATCAACCGACAGTTACAGTAAACAATAGTGTGCTATAAACATAAAGTAGGCTTCACTGTAAAGCAGTGCGGTGATTTATTTAGTAAATCCCGTCAGGTTCAACATCTAGATTGCTTATAAACGTTTGCCCTTGTAAATACAGTTGGTTCTTTGTATCAACAGG
This sequence comes from Nycticebus coucang, assembly GCF_027406575.1. Taxonomy (NCBI): domain Eukaryota; kingdom Metazoa; phylum Chordata; class Mammalia; order Primates; family Lorisidae; genus Nycticebus; species Nycticebus coucang. The sequence continues at coordinate 57,026,031 of NC_069800.1, read as the reverse complement.
TTCCACAAATGCAGACTAAACCAGCCTCATACAATATTCAGGAAAAAAAACACCACCATCTAATAATTATTTACATACTATTTATATGGTATTCAGTACTATAAGTATCTCGAGATTATTTAAAGTACAGGGGAGGCTTGTATAGGTTATATGCAACTACTACATTATTTCATACGAGGGTGATGAGCTTCCTCAGATGTTAGTATCCCCAGGGGTCCAGGAACCAATCCCCCATGGATACTGGGGGATGACTGTGCTCCTAAGACAGTTCTGTGTGCACACGTGTCTGGAACTGGCCATTTCCTTAGGACACTATCAATTGTTCTTATCTAAATGTGGTCCCAGTCAGGGGGCCTGAGCTCTTCTCCCACAACTCTGATTTCCTGTCATCTCCCAGAGTGGTGGGAAGACTTTGAAGTCTCACCTTCTCGCCTTATTCTCCAAGACGAGTGTGAGGGTGCCTGTGGAGACGCTGTGGAGACAGGTAGGGGCCCTCGTGTTGCCCAATGCAGCCACATCTCCCCCTTAGAATGTCAGCTTTGTTGCTGCACTTTCGCACGGAAGAAACAGAGCTCAGAGACTCACAGTCACTTGCCAAAGGTCACACAGCCAGCCAATGGCAGAGGGGAGACTAGGATCCCAGATGGACTGCGCCATACTACACATACAGCGCTGAATTCCTAGTGCACTGCTGGACTGTCTTGGAGGCTGTGGGATGATTTAAAGAGGAGAAAAACATCCTTCAACACAAAACTCCCCTTGCACCTGCTAGATGGTGCTGTGAGCTTCTTAACCAAGAAATGAGGGTTGCATCCTGCACTTTGACAGGAAACTGCAAATGTGTTGGGGAGAAGCAACGTCCTGGCTCAAATCAGACTCATTCCCCGCAAGGTACAGATAACCGTTGCAGTGCCGCCTCTGGTGCGTGCCAAGGTCAAGTCATCCTAAGCTGACTTCCGGATTTGGTCTACAGCTCTACTATTTTCTTTTTTTTTTTTACTTTCATGAATAGACTTTAAAGGCTACTTAAAAATCATTGCCATCAATAACAAATTAGCACCATTTGTCAAATGAAGGCAAACTGAAAAATATTGCACTGTTATATTAAATAGGTCCATTAATGCAGCACCTGAAATTATCCCCGGAACCACCAGAGCCATGTGCTTTGGCCTTTGGGGTACATGACGCAGCAGTGTGCCCCAGGCTACACAGGCGCTGGGACTCAGAGTCCTAATCCCCATATCTCCCAAATGTGCTCTGTGTCCCCAGGCTCTTCCTAGAGCCCACCGAGTTCTTTTCCCTTGGACTCACCCTGCCACACCAGCAATCCCATTCTCTGTGTATCAGGTTTTATTTAGATTTTCTCCCAGGTTTTCCAGTCTTTGAGGCAGGACATTAGCAGCAGGAGTATGAACCAGGAGCTGAGCCGTTAGCCAGCCTCCTTTCTAACCCCCTACTCCATCACCTGGGACACTCACCATCCCATTCTAGAACATTCTCCAGCAGCCTCCTGATGGGCATACTGCTCCACACCTCAGGTGCTCTTCTCTAAGCAACGATCTGTCAGAAGATGTCTCTCTGCTGACAGAGTCAGCTTTTGAGAATGTAACGGTACCATATTGCAGAAAGACTCTGCCTCCAAACTCACATCCAGAAATTGAGGAAACTTCAAAAACCTGGTCCTGATATGTCTTTCTAGAAACATCTTTCACTACTGAGCACCCAAAGGAAGGTTGCTGTGGGATTCGAGGGGATGGGTCACAGCGTGTGCCAGTGAGCTCTAGGCACCTTCCCCATCTTCTCGCCTTGGTCCGCACAACGGGAAAACGTGCTGTGTGTGAAGAAAACAGGTGTCCAACTCGCCTTCCAAAGGGAGGAAGAGTGACATCCCATTGATGGTAGAGAGAAAACCACTGAGTATTTGTCTGGATTCTCCCACCTCTGCCCTCTCTGTTCCCCGTGAGAGAGACTTAGGTGGGTCAGTTTGGCCTGACTTGGTGGGCAATTGTAACTCAGTGGGGAGCATTAAGAAACCTCACTGTGGCCACAGCTCCAAGATGGGTCCTCCAAGTCAGTCACTGATTTGTTTTTTCTATGGTGGAGTGACTGCTAGTGGAAGCTCAGGATTCGTTCTTTTCTTCTCTCATAATAATAACTGAATTTTTTTTTCAAGACATGGTCTCACTCTGTTGCCTGGGCCAAGTGCAGTGGCCTCATCATCACTCACTGCAATGTCAAATTGGTAGGTTTAGGTGATCCTCCTGCCTCAGCTTGCTGAGTAGATACTGGGGGCTACAGGTGCCCTCCACCATGCCTGGCTAATTTGTCTTTTTTTTTTTTTTTTTTGTAGAGACGGGGTCTTACTCTTGTTCTGGCTGGTCTCGAACTTCTGGCCTCAAGTGATCCACCTGCCTCAGCCTCCCAGAGGGCTAGGATTACAGCGTGAGCCACTGCACCTGGCCTAACTGAAGATTGTCACTGGGCACATGGCTGCTCGGGATTGAATTTCCCAACCACTCTTGCAATTTGGTGCAGTCATGGGGCTAATTGTGGCTGTCTCATTGCATATGGAAGGGACACTCACGTGTTCCTGACAATAACAGGCATTGGGAAAGAGTGTATCTTTCACTAGCCTGCTTTACCAGGACGCGGCTGGGTTTTTGGTCCCCAACAGCTTTTTGTGTCTATCTCACCAGGTCGTAAGCTTGGAGGACAGAGTGGTTCAAGTTGCAACAGCAAATACTGTTATCAAGTGCTGCGACTTGCCACCACCCAATGAGGTGAGCAGTCCCTACTTAGCCTAATAACAGTAACTGATACTTATTTATTGCTTATTCCCTTCCAATCACTGGCTATTTCCTGTCCATAGTGACTTAGTTTAAGTCTTAGAGGTAGGTCTTATTAACGCCATTTTGCACATGAGGAAACTAAGGTTCAGAGAGATTGACTAAGTCACCTTTGGTAACACAGTCAGCAAGGTTCAGCTCAAGACTATACAAGGCCCTGGGCCCCAGGGCTGTTTATCTAGTTCAGGTTTCAGCAAAGAACTACCCCAAGGCCAAAACTGGCCCACTGCCTATTTTTGTGCTCCCGCGAGCTAAGAATCATTTTCATATTTGAAAAATATCAAAAGAAGACTAATATTTCAAGACAAGAGAACATAATTCTTAGCTGCCTCTGCCAAAAGAATGTGGCAGAAGTACCAGAGTGATGTCTGAGGCTTCAAGGGGACAGACATCTTTGAACCCCGAATTGCCACGTAAGAACTATGCCCATCCTGAGCCAACACGCTGGGCATGCCATGAAGAGATCACCCAGAGATAAAGAGATGGCAGAGGAGCCCAGCTGGGTGAGTTGACAGCCAGCACCATCTGCATCAGCATCTGGATTGGTATCTGAATAAGCATCAGCATCGGCATCAGAATCGGCTTCGGCATCAGAATTGGCACCTGCATCAACATCTGCATCAATATCTGAGTGGGCACCTGCATAAGAATCAGCAGCAGCATCTGCATCAGCTTCTATATCAGTATCTGAATAAGCATCGGTATCTGAGCAGCTGCATTAGCAGCAGCAGCATCTGCATCAGAATAAGCATCAATATTTGAATCAGCATCTGTGTCAGCATCAGCACCATCTGTCAGAGTGAGCCTTCAGGGATTCCAGCTTTTCCTTACACCCCCTTCGCTGACCCCCTGCAGAGCCAGAGCCAAGCTGTTCCTTACCAATCCCTGCCCAGATTGCAGATTTGTGAGATGAATAAATAATGGCTGTTTTTTTTAAGCCCCCAAAGGGTAAATGATGTGTTCAAGGTCACGAGCTCGTAAGTGTCAGAGCTTTTGCTTGAACTCCAGCTTTATGTGGTTCCAAAGCCTCTGACCTTTGGAGTACCCGGATTAGATGAGATGCTATTGAGAGAGCTCAGCATAGCACCTGGCACCTGCCAAGTGCTTGGTGAGTGGGGGCTGTTGTCATTACTGGCGTCATTATTTGTATCGTCTTAAGTTGCCCCAGGCCTCTCAACAACATAGGGACAATTCGGTGTTCCAGGTAGGCTGTCTGATTCCTACTCCAGTGTTCTTTCCTCTTACGCTGAACTGAAGAAGCAAGAGGAGGCATGGGCAGTGCACTCAGGACAGGGGCCAGCATACAGGCTGCTCCATAAACCTCAGACGCTGTCATTACTCAGCACAAGTTGAAAAGGAGACAGGGCCCCCACTTGCCTCCTGACCCTCTGGTTTCTGCTTCTTCCTAGCCTTCTCTCCACAGCTGACAAGATTTATTCTTATGAACAGATCCAGGATCTACTGGGACCAGCCAGGACCCACTTATTAGCCCAGGGTCCTCCCCAGGAAGCTGACCTCACCCCAGCAGGATCAACTCACAAGCAAGCTGCCTCTCTGCATTTGGTAGAAGCAGCTGACATCTGCCAAGAAGAATTTTGTTCTCAGAACAGAAATGCTCTGGGACTCACAGAGCATGGAAGCCCTGCCATCAGGAACCAGGCCCTGGAACCTCCGTGAACCTCCCTCATCCCTTTCCCAAAGTCAAGTGTGGATTTCAAGGTCATTTGTCCTAAGTAGTCAAACTTACAAGCATGTCTCCTGGTTCCTTTTCCTCCTTTCTATACCTCCATGGCTCTTACCTGAACTGCCCAGAGTGTACCCTATGATTTTATAAATAGCCTTGAGATGTTTGGTTTCAAATTCTGGAGAGGCTGGATATCTCTGCTTCCCCACCCAGAGATGCCCTTGGGGCCATGAGTTAGTCACAGGCATCTGGAGTTGCATACCAAGGCTGGTACCAAAGTGGGCGTCTGCTGGGAAGCTCCTTCCCGCCTGTTCCAGTGTCGTGAGTCAGGCATGTACAAAAACTCCCTATGTCAGCCCGCAGCACGCCCCGCGGAGTCAGGCTTCCAAGAAGGGCCGGCAGCTTGATGTGAGCCCCAACTCTGGACCCTCAACTTGATGTGATTTGCTGACCATCAAGCTGCCACATCCCCAGCAGGCAGAATCCTGTAAAGAGGATGGTGTTCCTCTAGCAATTCTGGACCTTGTACTGTTCCCTGAGCAGCCTGGGAGAGAGATTGCAACACGTGCCTCCTGCAGCCCACGTCTACAAGGGCCAGGTGGGAACATCGTTAAAAATGTGCATTTCCAAGTTCTAACCCAGACCCAATGAATCCAAATCTCAGAAGGATGCATTTTTAGCAAGTGACCCTGGTGATTCTTACGCACAACATGTCAGAGCCATCGGTCTAAGATGCTGATAGTCATGCAAAGCCACTAGGCACCTACCAAGGGCGATTCTTTAATTAGAGACCTCTATGGGCCAGGCCCTGCTCAGACCCTTGTTGTTTTACAAAACAAAACATAAAAAATAACACAGACAAAAAATAAAATGAAACAAGAACGGAGAAAGCCCCGTCTTTGGTCTCACTTTAGTTGAAGGCCTGGGAGGGTCTTTCTTAGGGTTGAGGAAACAGATGGCAGAAAGTGAGCAAGAGTGAGATTCTTTCCCAAAGTATTAAGTTCTGAGAGGAAAGTGAGTGGGATGACGGGGCACAGGATGGCAGAAGGTACAGGCTGGTATAGACAGAGGGCAGAGACCCAGGCCAAGATGCCAGGGGTGGAGGAGCGGGGGAGGCAGATTGTGGTAAGCACGTTACCCACCTTGCCTCTGTGGCCCTCACTCCACCCCGGTACAGGAGTTTGACGGTCCCATCCCCAACACTTTTGCACAGACCTCTTTCTCCCTCTCCTATAACCTCTATCTTAACTGCTGGTAACTCCATCCTTCTAGTCGGCATTTGTTTCCTAATTGGGATCACTGGAACATGGTTCCACAGCCTCGATGGCTAAAAAGCAACAGAAACTTAATCTCTTACAGTCCCAGAAGCCACAAGCCTAGCTTCAGGGTGTTGGTCGAATTGGTCTCTATGGGGGGCTCTGAGGGAGATTCTGTTTTTGCCTCTGTCCAGCTTCTGTTGTCGCCACAATCCTTAGGGCTCCTGGGCTTGCAACTTCATCACACACACCCACGCCCTGCCTCTGTCTTCTTCTGGCCTCTCCCACCCTTGCTGTATGTCTCTGAGTCTTCTCCTTTTCTTAGAAGGACACCTGTCATCTGATTTAGGGCCCACCCTCAAACCAGGATGATTTTATCTTGAGATCCTCAATTACACCTGTAAAGATCCTTTTCCAAATAAGGCCAACTTTACAGATGGCCAAGTTGGGATTTGGGCCATCACTTGGCGGGTAGGGTAGTGCTGGTCAACCCACTCTGCAGTGGCTCAGGCTGAAATTTCTGGAGTCATTCTACACGCCACTGTCTCACTCGCAGCCCAACCTCTAATCCCTCAGCAAATCCTATTGGTTCAGCCTCAGTTTACCCACTACTGCCTGTGTCCGCCACTATCCTTCTGATCCTACCTGGACCATTGGGTCACCTGCTGCTGCCTCCACCCTGGCCTCCCTCAATCCAGCTCCACACAACAGCAGAGAGACTCTGTAAAAACTTAGGCAACTTGTGCCCCTTCTCTGTTTCAAAATTTTTCAGTAGCTTCTCATGTCAACAGGAGGAGAGCCACAGTCCTGATGGAGATCCGTGAGGCCTCATCTCCTGCCTCTGTGGAGCCTTTACTTTCCTTCAGGGGCAACACATGGTTTAAATGTTATAAACCTTGGCATGGAGATCACTCATATACTTAGGAATTTCTCTCACTTGGTTCCACTCTGCAAACTCGGAGAACTCAACGTGCCTGGGATTGTAGAAAACATGTTATAGAGCTGGCAGGTGGCTCATGCCTGTAATCATAGCACTCTGGAAGGCTGAGGCAGGTGGATTGCTTGAGCTCAGGTGTTTGAGACCAGCCCTGAGCAAGAGCAAGATCCTGTCTCTATTAAAAATAGAAAAACTAGCTGGGTGTTTCGGTGGGCACCTGAAGTCCCAGCTACTCAGGAGGCTGGAGCAAGAGGATCACTTGAGCCCAATTTTGAGGTTGATGTGAGCTATGATGCCATAGCACTCTACAGAGGGCAACAAAGTCAGACTCTGTCTCAAAAAAAAAAAATAATAATTTTGTGCATGAAACAAAGTTTGTGTAAGTAGTCATGTGCAGAATTTTCCACTCGTGGCATAAGGTTGGCCTTCAAAAAGTTTTGGATTTGGGGGCATGTTGGATTTCAGATTTTGAGATTAGAGATGTTCAACCTGTATCAATAAGTCACTTCTATGCCTAGAAGGGCGTTTGTCTCACATAGTGAACACTCAAGGTCAGTGAATGATAGAAACAAAAGCAGGGGATTCCTTGATCCCCAGCACTGTCCTGAAGATCTCGTCATATCCCATCTCTCAGGGTGACCGAAGCTGCTGATTGCGAGCCAAAGTCCAAAGACTACATTTCCCAGAATCTTTTGCTGCTAGGCATAATCACATGACCATGGCTTGGTCTGTGACTATCAAAGGAACTTTAACGGAATATCTAGAAGAAGGCTCTGTGAAAGGATGCTAATGAGAGTCCTTAGCCTCCTCAGTTTCCTTCTGCTTCTGGCTTAGAATGTGGGTGAGATGGCTGGAGCTGCAGCAGCTACCTAGACTCATGAGACGACCTTAAAGATGAAGGTCACATGCTGAGGACTGTAGAACAGAGAGATAGTCATCTAGATCTCAGATGATATTTTTATGTGAAAGAATAATAAACTTCTCTCTTATTTAGATCATAACAGTTTTTCCTCATTATATTTAGTGAAACTTAATCCTAACAGTTATAACAGGTTATACATGGAAATCTGAAGTGGGACTCTTCTTCTGGAGTTTTTTAAGAAGCCCTACAGATTTTAAATGTTCAGACTTCATCAGAAGTCAAATTTCTGTTTTAATGGCACAGCTTGGGATAGGGAGCAACAAAGGAAACAGGCCTGGCATTGCTGTGTAGACAATACTAATTACAGCAATTCTGAGCAACACAGAAAATTGGTTTCTTGGCTGGGGGTGGGAAAGGGGAGAAAGTGGGTGGTGGGTGTGAACTCAAAATGTGTTCTATGGGTGGGCACAAAACATGTGTTTATGTGATTAGCAGAATTAGGTTCGGGTCGGTGGCCACAGCTGGAGTTTGTAAATAGCCTTTGAGTAACTGCATTGTATAATTTTTCTGGTTTGATCAAAATGAACCATCATTAAAAACAGCTCCACTGCCAACCATCTTCTCTGCCAGGGTCCTGGGAGGCACCCTGGGGTCACAGCAGGCTGAATGTAATTGGCTTTGAAGTTTGTATATGCCAAGTGCCTCTGAGGATCTCAGGCTAACAGAACTTTGGCGGAGGCAGAAACTTTGAGAAGCCCATTGTTTACCAATACGGGTTCTCAGCTTTAACTACAAAAACATCAAGCAGATATGAAGCATAGCCTTTGATGAATGAACCCCAAACCAAGAGACTTAAGTAGGGCAGCTTCTCTTTCAACCTTCTTGAAAGATTGAGGTAATCTTAAGATAAATGGTTGGGACCTGGATCCCTCTAGGCCTTATCAGTGGTTAGGGACCCAGACTTAGCTGGCTTCAAAGACCTGTTCTGTCATTTACTAGATGGATCGTGCTAGCTAAGAAAATTCACTCCTCTGTGCCTCAATGTCCTCATCTGTAAATTGGGCACAATAGTAGCACTGCCCTCATTCTGATAAAGTGCTGAGAGCAATGCCTAGCTCTTAGGAGACATGAAATATATATAAGCTACTACCATTATTCTTACTACTATTATTATTATGACATAGATTCTGAAATTAAGCCTCCAGATAAGAGTTTTTAATTCATGTCAATTTGTATGTTTTTATTCTATTTATCTCATTAAAAATTGAACAAGGAGAAAGTTCAGAAACTTTCCATTTTGGGTTTTTATTTTAAAGCAGATAAACACTGGAAGAAGCTTAAAAGCATTTAAATAAAATGGATTTAAATTTCTTACCCAACTCAACAAAATAATGGTGGGCACAGCTAAGCCTATCACTTAAAAAAAGAAATTGTTTGTAGTAAGGTTCAATCCCGAGTATGCTTCATTACTAAACTGGTTTTGTAAGTTTGCCTTCAAATTTAGGAGAGTTTTTATGTGGAGAGAGGAGATCCCAGGGGTTTTTGTTCTATGAAAAAGCCAAGGGGTCACGGTGGGAAGGGTGATTTCTCACTCAGAGGGACAGAATGGGGGGTAGGAGGTGGTGTTGTGGTCTGTATCTAGGAAGCAGGGGTCACTAAGGAGATTTCTGGGACCTGTAGGGCACTGCCCTTTCTGAAACCCTCTTTTATGGTGCTGTCCCTTGGGTAAGCTCTCTGGACACCCCCTCTGACCTCTCATCAAAAAGCTGGCTGACAACGTCAGAGGAAACATTTGGTTAACGTAGGGCGAAAAGACTTTAGCCCTCGGATTTTACACCCAAAAGGATGGCACAGGGACCTCTGTTGTTTGGGTTGTTCCATCTGGCAAACCGGCTGTGATGCTCTTTTAGGGGGAAGCCCCTTGTGCAGTCTCCATCCAGACTCTTTCCAGAGAGTTGCTTCATTCTAGACCAGAGAACAGACACGTGATCCAGGCCTGACCAATCAAAACACCACATCCCCTTGGCTACAGGTATTGACTCAGCAATGGGCACATGACCCAAGGTGGGCCAATCAGAGTTGACTCCAGAATTTTTGCCGGAACTATTAGAAAAGAGATGCTCTTTCAGCTGACGTTCTCAAACTTGTAAAGTGTGAGTCCAGAATTGTTACAGGTGAAAGGTGAGTGGGGAGGCTCAGCCGGTTCTTAGGAAGAACTTGCTAGAGAATGCAGCCAGGGTAGAGAAAACTAGAGCATGAGATCACAGGAGAGAGGTCCCTGGAAATGTTGCACCCAGAATCTAACCACACTCTGACTTTCTGGTTACATCTGCCAAGATATTTCCTTTTTTGGGGGGGCGGGGCTTAAGCCCATTTCAGTAGATTTTCTCTTGTGACTAAAAGGCCTTTGACTCCCATAGGTGGAAAGCTGAGACCTCAGACAATAGATCACTACCTTGGAAACTTGTCATATGTAAGAAGATGCTGGCATCAGAAAAAAGACAACCCCGCTTGTCAGAAGGCAGCTGGGTACCCCGGTAAGCTACCGAGGTAGGTACCTGGACAGGACAGAAGAATACTCCCCACTTCATGATAACTCTGAACGGCCAGTCAAGGACTTAGAGCTGCATTTGTGCCCTCTCAGTGCTGGGACGGGCTTTTCCCTATTGTGCCATTTTCCCTCCAAGACCTTTTATCACTACCTTCTGGAAGGTTTATTGTGCCAGGCACTGGAAACCAATGAGAGCTGGCAAAGTTGAAGGGCACAAATGGAACAAAGGCTGTTTCTGTTGATTTGTGGTGAGAGATGGAAGAATGAAGACTAAATTAGACAAGGTGCCTCATTTAATGAATGAATGCGTTAAAGTCATTAACATTTATTGAGCACCTCCTGTGGGGCCAGGTGTGTTTCAGGAGAGCTATACTTATCCCTTGGTTGTATCCTCATAGTTCCATAGGGTGGGTCCTGTGATACCCCCCATTTTACAGGTGAAGAAACAGAGGTGCAGAGAGATGACCTTGTCCAAGGACACATACTTGGCAACCACAGATCTGAGAACTTACAACTACTGCCAATCAGTGGAATCTCAGTGAGCCCCTGCTCCTTGCCAAGCACAGTGTCAAGTACAAGGAAAGTAATTTTGTACAAAAACAAATGCAATCTCTATCCTCATAGCGCTTTTCATCATCTGACATGACCTTATGACATCATGCTTATTTGTATACCAGTTTTTAAGGTATGTCTTCTTCCCCCAGAATGTCCGTCCCGTGAGAAGAGGAACCTCCTTGGTCTCATTCACAGTTTTATTTTTAGGATCTAATAGGCTGTGGCACATATGCCATCAAAATTTGTTCAATAAACAAACAAGTAAATGGAGAGCCCAGTTTCTCTGTGCTGAGATCTAGGGCCAGATACTTCTTTGCTGTGGGGCAGTTCTGTGGAGTGTAGGATGTTTCGCTGACCCTGGCCTCTACCCACGAGATGACAACAGTTACCCCTCACCCTAATCTCTCTCAGTTGGAACAACCCCACATAGCTCCACACCTCGCCAAATGCTCCCTGGGCTGGGGGTAGGGAGTCACTTCTGGTGGAAAATCACGGGTCTGGAGTGTTAGAATGACCGCGTGGAAAAACACAGAACCACCGGAGCTGACCACCACCCAAGTGCCTGACACGGCACATATTTGAAACATGCAATCGCTGGTACCTATGTCAAGATCCCAAAATATCAGTGATGTGAGTGAGCACCCCTGGGTCTGAAAACTAAGAAATGACTCCAGCCCACAAGTATGCTCCAATTCCCTGTCAGCGCTCGCAACCCTGAAATCTATACATCTGTAGTGGCGAGACAGAATATTTAGACCTCGGATGATGTCAAGACGCAACTGGGCCTGAACTTAGTCATTCCAAGAGGAGTCCTGTTTCAGAGGTTTTGCTGGTTTGAGTGGAGGCCATCTCTCGGGAGGGTGCCATTTGCAGATGGCAGCAAAAACATAATGCAATTTGCTTTTGCCACAACTGGCAAAAGTGAGTTTTCATCAAGAAGGTTCTGATTTCCTTTGGGTGGCTTGTTTTTTCCCACGGATAGAAGGAAAGAAAAACGTTTCCAAACGTGAACGCTTCTCCTGGTGGCCTGAGAGCCCCCAGGCTGTGTCTGCTCTAGTGCTTTAATATAATACAGGTAGAGATACATTAATAAAAACCATAGATGTGAAACTCACATCTATCATATTGTATCATATGTAGAAATCGCAAATAGTAATTGTGTGTGTGTGTGTGTAAGTCTTGTTTTTTCTTGCTCAGGTGTCTAAGAATTATCTCATCTAAATTTTGCAATAGCCCTGCTTCGTAGATTTTACTCCACTTTTACTGATGAGGAAACCACGGTGTGGAAAAGCTGAGTGACCTGTAGTTGTTTATAATCCCCTACAATTTCCATCACCCAAAGCTGCCCCACCCTCCAGGTGGTCACTCAGATTGCGATCACCCTCCCACCCCCACATCCTGTCCAGGTCCTGTGGCTTTAGTTCCAGTAGCCATCCCAGGTCTGGGCACGTGTCTCCTTCTCCCTTCTCTCGCCATGCCCTCCCTGTCCAGTCACCGGCCGGGCAGCCTCCTCTTCTGTCTCTTGTCTCCGGCTCCTCCATCCAGGCCGAGCCTGCTGGACAGCCAGTCCTTCTAACCTCCTGCCGAAACACACACTGAAGCTCCATGGCCCCGAGGCCAAGTTCAGGCTCCGTGAGCAGCTCATGGGCCTCCCTACCTGCCCTGAGCTCTCTTTCCAAGGTTCCCTTTTTACCCTTTGCCTCCCTTGACCATGCACCCACATGCACATTTATTGGCACCTACTGCATGCCCACCCTTCACACTCTAGGCACAGGGGATAGAGTAGTCAGTAAAAGAAGCAAAGCTCCTGCCCTCAGCGAGTGAGTGGCTATTCATGGCCTCTGCTCTAACCCAACTAGATGGAAGTGACATCTCGTATTTCAGAAGCAAGTCACCAGCCCCAGCCCACTCACAGAGGAGGTGGCCACACAAAAGTGTGAATACCACAAGGTGGGCAGGGACCATTAGGGGTCATGGACAAAGTGGCCTCCCACACCTTCAGCACTAAGCCTCAGTGTCTCCTCCTCCAGGAAGCCTTCCCTGACTCCTGGGTTAGGAGCCCCTTCTTTGAGCTCACACAGCTTAAGGACATGACACAGGTGACATTTCTGTATGTGACTTCCGTTGATGGGCCCCTTTGCTCATCAGGCTGGGTGCTCCTAAAGGCCAGGGGCTCCATCTTACTGGCTTATTTTTCATTATAGTCCCAGCCCCTGGCAGTTCTGAGCACAGAATAGGTCTCCGTATTTTTTTAATTGACTGTTTCTTCCTTAGCTGAAAAGTAGTGACATATGCAGTATTATTTCCATATTCATTATTTTATGGATACATATAATAGCCACACAGAATTTAAAACAAGAGTAACCCTTACAGATCACCTGAGAGTATCTTCCTTATTTTATTTTAGCAATAGAATTCTGCCAGAATTCAAATTTCTATTACCCACCCCCTGTGACTGACTACAAAAACATGGACAGTTATTTTACCATCTACCCGTTTCCTCACCTGTATAGCTGACATCTCTTGAACACCCACTGCATACCAGATATTACTCTAAGTATTTTGTGTGTGTTAGTCCTCTAAACAACATGATAAGATAGAGGCAGCTGCTCCTATTCCCATTTTAGAGATAAGGACAGTGAGGCACAGAAAGCTGAGAGGGGCTAGGATTCAAGTCCAGGCTACCTGGGTCCCACCTACATTATTAGGTCATTGTAAGGATTAAATGAGACAGTGGGCCAGTTCTTAGCTCAGTGTAGGGTAAAGGCTCAGTAAACACTGCTATGTAAGTTTAGCTTCAGCTAAATACATCAGAAACTCAAATATAGCTTAAAAGTGAGGGGTCCATGTCCTCTCCTGTAGAAGGCAGTCCAGTGCTGGCACAGAAGTACCGTGACATTATTGATACCCCAGGCTCATGATCCACCGTCCTTAGCAGGTAACTTCCATGCTCAATGACAAAAGATGATCCAAGATGGCTGCCAGAGCTCCAGACATCATGTTGGAGTCCCAGACAAGAAAAATAAGGCGAAAGGAGGAAAGACCAAAAGGGCTCCACTTTTGGCGAGGGAGTAAACTCTTTTGTAAAGCCCCTGTTTCAAAGTCCCATCTGGTGATTTCAATTTATATGTCATTGGCCACCTTTAGAGTTGGGGTTGGAGTCTTTTAGCTAGACACAATGCCACACTAAATGAAGCTGAGGGTCCATCTGTAAAGAAGGGAAGAATGGATATTGAGTAGGCAACTAGGAATCTTTCCCAACTTTCCCTTGTTCATTTATACTAATACTAATAACCAGAAAGCCCATATATAAAACTAGTGCTCTGATTGAAGGGGGGGGACAGCGTCTCTCCATGCCCCCCTCCCCCGTGACCCCGAATTACCTCCAGGGGTCCCTAGGAGCACCACACCACACAATGTGAGAATTCATTGTAACCTTGTTTAGATTATTGATCCGCTCAGTGCCTCAGTTTCACAACCTGGAAAATGGGCATGATAAAGGCACACCCCTACACGATCCTGATGAAGATTCAATGTAACAAAACAAGGCAGGTATTGGTATGGCCCCTGGCACTCAGCACGTATTTAGTTAAGTGTCACCTAATATTGTTTTTATAACATATAGGAAAAAAGCAGTAAAATCTAACATCTGGGCCTTGAACTTCCCCCAAAGTGCTCCATTGGCTTTTTTTTTTTTTTTTTTTACCAATGTACCAAATCCCTCTTGGTTGGCAGGAGGCCATGGGTGGATTCAGGGCAGCACAGAACATAGAGGAGTGCCAGGGGCACCCACCGCAGCATTTTTCCACAGACTTTGCCTGGCAGGGTCTCACAGCGGGAGCTGTGGTCCCCACAGAACGGCACGTCCTGGGCAGACTGCTCCGCGCTGCCCACGGTGATTCATGCATCCGTGCATGTCTGTGGGGGGCTGGGACTGAAGCCGGCTAACTAGTTGCCAAGTAGGGCTCGGCTGGTCCTGCTTTCCTGGGGACGAGTATCCCCCAAGCTTCTCTGCTACTCCTCAGAACCGTGGGCCCTTTGCTCCCTGAATTCCACCCCAGTCATTTATGGTCTGGGCTCTATCCGGGGCCTGAAATATATGCACTGACCCCTTACAACATGGATTCGACAGATCCCGATTCAGACAGAGGGCATCACAGGGGTACAGTGACTCCCCCAGGGAAACAGACGGAGCCCCTAGTCCACCAAATTCTAGTTTGGTGTGTCTCAGGCCTGGGTTTGAATCCAGGCTCTGTTATGCGACCTATGGGAAGGAATATGACCTCTGTGGGTCTCAGTTTCCTCATCTGGCAAATGGTCACAGTTTCTACCCCCCTTTGATGAGGATTGAAGGTAGCAACACATGGGAAGGGCCATGCCTGGTGCTGACAGGCCTGGAACCATGGGCCGCTATGATAATTGTCTCATCATGGAGTTTTATATGCCTCATGGTCCAGACCCTGGTCATCTCTCTGACCTCATCTTTTGCTGTCCACACCCTTCACCTGCTCCAGCCACATCAGCCCCTTTGCTGGTCCTTACCACACTTAAGATCCTGTCTCAGGGCCTTTGCATCTGCTTGTCCCTCTGCCTGGGGGACTTGCCCACCTGGCTCTTCTTCTTCCAGCCTTTAATCAATGGGCTCTTCTTAGGGAAGCCTTCCCTGAGCACCTTATTTAAGGTTGGAACCTCCTTACCCCACCAGCCTCTAGAGTACTGGCCTACTACCTAATACCTAGCACGTGCCGTATATTTTGCTTATCTGGGACACTGTCTCTCTTCCTGTCTTAGTTATCTATCATCACATAACGAATTGCTTCAAAAATGTTGTGCCTTAGAACAATAGCATCAATCATCTTACAGTTCTGTGAGTTGGGAATTTGAAAGCAGCTTAGCTGGGTGGTTCTGGCTCAGGGTCTCATGAAGCTGCAGTCAGCCTAGCAGCTGGGACTGTGGTCCTCTGAGGGCTTGGCTGGAACTGGATGGTCTGGTTCCAAGATGGTACCAGCACATGGCTGCTGGCAGGAGGCCTCAGTTCCTCACCATGTGGACCTCACCCGAGGATGGCTTGAGGGTCTTCACAGAGTGGCAGCTGGCTTCCCTCAGAGTGAGCCATCCAAGAGAGAACAAGATGGAAGGCACAATGTGCACATGACCTTGCGTCAAAAGTCACGGCCACAGGTCCTCCATATTCAGGGCAGGAGACAGGGACCCTTGGGGCCATCCTGGAAGCCAGCCACTACAGCCTACCAGAACATAGGTTCCATGACAGCAGAACTGTCTGTTTTGTTCACTGCTGTATACTCAGTCTCTAGAACATGTTTGGCACATAATAAATTCTCAATCCATTTTTTTGAACAACTGACTGACTGGCTGAATGAATGAACAGGACACGATGGAACTTAGAGAAAGTGGAACACACGGGTCTGTCTGAAGGCAGATGAAACATAGCCTCTTCAACAAAGGTTTCTCCTGAGCAGCCTGTGAAAAACTCCAAGCATTTCCTACAACTTTGGGATATTGGGGAAATTAAAAAAACAAAAGAAAGCAGTTTCTGAACACAAAACCACTTCCTCATAGCAGTCCCAGAATGTTCAGGAGAGACATGGACGGTTGTGTTGGAAAGGACAAAGAGTTAGACATCAGAAGGTCAGATGACCAGCCTTGGCTTGGCCACTTAATAAAGTTCCATTTGTTATATTTAAACGGCAGTGATCACACCCATTCTGCCTGGCACTCAGGAATAAGATTCATTCATTCATTCATTCCCGCTGGTCATGTAATCATCCCTGACTTCATAAAGCTCCCAGTGTAGTGAGAATCTCAAATAGATTGGTACATTCCCCCCAAACGGCGCCACACAATGTGTTGTGCTGGTGTTACATGCATTGATGAATCACTGTTTTGTTTATTGAGCACCTACTATATGCATCCCTTGTGCCAAATCTCATATATATTATCTCTAGGCAGCAGGTATTTTAAATCCCCATTGTACAAGTGGAACAACCTCAGAGAGGTTAAGTAACTTGTCCTAGGCCACACAGACAGTATTTAGAATCTATATTTTTCTGACCCAGGAGCCTTTCCTCGTTCTCTGTAACTTTTTCCTGTGGATGTTTTAAATGTCATTGTTTAAACTGACATGTAGGAGAGACATTTCTAGTAAAAGCCCCCAATTGCTGCCATTTTCTTTTTAACAGTACCTCGGTTGGATTTGGAGCAAGACAACTTGGCTAAGTTGGAATTCCCAGAGTTCCTTTCCCTGCATGGTTTCTGATCAGTGTGGGTCGTTTGGGGTGAGACTGGGAAGGTGGACGTGAAGTAGCGCGGAGACCGTTGTTAGGCTTGGAAGGTGGGTGTGGGGTACATGGTTGCGACTCGGTCACCTGCACACTTTCTCGGGGAAGCAGCCGCACCTGCCACTTCCAGCTCCTACAGATTCCCACTTCGACTTCTCTGGGTCTGTTTAATTCTGTGGTGAAGGGCACCACCTTCTCCTGTAGCTCACCAGACTGGGTCATCACAGACAGATGCTTGGAAGTGGTGAGAGCCCAAGAGACTTCCATTCTGTCACTTGAGCTGTTCCAGCCTGTCTTTGCTCTCTCACTTCCACTGATCCCTCCTTCCTTGACCACCCTGCTGACCTGATGATCCACCATCAGCTTCAAAGAAACAGTCCCACACGGACTGGTAAACCAGCTCCCACAATTGCAAAGGCCAGATCCTGAAGATAAATCCTCTCCCTCGGATCAAACCTCCATATGACAATTGGAGCCTGAATCTATCTCATTTCCGGTACTTTAACTATAAGAACCCAAACCTATTTTTATTACTCCATTATTTTCAAATATCTAAATTAAAAATCCTTAAGCACGTAAGGCGTACCTCCATGTCACCGTTGGAACTCTGCTTAAAGAGTTAGAAAAGAAAAAACACCTTTAAGATGAATGGCAGGTCTGTCCAGAGAGGAGCGAGGAAGTTTAGGTGGGAGGGAAGCTTTCTGCCTCTGACCCTGTGTTCTCAGGTCTCCCAAATCACTTGGTGTTTCTTCCTCAGATCTGCCCCTGAGGCCCTGGACTTGACTGTGGCCTTGAGGGTGGGAACACTCCGAGTTGGCCGCTGGGGAACATGGACTGATCCCAACTTGAGTCTTGTTTTGCAAGTCTGGCTAGACTGGAGGGATGCTCCCGCACCAGAGGAAGTCGTATGTCTCACTGGACGAGGCCAGAGGAGGCTATCTCATATTTTCAGCCTTTTTCAGACTCCCAGAAGATGAGTGGCTTCATTTTTACGACCACAAATAGTACGTTCTGAAGCTCGTGCGTGCGTGCGTGTGTGTGTGTGTGTACACAGATGCATTAAAAGCACTGAATTGAGTGTGACTCACAAAAGATGAAAGAGCAACAAAGCAAATCCCTGATTGAATTTCCACTAAAGGAAAATGTAATAATTAATAACTACTTCTCCACATATACCAAGAAAGAAATAGCAATTGGCAGGTAGAGGCTGATGAAACTTCATTTATCCAAAGGAGAGAGAGAAAAAAAAAGAACATTTCACAAAACTGTAAACATTCACAAAATCCTCTATTTTATAAAATTGGAAATAGTAGACTCACCTGTTTATCCCAGGGGCCAGCAAGTTGTGACCCTGGGCTGACTGGCTAATTTTATAAATAAAGTTTTATCGGAACACAATAATGCCCATTCTTTTACTTATTATGTGTGGCTGGTTTCATGTTCATTAGTTAGAAAAAAGATATACAGCAAATCCTGAAGTGTTTATTATGTGGCTCTTTAATAAAAGTTGCTGATTTCTGGTTTATTCTGTAACTTTTATGGCCATTGAGGTGTGTCCCAATACCTTCCTTTTGCTTTCATGTTTTCAGTAAATAAACTAAGCCCTTCATACCATCAAAAGCAGAAAATCTAATACTTCCTCTTGGGCCCTCTGACTTGTCCAAGAACCCTAGGAGTCACTTGGTCCAAGTGGGGGGGCCAGTCCTCTTTCCAAATAGAACCCTGCGCTCCAGCCCTCAGGCCCCACTGCCACCAGGAGTCACTGCTGAGCACAGGCTGCTCTCATAGTTATGATCAGCCATTGCTCCCAGCAAAACTGTGCCAGGCTGCTGGGGCCAGAGGGGCTCCATCTTCTCCACTTGCCCTGTTAGAAGCAGTCCTCCGTGACCCTCCCTGGGGCCCAACCTTTGGCCAGGTGCATCCACCATCCTGATGGCCTCTCATGGAGATTTCTTGTCCTTAGCCAGTGGCTGTCAGGTGGGAGCCCCTGACGGGTTTTCCTGACTTCAAGCCATGAATAGCAAAGGTTGCATGTCTCAGTTCCTTCCTTCCTCAGAGATCTTGGTCCCACATGCAAAGGGATCCAGCTTCCCCCACCCCACCCCAGTTACCTGGTCTTTATGATGAGAGGCTTGCCTTGGTCAGGTGACAGAAGTTTTTACATCCATCCTCCTACAGTGGGTATCTATATGTCCCCTGTTTGTGTCAACTAAAAGGGACCTATTCTTTCCTGAACAAAGGCGGCTTATTGCAAGTAACTGGAGGAGAGGTGTGGGCAGGTGCACGGACCTCATTATCCCTCCAGGAAGTGATAACCTTGAACCCACTCAGCTAAGCCTTTGTCCACACCTCGCCCTTCTTCCCTGTTGGTGCAGGCAGCTTCTGAGATGGCCTGTGAGTTCCACTTCCTGGCATTCCTGGCCTTGGGTAACCCCTGCCCTTGAGTAACTTCCATCAAACCAACAGAATGCCCCAGTGTTGAGAGCATGCCACAGCTGGGATTACCTCATAAATTACAAAAGATGTGGACTTCTGTCTGGCTGGCAGACACTCTCCCTTGATGACTAGAAGAAAGCAGCTTGCCAGGTTGAGAGGCTCACGTGGCCATCAGTCAACTCACACTGAGACCTGCCCTGTGGGAAGCAGTGAGGCAAAGCACAGAGAGAGTGCTCTGTTCAGCAGCCAGGGAGCAACTGAGGCCCTCGGTCAAACCATCCATGAGCAGCTGATTCCTGAATCCTGCTAACAACACACGATCCACACTTAGAAGTGGATCTGTTCCCAGTTCAGCCTTCAGATGAGACCCTAACCCTGGTCAATATCTCGATCACATCCTTGTGAGAAATGAAGCAAAGGGTCTAAGTGGAACCTGGATTCTAGACACACAGAAACTGAGGAGGATTTAACTCTGTCTTGTTTCTAAGCCACTAAGTTTATGATCATGTCATGCACTGATAAGTTATACAGCTGTTTGCAGACTACACAGCATCAAACACATGAAAAACTGTCAGGTTTTACAACTGCACCTATCTTTTAAAAGTCTGCATTTTGTAGTAGAGAGTGGTATGTAAATAAAAACACAACTCAGAAACATAAAAAGTACAACCTAAACAGATGACCATTTGGAATTGCCTGACTGAAAATGCATGGAGGGTAACAAACGGCTAACTCTTCGCCCAGGTCCAGACATCGCTGGCTTCTGATCTGAGAGGTGAAGCAGACACACAGCTCTCAGAGCTCACAGAGGGCACCTGTCCCCTGCTGCCCGGCGCTCCCAGCTCCAGCTTTCAGCAGATGTTCCCTGACCATCCAGCCCGTAAGTCCATTGCCATCTTGCCTGACCTAGATTCACAAGCCACTGAGGTGCTCTGAAAGGGAAGCCTGAGGGTGACTTCCATGAACACGGTGGACCAAGAGGAGCTGGCATCACCACGGTCACCACTGCTCATTAAGGGCATGTTAGGAGGGACGTGGGTACCTTTCCTTCTTATAGCTCCCCACAGACAAGGCACTAATACCCCCATTTTCCAGCAGTGGGAACTGAGGCCATTAGAGAGTAAGAACCCTGACCGAGGCAGATCTAGAATTCAGACTCAGGTCCTCTGGCCCCAGAGCCTTTGTCTTCAACCAGGATGCCATATTGCTGTTCACCCACTGAGGATTCTCTTTCTGCCTCTGTGCTGGACAGCCCCCTGGTTCTCCTCTAAAAACCATCCCTCCCCAGTGCTCAGCTCAAATAGTGGGAAGGAGTGTTTTGTTTTTCTCTTTGCTTACATGCACACACACACACACATTCCCTGCCCACATCCAAGGCAAGCTGCACTGAATCAACCCTGGGACATTTGAGAAAAGGAGGTTCTCTCCTCCTGGGGCCTCGCTAAGCTGTAGGGGTCAAGCCTGAGACTGACGGTAGCAGTTTCAGAAATATGGAGTAAAGACTATCCCTGAGCACATTCTTTAAGCCTCAAGATTCTGCTACGCTATGTGTAAATAACCATCTCTCTCTCATTGGGTACGTGACTCAGCAGGTTCCCTTCATTGCAGGAGACAGTCTGTTCCTCCGTCCTAAGGTGACACTGTTTATTACCTACCCCAAGCCTTGGCTTCTAAACCCTGCAACCGGATTTTTTAAATGTACAACCCAAGTTAACAAGAGATCTTTTGGAGATAAATCAAGAAGAAATAAAAAGGAAGAATAAATTAGAGGAAAACTCCAACTGACTTTCAATACCAGAATACAGTGCTGGGAACCCAGACAGTGACTGCATCCTGGAGCTGGGAAGAACTGAATGTGGGTTTCTCATTTAACATATAAAGTAACTAGGACCCAGAGAGGGAAAGTAATTTGCCCTAAATTACACAGCAAATTGTGCATGGGCCTACTCATACAACAGAACCTTTTTAAAGCAAAAGCCTAGTGCAGGCATAATGTGCGCCAATCACGGTGCTAAATGTGTTAACTGTTACCTAATTAGATCCATGCCAACTCTCGTGTAAGGTGGTTACTGTTCTTGGCTCCAGTTTTCAGTTATGGAAACAGACTCAGAGAGGGTGTGTGACTTACCCAGGCTCACACAGCAAGGAAGGAGCAAGGTTGGGATGTAAACCCAAGCAGCCAGATTCCAGAACCTTCCTCTGCATGCTTCTCTCTGGCCGTGGATGTTTCATAAAATATCACCTCGCATGAGGGACAAGACAGTTTCTCTGGGTTCTTCATGGGGTGAAGAACCTGGAGATCTGGAATGATCTCTCCAACCTGGAAGTGAACATGCTTTTGCACCCTGGTGCCTTCTGGGTCCTACCACCCAGCTCAGGGCGCTGTCCTTTGGATTTATTCTCATCATTCACCCAAGCATCTTCCTGGTCTTAACTGAGTGGCTACTATGCCAGGTCCTGCTCTCAGCATGAAGATACGGTAGTGAACGAGACAGACAAACCCCCTGCCTTCACGCGGCCAATATTTTGGTGAGGGAGACGGTAAATAAAGATAGGTAAATAATCAAGCCCCTGGCATCGCTCTGTGGCAATGAATGAGGTGACCAAAAACAAGGTACGAGAGATGCAATCAAGTGATAGGGATAGTATTTTAGATGGAGTGATCACGGAGGGCTTCCCTGAGGAGGTGATGGGTGGGCAGAGATCTGGAAGGGCATTCCGGTTGGAGGGCACAGCAAGTGCAAACATGCTGATGTGTGATTGTGGAAGGAGCATGGGAATCTGAGGGGTGAATCCCTGGGGGGTTGCCGAGACTGAAGCTTTAAGGAGGGGGCAGGGAGGGGGTGCTAGGCAGAGTCTTCATCATCTAGGGCCTTGTGGGAATCTGAATTTTATTCTCTTTGTGAAGGGGAGGCCATTCTTCTTAAATGACAGGTATTTGGCGGGTGGGTGGAGGGAGGTGTCCCACTTCTCTACTCACACCTGGACAGGGGGAAGGACCTGGGCCCCTTAAACCAGAGGGCAGGCTCCACTTTTACTCAGGGACAACTGCAGCTTGAGAAAGCCAACGTGGAGAGGGGACAGAGTGGTGGAAAAAGTGACTCACCGCTATCCCTAGCAGAGGACCCTACAGATTCCATATCTGCTTTCTGTGTGAGCCTGGGAAACCCACACTCTGCCCTGCAGCCCACAGGGCCCACGTCACATTAGAGGTGGTGCCAAGGGCCTGACGCTGTCCCCAGTTGCATATGACTCAGCTTTCTCTTCCCCACGAGCTAAAAGTCAGGTGAACTGAACACACAACCCTGCGGGCTTCCTTACATATCCATGCGTGCAGCACCCTGCCATGATAAACACGAGACCTAAGTCACCCCAGCTGGCTCCCGAGGCAGGTCTGTTCCTGCCCCTCCTCCTGGTGGGCCACCACGAAGATTTCCCCACCCTGCATTCAGGCTCCAGAAGTGTTTATTCTGAATCTGCCAGTTTGCCAGATAATTATGGCATCTGAACCCCAGCCCCAGAAATCTGACTTCATCACAACACCAGAGACCAGGAAGAGAGACACTTTTGGGCCCCAGGGTGACCACAGACACCATGGAGGGGAGATCCGTGCTGTGGCATCAGATGACATCACTTCGGCTTGTGTCCTAGACAAGAGGGCAACTCCAAGGACGTCAGACCCCTGGGCATCTGTGGGAGGCCCCCCTCCGTCTGCCTGCCACAGCCCAGGTGCCTCTGCTTCTGGCACTGAGTGAGATGGATTTGGTGGCTGGGAGAGGAATTAGCTATTGATGGACTCGCCATAAACACAGATCAATTTCCAATTCTATGGATTTCTGAGTGGAGGGAGCTTATGGTTACAGATTTATCAATTTGTAAAATGCTACTGCCAAAACGATTTGGCAAAGCCTCCATGTAGCCAATTTTCCAGACCACCCCCCACCCTGAGTAAATGGCCCTCTGCTCTCTACACATGTGCACGTGCACACGCACACTCACACACTCACACACACGCACACACACACTCACACATGCACACACACAGCACCATACACACACACGCGCGCGCACACACACACACTCACGCACACTCACACACACACACTCACTCACGCACACTCATACACACTCACAGCACCACACAAAACTAAGGCACAGAGTGAGGACCCTGAAACCTTAAAGTCTGTAACAGCCATCTGAGTTCAAATCCTGAAACCTAAGGACCCTGAAACTTTAAAGTCTACAACTCAGACACCTGAGTTCAAACCCTGTCTCGCTCCCTTTCAATCTGGGTAATGCTGGCCAGGTTTCTTAACCCATTGAAGTTTCATTTTATTTCCTTCTGAAAAAAGAGATAACACACGTCAACCTTTTACCTGTGTTTCTGGGAGGACCAAATGATGTGAGATGCGCAAATAGATGCAGTATGTTTTAGAAATTAGGAGTATCACACACCCACTGACTCTCAGAAAATCCTCAGTCTGCTCTTACCTTCCCTAAAGCCTGGGTACTCAGGCACCTGTCATTACCCCGATGTCCAGGACCTGGCAACTCTGGCCTCTGGACAGGTGGTATCTACAGAGATGGCTTTGAACTTGAGTCTCAGGCACAAGTTCAAGTTTCTTAGGAAGTGATGTAATCTGAACCACTCTGAGCCCAGTTTCTTCATCTGTCATGTGGCCAGAGACAATGCTAGCCCCAGCCAGTGCCTGTGATGAATCTGAATTAAGGCAAAGCTTGTGAAGCTTTTTGGTAACTACAAACTGTTAGAACAAAGTGAGGTAATTTTATCTTTTCATGGCCCTTTTCTCCTTTTAAAACTCTGAGTTTCATCCATTGGCTCTTCCACCTGCTTCCTTCCTAGACTGTGCTCTCTAAAATGCTATTTCTAACTAGGTGTTACTGACTGCAATGGGCATTCATCATTCTTGCCAATCCTATGCTCATTCTCTCTTTTTCTGGTAACAGCACCCTGCAGTTTCTCTCTGGGTTCCACTCTTCCTCTCTCTCAGATTGCATGGTTCATGTGGTATGGCTCCACCATGGTTCCCAAGATGAATGTGTGACCCAGACTGGCCGATCACAGGATCACACTGCCCTGACCACAGGAAAGGAGTGCACACAAGCAAATCAGAGCCAACAAGAAGAATCCTGGGTGAGGGGGTTCCACTGGGGACTGTCAGGAGAAGTCCATGCTTTCTTCTCCCTTGGATTTGACCTTGGGAGAATCGATAACCTGGGTCTCTGGAGAGACCCGTGTGAGAACTGGGTAAGTGTAGTTGCAAGTAGAGCCAAGGGGCTTGAGGGAGCAGGGTATGAACCGTGGACTCAGATTTTTCACTTACAAGACTTTTTGCATAAGCTGCCTTAAGTTTCTTGTATCTTTCATTGAAAAGACTCTTCCTGACAAAGATTAACAACATAAGGCCTCAACACTCCAGGTAAGATGTTGGTATTTCAGGAGTAAATCTTGGCAATACCACCTTAGCCCTAAGGACTGCATCCATCATCTCTGTACTTCAAATCAGGTCACGTCTTTCTTTTTCCATGGCCATTGACCTGCCACTGGCCACGTGACCTCTAGTGTGCCATTCAGCTGTCACACACACCCCTCCCTGCCATCAGTCCCCTCCCTGCAGCCAAGAGAATCCTAAAACACAAAAATAAAGATCAAGTCATGCCCCTCTCTTTCATCCCCCTACTCAGGCTGATGAAAAACTGAAACTCATCCCCTTGGGGTGCCCCCACTCCATACCCCTTGTCCTGGGCATCAGTCCCCAGGCTTGCCTGCAAGTCTTTGAACTTGGCCAAGCTCGTTCCTGCCTTGGGACCTTTGCCCATGCAGTGTCCTCTCCCTGGTTTTCTCCCCCTACTTTTTTTTTTTTTTTTTGGTTTTGTTTTGTTTGTTTGCTTTTTTGGCCTGGCTAATGCTTCCTCATTTTCAAGGCGCAGGTTAAACCCACTTCGTCAAAGAGGCTGCTTTGGTTACCTGGTTGGGTAATACATTACCCCACATACCACCAGCATGAAACAGGGCTTACCCTGTTTGCTTACTGAGTGGGGTGGGAATTTGGACAGGACACAGGGCACAGCTCATCTCTGCATTGGGACATCTGGGGGACCCGAAGGCTGGTCTGGAGTCATTGGGAGGCCTGCCACTTCTAGGCCCAGCAGCTGGCTCTGGCCCTCATCTGGGGCTGCAGTGGGCTAGAGGGGTGAGTTCCCCAGGAGATTCGACAAGCCCCATGGACACTATAGCACTTCCCTGGGGAGTCACATAGCATCACTTCTGCCACATTCTAGTCATTAGAGACGAGTCACTGAAACTGAACCCGATTGGAGAAGGAACCCAGAGCCCAGCTTTCTGTGGAGCACATCAACATCGTGTTGTGAGAGCATGTGTGATGGGTGACATTGAGGAGGTCGCCCTTGGCAATAAAATCTGCCACCAAAGCTTCCTTGCAATCCTTGGCTAGGACAGACCTTGTTACAGGTGGGTGTTCTCACAGTAATGCTTTGCTTCCTTCAGAACAATACACTTTGCAAATCGGCGGGACCTCACCTAATGTGCATATTGTAAGGGTCCATGTCAAATATATCAATAATGGAGGATAAATGTCTAAACACAATAATTAAATAGGTGAGGTGAATACCATGTTAACCAATTTGATGTAAGCATTCCAAATAGTGTATAAAATCAGCTAGAAGGAAAGAAGAATCTGGAAAAGAGAGAAATCTGTATAGAGGAAAAGGAAGGAGAAGGAAGATTCGTTAGACAAAACAGGTGCCAGAACTGTGAATGGATAGGATTCTTTTTAGGACTAAGGGTAACTAGTAGTAAGTTGCAAGTTGTCCTGACCCAAACCTTCAGTAGAGTCTGCTCTGCTCACAGATGCCTTTCGGGAGTGGATCTGTCTTCCCAAGTACCAGGCAGACCCTAGTGCTCAGGCCTCCCTCAATGCCGGCCGAACCAACCCAATGACCTACTGCCACCTGGGGAGGCAGAGTGACCTCAACCTGACTTGAAGAGTGAAAAATCTTAAGTTCAAAGAAGTTAGTCCAAAGTCACGCAGCCCAAAGTGGCAGAAATAGAAACCAAATCCAAGGCCCCAAATCCTTCTATTATTGTCCAGATATCTGGAAATTCAAAATCATTTCTTCTGTTTTCTGGAATGAGCTTTGGGGCATTTCTGCACCAGACACACCCAGGCCAGATGATAAAGAATTGAACTTGGGGAGGTGAGAACTTTCCTCATCCTTGTTCTCCCTCCCTCTGGACCTGGGCCCTGCCCTCTGTGCTCCCACCCTGAGCAACCTGCTTCTCTGAAGTGTGGCTGACCTGGGTTCTTTCCACTTTGCCAGGAACTGGAAAAGTGGCAGTCACTTTGTCATCTCTGCTCCAAACCAGCACCTGAACCGATATCATTCAGCTACGTTGTGGCCTTTATGGTTCTGGGAAAGGGGCAAGAGGGAAAGTTGGCCTGGACCATTTATTCATAGAATGCTTTGACATCATTTGTAAACAAACTCAGATATATAATCATTGCATCATATATGAAAAGTGTTATTTAGTTAAACATAAAACACTTATAATTGGCCACAATTTTTTACATCCCTTTTTGGCTTTTTTAAGACAAGGTTTTATTTTAGGCTCGGCACCTGTAGCTTAGCAGCTAGGTCACCAGCCACATACACTGGAGCTGGCAGGTTCGAATCCAGCCCGGGCCTGCCAAACAACAATGACAACTACAACCAAAAAATAGCTGGGTATTGTGGCGGGCACCTGTAGTCTCGGCTGCTTGGGAGACTGAAGCAAGAGAATCACTTAAGCCCAAGAGTTTGAAGTTGCTGTGAGCTGTGACACCATGGCACTCTACCCAGAGTGACAGCTTGAGACTGTCTCTCAAAAAAAAGGTTTTATTTTAAATATGGGGGTGGTTTTGGCCTTCCTCAAACTCTGAGAGGCTCTGATTAGGTGTCAAAACCAAGATGTTTTCAGAGCTAAACAAAAGCTGTTTTATGTGGAATGTTAAGATCATCAAAAGTCAATTAGGGCTCAGGCAAGATTTTGTGACAAACACTGTCTAATCAATTCCACCCCAGGCCCCTCCAAGAATCTGAGAACGAATAAACACGACATAAAAATACCGAGAGGAGGCTTTCCCCCTCCTTTGGGGTTCAACAACTTTGCCAAAGGAAGCATGCAGAAATGTACACAACATTTTGTTTCCAATTTCAGGGATTTCCAAACTTTATCTGTGGGCCCATTAAGTCCTCGGGTTAAGGAAATCTTGTTTAAGGCTTTTTAAAATAAGTGAAAACCAGTTAAGGAACATAATTCACCATCAATGCAATTGTCCCCAGCTGTAATCTTTAGGGGTATGTTCTACAGGCTCCCAATCCAGTGGCTCTATGTGAAGTGGGTTCAAGGTCTATTCCTGACCCAATCACACAGGGCAAACGGTCTCATCATTGAAATGCACACATTAATGGGACCAACCTAGCAGAGGAGCTAAGAGGGTTGAGTTAATATTTGCAGGGTGGGTAAAAGGGCGCCCAGAATACCACACATGCCCAATTCTTACAAGCATAAATTCTTACCCGCACCATCGGTTCCCTCCCCTTCGAGGCTGGGTGGGTGGGGCAGTCAAACCCTCCCCACCACCCCCAAGTCCCCTGGCTCGCACACCGCAGGGAGGACGCTGGGCGCCCCCGAGCGGCCACAAGAGGGCGCACTTGCCTTTCCTAACGCGGAGGCCTCGCTCCCGCCAGGTTCCACCTGGGCGGGTACAGACCCCGTGGTCTCTGGGGGTGAGGTGGTGGTGGCCCCGCTCCCAGCTGTTCTCAATGCACTTTGGGCAGGGCTCTAATTCACACCTGAAGATCTACCACTGCCTGAGATTTCTTCTCCGCTAGCCCCAGGAGCTTATCCTTGCTCCTTCTATGGGCCAGTGTGTCCAGCCCGGGGGAAGCATTGTAACTGGCAGGCCATTTCCTTTGCTGGCCACTTGAGCCCCCCACCCCACACAACCACAGCTGGATGCACATGTGGCCTGGTTCTGGCTGGCCTCTTGAAAGTGCAGGCTCACTAGGGCTTCTAGAAAAGGCTCTGCATCCCCTCTGCTTTATGGACACAGCGGGCCTCCTCCTAACCCTGAGCTCCTGCCTCAAATGCAGGGAGTGGTGGTGGTGGCCATCCTGAGATGGCGAGGTGACAAGCCCGTGGAGCAGAAAGGCAGCCTGGCCCAGCCTCCAAATCTGATCCCTCCTGAGACTGCATTCAGTCTTACCAGCCTCTCTCATCCTCCACTGGCTGCCTGAGTTTCTCAGAATAAATCCTAGCAGAGGCCCTGCTCCTACCCGGTCTCCAGCATCTCATTCTTGCTTACTTCCACTCAGCTGCAGCCACAACCACAACCACTGCAGCCTTCTCTTTTGCTCTACCATACAGAGTCCTGCCCCAGGGCATTTGCACTTGCTGTCCTCTCTGTCTGGAAAGTCCTTCATCCAAATTTCCAAACTGCTGGCTCTCATCATTCCTGCCTCAGCCCAGAGATCACCTTCCCAGAGACACTTCCCTTCACCTTCTCTCCTGCTCTGTGGTGTTGAATCATTTCAGCCTCTTCACAGAACGTCATGATATCTGCCAGCACCTGTTTCCAGAAGGCATGGTGTGTGCCCCGGAGGAGGTGCACAGTCATGCTTGCTAAATGAATGAACAAGTTTTCCTTTCTGCTGGACCTCCTTTGAGTAGGTGTTTGCAATGATAAAACTCTTTAGGCCGGGCACAGTGGCTCACATCTATAATCCTAGCACTATGGGAGGCTGAAGCAGGTGGATTGCTTGAGCTCAGGAGTTCGAGACCAGCCTGAGTGAGAGACCAGCCTGAGTGAGACAGAGTGAGACCCTGTCTCTAGTAAAAATGAAAAACTGAGGCAAGAGGATTGCTTGAGCCCCAGAGTTGAGGTTGCTGTGAGCTGTGACACCATAGCACTCTACCCAGGGCTGCAAAGTAAGACTCTGTCTCAAAAACAAAAACAAAAACAAACACAACAGAAAAACACAAAAAGCTCTTGACCAAGATAATGGTACAGAAAAATTAAAACCAAGCTACTGCAACAAACCAATCCTGCTCTGCCTGCTTCAGGCTGAGGTTTCATCCCTCCCGGCTTCCTAACCTCTTCCCCTTTCAGCCCAGACGTCACCCCTTCATCTTACATTTGAATGGCATTCCTGGTGTTCACACTTACCTCCTGGGGAAGAGTCTTCTACTGAATCGGGCAGTCAGTATCAGCATCCCTCCCTCCCACGTTCATCAACAAAAGTGGAAGAGTGGGATGGCCACCCGCTGCATCCTCTTAGCTCGCAGGTGAACCTTGATTTCCCTCAGCAGATGGCTTAAGCAAGAGGCTATAAACAGCGAACCTGCAGAGCCTCATGCTGAAATGTTTCAAAGGGTATGCATTTAAAAGGAAAGGCTCACGATGGAAGTATGACTCATTGCCCCACCATGCTGTTTTGTGCATTCAGAATGTATGCCTTGGGGTCCCCGCACCCTCATGCCAGCCATCACCTAATGACACTGAGAAGTCCAGTTAATTACAATCTCCCTGCCCTGCGCTGCAGTAAAGGACTGCAATGACTCTGTCTTAGCTGGGTGACACCTGGTACTCACTTAACTTCTCTGTGCCTCAGTTTCTTCATCTGTAAGTGCACATAACAATTGGAGCCACTGGATGAATTTGGTAATATTGGGTCTGATTGAAGCTTCCTTTAAACTTTCTCATTGCTAAGTCTAGATTCCAAATAAATGAGAGCTCTTTTTTTTTTTTTAACAAGAGTTCATTTTTTTTCCCTTTGTGCAACACTTCAGTGCCAGCAGCCTATGGACACAGAGTCCAGGCAATGGTTCAGGGCCACAGTTTGCTCTGGCCCGGGACACTATGATAAACAAGAGCTCACTGGCTTCCTGGGGATCAGATGAGGCTGTAAGTAATTGTTATTTGCTCAACACAATCTTAAAAAGATAATTAAATGGAAAGGATTGCGGGGAGTGGGGAACGTGTCCTTTTGAACAGACTAGGTGGGTCTTAACCCTCTCCACTCCCTGTTCCCTGCTATGACCCCTGTAAGCGTTTGAGTTTGAGATTCCCCTCTACCAAGAGCAGGGATGGCATCTGCCTTGCCATCACAGAGTCCCTGTCACCTGGAATTAGGATGTGAAGTATCCAGGGCTCTGACTTCCCAAATGGCATTCTGGTGAGAAAGAAGGGTTCTGTGATTTGGGGGGCTGGGTACGATAAAGAAGGGAGGCTCCTCAAAAATAACAGAGAGCTGTTCAGGCTACAATATAAGCAAGGATTCTGCGCAGTCCCTGCTGAGCACTCATGAGGCCAAGATCATAATTTAATGCCCAGAATAGCAGTAGCTACCTGTTGAGTGCTTTAAAATAGCTGGAAAATGCTACTGTTTTACAGTCCCCCATGCCATTAGCTCGTGTTCCAAAAGAGCCCTGCAGCATTACTTTTGTCCTCAAGGGATCTTCTAGGAAAGTCACACACCACTGACTTCGAAGGGGGCCCTGAGAGCCACACAAATTAAGCACCTGTGTGATGTGCCTCAGCTCCCCCTGGCATGTTCAACCTTGGGGGCTTTGTGCTCGTGGTTCCCTTTACCTACAGTAGGAGTCAGAAAACCTTTCCTATAAAAGGCCAGAGAGTAGTATTTTAGGCTTTGGGGGCATTATGGTCTTTTGTTATGATAGGACAAAAGCAGCCCTAGGCAATCATAATGAATGGACATGGCTGTGTTCCAATAAAACTTTATTTACAAAAACAGATGGTGGGCCAGATTTGGCCAATTCTTGACCTAGACTATTTTCCCCTAAAAAGCTGTATGGCCCTCTCTTTCACTTCTTTCAACTTCCTGCTTAGCTTTCCCTGACCCCATGATCCCCTGTCCCTGACTTCCCTTTGTGTGAAGTGCCTGTTACTACACAACACTACATGGTTTAATCTCTTTATTGGTCTGTCATCTAATTTCCCCTTTGGGATGTAGGACCTATGAAGAGGTAGCCACAGCTTGCACAAGTGTTTGGTATTTGGTAGGGACACAGTAAATATTTGTTGAATGATGGAATATTAAAGGCTAATAACAATACATACAAATAACTGCTAATACATTCTGTACATTTATATCCCGAATACTCTGATGCATGTGTGAAAAATATTTAAGCATTTCAATAGCACCAGAATGCAGGATCTTTTATTAAACAGAGAAAGGAACTGGGAGTCAGATGGGTGAAGTGACTTGCCCTGATGGTGATGGTCACAGGAAAGCATCAGAGTATCAGAGCCGGCTGGGAGTATTAATCTTACCCTAGACCTGGCAGTAAGAAGATAAAGAAACTGAGGTGTGGCAAAGGAAGCCACGTGCCACAAGAGAGGGACAAAGTAAAACGAGACCCTAGGTCATTGCCTTCCTTGTTCTCGGATGTGCCGTCTCCATGGTGCCTTGTGGGTGCAAGTGGGCGCCCCAGATGAGGGTTGGTCCCTGGGCTATCTGGCCCTGTGGGGTCTGTGACCGGCCTGTGTCCAGTGAACCAGGGAATCAGAGCTTGCTCAGGATGGGTCACATTAGGAACACACTGCATACCAGGCTGCCTCTCTGGATCATAAAACGCAGGTGATGCCAGGTTTTCTGAGAACGCCGTATCCCCCAAGACACTGCAGATGTGAAGCCTCTATAAAGTGGTTAATAGAAACCGGCAGGAAGCTGGCCCAGGAATACCCGCACCCGCGGTCCCTGTCCACCTGCTGAATGTCCCCCACTGTGCAGCCGGAGCAGGGAGTGGCGACTTCTCAAGAGCATGCTTGTCCACGTGTTTTCTATGGAAAAGATCATGAGAGCCAATTTCCAGTTGCTTGGATTAATCCCACTGTTTCTATTTTCAAAGAGCATTTAAAGACCCAAGGCCAGAGACCTCAGAGCCGGCACAGTGCCCCCACTCGCCCATCGGGGCTGAGCCTGGCTGCAGAGGGGCCGGCTTTGTCCATGACCAGGTTTCCTGCCCAAAGCCTGCTAGTGGTGCCACAGCAAAGTCCCACAGAGTTGGTGATTTAAGCAACACAATTTCATTATCTCAGGTTCTAAAGGCCAGAAGTCCACGGTCAAGATGTCGTCAGGGTTGTTTTCTCCTTGACCTGCAGACAGCCTCCTTCTCCCTGTCTTCACGTGGCTTGCCTCTGTGTGTGTCTATGAATTAATCTCATCTTAAAGGTAAAGTCTAAGTATTGGATTAGGGCCCATCCTTGTGAACTCATTTAACCTTAATTACCTCTTTGAAGACCCTGTCTCCAAATACAGTCACACTTGAGGCACCTGGAGTTAGGATTTCAACATGAATTTGGGGGATGAAGACATAGTTCAGCCCATAACAGGGGGCTTATTTGCAAAGGCTCCTTGGGTCTGATGATATAGCCCCCGGCAAACGCCCGCCCAGCCGCCGAGTTGCTGACCTTAGGGAACATACTGTGGCGTATTTAGCATAAGAGCCTTCCCACCCCACTGCATCGCCAAAGCCCTGGAGTCTGGGTTCAAATCCAGGGTTACCGCTTACTAGCCGTGTGGCCTTGAGCGAGGCCCGCCCTCCCTGCCCGCCGCTCCCTTGGTATGAGACAGGTTAACCCTGCCCCGTGAGGCTGTCATCATGACCATCTATCATGTGACACAGTGTTCCCCCAAGGGTGACTCTCGTGCCACTGACGGAAGAAGAGGTGACTCTGGGCGGTGTGCTAGCGGGTGTTTGTTATTTGCTTTGTGTGCCTAACAATGTTTTAGAAAACATCATTAGCCCAAGCGAAGGATTTCTCTGCAATGTAAGTTTTTCTTCTAGAAGTAAAGTGATTTAATATGGATAAGTAGCAGATGGAATGCAGAAATGACAGACACAGTGAAAGTGGCACAAGAATGACCGACGTGGGGAGACGTGGAAACCACGCAGGTCACCCAGCAGCACAGGCCTGGCTTGGTGTAAACACTTGGCACAGAACAGCCTTGGCGGTTGCAGCCGCAGCAGGAAACCCAGAGTCCCCGCATAGAGCAGTCTGAGGGCATTTCTGAAAGGGGGTCTCCTGTGCGATCGTCCTGAGGTCCAACCCGTCCCTGCTCCGTGTGAGGCACCAGGCCCTGTGATCTGGCCCTGCCGATGCCCCAGCGTCCCCTCTCCTTCCCACGTGGAACCTGTGCCCCCACCACATGGGGCTTTTCATTCCTCCCATAAGCTGAACCCTGTCTTGTCTCTGGGCCTCTGCGTGTAGAATCCCACGTGGGTGATGTCAATGTCCAGAACTTCCCTGACAGGTGCAAATCCAGCCTCTCATCTGCAGACTAGGGGGACAGCGCTGACTGCAGACACACCAAGTCCTCCAGGACAGGCTCAATGCCTCCCTCCGCCGTCAGCAATAAGTCACAGACGTGTACCAAGAGGTTATAGTGCTTAACTCCTGTGCTAAGGGGTTTGTACCTATCTTAATTTTCAGGATTTCCTGCTATGTTCCCATTTTATAGACATGAAAGCTGAGGCTAGGAAAAGTGAGATACCCTTCAAAAATGCAGCAGATAGCTCAGGCAGCACACAGGACCACTGGTCCTAAAGCACCTTGTGCAAGATGGCTTCCTCCATGATACCACCTCCTTTCCCTTGCAGCCAGGCCCAGAAATTTGGCCAGGACCCACCCTCTCTTCCAGAGAGCAGCCTCGGCCCACCTGCCCCCTCATGCTCACAAGATCCACTTGAGTAACATCAGGAGCTGCTCCTTTCTGGGGGAAAAAAAACCCCTTTCTATACACAACCCAAAGTCTGGTGTGAACCCCACAAATGCATGTGGCTCGCATCTCCTGCTGGGGAGGTGGTGTTTGCTTTTCCTTCGTGTTCCATCATTCTGCAAACGTTTGTTAAGTATCTCCTCTGGGGCTGGTCTGGGTACAGCACATTTATATGTCACAGTCCCCATCACCTGGGTACTGTGGCCCCTCAGGAGGCTATTATGAGGCTGGAAGGCTCCTCTCTGGAGAGGTTTCTGCCGGCAGTAGCAGGCAAAGTCCAGGCTGCTTGGTGGGGTAATATTTCCAAGGTAGTGATTCTTCTCACTTTTGGACAGCAGAGTTTTTTCTAGGTCAAGGCCTCCAAGAAGGAACCACAGCGTAGAAAACAGGAAAAAAAAGGGAAAGAAGTAGATTTCCAGCTTTTTAAAAAGAATTATCTATCTTATTTTTATGGTAGCAAAATGTGTGTGACATGAAATTTACCATAGGTGACATTGAGCGCATTTACAGTGGTGAGCAGCCTTCATCCCTGTCTCTCTCCAAAACATCCTCATCACTCCAGAAGGCAACCCCCTCCCCGTCAGCCGTCATCCATCCCCTCCCCGCCTCTGGCAACCTCTGATCTACTTCCTGTCTCTATAGATTGGCTTGTTACAGACATTGCGTACAAATGGAATTATACAATAAGTGGCCTCTTGAGACTGACGTCTTTCACTCAGGATAACGTTTTCATGGCACATCTGTGTTGTAGCACATATCAGTACTCTGTTCGTTTTCATGGAAGAATAATATTCCATTGTGTGGAGAGACCACGTGTGGCTACCCATTCGTCAGTTGCCGATTATTTACGTTGTTCTTATCTTTTGGCTCTTAGAAGAAATGCTGCTGTGAACGTTTATGTACAAGACTATTTGAACACTTGCTTTCAATTCCTTTGGATGTATTGCCAGGAATGAAATTTCTGGGTCACATGATTTAACTTATTAAGGACTCAGTTACTGGCTTTTGAGTTTCAAGTAGCCATCATTTCTGGAGAGAGGAGGGTCTTTCCGTCATAATCGATGTGTTTTGGAGAAGGCAGATGGCTGAGGAAGGATGGTCTCTGGGCAGCCCATGAGAGAAAGGATATTCCTTAGGCTGGGGCTAGAAGAGGGAGAGGTGTTTTTAGCAAGGCAGGTGGGCAGGGCCTGAATACAAGGGCTGGGGCAGCAGGGACCAGCCAGATGGAAGCAGAGTGACCATCTGAGGTCCTGCTCTGCCTGCAGATTGTTGAGAAAAATTCCAATCAGGTGAGAAAACAACAAAGGCTGTGAATGGGCAACTCGCTGAAGAAATCCATGTAGCCAGAAACATGCAAAAAGACAGGCGAGCACACTGATAACTCAGAAATACAAAGTCTGACACTGAGTTACCATTCTTCAAAAAATCCAGCAAATTGGCTAAAACGTAAATGATGGATGCCGTTCAGTGTTTGTTATGGAGTTGGGAGATGATGACCCAGATGACCCTTTTGTGGAGGCACAAAACTGGTTTAGCCTTTTTGGAGAATGATTTGACAAAACCGATTTAGACAAAGTCCCTTCTAAACACAAACACACACACACCTGTGCCAATTTCACTACTAGGAAATCTACAGAAATAAGGGCCTAAGTAAAGATTTCTGTCCAAGGATGTTTGTGGTAATATCACGTGCCATGGTATGTATCACACACACACAGAAACAACTGAAATGTCCATCGCAGACTCACGTAAGTTATTATACCAAAGGAAACTGGGAAAGTGTAAAATGAAAGCTGTCACTCTCATTGCAAGACTCAAGGGACAGATGCAAATGTGGGGACATTGTTATGACATGACTCCATTTTTTGTTCTAGGTAAACTCTATGTGACGTGTTTATAAATAGTTGTTTATACAAAGTCTACGCCCTTCATCTTGGGAGGCCAGGGTGGTACGGTCACTGCACTGGACCAGATATGCATGTGGGTGTCGGGGTCTCCTCTGGCATCTGCTGCTGTTTGGAGGTGGGGTGGGTGGTGTGGAGGGAAACTGAGCCCTATCCAATGACGCTCGTCAAACAATGTACGATGGGTTCTTCACCCTGGATCCAGATGATAGGGTCCAAACGAGGGAGTGGGGGTTTGGGGCTGCTTCCCCACCCAGGGCTCAATGGCTGGCCCAGAGCTTGGCTTCTCCAATCTTTGGGGCCAGCAGGGCTGGGCCCTCTTCCTCTGTCCTTCTTCCTCCCCGTGGTTTGAGCTGTACCCCTGTGCTCCTCCACCAGGTCCCACCTCCTCTTTTCCTGCTGTTGACTCTCTGCTGTGTTCTACTCTAGCCTGGAGGATGGGATGGGGGAACCTTGAATTTCAAAAGCCAAGAAGAGGAAGGAAGGAAAAGCCCCTTGTGATGATCAAGACTAGGATGGAAGGGTTTAAAGAGAACCGAACACCCTGCAGGGCGGGGCGGGGATCAGCCAATGAGCAATAGAGACAGCGCCTCACCAGCCAAGAAAGCACATCAGTTGACCGACCTACACGTGTTATTTTTGCCTTGGGAAATTCTAGGAAAAGGAAGACGCTAGCAGGAAAGAGGAAAAGATCCCACAGCATAAGCTGATGTTTGGAGGGAACATGCTGGGCAGTGGATACCCCAAGGGGTGGCCGCAGCCAGGAGGATGGTGGGCTGGGGCAGGTGGCCAGACATGTCCCCCCAGCGTTGCCCACGTTTTTCACAGCTCATGTTCTACATGGAGATTCTGATTCATGCCTCATAAGTTCTCTTTTCTATTGACAGGTTTCGTTTTGTTTGTGTCTGTGGTTTTTTAATTGCTGTAGACAGTGAAGGAAATGAATCCTATGGCAGCCACAGAGTGGTTCTGATTCTGAGCTTTGAGCCCTGACTGTCAGGCCCCCCGGGGCAGGCCGGGCAATCCATGACCTTTCCCCAGAGTGGGCAGCGCTTGGCAAACTCTCCCTGCAAAGGGCCGGATAGTCCATATTTTAAGCTCTGTGAGCCAAGAAACAAAACCAAAGGTATTATGTGAATACTTATATTACAAGGAAAACCTCCCTGAATTTCTACACATTTTTATAGGTAAAATTTTAAATTTCTAAATAAAATAATAACTGAGCATAGGCTTTAAAAAATAATACAGCCCTGCTAATTAAAAGAATGGCATTTGGGGCAGTGCCTGTGGCTCAAGGAGTAGGGCGCCGGTCCCATAGGCCGGAGGTGGCGGGTTCAAACCCAGCCCCGGCCAAAATCCACCAAAAAAAAAAAAAAGAATGGCATTTGGAGGGGGGGAATATTTTGCTGAATTGGGAGATCAAAGTTAGTGTTCCTGATCATTGAAATGAACTACAATCCAATGATTTTTTCTTCAACCACATACACATGTAAAAATCATTCTTAGTTTTCAGGGTGTACAAAAACAAGTGAGAGTCTGGATTGGGCCCATGGGCTGTGGTTTGCAGAGGCTGGAGTGGACCACCCCAGAGCCCCCACAGACCACCCACAGAGACCACCCAGAGAGACTTAGTGAGACATTCAGGAGAAAAGGAACCACCCTAATTACTTTCTGTTGGCAGAAAGTAAAATTCAATGCAAACAGAGCTTGTGGCTTTTGGTCTGATTTGAAGAAAGTGCCCCAAATTAGAGGGCTGCTGTCTTCAAAAGAGGGAATAGTCCTTTGCCTCTAAAGCACAGGTGGTCCTCAATTGCTGGGTGATTGTGGGTGAGTCTCTGGGCCTTCCTGAGTTCTTGGTTTCTTCACCTCTAAAATGGGACTAATGTCAGATGCCACAGGCCGCCCAGGGCTGCTCCACATTGATAATGGGTATTATAGTTTCAAAGGAAGCAAATGTTACAAACGTTGCTTATAATTAATTATTTTTTCATAACGGTTAAAACCCTAAACTCCTAAGTGGCTAATAAAAAGATTGAAGGTTCATTTAGAAGCTCATTCAAAACGAATATAACATAGGCAAACAGGTGACATGCAGAGGAACGCTTAGTGACTTGGAAAAGTGCTCACAAAATTTTGTATGGGTAAAGCAGCATAGAAATGTAATTCCCGATTTTGTTTCTATACGTGTGTGCGCGTGTGTGAGCGAGACAGAAACTAAAAAGAAACATATCACCAGGGTACATTTGTCACAACTAAAAAACCAACACGGGGACATGTGATGGACGGAATAATGTCCCCCAAAGATGTCTTTGTCCTACTCCCTGGACTCAGAGCAGGACTGGGAGGTGGGGGCCCTGGGTGAGGGAGGTCAGAGGCTCATCACGTCTCCAATGTCCAATCCAGCGTTCAAGGTTAGTGTCTCCAAGTTTCGGGCAGCCACCTGCCTCTGCACAGCCTTTGTTTTCCTTCTCCCTTTAACCTGCTAAGCCAACTGGCCACCCCATCCCCCATCCAGGGGCCCTGTTCTCTCTTTTGAATCACTATTTTAACTCCTCAGCTTTTTACAGGCTACGGGCAAGCACCCTGTCCTGTTATCTCTCTCATAATAGATTCTCTGGATAATAAAATTAACGCATGAATAGTATAGTAAATGTAGACAATGAATATTTATTTATTTATTCAGTTATGATTTATTTATTTAGAGACAGAGTCTCACTTTATCGTCCTCGATAGAGTATCATGGCATCATAGCTCACAGCAACCTCAAATTGTTGGGGTCCAGCGATCCTCTTGTCTCAGCCTCCAGAGAAGCTGGAACTACAGGCGCCCACCACACCTCTGGCTACGTTTTTTAGAGATGGGGGTCTTGCTCTTGCTCAGGCTAGTCTTGAACTCCTAAGCTCAGGTAAT
The DNA here is from genome assembly GCF_027406575.1 of Nycticebus coucang. Taxonomy (NCBI): domain Eukaryota; kingdom Metazoa; phylum Chordata; class Mammalia; order Primates; family Lorisidae; genus Nycticebus; species Nycticebus coucang. Next base: position 56,986,965 of record NC_069800.1, on the reverse strand, counting down.
CCACCCGCCTTGGCCTCCCAGAGTGCTGGGATTACAGGCTTGAGCCACTGCGCCTGGCCTAGACCATGCACTTTTAAACAGAAAATAACAGTCACCAATACTCCAAGAAAACGAGCCATGCTATTTTGATGTTAACGATGAGGAAACCCGGATGAAGGCCATATGGGAAGTCTGTGTACTGTCTTTGTTACTTTTCTATGAATCTAAAATTATTCCAAAAGTATATTTTTTTTATCAAAAAGATTGGGGTTTGAATACCTATTCCAGCATTTATTGTGTGATCTTGGTTAAGTCATTTAAATCCCCAGCTCCTCTGTTCTTTTATCTCTACAACGAACACCGTGATATCCATTCTGGTTACTGCCTGTGAAGTCGAACTAATCCCTGTAGGTGAGAGCATTGGTAAGTTGTTCAGGGCCATAATAAAGTGTTTGCTATGATTCCAGGAGAACTTGGGGAATCAGGCCTGTAGCTATGAGCTGGGATCGGTATTTGGGAAGGAGAAAAGGAAAAAAAAAAAAAAAGAAAGAAAGAAAACAACAGTTGATCAAGGCAAAACATGCCCAGAAATGGCAGATTGGCTGAGAAAGATGAGGCTAATTTGGGGAGAGATGATGTCAGCGTTTAGAGATCCTGGTAAACAACCCATCATTCTATAAGACATGTGTGATATGTTTCAAATCATGGTCAAGCGAAGCCAAAGACCAGAGGGAAATTTGATGCTTTTTATGGAGTTCCCTCCCATATCCCAGGATCTGCCCCTCACCCTAGATCATTGCCACTGCCCAGCCTTGGACCTTGTTAGCATTTGTCTAGAGGTCTATCCCCTCCTCCCCCACCCTCCAATTATCCCATCAAACAGCATCCAGGGTGGACCTTCTAAAACTCAAATGTGATCATGTTATTCCCCCATTAGAAAACCCTCCAAAGGATTCCCAGGCTCTTCCCCAAACTCTTCCACCTTATTTCCATGCTGGTCTCTCTGATCTCACTCTGACACTCATGTTCCGTTCCATCCCAGTGTCTAGAAACAATGCTGGGTGTACTTCTTGTCCATGAGACACCCCTAAGTACATACCCCTGCTGTACTGCTAAGCACATCTATTTGCCTCTGCTAAGCGTCTTGCCTCTCTGGGCCAATGCCTATTCAATCCTCAAGACTCAGCTCAGCAGTCACCTCCTCTGGGAAGCCCCCTCTGAATACCACCTCATGGTTGGACACCTTTCTTCTAGGCTCCTAGAGCTGCTTATACTGTGGCTTATGCCTATCTTATCATCAGTTATAGAAATAATCTGTTTACATAATACTTTTTAAAACATGAGCTGCCTTCCCCCTAAAAATCACACACAAAAGAGGGCTGGGATTTATGCATCCCCGGAGCAGTAATCTGGCAAATACTCATTGGTTGCTTACTATGTGCCACAGCCAGGACCAAACACTGAGTCTTCCTGACAATGCTTGGAAGCAGGTGATGCTGTTATTCACACTCTACGTGTGACATGGACGTGGACATGGATACTCTGAGAGCTTAGGGATCTTGTTCAATACCAGATAGTCATTAAGGGACAAAGATGGAGGTCCCCAACGCAAGTCCTTCAGTCCCCAGAACCCAGAACAGCGTTCAGTCAACATTTGCTGAATCAAAGTGCAATTCTGGGAATGAATAAGCAGAATGACCATTCTTGAAAGAGCCCCTTGCTGAGAGCAATGTGGGAAGACTGAGGCCTCTGTGTGAAAGCAAGAGGTGCTCTTGGGGACTTCTTCACTCTGAGGTCCCCAGAATCTTGCTGCTCCTCCCTAATTTCCAACTTGGTCCCAGGAGATAGCTCCAACCTTTATACTTTGAACATTCTTGGTAGGGATCCCTGGAGAGCAGACGAACCTCCAAAAAATACCCCCCCCGTGGGGTGTGCATGGGTGGGAGGGGTGGCGTCTATACTTGGCTTCCTTTGAACTATGCTATGCACTATACCTTTGATTTATAGTCTCATTTAATCAAGTCCAAAACTATTAGCTTCAGGAGAGGTTGGATCCAGGTGTTCAAGCGATGCCAACAGAACTCCACGTTTCTCTCATGCTCCCCTATATTTCAGCTCTGCTTTCCCCTGTGTTGACCTTATTACCAAGCAAACTCTGGTCTAGAATACTGCCACCAGCAATTCCTGTTTTCCATATTACTCCTGCATCCACTTCCTAGTAGGACAGCCTTTCGTGTCTAGTATTTTCGTGAAAGTCACCAAGCCAAATCTTGCTGGACTGGCTTGGACTTGCTGTTCATCTCTGAATCATCCAGGTGGTTCAGGGAAAGAATATACTGGCCAGGCCTGGGAAGTGTGATCACTCTGAAAAATGGGGGTGGGTTTCATCTCCACCCCAAAGGCATGAATCAAGGGTAGAGATAGCAGCAATGTCCCCAGGAAGACCTCTTTTCAGAGGCAAGTGGGCAGGAAAAATCAGCAGATATCCAGTACAAAATGTCCAGGTGAAACAGGAATTCTTTCTTCCACAGTAAATTTCACAAGCTTGAGCTCATTTCAGGAACCTTCATTCAATCCCAGATTCAGAATTCCCTTGACCAGGCCCTGAAAGTCCCCATAAGGCAGGACACCTGGGTGTCTGTGATGGCAATTCTCCCCTTATCCTTGCTGTGTCTGGCTCAGATGAAATCAGATTCAAAGATGGGGGACAGAGTAAGTCGTAAGAAATAATCTGCTATTAAGCCCTGTGCCGGTACTGACTGCCGTGGCATTTGGGAGATGAAACCAACACTGTTCCTTGGGAGATAACAGCCACTTTCCAATCATGCTGATAAAAAAGAAAGGCATGAAGTCAAGTGACATTTACGTGCTAGGAAAAGCACACCTCTCTGGCTCCAAAACCATTTTAGCAGCTGGGGAAGTAGGGGACGTTGGAGGGTGCCCCCTCCGCCTTTGAGGCTGGGGGAGCATCTTGGCCTTGGGTTCATACAGCCAGGTGGGGTCCAGCCTTCATCTTTCTCCAAGGGGCTCCAGCCGCCCCCACCCGCACCCCCATCTGCTACTGGCAAGTTTAAATACCAGCCTGTTTCAGCTCAGAAATGTGGAAATTAAGAAAGGAAACGAGAGGCGGTGGGAAGGGAAGAAAAGCGATGAATCACTTTTGGATCGCTGCCTCATTTGAACGCCGCGTGGGGTTTATTTTGGTCGTCACCCTCACTTGGTGAGAGGCAGTTCAGTGTGGGAGGGAGAGCTGGGGAGTTGAAAAGATGAGTTCAAATACGAGCTCCACTACAGGTTGGCGAGAGGCCTGGGGCCACACTCACTTCTCTTAGCCTCGGTTTTCTCATCTGTAAAATAGGGATCATACCTGGGCGGCACCTGTGGCTCAGTCGGCAAGGCGCCGGCCCCATATACCAAGGGTGGCGGGTTCAAACCCTGCCCCGGCCAAACTGCAACCAAAAAATAGCCGGGCGTTGTGGCGGGTGCCTGTAGTCCCAGCTACTTGGGAGGCTGAGGCAAGAGAATCGCTTAAGCCCAGGAGTTGGAGGTTGCTGTGAGCTGTGTGAGGCCACGGCACTCTACCGAGGGCCATAAAGTGAGACTCTGTCTCTACAAAAAGAAAAAAATAATAGGGATCATACCCTTCCACGGGGTCATTCTGGAGGGCAAGGGGCATAATTGTATCTCAGTACAGGGCAGCTGGTCCTGAGTTGGCTCTGAAGGAGATGGTCCTTCCTCCCCTCCCGTCCTTCCTCCCCCTCCTCCTCCTTCCCCTGTGAACTTGGGCTCCACATCCGCCCACCATCCAGACCAGAAGGCAACAGCACTCTGTCCCCTCCAGGGCCCTGAAATCCACCTCCTCGCTGGCCTTCCAGGCCTGCCCTCTGCTGGTGCCCAGCCCTCCCTCTGGCCTAGCAGCTTCTCCTTCCCCAGGCTCCACCCACCGGGCTGTGGCCTGTTTCTGGAGTATCAGAAGCACTTTCCTACTTCCAGGCCACTGTGCTGCTGTCACACTCTCTCCGACACTGGCTCTTCCCAGACCTGGCTCCTTGTCATCTCAAATGAAGCCCCTCCCCCCATCACCACCCTAGTGGACACAGCCCACCAACCGCACCTCAATCAATTCCAGCTTGTCTCCCTGAAATGATCTCATTTATTTGTTTATCTGGCTGTTGTCTAGCTCCCCCAGGAGAATATGAGCCCTAAAAGGCAGGGAACATTTCCATCTGGTTCATTTTGTGTCCCCAGCACAGTGCCAAATGGCATGTCTGGCACAGAAGAGGCACTCAAATACCCGGGGAGGGAGAGAGGAAAAAGAAAGGAAAAGAAAGGAGGAAGGGCGGGAGGGAGGGAGAGGAGAGAGCAGGGGACGTGGGGTTCCCTCCACTCTCACCCCCACGTTCTAAGCCTCTATTCCTCACACCTCGGGGCCTTGACTCCTGTCACCCACACCCAGGCCCCTCCACACCTGCCATGCCCCGTCTGACCTGTGTAAAGGGCTGCTTCATGTGTGACATTCCACCCACGCCCCCTTACACGTGGTTGTGCGTGATAGTCCACTTCCCAGGTAACATTTTCACATTACTGTTCTCAGACATACCAAGCATGAGATGAATCTGTTATTTCTACCTGTCACACCCTCTCCTGGCAATACAACCCTAATGTTGCCTCTGGAGGGCTCCCATCCCGGGCACTCAGTCCCTCAGCTTAGATGAAGCCATCTGGTTTCCAGCTCCAGGGATGGACATGTGACTTGGGTCTAGCCAATGAGAATGCAGAATTTTCCTAGTCAGAGTGATAGGGGGTTAGCAAGGGTCACATGATTCCAGCTGGCGCCATTGACCGTGAGTCCCAATGTTCCTCCGGAGAGTTATTAGTAAAGAGTTGTCCTTCTGTTAGGAATACTAAGCTAAGTAGATGTTAGCTGTGAGCTCACACCCTTCTTCCCACAACTTGGGGACAGCCTGACTGAGAGTGAAGCCAGCATGGAGGACAGCAGAGCCCACATCTCTAATGGTATCATTTTAGCTCCTGTCCTCAGTAGAGTGGGAAAGTTGGGAGGGCCTTCTGTCTATGGCAGACACTCCCCACCCCTAGGTATCATTTTAGCACCTAGATCCAGCTCTACCTGAAGTAGACACTCACTGCCTCTGAAAATTTCAATGACCTAAGCCAATAAATTCCCTTTTGTGCTTAAGCCAACTCAACTTAAATTTGTCACTTACCACCAAAATGTTCTGACTCATAGAGCAAGCATTAGTCAGTAGCTGGCTAATTGAGATATGAGAGGTGGCAGCCAGTGGGGGCGAAGGGGTGGGGAGTGTCTGCCATAGAGAGAAGGCCCCCCCCAACTTTCCAACTCTACCGAGGACAGAGCTTGTGCCAGCCTCCCCCTCCCCCCTTTCTCAACACTGTCCTGTGGCAGATATAAGGAACATTCTCCACCAGAAAAAGGAGCAAGCCCACAGAACTCTGGGGCAACCAGGACTTTGTCCAGGATAACACATCTTCCCAGAGGGAAGGGCCCCAGATCTGCTCTCTGCTGGGGGTGCCCAGCCCCCTGGGAGGGACCTGCTTCCCCTCATTCTTTCAGGGTGAAAAGTCAGTCTGAGCTACTAGTTACATCTTTGGAGGAAAAAGAAGACACCTGATCCTTCTCTACGGTGCGGAGCATTTCCAGTGTGCAGGCTGCCTCCCACTTACCATCGGCCCCAGTCCTACACCAGGCCTGAGTGCTGCATACAGGCAAAGTGGCATCCAGGGGCCATCTGGGATCCATTCCAGCTCTCTCCAGCAGGCAAGTGCTCACTCAAGGATGAAATGTTTGCAGGAAAACCACCCCATGTCGGTGCAGCCCAGCTCTCCAGAAGCAGACTCCAGAGCAGAAACACAGCTGGGGGTTCAGGGCACCAGAGGCCTCATCAGCCTGACAGGTGTCAACTTCTCAGGAAGAATGACAACCTCCATCTCTCCTAGGATCTTGGACTGAAGACAGTTTTCTTCTTGCTTCTGAAGCCTGGCATAGGGCCCAGGTGTTTGGGGGTTGGGCAGTTTGTGGGGCTCCCAGTTCCCCTCTCTGGCTGCAGCTTCACCTATGCTCAAGAGATGGTCACCTTGCCAGCACTGCCAGAATGTGGGTTTCCGAGAGGCGAGGCCAGGTCTGAATCTCAGCCCCTCAGTTCGGTTCATTCCTGTGGACTTTGCTGTGCTGTAGCATCCTAATAGCATCCTACATGCCCACTTCCTGTCACACCTGGGCCTCCAACCTGCAGCTGGACATCTCTGCTGAGATGCCCTACAGGCGCCTTGAACTCAGCACCTCCAGAACTAAACTCCTTGCTCCCCAACACCAACTCCTCCTGCTGCCACGTTTCCTAGCTCAGAGAATGACACTTCTAGTCACCCCCAATTTAGGTATTTCCCCTCATTCCTCTCTCCTCCTGCTCCCCCAAAGATAACCAGTTGCCAACTGCTGACTTTCCTCCTAGATCCTCATGCCACTGTGACTCCTCAGCCTGGCCTTCTCCAGCCTGAATGACCTCAGCAGACGTTCCACGGGTTTCCCTGCCTTCACTCTGGCTGGCTCCTGGCAATTCCCCACTCAGCAGCCACACTGGTTCTCCTGAAACACAAATCAAATCTGTCCCTCCCTAACGCAAACCCCCTGTGGTGGCAAATCATTCTCCAGCAGAATGAGTCTCAAGTCCTTGCCAAGGCTTACATGGCCTTTCCTAATCTAATTTCTAGCCTGCCAAAATGAAGACTTTCAAATGTTTCCTCTAAAGTAGGCAAACTTTTTCTGCAAAGGGCCAGATAATAAATATTTTAGGCTTTATGGGTCATATAATCTCTGTCACATTTACTCAACTCTGCCATTATAGTAAGAAAGCAGCTGTAGATGTCATGTAAATGAGCAGCTGTGCCTATGTGCCAATAAAACTTTATTTACAGAAACAAGTGGTGGGCCGGGTTTGACCCATGGTCTATAGCAGCTGTCCTCAAACTGCGGCCCGCGGGCCACATGAAGCGGTGTGAATTGTATTTGTTCCCGTTTTGTTTTTTACTTCAAAATAAGATATGTGCAGTGTGCATAGGAATTTGTTCATAGGTTTTTTTTTTTAAACCATAGTCCGGCCCTCCAACCATCTGAGGGACAGTGAATTGGCCTCCTGTTTAAAAAATTTGAGGATGCCTGGTCTATAGTTTGCTGACCCCTGCTGTAAAGGAATGAGCAAATTATGTACCATCTTCAGCTCTCAATTGCCCCATCTAGAAAATGGTTATGCTGTCACTCACCCTGAAGGGCTGCTGGAGGATTTCAAAGAATGTGTCCAGTGCCTGGCAGAATATAGCACATAGTAGGTGCTATACGGGGATCACTATCATTAAAACCATTACCATGCTCTCCCTTTCTGCACATTTAAGAGTTGATCAGTCCTGACTCCCCACAAAGACGGCCGTAAGGACATAGACTCTTCTCCTCTATGGAGGTTTGATGGTTCATGATGTGTTTGGTGTGAAGTCAGACAGCTGAGCACCTGCTATGTGTCAGGCCCTGAACTTCATGATGACAATGATCAAAATAAATCATAGGACAGCATTTAGAAGCCAGGTCTTAGAATTCTAAGGAAGTGAGAAAATACTGCAGGAATTTATTTGTCCAAACACAGCTGCATGCCTACTGCATGCCTGGCCTTGTGCAGGCCCAGGGCTGTCCAGAGGAACCAGAAGCAAGCTCTGCCTGTAAAAAGTATTACCTATAGAAACTATTTTCTATTACTTCTAAACATCTGCCTGTTCTTGTCTCTAAAGCCATGTTTACTGCTCAGAGGGAAAACAGAGGTTTAATCCACCTTGGGTCCCTCCAGAACTCTCCAGGAAAGGGTGCAACCCCCTCCCCAATCTCCTGGATGGGACACAAGGTCTAACACTGAATGACACTGGCTCCTCCTTTTACCTGGCAGGGCCTATGCAGGGTCCTGAGTTTTGGTTGTCCCTGATAGAAGGGCAGAGGTGATGTGGGCTTGAGAACCTTTCCCTTAGCTCTCCTGTGGTAGGCCTCCTCTCTCCAAGCAAAACCCAGCTGACCTCCCACCTGGGCTCTTCCCCCCACATGGCACTTTGTTGGTGCCAAAGTGATACTGGCTGGCCTCCCTGGTGGCCAGGCTTGGCCATGACTAAGTTCTTCCAAGGGGATGGCTTTGAGAGAAATACTGTGACCCTCCTTTATCTCTTCCCCCAAGCTACTCGTGTGTGGGACACAGGTGTGTGGGACAACATCCTGGGCCATCCAGATGAGAGGACGCAGCATAGAGCCACAGTGGGACGGGAGCCTGGGCCCCTGAGGCCATGAAGCCTCCGTCCCAGTCATGGACTCTCTCATCCAGACTCTCAAGTAATAAAGAAATAATTGCCTCTGATTCAGCCACTGTTGTTCTATCTTCTTGGTTAACAACATTTAATGTTTGAGATAGGGTCTTGCTCTGCTGCCCTGGCTAGAGTGCAGTGCAGCTTCAAATTCCTGGACTCAAGTGATTCTCCTGCCTCCACCTCCACAGTGCTGGGATGATAGGTGTGAGCCACTACACTTGGCCAAAAGCTGCACTTAAATCCTACCTAATGTCATCCAAAGCAGAGTGGCCTGTGTTCACATCCCAACAGGGGTCCCATCCATTGCACTATGCAATACTCATGGCTTCATTAAAACAGTGTTCACTGGACACCTAAGCCAAATAGAAATAAAGCTTATATCTGTCCCCTGCGCTGGGAGCTCCTCAAAGCCAGGTCTTGTCCCTCATTTATCCCTGCGTTCCCAGCACAGGCCCCTCCACAGTCTGTGCTGTGAGAATGGACAGTTCCTTTTGCTTCCATTCTACCTGTCCACTGCCAAGTGCAGCGGATGACCCCCTTTACCATGGGTGCCCCCTGTGCCATGGACAGCCCCGTGTGCTGCATGTGACCCCGTGTGCCATGGATAAGCCCACATGTCCTGGAGGACCCTGTGCACCATGGATGGCCTGTGTACCACGGACCACCCCGTGAACCATGGGTGACCCTATGTGCCCTGGACAACTCTTGCTTTTGTCCCCAGCAGCCACTCTCCCTTCTGGTACCAACGCCCCCAGTGTTTTAGGGAATCAGTAACTGGGCTCAAGTAAAAGGGTGAACATGTGACGGAAGCCTAAACTAATCCCCTTGGCCACAGCTGTTGGTTCTGAGAAGGGTGCTGGGGCGGGTGAGGTAGGAGGAGCCTGTTTATTCCACTCACCGTGACCCCATGAGAGCTGGAAGCTGCTGAGGCTCAGTTTGTATCATTTGAGTCCCTGAAGACTCAGATTGGTTTCATGTAAACCAATAAACTCTCTTTTTTTTGTAAGCCATTTTGCAACAATATTCTGTCCCGTGTGAACCAAAATTATTCCAATGGGAACCCTGGTGGAGCTCGTTTCCTACTTTCAGTAATGATGCCGATTATCCTCCTCCCTCTGAGTCTCTCACCGAAGCCCAGTCGGTCCATATGAATGGGATGGTCATGCGCTGTTTGCCCTGTTCATTCACAAGGATATTAAAAGTTGCTTCCAGAAGGAGGATTAAGTATCCTGTTATTGCCTGGAGGACTAGCACTGAGACTTGATCACAACGCGTCTCACATCTCATTTAGATTCAAATCCATGTGTCTCATTTTTCAACGAGACTGAAAGTTCCAAGAGGTCAGAGTCATGTCCTATAAATTCAACAGCAATGATTAAGTGCCTGAGCTGTCCCAGACACTGGCTAGAAGCTGGGAACACAGAGGATAATAAAGGTGACTGTCCTCTCCCAGGCAGACATGAAAGCAGATCATCGCACATTTGAAAAGTGCATCGTGACAGGATGATTTGAGTTGCAAGTAACTGAAAAATCCAACTTTAACTGGCCATAGCAATATAGGGTTTTTTCCCCCTAAACAAATGAAAAGAGCAGTTAAGATTCAGTTTCTGCACTGGGTGATCCAGAAGCTTAACAATGCCATCTGTGACCATGTCTCAGCACTGCCATTTCAGCAAATCCTCTGCCTGGCCCACTGGATCCTACTGGCTACACCTTTCCACATCCACATGGGGAGGTGGGGATAGGGAGGGCAGGGCCAAAAAAGATGCATTCTGATTGGCCCTCCAAGGTCAGATGGTTGTATGTAGACCAATAACTGGGCAGAAAAATGGACTACTGAGCTCCCTGTAAACCAATCAGGGCCTACCATGGCCAAAGCAGGTAGATACGCACAGAGGAAGGGGATTTGCCGGAAGGAAATCTGGGGAAGGAGAAGGAATGGTCTGTTGGTGGCAAACACCCACTGCCTACCTCAGAGATGGGAATGGTACCAGACCCCTTGGAACTGATGCTGGAAGCCTCTCCTGTGTCCCTCACTGGGCTGCGCAGCTGTGGGCATTCCGTATTAGTTCATAGTCACAATAATAGCAGCGCCAGAAGCAGCATCTCATGTTTACAAAACATTTCTCGGTTTCCCCTAGCCAGCCTTAGGGAGAATGGGCACCTCCATTTTGCAGATAATGAAAATGAAGCCTGGACATGCGCTGTTTGCCCTGCTTTTTGAAGTGACCTCCAGAGTTGTTGGCCTGAACTTGAAAATCAAGGCAGCCTCCTGTTGCCTTCAGTTCCCTGGTGTTGGAAAGGTTCTAGCACAGGCCTGTGCTTGGCTGGGCGGATGGTCTTCAAAGTAGACAGAAAACAGAAACCGCCTCTCTGCTGTATGTCACATTTGCCGTTAAAAAGAATCCCTCACGCTTCACAGGGACTGCCTCCAGAGTCCTTTGCAAATCCCCAAATTGGCAATCCCTGCTACTGTATTTAATTTTCTCTAAACTGCAGGAAAATGTGACAGAAAACTTCACTGTCCCCTTCAGACTGCATGATGTTGTCAATGAACACTCTGTCCCCAAAATAAGCTTGACACCACACTCCATTGCGTTATTAGCATGAAAACCCTAAGCATCACTTTCTCGAATCCGCACAATCAACCCTAGCTGTTGACTTTCTCCAGAGGGGTGGGAGGGACGGGTTTCACTAACTGCTCCAGGTCAGGGCAGGTCCAGCCAGCATGGCTGTGCAGCTGCAGAGGCGGCGCTGGATAAGGCAGGGAGTCTGTAGAGTCGGGAGCCCTCTGGCCACATGACCTTGCTTCCCTGGCAGGCACCTGCACCTGCCGCTTGCTTTCCTGTTGTCCTCTTTCTGGACCTGGTGGACGAGTCACCTCAGTATGAAGCAGTTGTCCCACTTTCTGCTGAACTCCTGGAGCCCTTCATCAGCCTTGTCCCCTGGAGCTTTTGATTCCTTTTCACATCACCTGTACTCCATTAAGACTCATCTCCAGGTCATCTTTGCTGTACAGGCTACCTGGGAGAAACTGCTCAGCAAAGCTGACAGTTAAATACAGGACCAACAGGACTTGGGATATGGGTAGCACCCAACACATGGCCCCGATTATCATGTCCTCATGTCCATTTTTCAATATCTCTGTGTCGCGGTTTCCTCATCTGTAACATCAGGATGACAATGACACATGATCCCATAGGGTGAGACTTAAATGAGCCGTTGTAGGACAATCACTTAAAATGGTACCTGGTCCATAAAAAAGACTCAGTAAATGCTGGCCATTCAATCATTAAATATTGAAATCATTGAATAATCGGGAGGCATGGTGGGAACAACATGGTCTGTAATTCCATGTTGTCTGTGCTCAGGTTTTACCAGCTTTCTGCTCTTGGCAGGGAAGTTCTCCACCCTCTCTGAGCCTTAGTTTCTTTTTTTTCCAAAAGCAGATGCTGATTGTACAGCTTTATGGGGTTGCTGCAAGGGTTCGTGTGCTTTAAATGCCTCACTGTGCAAAAAGCAGTTACCACAGCAGGCCTGACTGTGAGCCCTGGAAACACCTGCTCGCATGGGTGGCCCTGGGCTGGCATCTGGGAAGGTGGCTTTCCGAAGGGGTCCCACCATTTCTTGACAATAGTGCTTCACTGTGGCTAAACTCTTTGCACAAACAATGTAGTTTATGCTGGACCCCTGTTTTCCTCCTGGGAATTTTGACACATGCCAGGCTGAAGCTGCCCATGAGCCCAGCTCCCAGTAAAATCCCTGGACACTGAGCCTATGAGAAGCCTCCCTGGTAAGCAATTTCACGCATGTGTGAATTCTTCACAATTCATTGTTGAAGAAATTACGCGTGTCTTGTGTGACTCTCTTGGGAGAGGGCTTTGCAAGCTTGTACCTGGTTTCCTCCAGACCTGGCTGCATGTGCTTTTTCTCTTTGCTGATTTTGCCCAGTGTCCTTTCACTGCAATAAGGTGTAGCCAGAAGCATAGCTCTGTGCTAAGCCCTGCGAGCCCTCCTGGAAATCACTGAACTTGGAGGAGTTCAATACTCACCTGTGCTGCACTTGCCCCATGGTGAGTCCTTGGTAAGTAAAGGCCTCCAATCTGAGTGTCCCTGGTAGTCACTGGTTCATCGTCCTTACTTGTAAGGCTCAAGTAAGAGATATCCTTCTCTAAGAGTAACTTAATTTCCTTTTTTAAAAAACCCAAATGTTCAAAGAAGATTATTTACTTGCATGGACCCAGAACCTAAGAGCAGCCAGGACAAACATATGCAAATGTGAGAGCGTTCGTAGCCTTGTAACGATCTTATGCACTAAAGAAAATTCTATCAGCTTCCTCCTTTCTATCTTCTTCTACCCTGCAGGAAGGGCTTTGCCTGGCTGATTGTCGGGCCTTTTCTTTATTGATTAAGGTAGTCAATAAGGGAGATAAGAGTGTCCGGGCAGGAGGAAAGGAGAAACCTCTGCGGTGAGAGGGGAGTTGGTTTAGGGAGTAAGAAGGGGAATCAAAGATCAAAGAGCCCCTGGAGGCTAAATTAGAGGTAGGGTTTCGTTTGTTTCCTTTTATTTAAATATGGAACCGAAGAGGAGAAAATAACCACCTGTCAGTATTGAAGAAAGAAGAATTGAGAAAAAGTCTTTAAAAAGAGTTTTGATACGAGTTAGGAATGGGTTCCCTCTGTGGTATGCTATTCAGAAGATTCAAATAAGGATTCAAATTACTCTAAATTAGTTTGGGGGTTACTAAACCTTTTTTTTATACTAACTATGTGCCAAGCTGGACCATGAGGCAAGCAGGCTTTATATGGGTTACACAGCCGTGAGTCACATTTTCTCTACCTTCCTCTCTCTCTTTCTCTTTCTCTCTCTCACACCCCCTCCCCCGCAGAGTAGGCTATTTTAGAATTTGCCAAATGACATTTACTATCACTGATTAATTTTCTCTGCTCAGCCAGATTTACTGTCAATCTGCCCCATTCGAAAGTTTTCTACCCTAGGATTAATCCAACTCACGGGGAAAAGACAGGGAAGAGAGCAGAAGCAGGCTACCCTCACACCAGACTCCCGATACCTGGGCTGGTTCAATGATATCAAGTTCAGCGATGGCTGGTTCAGCAATGCGCCCAGGGTACATCACCGCACTCTCCTTGCCGAGGCTCAGAAAGGGTCCCACCTTCTCAGCTGGATTAAGCCTTGGTCTCTGACAGCTGAAGTTTCTTAAGTGTCTGAGCTTCAAAACATTCAAGTGCAAGATCAAAGTTTCTTAGGGGAAGGGCACCTGAAGCAGACTTTGAGAGGACAAACATCTCACATTAGGTTCTGGAATTAAAGACTGAGTAGTAACATATGCACAACATGAGCCCTTAAAAACTCCTGAGCTTCGAAAAGAAAGAAGACTAAACTCTCTGCAGGAGACCACCAGATTTATCTTCAAGACAGAATGTACCTTATGCTAATAAAAGGTATAAAATGTTATTGGAACAGGAACTTCACAAAGAAAATATCCAAAATGGTTATAAACATAGGAAAAACTGCTCACTTCATTACTTTTCAGGGAGGTATAAATTAAAACCATAAAATGATATTAGTACACATCTACCTGAAAGGTTAGGTGTTGGCAAGGGGACGAAAACCCATACGCTGCTGGTCATGGGAGAAACAGATTAAATTGGTACAACCACTTTGCAAAACCATTTGGCACTATCTTCTAAAGCTGAACATATGCATAAATTTTGACCCAGCAATTCCACTCCTTGGAACATACCCAGCAGAAATGTGGACATGTGTTCACCACATACATGTACAAGAATGTTCACAATTCAAAGTAGTCCCACCTAAAACCTACCTCAAAGCTCATCAGAGTAGATGAATAAATAGAGATCTATTCACAGAGTGGGAACACTATACATCAGGAGTTAACAAGCTATGGTCCTGTTTTTGTGATACAGGCTATTTTTATAAATAAAGTTTTATTAGAACACCATCCCATCCATTGGTTTAATTTGTGCCTATGGCTGCTTCCATGTTACAGTAGCAGAGCTGAGTTTTGACAGAGATTACATGGCCTGTGATGCCTCAAATATCTACTATTGCCCTGTACAAAAAACGTTTGCTGTCCCCTGCTTGACAGCTTTGAGAGAAAACAAGATCCAACTACATCTGATCAGGAGGCTGTATTTCACAGTGTTGAATGAAAGAATCCAGTCTCAAGAGAGCCCAAATTTCACTCCATTTTCATGAAGTTAAAGGTAGACAAAAATATCCCATGGTGTGAGTGTGAGAAGTCAGGCTGGACACTGCCATGAGAGGCAGAGAGACTGCGGACCTGCAGTCTTCTGGGGCACTGATTGTGTTGTTTCTGGATCCTTCTACATGTGACATAGGTGTATACTCTGGTGAGAATCCACTGAGTTGTGGACTTATGCCATGCAAAAAACTTTCTTCTAGGAATATTTCAGTGGAAAGTCTTTTAGAGATGTTATAGCTCCCTGCACCCCATCACAAAACCTCTTATCCTGCTCTCCTCTGGTGTCTGTCTTCACACAAGTTGATGGTTCCCCGGAAGGCACCCCCCTCCACCCTCCTCCCTCTGATAGGATAATGCAAGTCCATTCTTCAAATCTCAGTTGAGCTGTCTCTTCCTCCAAGGCACCTTCCCGCCACACCCCAGGGCTCACAGACAATCCAGGGGAGCAGGGAGGGAGACCTACCCCCACCGAGGTGACAGTGGCTCTCAGGTGAATTCGGAGAAACAAAAGTATGACTGACTGAATCTCTAGTGTTTATCACACAGGAAAGAGCAGGTTGGCCACCCTGGGGGATTCAGCAGTTTGTGGTTTAGTCTAATCTAGGTTAAGCCATGTCTCATGAGCAGCTTGGTCTGGTGGAAGGAACATGGGGCAAGCCTGGAAAAATAGCTGTAGCAGCCAGGAAGCAGTGAAGTTCAAGGGGTTACTCTAATTAGCCTGAGCAAAGAGAGAAATTCATCATCTTGCATAACAGAGAAACACAAGGGGAGGTGATGGCCTCCGGTAGGGCTGCATCCAGCATTGCAACTGATGTCATCAGGCAAACAAGGACTCGGTCTCTCCTCTCTTTGGCTCTGTCCCCCCTGCAGGTTTCATTCTCCGATGGGTCTCTGCCTCCAGCAGCTTTGTGCTTGTGTCTTTAAGTCCAATGGAAAGATTGAGTTTCTTTTCCTAGTAAGCCAAGAGAAGTGGCAGAAGCAGCTCTCCTTGGCCTAGTTTGGATCCCTGATGGAATCTTTGTAATGGGTGGATGCCTATGTCACCCTCAGTAGAATGCCGTGGTATCACATTAGAGCCGATTTGTAGCTGGTGGGTCAGAAGTACCGGCACAACCTCCTTGTGATTGGTGGGGACAGCGTTGTGGGACCGAGTCCTCCACCTGTGACTCTAACGTTATCTCTGGGTAGACAGGTCAGAAGTAAACGGGATCAGAGGACACCAGCTGGTCCTCTGTGGACCCTATTGCTTGCTGGTTGTGTAGGGGAGAAAGCATCATACGCTTGGGTCAGAAGTCTTTTGTGTCTATCAGGTAATGTGGCTGTGGTGGATGGAGCAGTGTGGATAAGAGTAGAGGATAAACTGAGTTTGTCCTCAGAGTCCCCCAAAGAAAAATAAGGGCGTCGTTACCAGCAGGGGGAGAATGGGAGGGCAGGTGGGTCAAAATTACAGCCCCACCTTGCAAGTGCTCATCGTGACCCTCGAGAATGCAGCTTCCTGATTTGTACAAGGGTGATGGGTGTCCCCACTGCATGGGGATATTGCAAGATTGTGTATCATCTGAGAGCCGGGGGCCTGACCAAGACAGGCAGGTGGTAAACAGTGGGGCTCTCTGTACCATCCTGCTGCTCAGGAAGGAGAAATGCCCTGTCTTCCTGCCCAGGGCTGGGGATGAGGATCAGGAGTGAGGGCCACCCACCCTGTGGGTGCTGAGAAGCTACCATATGAGTGCACTGCTCTATCACCCACAGCCACTTTATCTGATAGACCCCAGGGGAGAACATTCGATTTTTTAACACAGTTGAGACAAACGAGAAGCGGATTAATTCAGCACACATGTGGAACACATTTTGTGACTTGCAAGTCAAATATTGAGCTTCAGACCACACTCTCACCCCAATGAGAAGTCACATGCTCAGGGTTAGGTGGGGACGGGCAAGGTGGGAAGGGATGTCTGGCTGTGTATTGCAGTTTTGAATCTGACCGTCAGTGTGACCTCCAGCAGGAGGCTGAGCTACCACAGGCCTCTGTTTCCTCATCTGTGAGAGGGATCAATCACAGGCACAGGGTAAGTCACTGAGTTCAGTTCCTGGAACAAAGAGCTGCTCTGCATATTCTAGAAAGAAAAGAATTTAGCACAGGGCAAGAGATGTTCACAGAAACCACACTGGAAGTGGATAAGCAGCAGGCTCTGGGCTAGGTCTCCGGAAGCACGTGGCTGATCTGGTCCCCAGGAAGCTGGTACATCTGCCAGAAGCTGCTGGGGTCGTCAGCTTCAAGAGCACAAATACAGCACTAGTTGTGACACTGTAATCAAGGAGCTCTCACCAGTGCAAAGACCCCCAGATTCCCACAAAGCTGGTGGCTGGTCCCTGGCATGCAGGATGGAAAACTAAGGACTGGCAGGAGGAAGACCTTAGCCTCACTGCCTTGCAGGTATCAGCTGGCGGTAGAGAATTGCATCCTGAATATTTGGGGTGCAGAGGAACTGGGGAATAGCTTTATTCTCTCTCTAGCCTCTGTAGTATGAGAAGATAAAGTAAGAGGAGGTTCAACTAGAGGGTGACAGCTGAGAAAAAGGTGACAGAGAAAGGCACTAGAAAGTTAGGAAGTCCAGCAGCCAGTCCTAAGGGGGCAGCTGGAGTCAGGGGGCAGCAGCCCCCCTCTTGATCTGGCCTCCTGAGCTCTGAAGGACCTGGCCAGCAGGCCTTCACCCTGCCACAACCTTTCTAGATCTAACAATCACCCAACCTCTCGGAGGAGCCTTCCTGGTTCCCAGCCTCAGGCCTGGAGGGACGATGGGAGTCCGATGACATTGAGGTGTTTTGGGGTCATACCTCACTCACCCAGTTCTCCTGTTCAGGAGCTGTGAGACCCAGGACAAATGGCTTAATCTTTCTCAGCCACAATTTCTTCCTCTTTATAAGATGGATGAAAATAGTCTCTTCACAGAGTTGAGCTGACACTTCGTCATGTCTGTGTGTAAAACAGTCAGCATAGTGCCTGACACATCTGAGCTCCCAGCCAGCGTCAGCAGACAGCGTCCTGCCAGACAGACCACACTCCGCATGTTTAAGACCTCTGGGAAGACAGCAGGACCCTCCCCGAAGGCCACTCCGCCTCTGGGCATGTACACAGCAGCCATCTCCCCCCTCCTCGCTGGCAGAGCTGCCTCCCCGAGAAGCAGAGAGTGGCAGACGCTCTATTCTGGGATTTCTTTCAGTAAAGTTTGGCCATGTGACCCATCCTGGCCAACAGTCTTCTGGTTGATTCTGGAAAATACTTTCCTCCCTATACAGAGAGTAAATTGAAGCCAGCGAGCATTTTTCTCCCCTTCCCTTCTGTTTTGGACCACTGGTTCTCAAATGGGGGCAATTTTGTCCCCCAGGAGACATTCAGCAATGTCTGTAGACGTTTCTGGTTGTCACAACCTGAAGGGAGGGGGCAGGGGGAGCGGAGAGTTATGGGCATCTAGTGAGCAGAGGCCAGGGGCACTGCTAAATGCCTCGCGGTGCACAGGACAATCCCTAACAAATGTATTATCCAGCCCCAAATGTCCACAGTGCTCTCTCTGGTTGAGAAAGCTGCTCTGGGTGTGACTTGTGAAGCTGTGACAGCTAGACCTATGACACTATTTGGGGACCTTGTGGACAAGGGGGAGAGAATCTCAGAGCTGACCAGGACCCTGATGTGAATGAGTGGCTGCTATGATGCTGGAAGCCCCACGCTCTAGCGACTTACTCTGAAACAAAACCTAATGCCTATTACTTAAATCACCTTCATTCAGACATTTGTAGCCCCCAAATATCTTGATATCCACATTTTAGCCTAAGTGCACTGATCCCCATATGGACAGTCACTGGGTTTGCGTTTACTGAATCCTCATGATATAGAAGAAGAAACTGAGGCCCAGTGGTACATAGTGAGCCAGTGGCTGGGGCAGAGAAAGTGGAGATTAAGGTGGGCGTGCTCACTTCCACAGAGCACTTTCTATTATTTTGAAATGTTCTCAACAAACAGAAAAGTACCCAGAATAATTGAATCAATACCAATGTGTAGACAGTTCATATTTAACAAGAGTTAAATTTGCTATATGAGCTTGAGGTGACAAGTACAGTTAGTTGTAGGTTGTAATATTTATTCTCTCCTCTTTCTTTAGAAGTGGAACACTGATGTTTTACCTGGGAATATGGCTGCTATAACAAAGACTGATTCCTAGCCTTTCCTACAGCTGAGTCTGCTCATGGAGGAAATACTGAATACTGCCCAATGGTATAGGACTAGAAGTTATGAGTACAAGTTTGGGGTCATATCTTTAAAGGGAAGTGAATGCATTTTTTTCCTTATACTGGCCAGCAGGCAGACACAGTGGAAATGTCTGGAATACAGATGTGGTGGCAGGAGCTACAGCAACCACTTTGGGCCATGAGATGGAAACCATGTATGGAAGATGGCAGAATAATAGGAGAGAAAGAGCCTGGTTTCAGAGGACTGTAAAACTGCTCTATAAGTCCCCATATGCTATGCAGACTGTCACATGAGGAAGATAAACCTCTACTGTGTTGCAGCCATTGCTATAATATTTTGGGACCCTGTTTTAGTAGCTGGACCACTTCCTGAATACATTCAAGTTTCCAGTGCTTTTATATGAAGATCTCACAACCAGACAGGGTCTAGAACTATGATTATTCACTCAATTGTTCCTTTAGTTAGGCATTATTTGGGATGTCCACCCTCTGCCAGGCATGCAGATGTTAAACACAGAGGGGAGCCCAGATTGCGCCTCCATCCCTGCCCCACCCAGGTGGGATTCTAAGGCCTTGACTTCATCCTTTCCCCATTTCTTCTCCAGCCCTCTTCTTTCCACCTGTGGTGCCGCCTGCACATGTCGGGCTGTCGTCCATTCTCACTTTCTTGGAGTGGCCTCGACCTGCCTTCCTGCCTCCTCTCTCATCATTCTTTACTTAAAATCTTCTCAGGGCTTCTGCTGCCGAAGTGCAAGAAGTCCCAACTTCCCAAGGGCTGACAGGCCCTGCTCCCTCCTCAGGCCACAGCAAGCAACATCAGGAGGAAGGACCCCCAGGTTGAGAGTCTCGCAATACAGGTTTGATGTTTTCAGTCAAAATAACAGGTCATGAGAAAAGGCAAAACCTGATGTTTATGCCCTAAACATGTGTCACACACAAAAACCATATATATACACGTTGATATCAAGAAAGAATGAATGGTGATTTAAGAGGCTATACATTTTAACAGAGGGAAAATGAAAACCTCCTGAGACCTGTGTCACAGAGCTAAAGGTGTCTTTAAAATGATGTGGTTCTGTAGGCTAAAGGAGCAAGAGGGGTTGAGAGGGATGAACAAGTTGTAATGTAAAGGAGTGGTTCCCCTCCCTTCCTCCTCTCAACCAAGACCTGGCCAGAGGGAGAGAGTGGTTCCCTGTTAAGTTTACAGACACGATCAGAGCTGACCAGCTGGGCCCTGGAGATTTCCTTCCCCACAAATAAGAGGGCACCAGGGGACCCACAGACTCCTATCTCTGTGCCCCAGAGAGGCCCGGGGGCACCTGGAAGCTTCTCAAGGCTTGAAGAAAGCAAGGGAGTGTTGGGTGGTGCCTGTGGCTCAAGGAGTAGGGCGCCGGTTCCATATGCCGGAGGTGGCGGGTTCAAACCCAGCCCCGGCCAAAAACCACAAAAAAAAAAAAAAAAGAAAGAAAGGGAGTGTCAGAGAATGGATCAGTGAGCTGAAAAGGGGTCGTGGTGAGATGAGGCTGGTGCTGGGGAGAAGGGAGGGTGCTGGGCACCCAGAGGCCAATCAGGACTCAGACATCAGGGAGGGATGCTGAGGGCAGATAAACACATGTTCTGTCTTCCCACCTCGACCTAACACGAACCCCTCCACACATAGGTGTCACCCTCGGTTGGGCGCCAGGGAATCTAAAACAGCTGAGCTTAAACCTGAACTGACGAAGAAAAAACACCCGGAAATGACTCCATCGACACGATTAAAATTGTCCTTTGGGGCAGAATGAGAGGTCGAATTCAAATGTCGGGAAGAACAAGAAGTTTTTTGCACGTCTGAATCTGTGGCTTGAAAACCCCACTCTCTACATGAGCACGCAAACTAACACAGTTGGTGGCACCTGATTCTGCCCGTGGCTGGTATCGTCCTGGGGCTGAATCTCAACTTAGTGGAGTGTTTTTTGACCTTTTCTTATCTCATGGCACACTTGAACCTATGGTTAAACTTCTGTGGCACAGTTAAAGTATGTTGATCAAAAAAAGAAAAAGAGAAGATTGGATGCCTGTAGCTCAGAGGTTAGGGCGCCGGCTATATGCTCCGGGGCTAGTAGGTTCGAACCCAACCCAGGCCTGCTAAACAACAACAACAACAAAAATAGCTGGGCATTGTGGCAGGTGCCTGTAGTCCCAGCTACTAGGGAGGCTGAGGCAAGAGAATTGCTTGAGCCCAAGAGTTTGAGGTTGCTGTGAGCTATGACGCCACAGCAGCACTCTACTGAGGGTGACAAAGTGAGACTCCGTCTCAATTTAAAAAAAAAGAATAAGAATAAGAAAAAGAATGTACTTACCTTCCTTTGAACTTCTTTTGAAAATAATTTAGTGAACGATCTGTAAAACTTTTCATGGCACACCTAAGATCCTCTCACGGCACCCCAGAGGACGGCGGCACACCGTTTGAGAATCACTGACTCAGCGTCTTTGCATCCTTCATCAGAGAAAGGGGGACGTTCACTCCTATGCCTGTGTTCCAGGATTTATTGGGAGGACTGGATGAGACAGTACATGGTGGAAGACTAAAAACAGAAAGCATCGTAAACGAGCAACGTGGTAATGACCACAGTGACAACGGCGATGATGACGATGACGATGATGCCGAGGTGGGAGGCGAGCTTAAAAAAACCAGGGAGGACACAGTGTCTACCTTCACTATGTGTAACACTTAAGTAAAAGGCAGAATGGCTGGAATAGTTCGATATAGTCATTCTTTAAAAAAAGCCCCACTACACTGGAAAAATATAGCCACAGTAAGAAAGGAAAAACAGATCCTCATTGGAGGGACGAGTCTTATTCGAGTGGCAGAGCTCGAAACTGGTCGCGTGAACCTTTGAAATCACTCCATTAAAGGCATTTGGCTTTGACAGTGGTGTCAGGATATGAAATTCACCAAGAAAGTGAAAACGTGGCCTCATTGCCAGAGCCCAGAAGCTGATGCTAGTGGTGGTGGCTGGTGTTGTTGGTGGTGATGGTGGACCTGGTCATCGACACAGAAGGAGCAGGCCCCGGGGAGTAACTTCCCCTGATGGCCGAAGCTGAGTGCTGTGACATTGTGACATTGGGACCCTGCAGCATTAAGCAGAGGTCAGGTCACATGCCTTCGTTCATTCAACTGTGGTGTCTTTTGTGTGTGCTTTACTATGTCAGGTGGCAGGAACACCAAAAAAGAGTGCGAGTTGGGCCCTGACCTTCACAAACTCACAGTTCAAATTCAAGCCTCGTGAGGATGTGGAGCAACTGGAATCCTGTCTGTGGCTGGTAGAGTGCGGATTGGTTTAACCACTCTGGAAAATGGTGTGGCAGAGTCAGTAAAGCTAAACACACGCCCATCGCACTACCTAGTGATTCACCCCTGGGCGCTGACACAGCAAAGACGCATGCCTAGACCCCCCCCCAAAAGACGTGTACACAGGTGGCCACAGCAGCATGGTCGTCACAATCCCAAACTGGAAAGGAGCCAAACACCCACCAGCAGTAAACTGGGGAAACACAGTGGGGAACCTCCCCATGCAATAGTCTCAACCAGGATTCATTTTGTCCTGCTCATCCCTTTGACGTTTGGTGATGTCTGGAGGTATTTTTGGTTGTAAGGACTAGGGGGCTCTCATGGGTAGCAGTTGCCAAACATCCTGCAATGCACAGGACAGCCCCTTTCAACGAGGAAGGATTCCATCCAAAATAGCACCCCAAATGAATGAGGTTGAGAAACTCTATTCTGTAGCAATAAGAAAGGATGAACTGTCCACACACAAACTTAAGATTGAGTCTATTTTGTTGAAATAAAGATTTCTTAGAAAGTCCCTGTTTGGGGAAGAAAAAAAAATCCCTTTCTGATCAGCTCTGGACACTCTGGTGAGGATACCCCACTGTCTGGCCAACCGCAAGTCTCTGTCCTTCTCTGGGTCCACATGCCGGTTCTTTCTCACTGATTCTCACCCCTTTTTCAGAAACCCTGATTTTGAAAAAGTCTCCCCTGTCCACTTCAGTTTCATCATCTGTAAAATGGGCACACAAACACACCATGCTACAAGATGACACGTGCGAAAGGGCACCAGGAGCTGTGAAAAACACTCCCCAGAAGTGAGGGGTTCTTTACAGTACCTAAGATTGCACAGCGCGGAGGTGGCAAAACAAATTTCCCAGGAGAAAACACCACTGCCCCTAAAAAAGCAATCTTTGCTGGGGGCTCTGGGAGAGAAGTCGAAGTGATAAAACAGCTTCCAAAAAGTCGGAACCTTTAAAAAAATAAGAAAAAGAAAAGAACCACTGCACTTCTGAGTTTTGCATATTGAGCCAAGGTCCTTGTTCAGAGGGGCAGGCAAGGACAGGGAAGGTGGTTTACGGGGATGAAGCTGAAAGGCACCTCTCATGCAGGGAAACTGCCTGCCCCTTTTCACATGAGTCTTTTTAATGTTGGCAACCCATTGAAATGTGTGGTTGTTTTTCTTTAAATTGAAAAATAAAGCCCCTGTAATGTGGCTCAGAGCCCATTGTTGTCAACTCCCTCTGGCAAGACTGTACCCTTTCTGACATTGGGTAAGAAATGTATGTCACCAACCCTCCACTTGCCTCATCTGTAAAATGGTGACAGTGTGGCCTCATTTAGGGTTAGGAAGATTAGAGAAAGTGAACAGAAAGGAGCCAATACAGGGTAGGGCACATCTTAGTCTGCCTGAGCTGCTGTAACAAAATACCAACAGCTGAGTGATTTAAACAACGGAAATTTATTTCTCATTGTTCCAGAGGCCAAGGTCAAGGTGCTGGACAGTCCAATTCCCAATGAGGGCCCACATTTTGGCTTGCAGACAGCCACCTTCTGTGTCTTTACACAGCCTTTTCTCTGTGCCTATGAAGAGAGAGAGAGAATTATGATCTCTCTTTTTTTCTTTTAAGGGCACCAATCCTGTTGGATTCAGTCCCCACCCTTATGAATTCATTTAACCTTATTTACCCTTTAAAGATCCTGTCTTCAAATACAGTCACACTTGGGGTTAGGGCTTCAACACATGAGTTTTGGGGAGACACCATTTAGTTCACAGAAGCATATAAGAGCCACTTAACATATAGGAGCTTTAATGATAGCTATCTAAACTATTGCTTAAATAAAAACTTAAAAATCTAATCTCTTTTAATTCTTACACTGTCAAGTTAGGAATTATTTACAGTTTTACAAGTGAGGAAAATGAGATTTAATTAATAACTACCCTTTTGATATCAGAATAATTATGTAGCAAGATTCCAACCCACACATGCTTGATGCTGGGAACCTGGCAGGTCATCACAAGTTATAAGTGTGATGTATTTTTCATACTCCCTGCTTAACACACACCAACGCCAGACGCTGGAATACAGGGGGCACTCTGCTGGACACTGTGGATGATAAAGACAGAGCATTTGCTTTTGACCTGTCTTAATTAGGGTTGCCAGATCGGATATCGGAAACCTAGTTAAATTTGAATTTGAGATAAACAATGAATAATGCTTTTAGTATGTCTCATGAAATATATGAAATTAAAATATAACTGGGCATCCTATGTTTTTGTTTTTCCCCCAAATCCAACAACCCTAGAATGGGCTGCTATAACAGATAACCGTAGACTGGTGGTTTAGAGGACAGAAATTTATTTCTCACGGTTCTGAAGGCTGGCAAGTCCAAGATCAAGATGCCAGCTGATTTGGTTCCTTGTGAAGAAATCACTTTCTAGCTTGTCAGCTGCCTTCCCCCTGTGTCCTCACAGGGGAAAGAGAGATTGTCTTTCTTGTGCCTCTTCTTATGAGGACACTGATTTCACTCATGAGGGCACAACCCTCATGACCTAATTGCCTCCCAAAGGCCCCAGCTCCAAATACCCCCACAATGGGGGTTAGGCTTCAACATACAGATTTGGGGACACACACATTCAGTGCATAGCAGCCAGGCTGCCCCTCCCCTGCCTCCTTTCCCCAGCCACCTATGGGATTCAGCAAAATCCCTTTTGCTCTCTCCCAGTTCCAAGTAGCACTTCTGCAGTATTGGGTCCTTGCTCTTGGAGGCCCTATGGTCAAAGATTGTTGTCCACAGACGCTAAGTAGCCCTGTCCTGGAAACACTCATCACTTAAATTATGTCCTCCCCAGACTCCCTCTACCCCCAGCTACCTGTGAACAGCTACTGGGTCAATCTTTCCCCCTCCATTGTCAAGTTCATGCCCTTAGAAAGAATGAGTAGAAGACATTCAATTTAATATCCAAGGGTTCCCAAGGCCCTTGACATGAGTGGGATTTTTGTAGGAATGATCCCTTTAAGCTTGAGCTGCCAAGGTCAAGAGTGAAGATGAAGAACATGGGCCATCAGATCACGCTTTTCTGTCCCTCTGAAGGAAGAAAATGCAAACAAGCAGAGCCAGCAACCACTGCCACCTCGGGCCACACTGAAAATTGGCACATGGTGGCTTCCCTCTCTTTAAACTCTAAAGTATGAGGAGAAAATCTGTTTTCAAAATTTTCAGAATTTTATTTTTGAGGGGTGTTTTTCCTACTGACCATACCCTTTTGGCTGCCAGTCTTTCTCACTCCATTGCCTACATTTAACCTGTGTTGGTCCTCAACTGTGTTCTTAGCTGGCAATGACATTCTTACTCTCAGAGGAACCCATCCACAGAACTGTGGAGGTGGGAGTTTCCTGGGGTTTCTATTAAAACCATCACGAGAAATTATTTCATGGGCACTATATTGATATTGGTTGAAATTATTAGTCATCACCTTTGGGGAGGAGGAAGTTAAGCATATTATAAAAAGACTTACTAAATAAAGACAGGCTGCCCCTTGGATATTCTGACTATTCCATCTGAGCAGTATTTCTAGCTGGGTCTGACTCCTTCCCATTTTTGCCACTGGCTACTCTAAGAACAAAAGTCAGACAGGCCTGAATTCAAAAGCCGATTCTGTCCCTCGTTGGGGGATATTGGGCTTCTCATTGAAAAGAACAAAGCTTTCATTTTTATCATCTATAAAATGGGATGTATCTACATTGCCACAAGGACTAGAAACAATGCGCAAAAAGTGCTTTTGAAAGTTTCTATTGTGAGGCCTAGGCGGGTGGAGTTTTTGAGCTGAGAGGTTCGAGACCAGCCTGAGAAAAGCAAGACCCCAGTCTCTACTAAAAATAGGAAAACTAGCCAGGCATTACGATAGCCACCTGTAGTCCCAGCTACTTGGGAGGCTGAGGCAAGAGGATTGCTTAAGTTCAGGAGCCTGAGGTTGCTGTGAGCTACAAGGCCATAGAACTCTACCCAGGGTGACAGAGTGAGACTGTCTCGGAAAAAAAAAGAAAAAAAATTTCTATTGCATAGCAAATGCTCCATAAATAGCTCACTCATTATAGTTGCTGTTGTAGGGACAGGAGACAATGCAAAACAGCAAATGACTCTGTGATAAGTTCTAGGTAAGAACTCTGGGAGGCCAGCATAGTTCATAGGAGGAGAAAGCTCCATGACGCAAGTGTGGCTCCGACAGACTCTGTGCAGGTAGCAGAGAGGGTGGAGAACCTAGAGAAGGGATAGGTTTCCCAGAGAATAAAGTTGCTGCAATTGAAACAAGTATAAATAACTTCCAAAGGCCATTTTTTCTCCTTAGCCCTTCTGTTTCCATCTACCATGAAGTGATTGCCGTAGACCGATGTGCTCACTAAGCAACAACCAGAAAAGCCAGATGAACTTAAAAACAGTAAGAACATCTTCTTGAAAGCTTCAGAAAGTGCCTGAGGCAGCCAGCATGTGATCTCATAAGGAAGGATGGTTTGTTGAGGTGAACCCAACTTTCTCTATTCTGTTTTTCTCCTTGGGACATTTGCTGGGACAGACAGGCTGAAAAGCCATGCAGAGGGCAGCTGCTGAAGGTAAGAAAGTCAGTCATGCTTTCTGTAATCTCACAGAACTGAGAGTCAAAAGTAGAGTTCTGAGCTGCAGAAGCATTCAGGACTTGAGGGGCAGCATACTTGTTAGCAGGGAAGTAAGCCAATACCGCATGGTTTCACCTGCAGGCATTTCTGAGTCTGGAAGCTGTAGGTGGTAAGAGTCCTGAGAAACAGCTTGAAAAATAGCACATAGTTTTGTGCAGTTGCGTCATACTGAGGGGGGCAAATAAGTGAACTCAGGACTCACCAAAGAGGATGAGCCCTGGACACTGTCATGGCTTGGATCCCTGCAGAACCATGCCCTAGAAGTGGAGGTACACTAAAATCAGTGCCACATCTGATTGCATGGAAGTGACCCTACCATAGCAGCTTCCTATCCACGGAGAAGATGAATCCCTTCTGGAGGAAAACACAATCTAGAAACTCTGTAGTTTTTCACATACAAAGTCCCACATTCAATCCAAAGTCACCAGGCATCCTACAAAAGAAGACCAAGTGGGGAAAAACGAAAACAGAATGTATAAAGAGACCCACAAATGATCCAGATGTTAAAGTTAGCAGACATGGATTCTGCAAATAACTTTGGTAACTAGGTTCAAGAAAATTTTTTAAATGATATGAAAGACTTCCCTTCCCCCTTCTCAAAACTCCTAGCTCCAGATGGTTTTGCGGGTGAGTTCTTCTAAAACTAATCAACATTTAAAAAATGAGTTAATCCCTGTCTTATATAAGAATTTAGACCAAGTGGAGAGTTCCCAAGAGCTTAGACAAGTGAAGAGTTCTCTGGCTTATTCTATGAGGCTAGAGAAGGGAGAGGCTCTACACGAGGGGATGGTGAGCCAAGTCCAGGATGAACTCACACTGGAGTTAGGGTCCACTAGAAAGGGCCAAACTGGAGAGAAAAGTGGAGATGGATAGGCTGAGGTTTGTTTATAGTGGCCTTCAATGCCAGGGTGAAAGCTTTATAGACTCTATGCCATGGGTGGGTAATGGGAGGTGATTTTCTAGATGAGGGAATGATACAGCACAGCTTGAGCATTTCTTCCTATCACATGCAAAAGGTTCTCCCCTTCCCAGGAAGCCCCATTCATACCAGGAGACCCAACTTTACACCTATGGTTTGGATATAGTTTGTCTAGCTCTGCCAAGACTCATGTTGAAATTTGATCCCCAATGTTGGAAGCAGGGCATGGTGAGGTTTGGATGGTTGGGCAGGATCCCCCATGAAGGATTTGGTGCCATTCTCCCAGGATTGAATGAGTCATCACTCTTAGTTCCCACCAGAAGTGGTTATTGAAAAGTGCCTGGGACCTCTGCTTCTACCCCAGCCCTTCCTCTCTCACCATGTGATCTTTGTCCACTGGCTCCCTTTTGTCTTCCACCATGAGTGGAACCAGCCTAAAGCCCTCACCAGAAGCAGATGCTGGCCCCGGGCTTCTTGTACAACCTGCTGAAGTGTGAGTCAAATGAACCTCTTTCATATAAATCACCCAGCCTCAGGTATTCCCTTATAGTGACACCTTCAGAAGGAGACATACTCCATGCCTAAAAGAGAAGCAGCCCGAATCTCTCACCTAGGAAATGAACCAAGAGATACCAAAACTATCAACTCATTTGGGGATTTTGGAGCTGTAAGTTTATTTATTCATTCAGTGGATCCTTACTGAGCACTTAATCATGTGCCAGTCTCTTGAGCCTTGGTTCAAAATGATGAACAAAACAGGCATGATTCCTGTCCCTAGAGCTCACGGTTCTTGGGTGGTGGAGAACAAATAAGTAAATGGAAAATAGAGGCCAGATGCTGTGGCGCACACTGACAATCCCAGCAGTCCGGGAGACAGAGGTGGGAGGACCATTTGAGGCCAGGAGTTTGAGACCAGCCTAGGCAACACAGCAAGACCTCATCTCTACAAAACTTTAAAGTTTAGCCAGACAGGGTGGTGCACACCTGTAGTCCCAGCTACCTGGGAAGCTGAGGCAGGAGGATCACTTGAGCCTAGGAATTGGAGGGTGCAGTGAAATATGATTATACCATTGCACTCCAGCCTGAGCAAACAAGATCCTGTTTCTTAATAAAAAAATAAATAAATAAATAAAAAAAAAACATTCCTTTAGTGGCAGCCATTTCCATTTGCCTACTTTTAAAAACTACTTATTCATTATAAACAAAGTAGTAATCTTTACTTGTTATAAAACAGAGTTATGACTAACTTGGGTGATTTTTTTTTTTTTTTTTCAGTTTTTGGCCAGGGCTGGGTTTCAACCCACCACCTCTGGTATATGGGGCCAGTGCCCTACTCCTTTGAGCCACAGGTGCTGCTCTAGGGTGATCACTTTTAATTAGGTGATTCTGAAAAACATCTCAGAAGAAAAGGAACTTTAAAGGCTAGGAAGAGCCTGCCACACAGAGAGATGAGGAAAGAGCGTTTCAAGCAGGAAAAGCCCGAGCAGAGGCCCTGAGGTAGGAGCGCTCTTGGCACATTCAACAAACAGAAGTAAGGGTAGTGTGGCCGGGGCGCGGGGACCAGGGGGCAGAGGACAGGAGGGGCGGGGGGGGGGGGATCGTGCGTGGCCTCAAAGGCTGAGATAAGGAGTTTGGGTTTTATTCTAAGTGTGCTAAGAAGATTCTAGAGGGCTTTAAGTGGGGGGAGTTTCCTGATCAGAAACATGATCACTGAGTGCCCTGAGGAGAGAGCAGGTCGTGGCGACAGAAGAATGGAAACAGGGAGGAAACTCCAAAGCTCCTGAGGCTGCCTGGGCAGAGACAGTCGGTGACTTCAGCTCACATGGCAGAGGGGACATGGGAACAGAATGACCTTGAGATGTATTTTGAAGGTAGCATTTGCAGGATGTGAGAACAAGGGAGGGGGGGGTGACTTGAGCACCTGGATAGGGAGTTGGGGTCATTTTCACAAGGAGCCTGAAGTTCAAGGGAGGAGAAATGAAGAGAATCTAGAAGAGACCCAGAGTGTGGAATGTGGACAGACGCCATGGGAGCAGCTTCCACGGGGACAGTGGGTACTGCTGGATCCCCTGTGTCCTTAAATCAGTGAGAGGAATGGAGTGGGTTTCTGTTACCTGTAAGGATTTCAACCATGGCCAGAGAGTTTAGAAAGCCCCATTTATTGGGCCACAAAACATTTTCCTTCTATTTGCCATTTGCTCTTTTCAAGGCTCTGCAGAGAACCCATTCTTACCCACTTTCACTGTCTCCTTCCAGATGAAGGGAACTCAGTGGGGACGATCCTCCTTGCCTCTCTCCAACCCTCTATCACTCTACCCTGGACAGAAGGATATCTATTGCAAATTTTAGAAAAACAAAGTGAGCCTAGTTTGCTTATGCTTCCTTTTTTGCTACTTGGGGGTGTCAGCTTGCGTTCTGGGGGCCGGGGTTCCTCTGTTCCTCTGGGCAGTGTCTCATGAGACTCTGGTGGAAGGTAGGGAAGGTGGAGGCCAGGCCAGTGCTACCTGACTAAGCAGTCAGTTCTGTCCAATTCTGGGGTTTAATACTAGGAAATCTAATTGACTCTCACTCACCCGGGCTACAACTTACCAAAGATTTGGAGTATTATTTCAGGAGCCACAGGGTTAAAAGAATTCAGGCTGGCCACTTCTATACCGTGTGGGCCTGGCAAATTCACTCACTTCTTGTGGCTCAGCTTCTCCATCCATCCACTGGGGACAATAACAGTCACCACCTGCCAGGGTAGTTAGGAGGATTCAACGTGTTAATGCACGCGAAGCGCTTAGATCAATGCCTGGCACACAAATAAATGCTTGCTATGCGTTAGCTGGTACAGTATTTAGGTCCCCATCTGTTACTCTCATTCTCAGTTGTTAATTTGTTTAGACAAGCACTGGCCAATAGAATGTTCTGTGATGCCAGAACGTTCTGTATCTGGGCTGTGCGGCACGGCAGCTAATAGCCTCATGAGCTTCCTGAGTACTTGAAACCTGGCTCTGAGATGGGGAAGGGAATTTTAAAATTGGTTTCCTTTTAATTAGTTAAAATTTACATTTAAGTCAATTACTACGTGGGGCAAGTGGTGACCATATCAGGCAGAGCAGGATTGGCACAGGGCAAAAGAGGGATGCCACTAATTAGAGTTTCTCCACGACTCCTGACAGAAGGAATTCTTGCTATAAATGCCGGGTATTGACAAAGCCTGTGGCTGGAATTTACGGCCCAGGTGCTGCTTCCCAGCTCCGGGGCGGGCTCTGGATGATGTCTGATCCTTCCTAGGTGTCTATGGGGAGGTGGGAGATAAAGACACCGAGGCTCATCCAGGAGCACTTCAGGGCCCCATGGGCCATTGGTGATCTCTCCACACTGATGGTGGGACTAGAAGCTGATGTCCAATCCAGTGGATGATGAACAAGGGCCACCTAGGTGTGGCCATGCTTTTATAAGCTCCTACTCAGAGCAGAGCCATTAAGCCTGTGGGGTCTGGGGTCAGACTACCTGGGTTTGAATCCCAGCTATTCTGGGGAATTCTAGGAAAAAGTCAATAAAACCTACCTCTCCCCAAATTTATAGTAATTTTCTCCTGTCTAGGAGTGACTCTCAGTGGACACCCTTTCTGTCATTGTGGTACTAGAGCTACATGCCCGCTGTGTGACTGGGCAAGTGACTTGTCACTTGCCCTCTCTGTGCTTTATTTGCTAAATTCATTATGTGGATTATTTACCTCTTATAACTCTGTGATTGGGGAGAATCATTACTTCCAGCAAAGTCTCCTATCTTGCCTGAGCTCACATACCTCATCGGTAGTAGGGCTGGACTTTGGAGTCAGGATCCTTGGACTCAGAGTCCACATCTGCGGCTAATGCACCACATCCCCATCAGGTGCAGACCCCTCTCAGGGTCTAATGCAGCTGCTGCTTCCTGCCCTGGTGTCCCCAGAACTCTAAAGGAAGGCTCGGTGCTGCCTGCAAAGCTCCCTTTCCCAATAAACAGGACCTCGTCTGCTCTTAAAATGAAACTCCATTTGGTTTTTTAAAACGAATCCATTTCCTCAGGACCCCAGGGCTCTAGCGCCACAATGACAGGGAGGGTGTCCACCAAGAGTCACTCCTGGTCAGGAGAAAATTGCTAGAAGTTTGGGGAGAGGTGAGTTTTATTGATTTTTCCCCCCTCAGAATCCAGACTATAAAGGGTTCTGACGCCCATGTGCCCATGTCTGCCTGCATGATGACGGCCATGCCCCACTTTGGGACAATTCTGGGGACTCCCAGGGGTGTCCTTCACTCTCCTGGCTCACCTCACTTAGGGCCCCTTCCTGTTGCTCCTGTCTCCCTGCTCTGTGGCTGGGGGACAAGGAAAGGCGACCACACTGCCAGTGTCGGCACCAAAGAACAGGGGAAGGGAAGCAGGGGGAGGTTTCCTGTGCCATTTTAGGCAGCAGCAGGAAGCCAACTTGAGAGTGAAAAAGGTTCTGGAACATTCTTCCATACCCCCAGCATAACTGACTTCTCTTTAGAAGATTGGCACAATCCTTAGACTTACTTTTTCTTTTCTTTTCATATTAAGATCATTTGATACTCTCTACCATGTACAGAGTAGTAGAGGGGAAATCCGCTCTTCTAGAAGATCACCCCAACTTCTGAGCAAGCAGCTTATTCGTCTTTAATAGGCGTGTTCCAGAAAACCTTGGCAGTTAGTTGACTCAAAGTCTCCCCAGACTCTCAAGAAAATCTCAACCTTATGACAGGATGAGCTCGGTTCTTCCTCTCACCTCCAGGGGAAGGTGAGTGGAAGGGAATGAAAGTGAACCCCCTGGTTCTGGTACAGATAAATGGATCCTGTACAGATAAAGGGATCCTGCAGAAGTTGGGTCAGGTTATATCCCTCCTCTGACTTCCCAGGACGTCTGGAACAAAGCCCAGCTCCTCACCAGGGCCTGCCAGGCCTCCCTTGGTCTGGCCCTGCCTCCTCCCCAGGGGCCCAGGAGCCCAGGAGAGACAGACCCACAGACAGCACTGACAGGGCTGCTAAGGTCCTCATGGCTGTCAAACACATTAGCGATTCTGTGTGCAAACAATCTCAAACAAGATCAAAGCCATCCTCCCTTTCAGGCTCCAGCAGAAATGCTGTGCTACTAAGGAACTAAATTAGACTTATAAATAATGTGTTGGTTTGGGTCTGCTTGTTCTAGGCTGGGAATAGGAGTTTAGAAGCAAGGGCTGAATCATGAGGCGAGCACAACATAAAAGTTCAGCAACTGTGATGGGAGGAATAAGTCAACCAAAATGAAGTATGGTGGGTTCTCTGTGGGAAAAAAAAAGACATTTAATTCTTTTGCCTTTGTTTCTTACTCTAGAATGATATACGTGTAGGAAGCAAGAAAGTCACCCAAAGTTGTCCAATTTCCTATTGGCTGACAAAATGGGCTTGGGACGGGCTGTTCTCACAGCCCCCCCTTACCGGGTGGTGTCCACCTAAAGTCCGCGCCCCAGGGAGCCATCCTTTCCTTCTGTCCTTTGAGCCTCTTCACGGTGTTTTGACTCCTTATGCTCAGAATTACTTTGATGCCAAAGAATCCTGTTCACTACACTGAGAATCCTTTCCTGTATTCAGAAACCCTCCCAGTGTTACAAAGAGAAGTATAGAGGTACAGATGTTGGCATTCTCCAGCCAATATGTCTTCTCCATCTCCCATACTGGGAGAATTAAGAGGATCACATTCCTAAGAGGCTCAAGGAACAAGCTCATTACCAACCACTTCCCCAGCTCCCAGAAGCCAGTGCCAGCAGCTCCACCCTCCAGCAGTGCTCAGGTGTGCTCAGGGGAGGGAATGTTCCATTACATTTCAATGGGGCGCTGGTTTCCATTAGCAAGAATGGGGTTTAATTTGCCCAGGGGACACCAAACAACATGTGTACCTCTCTCCAAATGGTTTCATTACAATCAGGAGGTGGGCAAAGTTTTACGCTGTCACCGCCCAAACTGCTTGTGAAATAACTAGAAAAGATGGAAGCAATTTTGTGATGCTGCACGCTGGGTGCAAACATGGTTTCAGGCTCAGTGTCCAGAGATGCAGCGGGGTGGTGTGGGTCTTCTTGGCTTTCCCGGGGGGTTGTGTGGATGACACAGGGCAAGCCCCTGTCCTCCCTCTGCTTCTGTTCCTCATCCTGAACATGGCTGTGGCCAAACCTGCCCAAACCGCTATAGAAATAAAATGTTCTCATGAAGTGCAGACACACATTCAAGAGGCAGCAGGCACTGTGAAAACTGCAGGGAGAGGACACGCCTGGTCTCTCCCCTGCTCGCTCCCTCTGCATTCCTCCAGCCCCAAGAAGAGGGCCACATTCTGGGATGGCAGTGGACCCACCCAGATGGCTTTCACAGGAGGCACAGAGGCATAGCTTGGGGCTCACACCTTTTAAGAGAACCATGTGCCACATCTGCAGCTGGCTGTTTCTCCACTCAAGTGCACTGAACACTGATTGCTCAGGGCCACATGCCCTGCGCATTAGCTGGTTGGTCATCACGACTCCACCAACTATAATCCCACCTTAATGACGTTGAGAAAGAGACTTAAAAGGGGAAAGCAATCAGTCAAGGTCAGGTAACCAAGCCCCGTCAGAGCTGGGATCTGCATCCAGGCCTGACTCTGTCCAGAAGCCCTTCGTGCCTCCTGTCATGGCTGAACTGTGGCCCCCAAAGGATGCACCTGTGCTCTCATCCCTGAAACTGTGAATAGTACTTTCTACAGTAGAAGAGTGACAGTTACCTTATAGGGCAAAAGATGCCATTAAATCAAGGCTCTCAGAAGCGGCATGTCTCCTGCATCACCCAAGAGGCCCTAAGTGAAATCATTTGTGTCCTTGAATGAGCAAACAGAGGGACTCTTGAGAGAGACACAGAGGACCAACAGCAGATGAGGAGGCTGTGTGGAGATGGAGGCAGAGACTGGAGTGACCTGGCTGCAGCCAAGGAATGCTGGGAGCCACCAGGAGCTAGAATGGATTCCCCACTGGAGCCCAGAGGGCACACGGCCCCCGACACCCTGATGTCAGGCTCTGGCCTCCAGAACTGGAAGAACAAATCTCTGTGGTTTTAAGTCATCCAGTCGCGACCATTTGTTACAGCAGCCCCAGAGTGCTCATACATCACATGCTGCCCACTTCCCAGCAGCCTGTGGCAGGCTCAGGGCTGGGTGCATGGCAGGTACCAGCACTCTGGGGTCACGCAAGCCATGCCTAGCACAGATGCACCTGTGTCTTTCACCCTTGGGTCTGCAGAGGAACAGTCAGAGACTAGGCTTGGAGGCCTGGAGAGGAAAGCCCTCTGCCCTCAGCCTATTGGCAGACATCTCTGAGCACAGCAATGACACGCTGTGCCCGGGGAGCCATGGATACCACTGGCTCAAACCCAGACACCTGCAGGGCCAGGGAAGAGGGGATGAGAGAGGAAGGCAAGGATAGTGGTGAGCTGGAGAGCTTGTGTCTCACCCAAAAAGGTGCAGAGATGCACCATGGGTTCCCACCTGGGGCCATTATAGCCAGGTGGGAACTAGGCCCAGTGTGGCCAGAGCTCTCTAGTTTGCAAAAACCAGAAGGAACATCTTCATGTGAACTCTGCCCATTTAGACACTGGTGACAAACTAGGAACTAACCAAGGCACCTTACAGGCCTACTGAAACCCTCCTCTGGGCCATGCAGCCATCTACCTCCTCCCGTAGGAGACCAGTTCACCAAGAGGCCTGGTCTCTGCCTCCCAGGGGTTGGGACACTTTTACCAGTGACTGCCTTTGTTTATTTCAGCTGCTGATACCTTTCAGCTCCCCTTTGCCTTCCCACCTCCCAAAAGTCAATGGAGGTAAGGGAGGACTGAAAAAAGATTTGAATAGGACCTGCTTCCCCACCTCATAACCTGTGTCACAGACATGCAGGGGACCCAACAATTCCCACACCACAGATGATTCACCAGTGATGAACACAAACTAAATCTAAGGACCAAAACCAGCAATAATCAGAGAAGTGACAAAGGTTTGTAATGCAGACCATGTGGCCCACCCGCTGCCCCTGCCTGCTCACCCCTGAAAGGGAAGAGGTTCTGAAAACTTTCTCTGGGCCCCAGAACCACCAGGAGAGCTGGCTGCCATGGCCAAGGGTGTGGCCTCAGGGATGTGAGGGCACATGCGTGTATCCATGAGCGTGAGAGCGTGCGTGTGCTTGTGACAGATAGTGACACACAGACACAGAGCAGGGACTCAAGGACAGTGGCAAAGAGGCATGTGCAATTTTCCACCAGGCCAGTAATGTTCTTGATGTCTTGCTTTACAAAAGAACAGCAGGTTTCTGGACACAGTGGCTCACACCTACAATCCTGGCACTCTGGGAGGCTGAGGCAGGTGGATTGCTTGAACTCAGGAGTTGGAGACCAGCCTGAGCAAGAGCAAGACCCTGTCTCTAAAAATAACCTAGCCAGGCATTGTGCCAAACACCTGGAGTCCCAGCTACTTGGGAGGCCGAGGCAAGAGGATCACTTCAGCCCAGAAATTTGAGGTTATTGTGAGCTATGATGATGCTATGGCACTCTACTGAGGGCGACAAAGTAAGACTCTGTCTCAAAAAAAAAAGAAAGAAAGAAAATAGGAAAACTAGCTGGGCATTAGGCTACGCACCTGTAGTCCCAGCTATTTGGGAGTCTGAGGCAGAATCTCTTGCACCCAGGAGTCTCAGGTTGCTGTGAGCTATGATGCCAGGCACTCTACCCAGGGTGACAAGTGAGATTGTGTCTCAAAAAAAATAAATAAAAAGAACAGTGGGATTTGGCCCAGGGACACTTTCTGTTTGGGCTGCATGCTGCTTTTTCTAATAATAACTTCTTAATAACAGAATCTCTAACACCAGCTTGAATCTACAGAATTCTTACTATGGACCAGGAACTGCTCTACACTTTCCATGTGCTTTCCCGTCTAAGTCTTAAAGCCATAATATTGGTTACAGACTGTTAATGTCCATTAGAACATGAATACTTTTTAAAAAGATTTCTTATATGAGTCCCCTTCTCTCTTGCCCATGCCTAGGCGAGTGCCTGCAACACAGCAGGTGATCAGCAGACGTTTGATGAATGAACAGATTGTGTGGTCTGGTGAGTGGGGCAGATCAATCACGAAAATAAATGATGGTCCCCAGCCTCGAAGGGACCATGGTACAGTCCAGGGACAGACTGTTTTCTTGGGTGGAGATGGTGTCTGGAAAGGCTGCCCTGATGAGGAGAGTTTAATTCTGAAAGACAGCTTGTGGAGGGGAGGGGGAGCGGTGTCAGCCTGAGACAGTGTGGGTGAAGGCCGGAGAAAAAGAAATTGGGAAAAATCAGGAAACTTTGAGAAATACATCCTGATAGATACAAAAGACTAGAAGGAGAATGGGACAAAAATAAGACCAGAGAGATTTAGGCTACGAAGCTGCATTCATTTCCCAGGGCTATCATAACAAATGTGGGTGGTTTAAAACAACAGAAATTTACCCTCTCCCAGTTCTGACGGGCAGAAGTCTAAAATCAAGGTTCTGGTGGGGGGGGGCACACTCCCTCTGAAGGCTCTAGGGGAGGAGCCTCCTTGCCTCCTCCAGCTCCTGGTGGCTTCTGGCAACCCTTGGCTTGTGGCAGCATCACTCTGGTCTCTGCTTCTGTCTTCACGTGGCCTCCTGCCCTGTGTTTCTCCATATCCTCTTCTCTTAAGGACACCAGGCATTGGATTTAGGGTCCACCCTAATACCAGAAAGATACCATCTCAGTCCTTACCTTAATCATATCTGCAAAGACCCTATTTCCATAAGGTCACATTCACAGGGTCCAGGAGTTAGGACTTGGACATATCTTTTGGGAGGGCACTAATTCATCCCACTACAAACATGTTCCCAGAATATTTCCAAAGCTAACCCTTTGCAATGGCTAAGGGTCACCGTGATCAAACAAATAAGTGGCAACAATAAATGAGCAGCTCCCACTCTAAAAACATGGCTTATGTGTTAAGCGGGCTCCTTCCCCTACCTGGATGACACGTGGAGGGCCACTAGGCCAGCAGAATATAACTCAGTCAAGGCCCCCAAGTCCATGTGTCCCCCCTCTACCAGTTTCAGTTGGTGAAACAGCCAAAATGAGGATCCCAAAATAAAGACCTCAGAAGGATCTGGAACATTTGAGTAAACTGATCTGTGAGTTAGAAAACACCCCCTAGAAGTGTCTGGTCTTTCTCTGTCTT
This sequence comes from Nycticebus coucang, assembly GCF_027406575.1. Taxonomy (NCBI): domain Eukaryota; kingdom Metazoa; phylum Chordata; class Mammalia; order Primates; family Lorisidae; genus Nycticebus; species Nycticebus coucang. Next base: position 56,948,969 of record NC_069800.1, on the reverse strand, counting down.
TTGTTAACTCCTCCTTACCACTTTAGCTTTTCCTTTGCAGCTCTTGCTGACACCATCACCAACAAACACCATGCAAGCCCCCAGTTTGCGGCCTTCCCCAGCAAGCCCCAGGGAACCATGAACTAGCCGAGCAGAGCGCCCAGCCTGGTCTGAATGGCATTCTGAATCACTCCTCATCTTTTTCCAGCCTCTGCTACATTTAGACTTATTTCTCTTTCTGTCTGCTAAAGAGCCATGCATTATGGATGAGGACTATTTCTTATTCAGTAGCTGAGAATTACTCTTCTATCAGAAACAGCTCTTTCACTGTGCACTCAGAAATCAAAGCTTGTCTCAAACTCAGCGTTTCCTGGCCTGGCTCCCGGAAGGGGCCTGTCGGACCATGCCCGCCAGTGATAAATGCTGAAAATGTAACATACACGGGTGGACAGGCTCCCGCCGTGAACACACGTAACATGCTTGCTGGGGATGGAGAGCCCCACACATCATGGGGCCCACCATTCAGTTACGGCAGTTCTTACCTGGGAGAAAGCCGGCTAATTGCAAACCTTAAGACTGGTAGTTTCTGTTCCAGGTGGACGGGACTGTATTGAAATTTCTCCTCCCAACTGTGCTTGGCAGTCACCCCCTCCTCTTTCTTTATTCTCCTAAACCTGCTCTAAAATTAAGGGAAACTAAAACAAACAAAACCAAAAAACAGAACCGAGGCTGAAAATAAATAGTCCAAAGAGAGCAACACTAATTACTTAGGGTAATTTTCTTCTTCTGTTTCTAAATTTCTGTGATGAACATATTATATTAGCCAGTTTTACTAGGGAGCCGGTTTTTTAAAACCTTCTTTCAAACCCTATTGATGGAGAGGTGAAGACAAAGGAGCATGCACAAACTGTTAATTACCACTGTGAGTTTTTCCCAGCTAGAGTGAAAAGTTCACAGTATTAATGCTGATAACTGACATTCACAGGGCATATGTCTCAGCAGGGCTTCACATCCTTTATATGTGTTACCTCTTTGAATTGCCTATAAGCAAGTGCTATGACAATCCCTGTTTTACAGATGAGGGAAGTAAGGCACAGAGAGGTTGAGGGACTTGTCCGAGATCACACAGCTAACACGTGCTGGAGCACCAGCCTGTTAGCAGGTTTTGACAGCAAACTCTTTATTCCCAGGAAAGGGTCCCTGGGTGATGCTGCAAGGGATGGAAATGAGCCTTTCCCACTGAACCTGGCCCAGAGATCTGATTGTAAGCCAAGTAAATGGTGGTTGTTGTTTGAAGCATTACGTCTTAGAGTGGCTTGTCAACAAGCCATAGATTCCAGGAGCAGGAGCTAGGCTCAGGCAGCCCGGGGAATCTTCCAGCACTTTGTATTGGGCAAGGGAGCAGGGCAGGGGGCTCTGAAATGCAGCCTCTTCCAGCATGGGGCCCAACAGGTTCCTGTTGCAAGTGTCCAGACCAGTAAAGACCCCTGAGCTCCTTCATAGCGTTTCACAGTGGGACATCAGTCAGGGAACCAAGAGGCAGGACAGACGTTTGTAGGATGCAGCATTGGGTTAAAAGTGCTAGCACTAGGGACAGAGTGATCTGGGAAAAAGATCACTCATGGCTGGCCCTGAGTACCAAAAAAAATACTCACTAGACACAGCAACTGTCCCAGTTCTACGTCACCTATTGGCAGTGATGAGAAGACTAGACAGAAGTACAGTAAACAGAATGTGTCACAATCAGTCATGTAGTTAAAGATAAACTCCTTGTTTTTTAGCCTTTGCTCTCTCTTTGAAGGTTTCCACTGTGCTAAATTTTCTCATGCCTGAGAGTTTAATAAAAGCCAGTGAGGAACATTGGAGGGGGCCACATCTTGTCTTTCTGTGCAGAGTGCTTGCTGGAGTTGGCCTCCCCAGTCCCTCAGTTCAATGGAAATGGACTGAGTAGGTGTTATTTATTTGCATGAAGTGGCACCGACAGGTGTGACCATAGTGCATCTGCCTGGGGGAAGGAAAAACAGGTTGTCCCACATGCAGGAGAAGTCATGCCGTTGCTCAAAGTCACTTCCACACTGAACGGCACTGCCTTCCACCATTGCTTCATTCCCCTTCCTCCATCTTAGCCTTCACAGTGTCCTCACCTCTCCCCTCCTCTCCCCATCTCTGCCTATGTCTCTCTCCACCTTGGAGCCAGCAGCAAATCCTCTCAGCACTCCCTTCAAAATGTGTCCACAACTCTCCACCCTGGTCCCAACCACCACCTTCTCTCACTCAGACCACGGCAGTTCCCTCCTCACAGGCTCCTGCCGCACAGTTTATCTCCCCAGGCAGCTTGGGGTTTCCAACCTAGATGTAGATCAGACTACTCTGCTCACAGCCCTCCCTCCTGCAGCTCCATCTCACTGGAAGTCCTGACAGTGCCCCCCAATGTCCTGCACAAACCATCCCCTCTCCCCCCTCGCTCGCTCTGCCCCCAGCACACTGGCATCCCTGTGGTTTCTTGGCCATAACTGGGCACACTCTACCGCAGGGCCTTTGTACTTGCCACTTACCTTTTCTGGAATGATCTTCCTATAAAGATCTCACACAGCTTTCCTCACCTCCACGTCTGTCCACTCCTCAGTAAGTTTTTGCTTTCCGCCCACTCCAAACCTTCGATTCATCTCAACACTTCCTATTGTTATTTTTTGCCTCGTATGTGCTCCTGAGGTTTATCTGACATGCCATGTATTTTTCTTATCTTCTTTATCCACTGCCTCTCCCACAAATACTTCAAGCCTATGTTTACCTGTTTTATTCATTGCCATATCCTTAGCATCTCCAACAGAGCCTGACACATAATCAATGCTCAGTAAATATTAGAATGAATGGAGTCCTTGAAGACTCAGTGTAGGCCTCAGTTGCTCTGGGAAACCCTCTGACGACACCCACCTTCATTTCCTATTTAAAGGTAGGCACCCATCAAAATTAAAGTCCTCGTCCTCCTCACCCTCCTGATTACTACGTACTGTGACTATCTGCATGCCCTCTGTTAAGCTCCTTATATGTGAACTGCCAGATCAAATACAGGTTACCCATTTAAATCTGAATTTCACACAAAAAATTCATCATTTTGTTTTAGTCTAAGTATGTCCCATGTAATATTTGGGACACACTTATAGTTTTAAAAACTGTTATCAAACAGATTAGTCACAAATTTCCTCGGTTTTTATTTGCTGAATGTGGCAACCTTACATCAGTTTATTTAGCGATCAGGAAGTAGGCGTTCTTGTTACCATTTTATAGTTGAGGGGAGGCCACCAGGCTAGGGAGTGGGGTAGACCATGTGCGAGAGCTTTGCAAAACGCGGGAACAAAAGAGAAAGAGGAAGTTGGAACTGCCTGCCATCCCCAGCGGGGACATAAAAAGGAAGTGACAAAAGAGCCTTAAATCCAAGCAAGGACAAATGAGCTTCTGCTCCTGAGAAAAAGTCAATGAAAGGAGACCTTCGGGAAAATGAACCGTTCATTGTTAAAAGATGAAATGCGCCGTCCGCGACAACTACCAGGCTCCGAGTCAGATAAGAGGGGCGGTCCATGGCGCCAAGAGGACTCTAAGGGGAGCAGCGCGATGGGCTTTCGGAGCCCAAGGCAGGTCCCCCAGACGGCCGCATCCTTCACCTTCCCCGAGACCTGCGGCCGGTGCAGGAGCTCAGGAGCGCCACCTGCAGGACTGACGAGCCCGCGCTTCTGGGCTGTCGGTTACACTCTCGCCAAACCTTACACCCCGCTGGTAATCAACAATGAAAAATCCATTCATCTTTTACGACATACAAACAACTCCCTCCCTTGCCTCCCTGCACTGGAAGTTTCCTAACTTTCCTCTTTCCTGGTGGTTTCACCCAGTATATATGTTACATTTTCCTTATTTTATTACCATCTCTCTGCATCCCCCGCACTCCACAAGGACTCCACACCCACAGGGGATTTTGATAATCTTGCCTTTTGCTGCGTCCCCGCTATCCACGACTGGTCCTGGCCTGTGCGTAAAACTCAATGAGTAGATGTTAAACGAATGAGCGACAGCAGTGTCTGGTTGTGCCTTAAGGGAAGGGACCAGCCCTTTTCCTTCCCTCCTCTCCCCTTCCCACCGGCTGGAGGTCCCCAGTTGGCAGTGGTGTCTGGGCCTGTACAGACAAGGACAGCCCCTAGGGATGGTGGTGCAATGGGCTAGCAGGCACCTGCTGCCTGGCACCAAGGAGCACGGAGCAGACCTGGACCATTCACACCTGCAATATCAGAGACGGGAGAAAATGAACACACCTGGCTCCAGCCATGGCGACTCTGAGGCTCTGCTAGCATAGCCTGACTTCCAAGAGGCCATTGCAGCAGCTGGTGAGAGGTGCTGGGCTGTGTGCGCCAGACTCTGCATGGGGCAAGCATCAGGGAAGGTCCCAGGTAAGAGCATGGCGACTAAGGTGCAACCAAGGGGTAAAGGAGGAGATGGCATCCCTGATAGAGAACACGAACCCAGCCAAGGCCTCTATGGATGAGGCCACAGCCTGCCCAAGGGGTGACAACTCAACCCTGGATTGCCAGGGCCGGAGCAGAAAGGTGAGATACACAGATGCGTGCAGGCAGAGTCTCGTTGACAGCCCCAAACAAGCTCAGCTTTGGGAGAAACGTGCTTTCTGGCTCTGAATGCTCTGGCTTGGGTGGAGGTTCTGTGGGCTCTACCGTGTCTGGAAATTGGCAATCCAGAAACTGAGATCTGGGTTTGAGGAGAAGGCCACGGGGCCCCTTGGGTCTCTGGCCCCTGGCATCTCCCCTGGGCCAGCCTCAGTTAGTAGAGAGGACCTGGAAACCAAGGACACCCGACCCCTCCATTAAGCAGGCTTTGTCCCCTGCCTCTCCCAAGAAGTCACATAACCTTGGGGAGAAACTGGGGCTCCCAGATCACCTGGCCACCCCAACACCAGGTAGCAGTTCTTTGTCCCTGTCATGTCCAAATGCCCTTCTGCTGGTCTCCAACCCCACACTGCCTTCCAGATGCAGGAGGTACATGCGGACCCTCTGCTAACCACATGTCCTGCCTTCCGTTCAGGAAATACAATCACTCTACCTATAATCTTCAGAGAGAAATCCTGATTTATTTTTTAGAGTGGTTTGAGTCCAAGCAAGAACAAAGAGGGCAGGAAGAACTTATATTCAGCCTCCTAAAAACAAATGACCACAATGGCCCCAGAGACGTCCCATTAGAGCCCTACCAAAAGCATCCTTTGTCCTTTTAAAATGCGCATTTCAATGTACGTTCCAGGGGGAAATTGGCCTGGTTCCTGAAACCCTGCTCTAATTGTATATAATTTTTATAAATATAGTAATGAGGACTCACTCTGCCTTGCAGTTTAAATTGAATTGGATTTTTATGGAAGCAGGAGAAGTGGGGGGAAGAGCACTGGCAAGTTGAACGTACTGACCTCACTCCTTGAAGGGAAACTGGCTGTTGGGACCTCAAAGATGGATCCAGAAACCACTGCCCTGTTGGTGGCCACTTGGGAGTAGGAAAAGAAACAAAAGGCTGCCTCGGGTTCTCAGTAACCTTGTAAGTCCAAACTTAGAAAACAGAAGTTATAAGATGGTGGCTGGCCGATGGTCCATTTCCTGTTAATGGTCTGTTTGTTCACCATTTTAAAGTTAGAAAATTTCACAGAAAAATTTGGATTTTCAGCCTTTCTTGACATTTCAAAGACGGGGCCACACTGAGGCTACACTCCCGTTTGCTGCCCCCTTTAGACACAGCATGTATGCTCTACTGAGCCCCAGTCTCCACTACTACAACTTGCCTCGCTAGCACTGTCTGCAGTAGAGATGTCATTCCCTGAATCCGTGTTTCCATCAGAAGTGGAAAAATGTAAGATTGAGGGCCAAATGTTTCCAGAAAAATGGAAATATGATGAACATGCATATATCTTCATTAACTCAAAATAGCCCTGCATCAGTGTGAGCCAGCATCTTCATTTGTTTACAAATAGCCCTGCATCAGTGTGAGCCAGCATCTTCATTTGTTTACTATGCTTTGCTCCATCCTGGTAGGCAGAGAATTTCTTTTCTCTTATAGATTAGCTTATGGTTGTCAATCCATCACCACTCCTTCTGTCCATGTGCTATGGCTATCCCCCCACTAGAGGAGGAAGGCACTTCCCCAACCCTTGACCTTGGACTCAGCCATGGGACTTGCTTCAGCCAGTGGAACTTGGGTGGATGGGACACAAATAGAGGCTGGTGCAGTTGACTTCTGCTTCTGGGCTTTGTCACTGCCATTGCCATGAGCCCTACACTTGCAAGCTGCCACTGATCCAAAAAGAATGCAGCCTGGAGCCAAGGAAAAAAGAAGTCAGCCTTGGGCAGGCAACCCCCCACCCCCACCCCCAGCATATGAAGCAAGAATAAATGATCACTTATATAAGCCACTGGATTTGGGGAGGGTTTGTTACACACTAGCGTTGTGACAATAGTTGACTGATAACATTTTCTATCACAGCATCTTATAATACCCCATTACATTAGGGCCCTCAACCTTTAAGACTGCAAAACAAGAGAATTGTCTTCCTTTTTGAAACCTCACAATGTTTCAGGCTCACAAAATTAAAACAGACAGCATTTCCTCCCCGTGAGGGATGAAACAAAACAAATTAATTTGGGCCCTGTCATGACCCTGGTAAGTGCTTCCTCTAGCATCCTGATTTGGACAGACTCCAACTTAGTCCCAGTCATCAGCTTCTTACTCTGGATTTCTGAATGTCATCAGGCCAGAGAGACACATGGCACACACAGTTGGCTTTCCTTTTGTTTTCAAATACAGGATAAAAATGCTAAATGTGACCAACATGCGACTCTGGACAGAGGATGAACCCAGATACATTGCCCTTGCACCATCCACAGTGAGAAGGCGGTGGTGTTCAACGCGGCACGGTGAATTTCAGTCACAGACCTGCATCTAGGGCTTCATTGCAGAGTCAGGATATTTGATGTCTACAGATAGCAGTGGGATCAGCAGGCTCACCTTGCCCTGCCTCTAGATGCCAGGTTAATCAGGGCCTTCCTTCCTCCAGCCCTCTGTTCCCTCTTTCCAGAAGGCCTCACCATTCCCAAAGCTTCAAATTGGGTCTCTGTGTCTATGTCTCCTTCCTAAGCCCAGACTCACAAGTCCAAGTACATACTGGACATTCCCACTTTGACCTCTCACAGACATTTCAACCCTAATGTGCCCAGGGTTGATTTACTGGCCTTCCTGCCCCTTCCTGCTCTGACTCCAGGCGTCCCTGTAGCAGTAACAGGGCTGCCCCCTTGCTCCAGGTAGAACTGGCCGGTCATCTGTGGTGCCCCTGACTTCCTCACATCCAATCCAAGCCCTCCAGGTGCTACTTCCAGGACCCATTCGTGTCTCCATAGCCACTATCCCAGCGTAAGTGATCTTTATCTCACCCCAATGCCAACAACAGTTCAAGACCCCCACTCTCATTCATGGCCCACCCCCACCCACGGCCTGAGTGAGCATTCTAGAAATCTGAAAAGGTAAGGGCCAACACAAGGACAAGAAGCTCTCTGGTGCTGGGGGGTGGGGTAGGGATGCCAGATGGTCTGCAGTGAGCAAAAAAGATCGTCCCAAATCCCACACAACTTTACAGTGCCCCACCTGACATTCACATAGGAGAAAAATCTGTTTAAAATGAGCCCCTAGAACTGAACTCTGATCTACACATTTTTTAAGTAATTTTTTTGCATTACTTTAACAAATTCTGGATTTTCCAAGGATATAATTACCACATAAATATAAATTGAGAAAAGACAACTTAGAAGGCACTTCTAAGAAGTGTTATTCACCGTTTTGGAAAATCACACCCTCGACAGAAATGCCAGTCCCACTGAGTGGTCATTACTGTGCATCTGAATTGTTCTGCCTGGGTAACCAAAGTCCTGTTTGCCCAGAGCTGCATCTGGGTGTCAGCACGAGTGTCCTTTTTTATCTTCTAACAATGTTTTACAGGAGCATGTGTCTGGTGACATGTATAATATTTTACTAGAAATTCATTTCATTGTATTTGCCTTATACATTATACCAGTGATTTTCCACCAGTGTGCCTCAGCCCACTGGTATGCTGTGAGAGGATATTAAGTGTGCCACAAAAATTTTTTAAAGATCATTAATTAAATTATTTCAAAAGTTCATAGTTCGGTGCCTGTAGCTCAAGCGGCTAACGCACCAGCCACATACACCTGAGCTAGCAGGTTAGAATCCAGCCAAACAACAATGACAACTACAATCAAAAAAGAGCCAGGCATTGTGGTGGACACCTGTAGTCCCAGCTACTTGGGAGGCTGAGGCAAGAGAATTGCTTAAGCCCAAGAGTTGGAGGTTGCTGTGAACTGTGACACCACAGCACTCTACCCAAGGTGACAGCTTGGGGCTCTGCCTCAAAGAAAAAAAAAAGAAAAGAAAAGAAAAGAAGTTCAGAGCACAGTAAGTATATTTTTTTTACTCTTTTTTTTTTTTTTAACCAACATAATCTTAAGTGTGCTATGGAAATTTAACTATAGGTTTAAGTGTGCTGTGTGATTAAAAAAAAAGGGTTGAAAAACACTGCATTATCCTCAGTGCACACATACTTATTTGAAATTGTTCATGTATGCAGGGTTTTTTTTATCTTGAATTCTATTTAATGGTGGCAAAAAGGGCATTACAAATATGTTATAAAGGGGGGCACTGAGTCTGCTACAAGGGGACCCATTAATTTAGAGGAAAATGTCTCTGGGAAAAGGTACAGGTGGGCTTTCTAGCTACAAGGGAGAAATGACCATGGTAGAAAATTAACAGACCACTTGCATCGGGAAGGCATTTAAAAACAAGGCAATTGGAAAAGGCTTTAAAAAGAAACCTTTAGACATCGAAATGATTTTTGTTCAGGAAATTAAGAAGAAAAGGCTTCCTTTCAAGTAAGCAGTCTTGGTTTTTCATCTATGTTTTTCAAAGGAGAGTTAATCTTAGGCCGTCTCCTTGGGATTTCAGCACCCTCAAGGCTCAGCCTCTGAGTCTGCTTGGGGTCTTCACCCTGTCCCCTTCTCTTGGAGCTTAGAACGAGAAACAAGGATCAAACCTAATTTTTGATGTTGCCTCAGGGAATCAAGATGACCTGGATGTGACCTCCATGAAAAGTCTGCGGCAAGCTGGGAGCCTGTGGTGCAGGGAGGAATTTAAATAGAGAAGCCCCTTCAGAGGGTTAAGTATTCCTTCTGTTTCTCTTTTTCTCTTGACTAAAGGACTGATATTTGTAAAAACAAGATGTTTTGTCTCATTAAAAATACGCTGAAAACAGATATATCTCAACTAATGACCCCCTTATCTAAGATGGTCATAGAAACCAGGAGGTGCTTTGGGACAAGGGAGATTTGGGCTGTGCAGGATTGTCCCTCACAAGGTGGCATGTATCTAAATGCCAGCAGCCTCACCCTTATTGTAACAACCAGAAACAACCTCCCTCCTCCCACGCCCAACACACACAATCTCCCTAAGTGTTTAGAACAGCTGTTCAATAGACTTTCAAACACCTGTGTGAGCAGCATCAGCGGCTCCCCTCTGAAGACTGTTCACATTTTAAGAGCTCAGAGAAACGGGGCCTAATCCAAAGGAAAGAACGGCCACAGTGCTAATCTTCTGCACCGTGAAACTAAATGGGGGAGCAGGAAGTGGGCGACCCTCCCAGCACCCCTGAAAATAGTGGCTCCAGGGCCTGATGAAGACCTTTAGAAGCCCTGGGCCCTGCCAAGCTGTGGTGCACCTCCGTCCCCAAGATGCGGTTCAGTCAAGGACTCTAAATACATCATGGAGCAGACAGATGTTTATCTTCTCTCCAGCCTACAAGTTCCAGAAAGTCCATTCAGGTGAACTTTCTCTTTTAATTTTGTTTTGGAAGAATGATTAACACATTGTTAGACTGATTTTTGGTGATTCAAGACTGACTGTTTCCGGTGTTGAATTTATCTTTAAAACTGCTCAGGTTTGCTGTAAAAGGAGTCTCCCAAGCCCTAACCTTTAAAGCAGTGATTTTCACCTGGTGTGCCACGGCACACTAGTGTGCCATGGGAAGATTTGAGGTGTGCCATGAAAATTTTTAAAGATCATTAATTAAATTATTTTCGAAAGAAGGTCAAAGGACAGTAAGTATATTCTTTCTTTTTACTCTTTTTTTTGACCAACGTAACTCAAGGGTGCTGTAGAAATTAACTATAGCTTCAAATGTGTTGTGAGATAAAAAAGATTGAAAAACACTGCTCTAGAGGGACTTTACCTAACAAATGCAATCAGTGTAACCTGGCTTATTGTACCCTTAATGAATCACCAACAATAAAAAAAAAAAAGAAAGAAAGAAAGAAAGAAAAACACTGCTCTAAAGGAATCCAGTTTGTAGGTCTAAGGAAGGGTCCAGAAATCTGTCATTGTGTAAAGCTTTCCATATGACAGCTAGAATTCTCTTGTAATGGGGAAGCTATAAAATGGTACATCCACTCTGGGCAACTGTCGCACATTACATGGCAAAGCCCAACATATAGATACCCTGTGACCTAGCACTGTTCTGTCCCTAGATGTATACTCAAAGGAATATGCACTTAAGTTCATCAAAACAAAATAATGTTCATAGCAATAGTAATAGTATGGAGCTGGAAACAACCCAAATGTCCAAGTGGATTAAAATGGACAGATAAGGCTTTATATACGCATGTGAAGTTATAGGACACAATCTTCCACTACAACAGGCTCCAACAGGGGTGAATCACAGAAATAACGGTGGATCAAGAAAAGCCAGATGGGAAAGAATTTCTGTGTGATTCCCTTCTATGAAATTCAAGGACAGAAAAACACTTAATCTATGCACTAGAAGTCAGAGAGAGCCCACCCTCTGGGGAGGTATTATTGACTAGAAAAAGACATGAAAGCCATTTCAGAGGTGCTCGAATGTTCCATAGCTTGTTCTCTAGAGATGAATATTTGTATATACGTAAATATCAAGGCATACACTTATGATTTATATACTTAAAAAGTGAAAAAAGAAAAGCTCTACAGGTGATTCTGATGTTCCTCCAAGGCTGTGAAAGAGACCTATTTTACTCATGTCAAAAAAAATAATTATTCTGAACATTGCTAATTAAGAACTAAAGCTTCCAACAGCTTAGCCCGCTTTGTTCTGCAGTCATAATATGCAAAAATTGAGCTTTGTAAAATGGATAAATTATTTGGCAATTATTTGCTTTGTAGAAGTGTTCACCATGGGGTTTCTTTAAACAGCTGGCTCCCTTAGGTACACTTAAAAAATAAGATCTAAGTTGTCAAAAGCTATTTATTCACTAATGTTAACACATGTTAACAGATGCACAAGGTGATCCTGACTTTTCAGAGTTCCCGGCCAGTAGGAAGGGGATAGAAGGAGGGAATTGAGCCTCAGTACTCCCGACAGAAGTGGGAGGAGAGATCCTCAAAGCTCCCAGAAACTGCCATCCCAAAACTGCTCTGTGTTTTAATGTGGGTATAGGGAAAACCCTTAGAAAACGCAAGAAAGGGACCACAGAAAACTCAGCTCTCTTTAAAATGTAATGGGCTCGATGTGGAAGGACAGAGATGACAAAAGACCGTATGTTTCACACTTCAACACATATTGGAAGCACCTTCGCTCCTGTTGAAAGGCAGGTACACAGACCAGTGTCTGCTGGTCTGGACACAACGTTCTGGGTAGGAAGGACATGAGAAGACAACTCCCGTAGGTTAGCTCACACAACCCTCACAACCATGCTTTAAATATATGTTGTTATCCTCATTTTACAAATAGGGAAACTGAGGCAGAGAACAGCTAGGTCACGCAGCTAGCAGGTGGCATTTAAATTCAGGCTTGTCTGATCCTAGGTTTTGCTGCCAACACAGCCAGGGAGAGAGCAGAGCTGCGGTTGACAGAGCCTTTCTTCCCTACTCTGTCACCTTCAACCCTCCACCCCTCCTGTTCCCCCACCCCCATCCCATGGCTCTCAAGGTAGACACTCAGCTAGCTGCCAGCCAGCCAGCTTGACTCTGGCTCCAATTATATTCAGTTAGACTCGGAAGGCTATTCTTGGTGAGCAAATATAGATGAGCACCTTGGTAACAGCCCCACCCCTCCCTGCCTCCCTCTATGCCTTTGTTGAGGCTAAAACTCTGAAAGAATACCAATAATCATGAGTTGGCCAGATGCCAAGATTGCAGAATTTATCCTCATTCCTCTGGGGACATGACCTTGCTCCTGGCTGCCTGCATTTGTCTTCCCCATGGAGCCTTGGAAAGCCTCCCCTCCCCCTCACAGCCCACCCCACAATTACACAGCAGTGGAGATCATAAATAACAGTGCTCAGTGCTTCTTTTTAAAACATGGCACCTCCAGCTAAATTCTCTATCTTTCCGGTAGCACTGATGCCATGTGCCATTTTAAAAGGTGAAGTCTGAGGATGCCAAGTGTCCTCCGTAGTGAAAAGAGGTTGGAAATGCAGAGTGATTAAATCCCCAAGGAAGGCAGCATCCAAAGCCACAGTGGCCACCCGCCATTCCTGTCCCACTCTGAGAAGTCCAACCACAGGGGTCTTGTGCAGGTGCTGGGCTTCATGGGGACTCTCATTCCAGATTCCCATCTTGCACTGGGCAAGGCTCTGTGAGCTGCGATCACTGCAAATACACCAGCTGCTTAATGTTTAGAAAAAGAGATTCTTCCCTCTGATCCACCCAGGACCTCCTTGTGTCAGGGATTCCAGAAACAAACCATAACTAAGAAAATGCCATGAAGGCTATGTTAACCAGTTCGATGAAAATATTTCAAACTGTATATAAAACCAGCACATTATGCCCCATGATTGCATTAATGTACACAGCTATGATTTAATAAAAAGAAAAAAAGGAACAAACACCAACCTAAAGAAATCTGGAGAACCTATTTCGTTTCATATAAAGCTGAGTTTAGAACAAAGTTTCAAGGCTACAGATAAATACAAAAGGCACTATGTAATGGTAAAAGTATTAATTCTCCAAGAAAGCCAAACAATTCTAAATGTGTATGTACCTAACAACAGTGTATCAAAACATGTGTACATGAGGCAAAAAGTGATAGAACTGGAAGGAGAGATAATCAAATCTACAGATGCAGCTGGATACTTCAACCAACATTCCTCTTTCAGTAACTGATCAAACAAGTAGGTAGAAAATCAGGATTGATTATAGAAGACCTAAACAATACTACCAACCAACTGGACATAATTAACATTTGTAGAACACTATCCAGCAACAGAAAAATGCATATTTGTCTCAAGTGCACATGAGACACTTCATCAAGATACACCATAGTCTGTCTGGTCCCTAAACTAACCTTAAGAAATTTGAAAGAATAACAATTATGTTCCCAAATCCTAACAACATTAGACTAGAAACCAAAAAGAGAAAGATATCTGGAAAATCCCTAAATATTTAAAAATTAAACAACACATTTCTAAACATTTCATTGAGACTCAAGGGAAAATGGCAAGGGAAATTAAAAGCTATTTGGACTGAATGAAAATAAAACATACCAAGATTTGTAGATTGCAGGCCAGGTGCAATGGCTCTCGCCTGTAATCCCAGGACAATGGGAGGCCAAGGCGGGAGGATAATTTGAGCTTATGAGTTCATGACCAACCTGAGCGAGAATGAGACCCCATCTTTCCAAACAAGAGAAAAATTAGTCAGGCATTATGGTGGGCACCTGTAGACTCAGCTACTCAGGAGGCTGAGGCAGGAGGATCACTTGAACCCAAGACTTTGATGTTGCTGCTAGCTAGGCTGATGCCACAGCACTCCAGCCTGGGCAGTAGAGTGGGACTCAGTCTCAAAATAAACAAATAAATAAACAAGATCTATAGAATTCAACTGAAGCAGTGTTTCTGTGGAGATTTGTAGCATTAAAATGCTTCTATTTGAAAAGAAGAAAAAGCTAAAATCAGTAACCAAGGCTTCTACCTCAACAAACTAGAGAAAGAAGAGAAAATTAAATCTAAAGCAAGGAATAGGAAAAAAATAACAAAAACTGAAGCAGAGTCAATGAAATTGAAAACAGAAAAGAATGGAGACAAATAATAAAACCAAAGCTGGTTGTTTGGAAAGATTTATAAAATTGACAAATCTGTACCAAGAAAAAAGACAAAAGAAACAAATTAGCAATATCTGAAATAAAAGAAAGCACAACATTATGGAAACCACAGACTAAAAGGATAATAAGAAATACTGTGACCAACTCCATGTCCATAAACTCAACTTAGATAAAATGAAACAATTCCTCGAAAGACATGAACTATCAAAACTCACTGAAGAAGAAATAGATAACCTGAATTATCCTATGCCTATTAAAGCAATCGAATGTGTAGTTAAAAACCTTACAAAAAAAGAAAAGATGAAATACTATCTTGGGTAGATTTTTTTAAAAAGTAAGAAAAGAAAAGGAGAAAAAAAACCACTCCAGGCCCAGATGGTTTTACTAGCAAATTCTTCCAAACATTTAAAGAAAAAATAATACTAATTCTACACAATCTCCTCCAGAAAATAGAATAAAATGGAATACTTTTTAAGTCATTTTATGATGTCGCCATTACCCTAATACCAAAACCAATGACACTACCAGAACATAGACAGGGCTGGGTGTGGTGGCTCATGCCTGTAATCCTAGCACTTTGGGAGACTAAGGCAGGAGGATCATGTGAGCTCAGGGGTTCAAGACCAGCTTGAGCAAGAGCAAGACTCCATCTCAACTAAAAATAGAGAAGTTAGCTGGGTGTTGAATTTGAAAAGCCTCCCTTTAAAAGCTCTGTATTTCTGTGTAAGATAGGAAAATGGTACTTTAAGATGAGAGTGTGACATTCTCCTCATTTGCCAGCAAATTAATAAACCTCCCTTTTCTTCTCCTGAAATCACTTGTCCTGAAACAACTTTAGGGATAAGTCCTAAAATTTCAGTAACACAAATGCTTATTAAACATGGTAAAAACTTATTATGTGGCAATTCTAAAATACCATTGTCATCAACCCAGCCAGCACTTCTGGGGGGAAAGTCTGGGAAAGAATCTCAGGAGAGAGCACATTTAAGTCAGTTATGGAAAAATCAGCCTAAAAAGATACCACACAACTAACACACCCTGTACTGAATTATTGGAAAAGGATTGGTATATGATGACACAGGATTAAATCTTACCATAAAATATAACATCAATCTCCAAAGGGTTTATGCTGAATGAAAGAAGCCATTCTATTTGATTACATGTATATGAAATCCTGAAAGAGGCAAAATCGATCTATAGTGATCAAAAGAGCATTGGTGGTTGCCAAAGGCAGGGAGTGGGCAGGTTGACCACAAAGAGGAACAAAGACACGCATTCTAGAGTCATAGACAAGATCTGCGTCTTGATCATGGTGGTGGTTACATGAGCGTGTGCATTTGTTAAAACTCAAACTGTACAAGTAAAATGGGTGCCTTGTATTGTATACCAATTATGCCTCAAAACCCAGAATCCTTTCCTTTCTGGCCCTTGACAAGCCCTGCCCAACATCCAGTAGTTACTTTTCCCCTTCGGCCCTCTTTCTTTGAAAATTGATGGCTTTAAGCTACACGGTTCCCAGCTCATCATTACAGCCTGTTAACTTGCAGTCACCCATACAAATTTCTTTTCCTCCCATACAATTTTGAATTAAGTCAGGAAAAGACATATTGGCCAAACATTACCAAAGGTAGAATTTATGACAAGCAGCTAATTTTTCCCGAAGCCTCCATTAACATCTCCCCTCAGAGATGACTCAACAGAAATGCTCACCCTCCATCTGCCTACCCTTCAAATCTTCCCCCAACTGCTCCAATCATGGTTTCATTTTACAAAGGCTTTACTGAGCACCCACCATGTGCCAAACTCTGGAGTCTAGGGGTACAGTGATGAATCATGGGTGGTCCTTGCCTGTGTTTGGGGTGTGGTGGGGATCCAGACAAGTTAAAACTGAGATAATAGGGCAGCCTGGGAAGTGTCATGTCAGAGGGTAGCACAAAGCTCTGGAAGAACATGGATGAGTTGGTGAAGGGGGCAGAATCAAAGAAGCCAGGTGGAGGAGGTGACCTTTGGGGTAAGTTTTAAAGGAGGAATAGGAGCTAGATATTTTTTGAGAAAATATTAATATTTTTAAATTTTAATATTCTTTTTTTATTTTTTATTTTTTAGAGACAAGGTCTCACTCTGTTACCAAGGCTGGAGTGCAGTGGCTTGATCATAGCTCACTGTAGCCTTGAACTCCTGGGCTCAAGCCATCCTCCTGCCTCAGCCTCCTGAGATAACTATTCCTTGTTGAGCACCTATAAGGTACTAGACTCTCGGTTCAGGTATTTACATGGCTTATCTGATTTCAATTATCACAATTACTCTCTCCATCTTCCAGATGAAGGCACTATCTCAGAAATAAAAAGACTCATTCAAGGTCACTCAGATAATGAAGAATAGTAATCAGAGATGACAGTTCTAAACTACTTTGTCAGGTCCTAATCTGAGTCCTTTCACCAAATTCTTCTGACAATCCTATAAGGTAGATATTACTGGAGTCTTTTTATACCTGAATAAACTAAGGCTGAGAAAGATTATGTGATTTACCTTAGGTTACACAGCTAAAAAGCAATGGATCTTGATATAGAAACTCAGGCTGTCTGGCTCCAAAGCTGGTGTCGTCAAGCATGCCACTGCTACACTGCCAGCCTTGCTCCAGGGTCTATGCTCTCAGCCATTACAAGAATAAGTCTTTGGGGAGGGTGGTGTGCATGTTAAATGAGGTAGGCCATGTAAAGCTCTTAGCATGTGTGTGATACTCCAAAGGCACCCTATACTCTTGACCCTTGGCCTATACTGTTCTTAAGGACTGGTACTCAGGCACTAAAAGTGATCTGTCCATCTAATACACACTTACTGAATCCCTGCCATGTGCGAGGTGACATGTTGGGCACTGGGGGTGCAGAGATGAAGAACTGTTCAAGAGCCCACAGAGCCTGCTGCTCATAAAGTGTGTGCAATGCCATTCAGAAATGCTTGTATCCCAGGGTGAACCCCCACACACAGCAGGAGGCATGATTATATTTATACCCTGGTCTCAAGTCATGTTTTTTGTTTTTGTTTTGTTTTTAAACTCAGCAGAGAAAAAAATCTGGGGGGAAAAAATGCTTCAAAATGTTATTACTGCTTGCCTCTGAGTGGCAGGACAATGGATGGATTTTTTTTTTTTCTCTTTATGCTTTTCTGCATTTTACAATTTTTCTCTAAGGGAAAAATGTCCAAAAAAATGATAAATGGTAATGGAACCAGGAGCAAGGACAAAAGAACTTTGGAGCATAATCCTAACTCTGCCAGACCTAGCCTGGCCTCCCCACCCTGCAACCAGGCTCAGTCCTTGGAGGGGCCGAGGGCTACTCTCCCACTGGTGCTCACTGTCTGGGATCCTGCAGTACAAGTGACCCTCCCTGCCTCATGTCCCGTCTCTTCCCTTTTGACATTCGATTTCATCCAGAAAAATAATGAGACATGGTTTCTAAATTGGAAAGAATAAATGACATTCCTATTCATTATTTAATCTGCTCTCAGACTTGAATGAACACTTCCAGGGGTAATTACCACCCGAGTCCAAATTCATTTCTAGGAAGCAGTCGCCAGCGGCGTATGCAGAAGGTAACAACACAATTCAATATTTATGAAGCAATATTTCCCAAGAATATTGGGCTGAGAAGACGTCTGCAGAAACTTCACCCACTGAATACAAAAACCATTTGCTTGTTTTTTTCTCTTTCGCCTAGTGCTCTGGCAAAGAAAAGAACCTAGTTCTACCCCCCAGCGTGCATGCACACATACACACACACACACAGAGAGACACTTTGGCCCATTGGCCTGGCTGCTAGCGTGTTGGGGGACCATGGCAGTTGCCACCCAGCATGGACCCTAAATAACCAGAAATGGTCCAGGAGATCACATCTTCAGGGTCGAGCAAGCTACAGCTGCTCTGAAGGAACTACTCAACTGCTCAACCAAATATTTCTGCATCATCTACGTAGCAGGGGCACAGAACGTTTTAAAAACACAACACAAAACCAACCACAACAGAAACGTGGGTAAGTTGCTCTTAATCAAAATTAGAAACTTCTGCTCCTCAAAAGATCCTGGGAAGGAAATGAAAAGGTAACATGCGAACTGAAAGAAAACATTCACAATAGAAATGTCTGACATAGGACTTGGGTCCAGAATATATAACGAACACTTGCAATTCAATAAGACAAAATCCCAATAAAAGAATGAACAAAAGATTTCAAGAAACCTCAAAAGAGAAGACATATCAATGGCCAGTAAACACATGAAAAGATGCCCAACATCTTTAGTGGTGGGGGAAGAACAAACTAAAACCACAATGAGGTAGTGCTTTCTATACGTTAGAATAGTGGAAGTTTTAAAAGGAAAACTGACAATGCTCAGTGTTGGGGAAGATGTGGGGCAACTGGAACCCTCACACATTCTTGTGAAGTGGTAAATCTACTTTGGAAATCATATTAGCAGTTTACTATAAAGGTAAATACAGTAAAACTTCTATGTTGGCCACCCAAGATATTGTCACAAACTGGTTGCATATGGAGGTGGTCAACATAAGGAACTAGGCCTACTGTAGTGCACGTCCGGTCCATGAAAATTAGGTCAACTTAAAGAGGTGGTCAGTGTAGGGAGGTAGTCAGCTATGGAGGTTCTACGGTATAAATCTACCATGTAACCAGGCAATTCCACTCTTTAGCATTTATACAAGAAAATGAAAATATATGTCCACACACACACAAAGGCTTGTACGCGAATGCTCACAGCAGCTTTACTTAGAATAGCCAATAATGGGAAACAAACAAAGTATCGATCAACAGGTGAATGGATAAACACTTTGTGGCCTAGTCATTCAACGGAATATTTACGGCTCGTAACACAAAAACTAGAACAAACTAGTGACATAGCAATAATATGCATTATATTATGAAATAGAATGCTGAATTAAAGAAACTGGACCTAAAGAGCTCATTTAAACCAAGTTTGAGAACAGGTAAAACTCATATACAATGACAGAAAATGGATCAGAGATCTCCTGGAGGTCGGTGGGAGATGCAAACTGCCCACAAAGAGATACAAAGGAACTTTCTGGAGTGATGGAAATGTTCTATATTTTGCCTGAGATGATGGTTATGAGAGTGTTTACGTTTGTCAAAATTCATCTAACCGTATGCTTAAAACATGTGCTTTTTAGGGTGGCACCTATGGCTCAAAGGAGCAAGGTGCTGGCCCCTTATACCAGAGATGGCAGGATCAAACCCAGCCCCCACCAAGAACTGAAAAAAAAAAAGGTGCTTTTTATGGTATGAGCATCATACCTAATACAGGCAATTGAATTTAAAAAAGGGAGGTGGGCAGAGACCAGGCCACCCTCTGCAGGCCTATCAAAGGTCTGGGGGTTTGTCCAAAAAGCAATGGGGAACAGCCCAGGGGGTGGAGCCCACAGCGGTAGAGGAGCCCAGCCTATTATGGCCTGGTCGTCCACCTGCTCCACAGAGAACGGACAGTGAGGAAATAAACATGGAGGCAGGGAGGCCGGGCAGAGGGCTCCTCCAGGGCCCAGGCAGCCTTGTCATTCAGCAGTGCTGCCACTACTGAAAGACCTCACTTGCCATTCCTTAGGGATGCAGGTGCCCGTGAGGCCCTGCAGAGGATGCAGAGGGATGTGAGATAAGGGTGGATGGGAGAGTTCGCAGCTGGAGAACACACGTTCCCCCTTGTCCTTGCTCTCTCCCATCTGTCAGTTTCTGCCCTGTGGAGACAGTCGCAGGTCCCCAGGCTTTCCAGTTTTTCAGGAGAAGCTCAAAAGATGGAATTTTTGTAGGGGCACCCACTTTTTTCTTTTCTTCAGGCAGGCAGGCTCTTCTTCTGGATGTAGAGACAAACTTGTCCTCCAGCAGAAGCTGCCCTGCTGGCTGCCAGTTTATGCCCTCAAATTCCTCTCCCGTCCCTCTCTTTCTGCTCTTCCCAAGTCTCCCACCAAAATGTAAAAGGGAAATTCTACAACATGTGGCAGGAGGAGTTAAATGCAGATATAACATTTTCATTGAAATCAGCGACTCCAGAGTTGCAATCAGCTGGCTGGATAACTTCATTTTTAATTGGATGGACAAGAGAAATCTGGAAAATATAATAAACACAAGGGAGAAATTGGGATTTCTGAAATGGCAAGGATGTTCAGAAATGCTGGGGATATGCTACCTGCTGGCTAGGAAGTTTGGTCCCCAACAAAGAGACACTGACCCTGCCTCACCCACACTTTCTCCTCCTCAGATCGCACCTTCCCTGAGCTTGGTCATTAGCAGCTCTGCTGTGCTGTCCCTGAATGGCTCCCTGAAGGCAGCTGGCAAGAGACAGAGGTTTTGCTTTGCTGATACATCACAATCTCCAGTGACTGACTGTGGGGCCTGCCTGCTTGAGTCACAGTCTGTAACCCTTTTCTTCTCGATTTTTAATAATAAACTTAAAAATGTGGGATTGTAAAGAGCTTTTAATCCATCTGAGCAGGCCAAAGAAGCGGCACACAAATATTCCATGGGTATGGGACCTGACTCACCATCTGATTTTATAAATAAAGTTTTATTGGAACACAGCTGCACCATTTGTTTCTGTATCATAAATGGCTGTTTTCCTGCAATGATGGCAGAGTCGAATAGTTGTAACAGACAATATAGCCCTCAGAGCCTAAGATATTTATTATCTGGCTCTTTATAGATAAGTTTGCCCTGGTATAGAGCAAAGAACAAACACATATTGAGGCCCCACCATGAGCCCAGGCATATATTAGGGATGGCACACACATCAGGTCATTTAACCCTCAAACAATTCTTCAGAGGAAAGATTTATCATCCCCCTGTTGTAGAAGAGGCTCAGCAAGGCTGGCTGACTTGCTCAAGGACCCCAAAGGGGTTCAGTGTGGACTTCAAGCTAAGCCCAGCCTTCCCACCACACCAGTAGGGCTCAATGGAGATGGAACTGCTCCTAGTAGAGCACCCTGAAAATATCCAGAGGCACTTTAGGGGTACCATTGGCACTGAGAGGGAAACAGCTGGAGACACCAGCTGGCCTGCCATGCATAGAACAGTCCAGCAGGGAAACAAAATGACCCAAGTCCCCATGCTCCACCTGCCACTTATATTGGGAATAATACCCATTCAGAGAGATCTGGGGTCAAACAATTCCATTTTACACAAAGTATTTTGGGGCATGGATTCCATACACATCAACTTTTCCAGAAATGCAACTACCAACTACGTTGAGGGAATATGGTACTTTCCTTTGCCCAGAGTTTTACCAAAAATGGCTCACCATGTCTGAAAATGTGATATTTGAGTCACAGTATGACACACCTGTGTTAAAGCCACATTTCTAAGCTGATCATGACTCTGTAGGCCTGGAGTGTGGCCCAGGAACTTATCATTACTTTTTTTTTAGCAGCCCTCTACACGTAAGTAGCAGACTACACTTTCAGAAATGCTACCTTAAGGATGTTGCTAGGGTTTTTGGTCATTATTTGCTTTGTTTTGTTTTTTGCTAGAACTGACGTACTCTCTCTGGGGAATGTCAAGCACAGAGAAACTGAGGGTCGGGGAGCCCCTGGTAGCATTTTTGTCACGTCCATGGTGGTTGGTGCTGTTCATCCTGGAGGTCCAAAGAGGAAGGGCATTGCCAGGTGCCGAGGAACCTGACAAGGGAAAAGCATCCTTGAACTTTGTCCCTTGTGTTCAGTTAAGGTCACCCATACCAGCGCCGTAAACCAGCTCTTTGTCACCAGGAGCTAGAGAGAAATGAAATCCTTGGGATCAGAACTCAGTGGCTGGGATAAGCCCACCTCACCGGGACTTCGTAGAAGGATTTCCCAGCATCCTTGCTCACACCGGGGAGCCACAGTCCACTGGGAACATCCCCGAGGAGAGACTCAGACTTCATTATCGATTTTCCCATGCCCTTGGAACTTAGTCTCAGGGACACAGCAGTCAATTAAAATCGGAGTCCACCAACATAAAGGCAATAGCCCTGGGCCACCAAGACAAACCCAAACTTGGCTCATACACCAGGTGGAAGTAAACGGAGCCTTGGGGAGAAAAGCAATTACGGAGGGTTACAGCCAGGACATGAGCTGTTGTGGAGGGGCCGTGAGGCTCCCTTCGCCGCCCACGGGAAAGGCAGAGCTTCTCCAGCAGCCTCTGAAGCACCCAGCTCCTCAGCTACTGAATGCCCAGGTGGGAGCTCAGTGAGCCACAGTCCCATGCTGGCCCCAGCTGACCCCTGCTGACCACAGGCACACTGACACCCAAGGTCCAGCTAGGACCTGGTCTGGTCGGCCAACCCTGACCCTGGAACCAGCATTAGTGAAACTCCCTCTGCAGGCACTGTCTCATGTCACCCTCAGGGTCACCTTTTCTGGGGGGGGCTAAGACGGCCCTCATTTTACAGATGGCCACACAGAGGCTTGGACCTGGTAAACAATATTCCCAGGGCCATGGTGCTAGCCAATAGGTAAGTCTGTGCTCTCCACCAGCCTCCCATAGTGCTTATTTCAGCAGACATGTGACTGAAGTCATGCATCTGCTGTATGCTGGCTCTGTGACTGTAGGCATGCCACTCACCTTCTTGGCACCCCAGTGACCTCAAGTGGGAATCATCTGGTACCCTTCTAAGCAGGCCATGTACCCTTCTAAGCAGGCTTTGATGAATTAGCCACATAAAGTGCTTGGTACAGAGCCCAGAACTTCCTAAGGACACAAAAATATGAGTCTTTATGATAACAGTAGTTCTAATTCTTTTCTTTTCTTTTTTTGAGATGGAGTCTCACTCTGTCACCTCAGGTAGACTCCCGTGGCATCATAGCTCACAGAAACCTCAAATTCTTGGGCTAGAATGGGCTGGGCACGGTGACTCACATCTGTACTCCTAGCACTCTGAGAGGACACAGCAGTTGGATTGTTTCTGCTTATGAGTTCAAGACCAGCCTGAGCAAGAGCGAGACCCCCAGCTCTCCTAAAAATAGAAAAAAATAGCCAGGTGTGGTGTACATGCCTATAGTCTCAGCTGCTCAGGAGGCTGAGAGTAGATACCTTTCTAGAACAAATTCACACTGCATAAAGCTCAGACTCAGAAGAGTGAGGCCTGGAGGTGGCCAGCGCTGTGAACAGAGCCGTCCCTGGGCCATGAGTGTTCCTGATCTTACTAGACCAACTAAGCAAGGGCCACACATGCCCCTCTCCACAGAGGAGATGAGGAATCTGACATCCATGATGTGACTTTTTCTTGAAGTGCATTCAACACACTGGTGGCAGTCATTTTTTTTTTTTAGAGATAGAGTCTTACTTTGTCTCCCTCGGTAGAGTGCTGTGGCATCACAGCTCACAGCAACCTCCAGCTCTTGGGCTTAGGCAATTCTCTTGCCTCAGTCTCCCAAATATCTGGGACTACAGGCACCTGCCACATGCCCAGCTATTTTTTTGTTGCAGTTTGGCCAGGGCCGGGTTTGAACCCGCCACCCTTAGTATATGGGGCCGGGGCCCCACTCACTGAGCCACAGGCGCCGCCCCTGGTGGCAGCCATTGGATTAAATGGTTCTGAAAGGGGGCACTCTATATGATGAGGCAAGTTGTCTTACGGAAAATATTTTTTAAGAAAATAGCATTTTTATTTTTAAAAATGATCCTCACTCCCCTTCTAAAAACACAAAGAGCCAAAAACAAGGACAGGAACAGATATTTATACACCTGTGTAGCAGCGCTACTCACAAGAGCTGAAAGGTGAAAGGAACACAAATGTCCATCTCTGGATGAAAGGGAGCAAAGGTGCTCCATCCACACGACGGGACGTGACACCCTGATGCATGTTCCAGCATGGATGAACCTTAAGGACATTATGCTAAGTCACAGAAGGACAGGGTGAGCCCACTTACGTGAGGCACCTGGTGCAGTCACATCATATGGACAGAAGGTAGAATGGTGGTGCCAGAGGCTGGGGCTGGGGAGAAGAGGACTTCTCACTCAACAGAGTTCCAGGTTTTCAAGACAGAGAGTTCTAGACATGAATGGCAGTGATGAGATCAAGGCATCTGAACAAACTTAATGCCACCTGACTGTACACTTAAAAATGAGTAAGAAGGTACATTTTATATTACGTGTATTTTGCTACGTTTTAAAAAATTAAAATGAAAACATCAAACTTGCTAAGAAGCCAGCCCCAGAGACCATGTGATTCCACTTACAGGAAGTGTCCAGAACAGACCTCCAGAGGTCAGAAGGCAGACCGTGGCTGCCATGGGGTGAGGCAGTTGACTGCTGGCTGGCACGGGGGTTCTGAAAAAGTGTTGAAAAAAGTTCTGAAATTAAAAAAAAAAAACAAAAAGAAAGAAAACTGCTCTGAAATTGATAGTGGTGATGGCTGAACAACAGTAAATATCCTAAAAACTCCAGAACTGTACCTTTCAAAGGGGTAAATTCTAGAGTATGTGAATTACATCTCAATACAGTGGCTACAGAAAGAAAAGTTGTGGCTAGGGTAATATCATCCTCTCCTCCACTTGCTCTGCCTTCCTTCCTAAGGTGCTGGTTCCTCTTGTCTTTCCCCCTAGAGGTCCACATGCTCTTGCCTCTAGGCCTTTGCACATGCTGTTCCCTCCACCTGGAATGCCTTTCCCTCCTGGCCCACATCCACCCAGTGCGTGGCTCATACCTCCTCATCCTTCCAGTGTAAGTTTCATTTCTGGAGCCTCTCAGCCCCCTGGGAGTGCCTGGCACCCCCACTTGGAAGATTCACCATGCTTTTTCTGTGATGATTTAATCGTCCATCTGTCTTCCCTACCCCTCCGTGAGCCCCATGGACACAGGGACCTTGTTAGTTCTGCTCACACGTAACTTCCAGCAGCAACAACAGGGCCCCATCATGCTTCATCAGGCTGATGAATGGCCCTGCCACTCAGCTGCTTGGCCCTTCCTCCCCATGGGATGCGGCAGATGCCACCTCCCTCGCAGAAGTCTGTGAGGGTGCATGACAGAAGAGCCCTTCGGAAGCAACCTCAGTGGGTGACTTCATAGCTAGGAAGGAGTCATGTCTGGTGATGAACACAGATGGAATGAGCAGGGCTGAAGGAGGTCAAGGCTGAACTCTGGGGGAAAATGGGGCTGAATGTGGGTTTTTAAGTCAGTCTTTCAAGGATTCTTGACTGAGCAACCACAGTGTCAGACATGAGCTCAGGCATCTGGGGCATAGCAGAGAACAAAACAGGACAGATTACATGGGATAGGTGAGAGGAAAGGACATTCATTCACTCAACAACACTGACCAATTCCCCCACTTGGCTCAGGCCCTGCTCTAGGCACTGGGGAGACTGTGGTGACCAAGAGAGGGCAGTCCAGGGGATGGATAGTTGGAAAACCAATCAGCTAGCTCAGTGCAAAGAGTGGTAAAAATCTAAGAAGCGAGTGCAGAAAGTGACAGGAGAGGGAATAAATTGAAGGGGTGGAACCATTTGGACAGGAAGATTGAGAAATGGTCTTTCTGACAAGTGGCATGTAGGCTAATGAGTAAGTAGGACCCAGACGCGTGAAAAGGTGGAGCAGAGCATTCCAGGAGTCAGAAGCAGCAAGTGCAAAGATCCTGAGGCAGGAAACTGTGTATTCTGATCTGATGGATAAGGGAGCAGAATGCAGATGCCACTCGGCCTTGAAGGGTGGTGTGAGGAATTCAAATTTTACCCTAAGAGTAATGGAAAGACTTTATTTATTATTATTTTTTTTTATTGTTGGGGATTCATTGAGGGTACAATAAGCCAGTTACACTGATTGCAATTGTTAGGTAAAGTCCCTCTTGCAATCATGTCTTGCCCCCATAAAGTGTGACACACACTAAGGCCCCACCCTCCTCCCTCCATCCCTCTTTCTGCTTCCCCCCCATAAACTTAATTGTCATTAATTGTCCTCATATCAAGATTGAGTACATAGGATTCATGCTTCTCCATTTTTGTGATGCTTTACTAAGAATAATGTCTTCCACTTCCATCCAGGTTAATACGAAGGATGTAAAGTCTCCATTTTTTTTAATAGCTGAATGGAAAGACTTTAAAGGCAAAAGACTTTGGTGTTCAGAGAACAGTAAAATCTGCCTTCTACAAGCACAGCGCATGTCCTGGGAAAATGAGGTGGGAAATGAGATGAATTCAGGCCAGGTAATTGATTTTTCATGCTTGCAGGACCAAAGGCACCAGTTTCTTTGAGCAGCAGAAGGAAGGCCGCATTGCAACATCGCTGAGACAGGATGGATGGGGCAGGGCAAGGCTGGAGTCAGGGAGGCTGGAAAGCGCTTCTTTCTATTAGATAAACCTGAACTGATGGAGACCCAGACAAGGAGGGTTGGGGCTGGGCTGGGGAGGAAGAAGAAAAGCCTGGCAGAAGTACATTAAGGAACTGGGAGAAGAGCTCCTGGAGGCCCTTGGTGTCCTAAGGGACAGACAAGACCCATCTGGAAGGAGGGAATCTCATTTCTCCTTTTGCTAACAAAACACACACACACAGACCAGGATGCTCAGTAAACAGGGGGCATTTGGGGGATGATAGAAAGATATTTTTAACTTCTCAATTATTTAAAATCACTTAAGTCACTTCATTATTCTTTAGTAATGAGGGAAGGCTGGAAGGAACTGTTTACTGTCACGTTGTAAAATGTTATTAAAAATCCCAGGCAATCAATTCTTTTCTTCCCCTCTGTGACCTAGAAAGACACTAGAAGCTTTCTGTAGGTCACGCCCCTTCATCCCACGATGACCAAAAGGCAAGTCTCGGTGGCCACTCCTGCCTCTGCTCCCCCAAGCCATGCCCCTTCCTCTCAGCTGATGGCCAGAACAGCCCCTGCTAGACCCACACCCACCCCTGCTCTCACCCCCCTTTTTCTGCTTCCCTTGGCAGATGAGCACCTCTACAAAGAGGACTCCATTGGCTATTCCCTCATCTCTCCCCACATCGTCTCTTGACCCCTTTCCCATCAGGAGTTCATCCCCACCACACATGGGGACAGACCTGGTCAAGTTCACCAATAGCCTCGATGTTGCCAATCAGTAATTCATTCTCAATTCCATGATGGGGGAGGTGGATTGGTTCCATTGGCAGAGTTGTCCTGTGGATCAAGCACATAAACAGTGGCAATTGTGGCCATTTTACAGATGAGGAAACTGAGATGACAGAAAGATGAGAAGGTATTTGCCTGAGGTTGGGCAGCTAATGAGTTCCAGGCACCGAGGGGTCCAGGAAAGAATGACAGACGTATGTGCCAGGTGCAAACCTGTCCCCAGGAGGTCTCTGGCAACCTCCTGGCACCCCTGCTGCAGGACAGGCAGGTGACAGCTCCCTCACCCCCAGTTTCCCCAGTAACTTTCTAGTCACATCATAGGCCCCACCTGTGCTACACCAGGAAAATCAGGAGTGAGAGGGCCTGTGGCCCAAGTCCCAGGACCACTCACTGTTTCCTTGCTCCGCACCTCTGAATCTCTGTTCTTGAATTTGTAAAACAAGATGCTAACACCCAAGCCCTGCCCTCCGTGTGAAAGGAGCCGGGACAGTCCAGGAGAGGATGCAAGTGTCGAGCACTTGGCACCCCAGCAAGTGGCAGAATACGACTATTTTGATAATGGCCCATCTGCCGCCGCGCTCAGAGCCCACAACAGCGGATATGCTCCCCAGCGTCTCCACGGAGCCCTCCGCGAGGCATTCCCGGCACCGATGCTTCTTTCCCTCTGAAAGTTCTGCTGCATAAAAGAGCACCTCTGCCTCTCTGGACCATTCTCCAAGAGTCTCTCCACACCCCATCCTCACATCAAACCTCCGTGGGTTTCTAAGATGCAAATAGATCACACCAGAGATGAACGGAGGTTTGGAAAAGCCAGACCACATACCAGTTCTTCTTTTTAAAAGGCATTTGGGGACATGATTAACAAAGGCTACCATGAGAGGAAAGAACAGAAATGAGAGCCCCCAAGGTTTTTCTCAATTTGTGACTTGAAACAAGGTCCCAGACTATGATGAATGATGCAGCCAGTGTGAGTCCTTTTTTAATCATTATCATCTGCCTGTGCCCTGAGAGCAGGGAATGATGTATGGTAAGTATATTACCGTCCTCCCCAAGGCAGGGCACTGTGGGCTTTAAAAGGTGAACAGAGCCTCCCCACTATGGCCGGCCATTTGCTGCTGTGGGCAGACTGCTGACGGAACCCTGGCCGAGCCATTCTGGACAATGAGCCTGACAAGAGCAGATACTCGCCAAGTGCCTACTAGACACCAGACACAGGGCCAAGTGCCTCATGCATGAGTCTCTTTTATCCTCACTAGTTACCCTGTTATCACTCCTATTTTATATCTGGAGAGGGTGAAGACTAGAGAAGTATTCAGATGAGGCCCAGGGCCCCTTGGTTACCATCAGTCCAGGTTGGGACTTACACCCAGGCCATTTGCTTCCCAAAGCCACGATGCTTTCAAACACCCCGCAAAGAGGATTCAGAGCCAAGTGCACTCCAGGATAGGCAGGCTCAGCAAATGCAGGCTTGGGGGGGACCATGTGAAGTGAGAACATACTCCCATCTAAGGGGAACAGTGATCCACGCAGGACCACGCCTGAGGCTCATGTGCATTGGGCTGAGGAAAGAAGCCACCTCACAAAGGCAAAACCACAGGGATGGCAGACAGATGCCTGGTTGATAGGAGCTGAGGGAGGGAGAGGTCTGACCACCGAGAGGCAGCAGGAGGCAGTCTGGAGCGGTGGGGCGATGCTTTGCATCTTGACAGTGGCAGTCGGTGGTCATGCAATGGGACATTTGTTAAAGCTCCTAAAACTGTACACTAAAGAGGGTAAATTTTGCTGTATGTAAAGTAGGCCTTAAAATGGGGGGAAAAACAACAAATCTTGGGCTGGATCTGTGCTGTGGGCTGCCGTGTTGTGATGTCTCTCTTCTGCCCTCCACTCATCACACCTGGTGCGGAGGCTGCCAGGCTGGGCCACAGCCCTGAACGGTGGGGCCCCAAAGAGTGAGGGGAGGGGCTGACTCTCCAGAGCTCGAACCCTATTGCATTCTGTCACCTACTGGAGGGTGACTTCAGGCTAGTGGCTTTATCTTGCTCAGTTCTCTCTTTGAAATGGAAGAGGACACTTTCCTTTCCACTGCTATTGTCAGACTTAAATGATATTCTAGAGGCAGCGCTTCCAGCACACAAGGGTTGCTCAATAAATTCACCAGTCCTCTGGGACCTAGGAATTCTGTGGACCCAGAAATCATCCCCTTTTGTGGCCAGATTCCCCATGGGCCCATCTGGGTCTCCTTGGCCTACTCAAAACCTGGGCATGAGCCAACCACAACTTGCTTTTTTCCTCCTACTATCTCCAGGGAACCTCTAGAGCATCTGAATACCAGGTGGGATATATCACTGCCCACCCCCAAACACAGTATCACAGGTGAGTTTATCAGACCAACTGGCTGCAGGACCCCACAGCAAGGCAGAATAGCACAGCAGCTAAGAGTGGTAGCTCTGGAGACAAACAGACGTGGGCTCAAGTCTTCACTCGGCCACTCACTAGCTAAAAGACATGAGCAAGTGACTTATGTTACCTGGGCTTTGATGCCACATCTATATAACAGGGATGAGAATAGCATCCCTTGGCAGACGTGTTGGGAAGTTTGAGAGAGATGACGCTGCAGTGCCTGGGCCACCGTGGGCTTAGTAGACTCGGACCTTCTGGATGGGGTCCTGGCGATCATCACTCTTCCTAGCAGTTCCAGTCCTGATGAGTGTATATAAGGATTAAATATGATAAAGTTCCCAGGGAGGCACTTGGCACTTAAGAACTGCCTGAGAATTTGCATCTATCATTATGATTGTCATGGGTGCTATTGGTGAAATGTGACACCCTAGAGGTATCAGAGCAGGCATAGAACATACCCCAATGGGATAGATGGATCCTTGAGTCCAAAATGCCAGAAACACAGTTATTACACAAACAAAAGGTACCTAGGTCCCACCATCTCAGCCATGAATCTAAAGTGATCCGAGGGCTCTAACATCCAGAAGAAACCAAGCACTGATCCCACCAGTACTAAAAGGACAGAATGTTGGTAACAGATCAAACCCCTCACAGGTCACCACGGGATTCAGGAACCCCCCCAAAAGGATCCTACCCTCCCCACTCCTCCCCAATTGTCACAGACAGTCCACCTCCGCCTTCTTGAAGGGACTCCACAATCAAACTAGGAAGGACAATTAAGTAGCAGCAGAAAGGAAGCCCTGGGGAGGGAAATCAGATTACTGACTGCCGGGGAGGAAAGCTTTCTCCTCCCTCTTCTGTGCTCAGCTACCTGTGTGTTTTGTTCAATCTGACACTCAGCAGGTGCTGATCAGGGCGATAGCACCACTACACATTCTCTCCTAACTAAAACAACATTATGCAAACTTGAGTAGAGGTCTCCAAGGTCAGACACACACTGGAACACTGGATGAATGTCACTTGTGCTACTCAGAGTTCACGGCCAGCCTTTTTCCTCCAGACCAGGGGAAGGAGGGACTTAACCCTCTTCCTCCTCGTTGCAGTCACTGAGTCCCAGCTGTTGTCTTCCTCCCACCTCCACAACACAGGCACACATACACACACACACACACACACACACACACACACCCCAGCTGGGAAAGAGATAAGAACCACAGGAAGGCTGCCCTGCCCACAGAGGCTCCGGTTTGTCACATGTCAGGGGGGGAAGATGAAGGAATTCTTGGTTTGAAGCCACAGTCCTCTCTGACCATCTAAAAAATGTTCATGTTTCTTATCTGCTAGTTTCCTGGGCAACCCCGGGAGGAGCCAGACTCTCTCTGGACTTCTTCCTCCGTCTTTTTGGCTTCGTCTAATGCTCATCATTCAAGCCCATCAAAAAGCCTCCTCCGCTGAAAAGTCCTTCCTGATCAGTGGTTTTCAACCTTTTTTATCTCATGGCACACTTGAAACTAAGGTTAAACTTCAGTGGCACACTTAAATTATGTTGATTTTTAAAAGAGTTAAAAAAAGATTGTACTTACTATGCTTTGAATTTTTTTTATGAAGTCATTTGTACATAGATCATAAATACATTTATGCCATTATGGGATTCGATGTGTTGATTATTTGTACAAATTGGAGTGCTTACATGCTACTAATCAATGTAGCTTTCACCTCATTTACCCAATTACAGCATTAAGACATTTGTGTTTTTGAAAATAATTTAATTAATGATCTTTAATGTTTTTCGTAGAACACCCAAGATTCTCTCACAGCACACCAGTTGAAAATCAGTGTTCTTGACTCTTTCACTACTGATCTCATCTTTCCTCTAAAAATTTGAGAATTGTTAAAGCCATTTTACAATGCCAAGATCTCTGTGTCCAACAATAAACAAGACACATCTCCACCCAGAAGGTGCTTCCTGGCAACTGGGTACTGCATGACTCAGCCCCTCATTCCACACTGTCTCATGATGTCTCTGCCCAGCAGAGGTTGTGTGGCTGAGCAGGAGAGTCAGAAGGATTCAAGTTCAAGTACTAGGTCTATTGCTTGTGTGACTTCAAGCAGCCAGTGAGTCTCTTTGACTCTCTCTTCCTTGCCTAAAAAATGGAGATAATAGTACCTACCACTTATGATTATTGTAACCAATGAATTAATTATGCAGTAGTTAAAACAGATAAGGATAATTATGTGTACTAACACAGAAAGATACCAGAGGCCTATTTAAAAGTGCTTAAAATGCAGATCAAGTGCTGAAAATACTACCTGGTACATGGTTAAGTGCTCAGTAAATATTCTCCTGTTGTTATAAAGGTACTTGATACATTGCTGGTATTTTTATTATTATTTCAATTTAATATTAAATGATTCTGTTCAACTGTTTGTCAACTCCTTATCAGCAATAACGTTTCTCTGTGACCTACAATGCCTGCCAGCAGAAAACAGAACAGTTAGGAACTCAATATTTGTTGACAGGGACATGAACTTGCTCTATTGTAAAGATTAATAGCTGCAAACATTTTCATAACAAAAGCAGCTAACCTTGGTTGACATGAGTTGGCTCATTATGTGACTTGTTATTTGTAGACATCATGTTGTGGAGCCTTTGGAAGGCGTTGATCCCTGGACCACCGCCCCAACACACACACCGTCCCAGGCCACAGGAACACTTCCTCCCTTCCACTCCCACAGCCTGTGCCTCTCAGCCTTGTGGAATTTTTAGGTCTCCCTTCCCCAGCTCCTTGAGTGGCTAAGACCACAGACTCTGGAGCCAGACAGACCAGATTGGAATCCAGCTGTATGACTCATTAACCGAGTTAAGTCAGGATAGCTCTAAACATCTTTCAAATAGGGATATCTGAATGCTTTCTCAAAAATGTAACTAAAGGTTACATGACACATCAGTGAAGCTGGTACATGTGTGTAAAAGCAATAAATGATTAAGGTAGTTACTGCCATCACTGCCCCAGCTGATGGTGCCAACAGTACCACAGAATGAGAGAACTCAAGTCTGCATGTTGACAAGGTCCCCAGGTGATTCGCCTACATGTTCAAGTTTCAGAAGTGCTGAATTAGAAATCTGAAGTTGCAAACTCAAATGTCTACAGTGGCTAGAGGCGGCTAGAATAAGTTAATCAACTGATTACTTAGGGCTTTGTGCAAATTAAGCAATGTGATTACTCATGGCTCCTTCTGATTGGACTAAAGGTAGACACCTGACTTAGAGCCTGGAAATCCATTGGCTGGCCAGGAGCCAATCATATTGGGTCTGTTGTTCAAATCTGGGAGAGGAGGAGGGAGGTGGCTGTCAGTCAGACCCAGGTGGGCTTTTCGCTGAGAGGACTAGACCTGGGCCCTGGACCTTCCTGGAGTTGAGGGACTGAGCCAGAGAGACAAGCCGCCAGGCAGGTAGCAGCAGAAGTGGGTGACCATGTGGCCCTAAAGAGACAGAGAGGAAGGTAACAAGCTGGGATGATTTCCAATCCTGGGATACCGGCACCTGATCCCAAGGACTGACCCTCTGTCCCATTCAACCAGTCTCCAAGGGCCTGAAAATACCTTTCAGCCATGAGAAGGCAGGAATCCAATAAATCCCTTAAATGGAAAATTATGCAGTAGTTCAGTAGTTAAAACAGATAAGGATAATTACGTGTACTAACAAAGAGATATCAGAGGTCTATTTAAAAGTAAGAAGCAAGTTACTAATCCATATACATAATATAATACCACTTTCATCCTTGAAATTATATATAAAGCAAGAACTACATATGCCGACATGAATAAATCTTAAAACCTAATGTTAGGCTAAAAAGAAACAAAATGAGATTTACAGCCCTGTGAATTAAAAGCACACTCACACTAAAACTACACTAATGGGTTGATAATAGACGTACACATCCAAGTACACAAATCACACCTATGACTCCCGTGGCAGGGATGGGTGTGGCAGTGAGCCGGGAATATGGGAGGGAACAGGAGTGAAGCAGGAAATATAGATTTAAAACATAAAAATGGAAGGGCTTTGCACGGCAAATGATGACAGCATGGGTAGTTGGCTGAATTTGAAGGGGATCCTTCAAAAGTCACACCTTTTCATAATCCTCCCCTGAGTGTGATGTGGGACCTATGACTTGCTTTTAGCCCATGAAATATGACAACGGTGATGGGTGAGTATCTCCCCTGACAAGGTTACATTATGGCAAAGCTGTCAGGATAGTCCCCTCCTGATTACCACATTATGTAAGACTCTGTCTTCAAAGACGGAAGCAAGAGATTCTCCTGCTGGCTTTGCAGACATAAGCTACCACATAGTGACAGCCCTGTCGTGGGTTATGAGAGGGCCACATGACAAGGACCTGCAGAGGTCTCCAGGAACTGAGCATGATCCTGGCTGGCTGCCAGCTATAAAGAAAATGGGCACTTCAGTCCTACAACCACAAGGAACTGAAATCTGCCAACAGGTGTGTGCACTTGGAAGAGGACCCCAAACTCCAGAAAGACAGGTGGCCTTGTGAGATGTTGAATCTGAACTCCTGACCCTGTAGAAACTGTGAGGTAATAACATTTATATTACTCAAAGCTGCTAAGTCCATGGTAATTTGTTACACAGCAATACATAACTAATACAGCTTGCCATGAAATGAACAATATGATTACTGCCATTGTCTGCCCCCGAGATAAAAGAGTAAATACAATTAAATAAATACACATGTTCGCAAGGGCATTCAAAATGCTTTTCTAATTGGCTTCAGTGGTTGAGTCATTCTGGGTTTCTGAAGCTCCGTCCTCCTCCACAGGAGCCATTTTCCATCTCTTTAATCATCTTGGCCAACTACTCTGGGCCCCTTCTAATGTCTCTACGTGTTTTTCTGGAAAAAGTGACCAAAGTGGCTTCAGAACTCCACTAAAGGCCTGCCTGATGCAGGTGCAGAGAACTTCCCAGTCTTATCCATCACAGTCTTCGTAACCCATTCCTAGAATCCTTCTGACTTCATTCGGGGACAGTCATCAATGGCTACCACTTTCCCACCCCCGCCCCCCACTTCAGTCTGTGGAGGGATTTTGTCTGATCCACACGCACCTCCTTATCCTGTCTCTGGCTTGCTTTTGCATGAGTTTTGTTGTGGCTCTTTTCTGGGGACTTGGAGATATTACAGAAACGAAGTGACATTTGTAGAGTCCCTACCAAAGTTCTGTGGCCAAGAACTTTGCCAGACTCTTTGCCTATCCTAACTCATTTGATCCTTACAGTGGCAACTCTGGGAGGTAATATCTTTGATGTATCAGGTGAGGAAGCTGAGGCTCAGTGAGCTGTGACATGTTCACGGTCACACAGCCTGTGAGGGACAGAGCCAGGGTTAGAACACGCATCCTTCCCACTACCTGTGGAAACCTCGGTTTTTGTTTTTCAAACAATATAAATTCATTTCATTCTGTTTTCTGAACATCATTTTTTGGGAGGTTGTTCAGAGCTCCTCAAATTCTATTCCTGTCATCTGGGATATTAATGCTGCCTCTTGAATTTCATCTACATGATGTTATTAATAAGCATATTCTCAAATCCTTCATCCACGTTGTCAGCAAGGATATTCCATGGAAGAGTTCCCAGGAGTTTTTGGAGAGTCAGTCACTATTTGGTTGAGGTTCTCAGACTGGTTTTTCACTCCTCTATGAATCACTTTGCAACACCTACTGACCACTTCCTCTGCCTCTGCTGGGAAGCGTATACAGTAGCCCTCAGCTGCGAGAATCTCACAGTCTAATTGAGCGATCCAGCCCAGGTAGGACCTCATTTGCCCATGAGGTCAATAAAAATGACAAGGAAAAATGTTCACTGTAACATTATCTACAACAGTAAACCCTATAAATATTAAATCAGTGAACTGTAGTACGCCTACTTGATGGGATGTTAGACAGCCATTATGACACATCCTTGTGAGCATTTGAAACAGGAGGGAAAAATCACCAAATGTTAAGCCTATAACATTATCTCTGTGGTGTGTTTACAGGACCCCCTCCTGGAATATGGATAAGGGCCAAAAATAGAACCCTAAGTTAAACATGTTATGGTAGATTATGAAAATAAAATACAGAAGGTAAATAAATACCTTTATAAACATTAACTATATAAAACCTGGCACAATGTAAAAGCTGGGTGGAAGGGGAAACTTTGGTGAGTTGTTCAGGTGGGCTGTACTAAGACTTATTATAGCAATTCAATGAGTGGGGACCAAACACATCAATTTCCCAAAGCAATCTGAAGCCTTCTTCATTATTCCAAAGAACTCCATTTGCATTCAAAATTAGTGTCGGCTGTATGTAAAATTATCATGGCCAGTTGGATCATACTGTCGCGGACCGCCAGTCGATGGGCCTCAGTTTGAGGGTGTTCAGGGCGAACGGCACAGGTTGATTGAAAGGTTGACGCAGGATGGAATGACAAACTGCCACACACCACGAGTGATGAAGAAAGCAGCTGTACTTTACTGAATTTTAAGATTGGTATTTATACATTTTTGACAAAGCATTACAAATTACAAAAGGTATTTTTACAACTTGTTGAGTTTTACAAGTTAATATCTAACCTTGTAGATGTGAGTATTTGACCATCTCACTTAAACAATATCCTGCCCGCGAGGGGGAATAAAGGCTGCTGGTTATCAGTTGTGTCTTTCACTTCCCCTTATCTAAGTAAATGTTTTAAAGGTTAGAGTTTTAAAACGTGAAAATTCTTTTTTTATAACTACTAGTATTAGTAATAATTTACAAATTATTTGCTTCTAATGTGATTAAAAGATTTCATATATGTGTAAATTATGTAAGTGATTATAGTACTAGGAAATATATGAAATGTAAAGGTATGTGGAAAGTTTTAAGTCGTGGGTGGCTGTGGGTGGTGTAAGTACATATCTAGATGGAGTATCTTGTTTGCTGTTTCTGCATTGTCTCAATGCATTGTCTTAATTCACTGACATTTATGGTGGGAGCGTGCTCTTGCATTGTTTCTCTGGAGACATTGAGTCTCCATCGGCTATGTGTGATTATGGATCAGTAAGTCATTATGTTTATTCTTGGTTTCTTAAAACAATCAGGTAACAATCAGGTATACAACTCAACAAACAGGTTTCAGGGTAAAGGTTTCTTAGGCTTCTATGTCGCACCTCGTGAGTCATTACGTTCATCAAAAAGTATGCTAGGCAACTTCTGCGCTGCTGTCGCATACCAGGGGGGCTGGGGGTATCGCTCCGGGGAGCACAGACCACCTAACCACGTGTTTTACAACGCGGACAGCGCCACCTCACCACGGCTAGATGCCGGGGGTGCGGCATCATACTTTGAGTAGCAAGGTCCTCTTAAGAAACAGTCCTTGGGCCGGGCGCGGTGGCTCACGCCTGTAATCCCAGCACCGTAGGAGGCTGAGGAGGGAGAATTGCTTGATCTCAGGAGTTTGAGACTTTCCTGAGAGTGAGACCCCAACTCCTAAAAAAATAGAAAAACCAGGCAGCGCCTGCAGCTCAAAGGAGTAGGGTGCTGGCCCCATATGCCGGAGGTGGTGGGTTCAAACCCAGCTCCGGCCAAAAACCGCAAAGAAAAAAAAAGGAAAAACCCAGCTGGGCTCCACAGGGAGCACCTGTAATCCCAGCAGCTTCTGGAGGCTGAGGCAGCGAGATGCTCAGAGCCCGAGCCTGAGGTTGCAGTGAGCTATGACTCTATTGCACTCTGCTCAGGGGCATAGGGTGGGACTCTGACTCGACAACAACAACAACAAGAAGACACAGTCCTTGGCCTTAATATTGTAACAATGATGACATCACCAGTTACGGTGACAACAAGGTCTTGTCTGATAGAACTTTTGCAATCGCAACCTCTTCCCACTCCTTACCCTCCTTCCCTTGCTGTGTTTCCCTCAAGCTCTTATCACCATCTGTCACGTCATCTTTCATTGTCTCCAAGATGCCATTTGCTGGGAGACACTGCACCACTAGCAGTGAAAAAAACCCAATGCCAATTAAATGTCATGAGGCCTCCACGACAGTCCTGAACCTGTTACATGAGTCTGTTACAGCAGCCTCTCAATGTTTTTTAAACTTTTCTTTCACCTTTCCAGGGGGATTTGGCCATTTCTCCTGTGTTTACTACAGCTCCTGGGCTAATATAGAGATCCTTCAGCACTTCTCTCAATCATCAAATGCAAGACAGTTGCGTCTTCCTTGAGTATCTTCCCTGGTTATGTCCTAGCAAGCATGTGGGTGTTGCTTTACAAGAACAAAGTGGGATTATAATTAACACTCTGATGAACAGTCACTTAGCTAACATCAAACAAAGGCCCTGCTGCTCTATTCTCATGCCCCTCTGCATTCATACTGATCGCACTGAGTCATCTGAGTGGGGTGTTCAGACATTTTAAATGGAAATTAAATTCAACACGTGTTATTCCAACAGTGCACATAACTCACAAAAGGAACAGCCATATGAATGAGCGTAAGGAAGCTTGCATAAGAACATACCGTGATGACCACCCCGTCACCATCTCCCTGTCAAAAGCACACATGGGAGAGCAGTTCCGTTGCCTGCAAAACGTATCCCAGCTTCCAAAACATTAAAATGGAGGTGGAGGGTCTACACTTTTTAATTTATAAAAAAAAGGCATTTAGGTTACTCCTTTTCATCCCCAGCCCCAGAAAGAATGACAGCTCCTTGAGGTCAAGGATTTTCATCTCTCCTGTTCTCTGCTATATTTTTCAAGTCTAGAACAATGCCAGGGATAGATCATTCAATATTTGCTGAATGAATGGTTTGGCTGGCTGGGCTCCAGACCTGGCCCAATATCAGAACTGAGTCCATACAGACTGTATTCCGCAGATAGTCCTAGATACGAGTTTTGCTCCTTACTGAGCTCATCTTACTTATAATGATTTGGCACACAGATACCCCACGATGTCACATGTAAACATTATGCCCACGTAAGAACGTTTACAGACGCATTATACTTGAAGGTTTGTTTTTATTAAATGTTTGCATTTGGAACTCAAACACAATCATCAATCAACATTTGTTGAATGCAGTGGGTTTTTTTTTTTGTTTTGTTTCGTTTTGAGACATAGTCTCGCTTTGTCGTCCTCAGTAGAGTTCTGTGGCGTCATAGCTTGCAGCAACCTCAAACTCTTAGACTCAAGTGATTCTCTTGTCTCAGCCTTAGCTGAGACTACAGGCGCCTGCCACAGTGCCTGGCTATTTTTAGAAAAGATGGGGTCTGGCTCTTGCTCAGGCTGGTCTCGAATTCCTGAACTCAGGCAATCCACCCACCTCAGCCGCCCAGAATGCTAGGATTACAGGCGTGAGCCACCGTGCCAGGTAAATGCAGTGGTTATTATGCTCAGGGTGTTGTGCTGGGGCCTCAGGGTACAAAAAGGCACAGGCAGGTGAGAGAGTCAAAGTGTGTTTGTAAAACGACAAGGACTCCTCAACTCGGGACCGGCCACACCTGCTGTCCCCAGTCTTCTTCCTGGTCTTACAGTCTCAAAAAAGAACTCTGCAGTCCACCCTCCAAACAGCCACTGCCCTTGTGGCGACTGAAGGAAGAGAAAGTAGGGAGTAATGTACAATGCTGGGGAAGATCTGACCGTGATTCTAGAACCATCCTTCGCTTTTAAAAATGTCGAGTCTTTTCTACTGGAATAGAGTCACAGTCTCTTTTTTTACAATTACAAAAATGATGCAGGCTTGGGAGTCTATAATTCATTATTTCCAAATGAAAGCTAAAAAGTGATCCATGCTCATTGCATTTTGAAGTTAAACAAGTAGACAAATTTGAACAGAAAGTTTCCTGCCCAGCTCTTGGAGGCAAACCCCGTTTAGTTTGTTCTGTGCCTTTCCAGACCTTTCTCTGCATATGCTCAGTATGTATATGTATAATTCTCCCCTGGTAAAAGTGGAATCGTTCGATACAGACTATTCTGGAATAAACTTTCTCCATTTATTGAGGGCACCACATCCATATTCATACCCATATCGATACTATATCTGTATCTATACCGGGTCTATCTATAGCCCAGCCGTCACTACAGCCCCCTCGTTCTTTTTAAAACTTGCATAGTGTTCTATTGTGTGCCTGAGCCCCAACTTTATGCAAACTTTCTTCCTTGTGGGTCATTCATTTCTAGATGGGCAATGAACAAGACATACTTGTTGCCTTTTGTGAGTAGGATCAATTTTATTCCTGTAGGACAATTTCTAGAGGTAGAATTTCTGGTTAAAATGTCATATTCATTTTTCACTTGATGGTACTGATATTATCACCCTCCAAATAACCCCGCCCCATACATGTAATCTCCTTTCTTTTGTTTGGGGAGATTTTATTGGGGGAGTGGGTTTTTTTTTGAGACAGTCTCACTTTGTCACGCCGGGGAGGGTGCCGCGGCACCATAGCTCACAGCAACCTCAAACTCTTGGGTTCAAGTGATTCTCTAGACTCAGCCTCCCGAGTAGCTGGAACTATGGGTGCCCGCCACCATGCCTGGCTAGTTTTTAAGATGGGGTCTTGCTCTTGCTCAGGCTGGTCTTGAACTTGTGAGCTCAAGCAATCCACCCACCTCAGGCTCCCAGAGCGCTAGGATTACACTAGTGGGTAGGTGAGCCATCACGTCCAGCATCTCCTTTCTTTTGTATGACTTCAAATATTAACTGAGCACCTCCAGGGGCCTGGAATGTGGCTGTGAACAAAACAAAGTTCTTGCCCTGGGGGAGCTTGTGGTCCAGAGAGGGAGGGAGACAATAAACAAACATAGAAGCTGTAACAGGTTATACAGTGATCAGAGATGCGGGGAAAAAGAAAACAGAATAAGGGATGGAGAGGAGCTGGGTGAGTGTGGACCATTTTAGATGACGTTTCCAGACAAAAGGAAAGTGTCCTCACCAAAACAAAACAAAACAAAAAAAAACAAGGCTCTGCTGAAACCCTCACCATATGGCCATTACCATAGTCTCTCCCCTCCCCCCTCCACCCCTGTCCAGGCTTCCTTCTCTCCCCGCCCCTCTGTCTCTCTCCCTCTCTCTTAAGGGTCAGCAGTATGGGGTAAAATATATGTGCACTACACACATATTTGCAGTAAAATATCTTTTCCCACATAAATGGTTGAGCGATCATTTATAATTCTTTTTCTGTGAATTGCCTGTTATGTGACCTTTGCCCATTTTCTGTATACTGGTGTTTAATTTTCTCTTACAGATTCGTGTCTTTTTCCATAGAGAAGTTTAAAAGTTTTATGTAGACAAATTTTTCAATCTTTTCTAATGTGGGGTTTTGTGGCTTTTTAAGTGGTCTTTTCTAGCCTAGAATTGCATGAAAAGCTTCCCAAAATTGTATTTTTGTATTTTACGATGTTTAAGACCAGAATTTTCTTTTGATGGGGGCATATAATATAGGTGGGAAATTCTACTTTTTTTCCAAATGGCATACCAAGTATTCTAGTATCATTTATCAAACAATACCTGGGTGATTCCAACTGTGAACTCTGAAGCTGGACTATTTCAGCTAGAAAAATAGCTCCACCCCTTTCCGGGTTTGGGATCTCAGAGATGTCACTTACTCTCTGTGTCCCAGAAGTCTCATCTGTCAAATGGGGATAAGGCTGGTATCTATGCTTAGGGCTGTACCCACCTCCAGTGGGCCTATGGGAATTCACTGAGGCTCAAAGTGAGTTCAAGGTCGATGTTCTGTCTGAGTAAGGCACACATTCTGCTCAAATCAGAACTTGCAAGACTGTTTTAACAAACATAAACAATCTTTCCCAACAAATGTGATAAATTCTCTTTTCACCAACCCTTTAAGTGATCAATTGGTATTCGGCAGCCATGAGAGGATGTTAGGTGTGACTTGAAAATTTTTAAAGGTCATTAATTACGTGATTTTCAAAAGAAGTTCAAAGCACAGTAAGTATATTCTTTTTTTAACTTTTTTTTTTTGACAAACATCATTTAAGTATGTCATGGAAGTTTAACTATAGGTTCAAGTATACTGTGAGATAAAAAAAGTTGAAAAAACCTTAACTCGGACAGGGATGCCCCGGGAAGAAAGGAAAAGGCAGGGCAAGCCAGCGCGCTTTCTCTCGGTCCTTCCTTTCCCACCAGCAGCTGGAGGAAGAGGGTCGGTGGAACTGGGGCACAGCATGGAGTGAAACCAAGGCAGCTGGTTTAGTCTCATGTGAGTTTCCACTCTCTGGCAAGAAGGAGATAGATATTCATATACAGGCTACAAAACAGGAATTGTGTAATTTCACTGACTCCACTTACAAGTTAACTGCTCTTATATTTGCATTCTAAATGAGCATTGGATGATATAAAGGGGAACAGTAAAATTTATGCTAATTTAAATTTTCTTTTTTTCTTTACTCAGAAGGACATTGAAAGGCAAGTCTGACAAAACCCTGGGTCTGGCATGGCTGGCTCGGGTAGGAGGAACCTTTACCCCTCAACCAGGTCTCAGGGAGGGGCGTGACCACTAGCCCAGCTCTGGCCCCGCAGCCCTTGCAGAGACCCAGGCAGCTCGAAACTGCTCCACTGAGAGCTGCTTCCCCCCAGAGGCCCATGGAAGCTCCCTACAGAGCTGGGGGTCTCAGACATGAAGACCACCTTCTAGGTAGGATGCTGCCCAAGACTCCCCCTGGCCTCTCACCCCCAAAGTCCTGTCCCTCTGTAGCCCAGGTCTGTAGCTGTCT
The DNA here is from genome assembly GCF_027406575.1 of Nycticebus coucang. Classification (NCBI taxonomy): domain Eukaryota; kingdom Metazoa; phylum Chordata; class Mammalia; order Primates; family Lorisidae; genus Nycticebus; species Nycticebus coucang. The sequence goes on along the minus strand of NC_069800.1, from coordinate 56,906,582 downwards.
ATTCCCAGCCCTGCCTCCTGTAAACTGCTTCACGTGGGTTCCCCTGAGACAGGACTGTTCCCATGCATTTTTCAAAAATAAGGACTAAAAGCCACACGTTGGTATCTGCCCAGTTCACTGCGGAGCCCAGCAAACCCATGGGATTCCAGCCTTTCAGCCCTTCTTCTTTAAACACAGTCCCTGTTATCAGTCGCTCTTTCTAATCTCGCCCTCTCAGAAGGGTGCAATTTTGTTAAGTGGCTTTCTAACTAGCCAGGCTTCTGCCCGCTTGCTCTTGACCTCAGTGCAGAGCTCTGAGTTAGCCAAGGTGGCGTCCAGCTACCCTCCTCGAGTCGTTGCACGCTTGTATGACCATGACAGACACGGACACAAGCACAAGAGCCCTCTACACACAGCATCTCATTTCCTCAGAGCAGCCTTATGAGAGGAGAGAGTGTGATTCCCATTTCACAGAAGAGCAAACCAAGGCACAGAGAAGTTGGGAAAATGCTCAGGAGTGATGGGGCAGGAAACTTCTCCCTCCCCTGGCCCTCCAACTCCCAAATCCACCTTCATCCTTCCGCCCCACGACAGTGGGCACAAACGTCACTAAGCATCCTCAGAGGGCCAGGCACGGCGTCCTGGACAGCATCTCCTCCTGGCCTCAACCGCTCTGCATTCTCCACGAAATCCTTTCACTCTCTCCTCCTTTACTCAGCGACCTTCACTGGGTATGGATTTAAGAATTCCTCTTCCACTTCTGAGGTTTTTCCCTTCCATCCTACAGAGATCCATTCAAATTGAACCATCTCCAGAGATTTCTCTGGAAGTGCCTCAGGGCAGGTAGGGAACCCTCCCCCAATACCCAAATATGATCCAGGAGCCCCAGACCACCTCCAGGGGTGAGACTGGGAACTTGCATTTTAAAGCATATCCAGGCCTCTGCCTGGCAGGTCCATACACTGGCACTAGGAAGGCACTGATTCCTTTACTTTTTTGGTACTACCTAAACTTGGTATGCACCAGAGTCACCTGGGGAGCTTACTGACATGCGGGTTTGGGTTCTGCGGGTCCAGAGCTGGGCCTGAAATTCTGTTTCTAACAAGCTCCCAAATCTTTAGATGTGGCTCCCAGATATGGCAGGTCCCAGGACCACAGTAGTAAGGACTCAGGGGTGCTCAAACTACAGCCCGCGGGCCACATGAGGTGGTGTGATTGTATTTCTTCCTGTTTTGTTTTTTACTTCAAAATAAGATATGTGCAGTGTGCATAGGGATTTGTTCATAGTTTTTTTTAAACTATAGTCCTCCCCTCCAACGGTATGAGGGACAGTGAACTGGCCCCCTGTTTAAACAGTTTGAGGACCCCTGTGTGGCTCTCCCCACTTGACAACATTGGAATCACCAGGGGAACTCTTGGTACTAAGCAGCCTGGGCCCCACTCCCAGAAATCAAGCAATTGTCCTAGAATCAAACTCGTGTCCCTCAGCTCAGCTAAATCTGAGCTGTACTGGCTTGCAAAAGCCTGTCATTACATTTTTAGGAATTTTGTGATCCAGCTGCTAAACTGAGCCATTACTAGCCATTAAATTATATGGCCTTAAAATTAAATAAGTTATAATAAAAACAAAGATAATACTGAAAACCCACCACTTCCTAATCATTTCACTCCACTTACTCCTTCTATGTTCTCCAGGTTATTTGCAGATTTTATCCCTGTGTGGTGGGAACACTGCATGATGGTATGCACCTGCAGATTTCTGCCCAACTCCAAGTTCAGTGGCATCAGCTTTGGTGGGATCATTCCTACACCACAGAAATCGAAAACACCATGAATCAGGGTTTACGTTCCCAGAAAGCTAGTTGTTAAATATTTACCAGCGGATCTACAGTCCCCAACTACCTGCATGTGTCCTAATTACCTGGGACGCTTGATAAAAGTGCAAACAGCTGGAGTCTACCCAAGATTCCCTGAATCTAGCTCTCTGGATATGGGACTTGGTTATCTTGGAAGTTTTTAGAACAAGTGACTCAGGAGGTTTCTTATCTACCGTGAAGTTGCTTTAGAAGAAAGACTGTATCTTCCTAATTAACAAAACTCAGATTGGATTGAGATACTGTCCTCGCTGGGTCCCCTTTTCTTTATGCTTTAAGAAGTCACCTCCAGTGCCTTTTGAAAAGACTTTTTATCTGAAATCCTGGGAGTTGTTGTTTTATTCAAATTCTGGGCAGAGCACTTCTCCCCCCCCCCCCCACACACACACACCAACAGAAAGTTGTACCAGGAAAGTCAATGGAGGTTCTGTTCCCTAACAGTTCCTGTCCTTGTCTCTAACCTCACACCCCAGTGCATCAGCCTCTGAGTTCTTCTTAATGAAGGCGCTGTGTTGCCCAGAATTTTCTATTCTCTAATGTCTCATCAGGCTGACGGCCAAGTCAGGCCTTTTTGAGATGGTTGGAAAGAACTGAGTCAAGAAACTAGGTTAGGGCGGTGTCTGTGGCTCCAAGAGTAGGGTGCTGGCCCCATATACCGAAGGTGGTGGGTTCAAACCCGGCCTCGGGCAAAAAACTGCAAAAAAAGAAAGAAAGAAAGAAACTAGGTTATTTAAAAAACGTTCTTCCAGCCAGGCATGGTGGCACATGCCTGAAGTCCCAGCTGTTCAGGAGGCTGAACCAGGAAGATCTCTTGAAACCAGGAGTTTGAGGCTGCAAGGGAGCCGTGATCATGTCGATGAATAGCTACTGCATTTCAGTCAGGGCAACACAGAGAAATCCAGTCCCTTTAAGAAAAACAAAAAAGGTTCTGCCAAACTGTATGCTTTAGATCTTAATTTACATTTAGCAACATTTGCCCATCCCTGGGATCATGGAACTGGGCAAAAGTGAGGATGGTTAGGAATGATCCTACAACTCTTACTTTTTTTTTTTTTTTTTTGTGGTTTTTGGCCAAGGCTGGGTTTGAACCCTCCACCTCTGACATATGGGGCCGGCGCCCTACTCCTCTGAGCCACAGGCACCACACCAACTCTTACTTTTTTCTTTTTTCTTGAGACAGAGTCTCACTTTGTTGCCCTCAGTAGAGTGCTGTTGCATCACAGCTCACAGCAACTTCCAGCTCTTGGGCTTAGGCGATTCTCTTGCCTCAGCCTCCCAAGTAGCTGGGATTACAGGTGCCCGCCACAACACCCGGCTATTTTGTTGTTGTTGTTGTTGCAGTTTGGCGGGGGCCGAGTTTGAACCTGCCACCCTCGGTATATGGGACTGGAGCCCTACTCACTGAGCCACAGGTGCTGCCTCCCCAACTCTTACATTTTAACCAACAGTTATTAAGCTCAATATTTTCCTCAGTTTAGTTAAGAATTTACACATTGATTCTCACTTGTTCCTCCAGCAACCCAACAAGCAAGTATCATAAGTGAGGAAATGGTGTGATTCAAGAAATGAGCCCAAGTGGACAACATTCCTTGGGCCTTAACCTCTAATCACACATGTTAGTTTTCTATTGCAGCATGACAAATTACCCTAAGCTTGGGGGCCTAAAACAACACGCAAATTTATTATTTCATAGTTTTCTTGGGTCAGGAGTCTAGGAAAGGGTTAACTGAGTTCTCTACTCAAGGTTGAAATCAAGGTGTTCACTGAAGCTATAATTCTTGTTGAGTTTCTGCCAAAGCCAAGTACCAATGGCATTATTTTTTACTTAATTTGCTTTAAATAAACTCACTTTTTAAAAAACCCATTCTTGTCCTAAGCAATAATATCCATAAAAACTGCAGATTTGATGGGCAAGTTCTCCTTCTTTCATCATAATATATTAAAACAAACACATCACTATTTAAAGAAAAATATTTCATGTTCCATCTAAAATTATCTTGTGCACGAAGTGTACCCTCACTACACTTAACTAATTCTGTACCACACCTGGGCTTCATGGCACTGCAACCCACCATACCAGGCCCCAGGCACCTTGCCCACAATTTCCGTCACCAGCCAGCTGCAGAGAAGCTACAAAGTCCAGGACTTCGGTAGTGGGGAGGTCTGGAGCGAGGTGCGTATTTTTCATTAAGAGGCCTCCATGAATTTGACACACACATTATCAACACCAGAAATGAATTTCCACAGCATGTCCTCAAGTGTATACAGATGTCATGAGAAGCATAGAAAGTACCTTCCATTGTATTCCGATTAAATATGTCATTTAATCTTCACAAACAGTGAAGTAGTCACCATCATCCCCACATCACAGATAAGGAAACTGAGACTTAGGAAGTTACAAGATGGACTTAAATGCAGATGTAAGTCCTTTGATTCTGTTCAGCAATATTTGCCGTAGCATCACTAGTCTTTACTAAATGACTGCTGATTCTCCCCTAGTGACTATTTTCCTTTTTCTTTTCATAAAAGAGGTCACAATTTTGCACCTGAGCACATGGCTGCTAGGAACAAAGACTGCATTTCCCAGCTTCCTTTGCAGCTAAAGGGATGTGAGTGGAAGAGATAATGCAGGCATGATCATCTGGGAAGAGTCCTTCAAGAGAGTGAGTATCAGGTTGCCCTTTCTCCTTGCTGTTGGTTGGAATGCAGCTGGGATGGCAGGAGTTGCAACAGTCTTCTTGGACAATGAGGTAAGCTTGGAAAATGAAAGCCATCATAGTGAAACAACAGCTGAGGAGGTTCCTGGATCCCTGGAAATATTATGGAACAGAGCTGCCTACTAGCTCTAAACGCCTTCCTCTGGACTTGCACAAGAGAGAAATAAACCACCTTATTTAAGCTATTGTGATATGGGTCTCTGCTATTCACAGCCAAACCTTTCCATAATTAAGATAAGTCACAGGGAGAAAGGGAAACAGCAAGGTTTCAATGTCCCCATTTGATGGAACAAGTCCCTGGTTTTCTTGGACACCCGACAGTGGTCTGTGAAAAGAGAGGTGGCCTGAGTCAGGCCCCGAAGATGGTACTTTGTAAAGACTTATCCACTCAGGTAGAGTCTGGACCCAAGTCTTCAGTATCTGCCAACTACAAGCAAAGCAGTTTCTTCCCAGAACTCAAAGAACAAAACCAAAGCAGCCCACTGAGCGTGCCAGGCACCGGTAAGTATCAAAGCAGCCCACTGAGTGTGCCAGGCACCAGTAAGCGTCAAAGCCAACAAGACTGGCAAAACCAACACCTCCTTCCCTGAGCTTGGTGAGAATGTGGGAAATAGTACATGGCAGTAATAGAGGGTAGTGAAAACTTCCTTGGGGGAAGAGGGGAAAATGAGCCAAGCCAAATAATGCCCACTCAGAAGTGGCAGGGAGAGAGAGAGAGTGGCCTTTGGCAAAGACACACTGAACAAGCATGGAAGATGCTGTTGGACGGAGGAAGGAATGAACACATCCTGAAGCATCTCCAATGCTGACCTAACTCTGTTGGGTCTATAGTGCTGGCTCAGCCCCTGGAACTCTGCCGCGACATTTTCTCACTTCTGGAATTGTTATTCTCACATCAACAACAACTGGCAGTGGAATCCTTCCCAGCGTCAGCCACCTCCAGCCCTAACTCTCCCCTGGATCCTTCCCAGGCAGTTTAGCTGATGCTGCCAATATGCGATTTCTGGATTATTGATTCTCTCCATCCTTCACCACGAGCTCCAGTGATGGAGACAATACCATCAGGCTGATAGAAGGAAAACAATCAACTGCATGTTATTATTTGGCATTTAAGAAATACAAGTGTCCCTCAACTGACGATGGGGCTGCATCCAGACAACCCCATCTTTAAACCGAAAATACGATTAAAGATGCATTTAATAAGCTCATGTACTGAACATCATAGCCTAGCCTAGCCTAACTTAAATGTACCCTGAATACTTACATCAGCCTATTGTTGGACCAAATAATCTAACACAAATCCTATTTTTATAAGAAAGTTTTGAATATCTCATGTGATTTATTGAATCCTGTACTGAAAGTGGAAAACACAGTAATTGTATGGGTGCCTGAAATATGGTTTCTCCTGAATTTTTACCACTTTGCACCATCATAAACTTGAAAATAATGAGTAGAACTGTCATCTGTAATGATACCATTACTACTATTTATTGCTCCAAGTATGTTAGGCATTGTGCTGAATAATTTATATTTTGAATTATTGGCTAACATTTATAGCAGATTGACTGTATACCAGACACTTTTTCATGGATTAACTCATTTAATTCTCTCAACAACCTAAAAGGTAGGTACTATCCTTATCCTCGTGTTACTGATAAGGAAATTGGGGCATAGCAGTGGGGGAATTCCTCCAAGTCCCATAGCTAAGGATGGCTACACTCAGGGCTGACCTAACACAAGGCACCTTCTGCCACCTGAGAGGTAACAATCATGAACAAGCACAGAGTGAACAGGGGGCTGAGAGACTATCACAGCTGCACAGCTGCACAGCTGTCACCATGTCCTCTTACCCAGCTCCACCTTTCTCCATAAAACTTACCATTGTAATATGAATTCTCCATTGTCACAATCCCACTCTCCCATGTCAGCTCCGTGAAGGCAAAGATTTTTTCTTCACTGCCGTATCCAGCCCCTAGAACAGTGCTGAGCTCATAGTAGGTGCTCAGTTAATGTTGGAGGAAGGAGGGAGGAAGGGAGGGGAGAAGAGGTGGAGGGATATTCAAGAGTATTGGAACAGTGCTTGGAGAAAAAGCAGCTCTGCAGACAGTATTATAGGGGAAGAAAGGGCAGGCAAGTAGGTCACAGAATAAGTCACTGGGTTCAGATTTGGTTAGGGGTACAAAAAAAAATCCCCAAGTAGATTCGATTGGAAAGAAAAGCCCGTGAGACCATACTGAAGATGGTATGAAGAAACCGACAGTTGGCCTTAGTCTAGGGGAGACAACAGGGAAGGAGTGGGGGAAATAGCATTAAACTAGAAACTTATGTTCTTTCCAGGGAGGGGGAGATGGGGAGGGCAGGAGGACATGTTCAACGCCAACCAATTTTGCCACATAGAAAGGCACCCTCCAAATCGTATTTTTGTGAAATATTCTAAATTTCTGTGTTGGCATCAAATTCCAAGTTATTGTTTTTGTTTTTTGTTAAATGCTATGGGAATGAGGTGGGGTAATGCAGTTGGACTAATCCTCCCACACATATTATAAAATCTGGGCAACATATTGAAGAAAGAACTACTTGAAGTGTCTGCAGAACAAGCAGAAACAGAAACTTGAGGAGTCTCTATCCTTAAGGATAGGAAGTTCATGTTCTAGATTTGCATATCTGTAGCTTTTTGCCTGAGGACACTTGCCAAACCACTAGCAGCTAAGAGTGTCAAGGATAGAGTTCGGGGCTAGAAAAGCAGTCAGAAAGTGAAGTGGTAAATGCTGGACAGAAGGAGAGCAATAGCTGGAATAAACCTTGCATCCAAATCCTTGGCTGACTACAAAACCACACGTATGCCAGGGAAAACCCAGGAGCTACAGTGAAAAAGCATTATCTAGAGACTGAGAGAGCTGAGAAGAGTTTTCAGTTCCTGCTGACTATGAGGGAAGCAGTTTGGAGTAAGAGCCCATCCAAATTAACTGCCTGCTAGAAAAAAGATCACTCTTCAGAGGAACACAACAAAATCCAGACTCTCTACAACATACCGTCCAGTGATGCCAAGTAGTGAATCATAAGTCACTAAATATACAAAGAAGCAGGAAAAGTAGTCTATCATCAAGAAAAGTAAACAGTTAATAGAAAATGATCCCAGGTGTTGCAATGATTTCAGGCAAGAAATTTAAGCCAGCTATTCTGAACATCAATCTGTTCAAGGACTTAAAGAAAATATGCACATAATGAATTAACAGATGGAGAATCTCAGTAGAAGTTTAGAAACCATATGAAACAACCAAATATGGTTTCTAAAGCTGAAAAGTACAATAATGGAAAGAAGAAGTTAGCTGGCTAGATAAGTGTAACATTAGATTAGAAGCAGAAGAATCACTGAATTTGAAGATTATCCAACAGAAAACACCCAATCTGAAGAAAAGAAAGACAAAGATTTTTAAAAAATAAAAAAACAGAACTTTGGAGACCTGTGAGACAATTGCATGTGTTTTAATATACGTGTAGTTGAAGTCCTAAAAGAAGAGTAAAAAGCATGTGGGCAGGGAAAAAATGTGAAGAAATAATGGCCAAAAAAGTCCCCAAATTTGGTGAAAGACTCAATTTATAAGTCCTAGAAGCTTGGCAAACCCCACATAAGGTAAATACAATAAAACTATACATAGGAACATTACAGTCAAATTCCTGAAATCCAAATATAAAGAACACCTTGAAAGTAGTCAGAGAAAAACAAGATATTTCATACAGAAAAATAATGATGTAAATTATGGCTGACTTCTCCTTAGAACCAATGAAATCCAGAAGAGAATGGAGTGTCATCTTTATGATGCTCAAAGAAAAAAAAAATCTGTCCACCCATAATCTTATCAAATGAAACCATCCTTTCTTTGAAAATGAAAGCAAAATAAACATATTTAAAATACACAAAGACTGAGAGAATTCATACCAATAAATGTGGTATGAATTCATACCAAAAGCTTTTTATAGAGAGCTTTTCATGAAGATGAGAAATGATACCAAATACTAATAACTCAAACCCACAGGAAGGAATGAAAGATCACCAAAAGGGGCATGTGTGTTTCAAACTGCCTCAAGGGCAGCATCTCATGAAATATGTAAAAGAGAAATCAGATGAAGGAGGCATGTCTGTGAAATTGTGTCCCTGAAACTAACAGGAGAGATTTAATCACCTCTAATAGCTGCCTCCCAGGTGTAAAGGTGGCAGCATGCTCCAGGGCTGGGAGGAAAACTCCTTGATGGTCTCTCCTCTTCCTTACCTTTCTGATTCCTATAGATAAGTCCAAGGTTTTGTAATCGAGGCAGTGCTGAAGAGCAGCAGGAGTGAGGCTGCCTCTGTGTCTACATGCAAGTCGAAAGTCAAAGTCTCCCGAGCCCCCTGGGATATGGAACCCACAGGAGGCGAACTGTTTGTTCAATCTAGAGCAAGAGTTCTCAGCCTTTCTGCCGCGACCCTTTAATTCAGTTCTTCATGTTGTGGTGACCCCCAACCATAAAATTATTTTTGTCGCTACTTCATAACTGTAATTTTGCTACTGTTATGAATCGTAATGTAAATATCTGATATGCAGGATGGTCTTAGGCAACCCCTGTGAAAGGGTCGTTCGACCCCCAAAGGGGTCACGACCCACAGGTTGAGAACTGCTGGTCTAGAGCAAAGGCCCACAAAGGTCAAGAGAACTGAGTTCAATTTTGGAATCTTCCAGACTCACTGAGCTGGTTCTTTAGTCTCTCTCTCTGTAGAGATTGGGTTGAGAGAAAAAAGACAGTCTTGACTTTGTCTACCTTGCCACACTATTACAAAGTCCAGACATGCAACAGCTTATTGGAAATGTTCAAAACTTTTTAGAAACATAAAGAATTATTACAAAGACTTGTTCCTTCTGCACACACACTATGTTATTTTCAGGATGTAAAAGTCAAAAGGGCAACTGGGTTAAAAAACACTTGGGATTGGTGAGGATGGGGAGAAATTAGAACCCTTGTGTGTTGCTGGTGGGAATGAGAAATGGGATGGTCATTATACCCAACAGCACAGGGGCTCCTCCAAAAACAAAATGCAATGTTATCACGTGCTCCCACAATTCTGATTCTAGATATATACACAAAAGAATTGAAAGCAAAGGCTAGAACACACACTTACACACCAGTGTTCATGGCGGTGTTATTCTCAATAGCCAGAAGGCACCAGCGACCCAAAGATGACCACAGATGAGTGGGTGAAGAAAATGTAGCACATCCAGGCAATGGAACATTACTCAGCTTAAAAACCGAAGGAAATGTTGACATGTGCTAATACAACCGGGACGAATCGGGAGGATATTATGCTCAGTAAAATGTCAGGCACCAGGGGATAAATAGTGCTCGATTCCACTTACATGAGGTACTAAAATTGTCAAATTCGGGGAGACAGAAATTGGAATGGTGGTTTCCAGGGGCTGAGGGGAGAGAAGTGGGGAGTTACTGTGTGATGGGTGTAGAGTTTGGGAAGATACAAAAGTTCTGGAGATGGGTGGTGGTGATGGTTGCACAACAATACAAACATGCTTAAAGTGTTGTAGCTTTAAAATGGTAAGTTTTTGTGTTATGTACAAGGATGTGAACATACTTAATGAATTGTACCCTTAAAATGGTAAGATCATGTGTATAATTTCACCATCATTTTTTTAAAAACTTTTCAACACTGTGATAAAAATGTGTCAAATGGTTTATGAAGTGAGTGTATGATGCCCCATAATCATATCATTGTATACAGTTATGATTTAATAAAAAAAATTAAAAAAAAAAAAAACTTTTCAAAATCACTTGGGATCCCCCAAGACATAATGGGTTTCTTAAACTGAAATTTCCCTGGGATGTGGATTCCAGTGTCCCCAACCTCTCGAGTCCAACCAGATGCCACTCAGGAGCCTCAGGGCAGAAGGGACAGCAACTCTGCCTAGAGTCTAGAACTAAGTAGAGGTGCAGGCAGCCACATGCAGCTGTGTCCTCTGCCTAGAGGCTCCCTCTTGCTCAGCTTGCCTCTACGTGCAATCCTACTTTGGTGGCTTCCAGGATGCCCTTTCCCTTCCATGCCAGACTGTGCACATGTAATAATAATATTTATTAATATAGTCGCTTACCAGTCAAACTTATTTAATCCTCACAACCTCAAGAAGTAGGTACTACCATTGCCTTGATTTTACAGATGAGACCATTGAGGCGCAGAAATGTTCGGCCATTTGCTGAATGTGCAGTTGGGGTCACATGTGCAGTTGGGGACACTGATGGAATGCAAAATAGACTGGCTTTGCAGCTCCACTGTTTCTGAGCTAAGATGAGTTACACATCTCACTCAGGAGCAAAGGGCCTTCCAAAGGCAGGTGAGTCTCCATCATTGATCTGTTTGAGTTTCTTGTGAAGTCCTTCTTCATCAGAGAAGCTGCAGGCTACAAGGACGCCAGCATCGACCTTCATACTGATCACCTTCCCTGCCCCAGACACCTCTAATCCTCACAACAATTCTGCCAGGTGGGAAGGTATTGCCCATTTCAGGATGAGGTCAGTGAGGCTGGGAGTGATTAACTAACTTGGCTGGGGGAATCTATGCTGAAGCGTCAGAGCCTGAACCCCTAAGCCCAGCAATGGTTGACCAGAGCCAGCTTTGTACTTGGCACTTGGAAACATCTAGAGACATTTTGCTTGTCCTGGGGCTCGCCACTGGCACCTGATGGGTAGAGACCAGGGACGCTGCCAAATATCCTACGGCATGCAGGACAGTCCCCACAGCCAGAATGACAACAGTGCTGAGGTTGAGACTAAGGCTTAAATTCTAGACTGCGATTAAAAGCAGTGCAGGGGACCTCAGGGTTAGGATTTTTAAATTTCCCCCAAAGCCTTAAAATACACAGCGCAGAACGTCAACCGTGGCTATCTCTGGGTGGTGAGAATGCTGGTGAGTTTTACTTTCTTCTTTTGGCAAAACTGCATTTTTCTAAATTATCTTCAATGAATATGCATTAGTCTTATAATCAAATAAGTTTCGGCTTTTTAAAGAAGTCCGCAGGCTCCGAGTTGGAGAACCCTTCTGGGTTACCATTGCACTATCTGATGCCAAGTTTCAGCAGGGTGGATGCCCACACTGGGATTTCACCCTTCTGAGCCTGGATCCTTGTTGCGACTGTGGCGACAGTAACCTCTCAGGCCTGTGCCGTGGGTGGTGGTGCTTCCTGCTCCCTGAGCAGGGGCCAGGCACAGCAGAGCTAAGTGCTTTGCACAGATTTGCTCATTTCAACTTCCCATAAGCCCACGAGATTGGCCCCTGAACCTCAGGAGGGAGAAGCAGCTTTGCCCAAGGTCATGCACACAGTAGGTTATAAAACGGAGACTCAACCCAAGCAATGATTGATTCCCTCCCTATTCTCAACTTCCATTCTTCTCGGCTCCACGCTAGCTGTGGAGTAAGGACCCAAGTAATAGGACACTTTGTTCTTCCTATCCGCAAAGGAGACACTTTGAAAAGATTGCCCTTGAGAGACAGTGGAAGAGTCACTTATGGGAACCTGACATCCTGGAGCTCCCTGGGCACAAGACTTCTGTCTTATCTCTCTCGTTCTGTTCTTCCAAGGCCCAACAGGATCTGGGCTCAGATCAGCTCTGTAATCAACACCTGGCCTGCATCAAGGACGCTGCCTTGCTCGCATCCTCGCAGGAAAAGGATAAAAGCCAGACCAGCTAGAAAAGAGAAAAGAAGCAAATTCAGATGCTCCTAGGAGGTCCCAAGCTCCTCTGCCTTCTCTCTGCCTCCTCTGTGAAGGAGGAAGCTCCTCTGGGGTGAGTCTGGCCATTGCCAGGCTGCAGGCTGAGATCAATGGAGCGCCCTGGAGCACCTGCTGCTCCTCCAAACGGGGCCAATCAGCTCTGGGATGTGACCCATGCAGGCTGCATCACTAGAGTTAGCGTGTGTTTAGCACAAATATGTCCCGTGCGGTGTTTGGGACACGATCATACTTAAAAGTTGTTTGTTGTTGTTTATTAGAAGTCCCATTTCTATGGACTAAAGGCTAAACCACTTAGCCAGGTCTGTCCTGCGCACCACTGTCCCCCACGGCCTAGACAGAGAAAGGGCTGGGTAAACACTCACTGAGAGCAGGGGGGAAGAGGCCCCAGCTGCCTGCATCCTCCTGCTCATCTCCTCTCCCTGGTACATCCCGCCGGGGCCACACCAAGCTTTTCTCATTCTCCACTGTCACCAGCCTCTGAGCCCACTTCCCTCCCAGCCCCATGTTACCCTCAAATCTCACTTTCCCTGGACTCACACCTGCTTCCATAGTGAGAACACCTGACCTCTCCAATCACACAGAGTATGCCTGGCATTGCCCCAGGCACGCTGGTGTCCAGTCAGCCCTCCTGGCATCAGGTCCGGTGGATAATCCCTGTGCCAATCTCCTGTGTACAGCTAGGAAGGGGAGGCTGGAATTTCAAGCCAACAAGTCCAGCTTAGATAATAATACGTAGTGTCAACCAACATTAATTGAGTGTTTACTGCATTCCAAGCACTTGCAAAATGTTTGCTGTGTTTAACTAAAGTCCCACAACAACCCAATGGGCTGTTAAGTCCTACTGTTATCCCCATTTTACAGATGAACAAACTGAGGCCCAGGGAGGCTGGATAAGTCACTCAAATCACACAGCCAGTGGCAGAACCAGGAGTCAAAACTGTAGCAATCCAGCTTCGGTGCTTCAGTCACACCCTCTCCACCAAGCAGTCAATAAACACTTACTGGTGTGCCGGAGTCAATAGATCTTTCCAGATACTTAACCAAGACCTTGACAACAAACCTGTGAAATAGAGGGTCATTGTAGAGGGGAGGAAACTGAGGCACAGACAGTCCCATACCCACAGGCTGTGGAGTCAGAACACACTCCCTGTCTCTAGACAAGACACATTCTTTTCTTTAAAGTATTCCTTAAGCCCCAGCATTATTATCGTTTGACAGTAATAAACACTGGACTATATAACAATAGCTAAGGCTGAATGAGAGGGTGCAGTTTGCTTGCAGAGTGCTGAGGGCTTCACTCACTCTCTGTGATGAGACTTCTGAGCAGATACAATTATTATCCTCATCTCATCAGTGAGGTTCAAGATGGCAAAGTGCCCCCTCCACGAGGTCCCGTGACTTCTTGTCAATGAAGTTGGCATCGGATCCCTGGCCAGTCTTACTGTAAAGAACAGGCAGGGACAAAGCTAGCCTCTCTGTCCCCAGGAGAAAGCCACATATCATGAGAAAGCTGCATTTTTTACTGGAAGGATCACTAACAAAATGGATTTACCTCTATTCATTCCATTTTTTCCAAGATAAGGACTCAAACCAACTGAAACCAAAGTCCGTTCACTGCTTTTTGCGTTAACTGATGGCACCAACTGTGTGGGAGGCACTGTACTGGGTGCTGGGTATAAGGTTTACCAGGACCACGTCACAGCTCCCCAACCAGAGCAGGGAGGGAATCAAGAAAACCTAGCTCAGCAGCTAGGATGCCAGTCACATACACCTAGGCAGGCGGGTTTGAACCCCACCCGGCCTGCTAAACAATGACAAGTGCAACAAAAAATAGCCGGGCATTGGGATGGATGCCTGTAGTCTCAGCTACTGGGGAGGCTGAGGCAAGAGAATCTCTTAAGCCAGTAGTTCTCAACCTTCCTAATGCTATGACCCTTTAATACAGTTCCTCATGTTGTGGTGACCCCCAACCATAAAATTATTTCCGTTGCTACTTCATAGCTATAATTTTGCTACTGTTATGAATCATGATGTAAATATCTGACATGCATTGTTACAAAGGGGTCACAACCCACAGGTTGAGAATCGCTGGCTTAAGCCCAAGAGTTGGAGGTTGCTGTGAGCTGTGACAGCACTCTACCGTGGGCGACTGTGTCTCAAAAAAAAAAAAAAAGACAAGTAAAGTACTGGGTGATGGGGCACCAATGGTTCCACACAGAGGCCTGGGGAAGCTCTGAGACCACCCAATCCCCTGAATGGAGAATAAAACCTATGATGAGACACGAAATGTATTAGCTAGGGTTCTCCAGAAAAACAGAATAATAAGAGTATACTTATACAAATCGGCTCACTTGATTACGGAGGCCAAAATGCCCTATAATGTGCCATCTGCAAGCTGGAGAGCCACGGTGGTATAATTCTGTTTAAGTCCAAGGCTCAAGAACCAAAGGAGAACAAGTGTGACTCGCACTCCAAGGTTGAAGGTCTGAGATCAGGAAGGTGCAGGGGACAATGTGTGTCACAGTCTGAGTCTCAAGACCCAAGAACTAGGAACACCATCCAATGCCCAGGAGCAGGAGAAGATGGATGTCCCAGCTCAAACAGAGACCGAGTTCCTCTTTCCTCTGCCCTCCTGCTCCACTGGGGCCCTCCGGGGGTTAGATCACACCCATGCATGTCAGGGAGAACCATCTTCCTTCTGAATCAGTTACTGATTCAAATGCTCACCTCTTCTGGAAATACCCTCAGAGCCGCACACAGAAATAATGCTTCACCAAGCCAGCTGGGCATCCCCTAGTCCAGTCAAATCTACAAATAAAATTAACCAGCACATGGAAGATGGGTAGGAACCAGCCAGGAGAAGGGGGAGGGGGAGGGACAGAGGGACAACCCCTGCAAAGGCAAGGAGGTGAGCTGGAGAAAAGCCCACTGTGAGTGCTAAGGTGGCTCAGGGTCCCTGGAGCACAGGCTGTGCAGCTGGGAGGGGAACCCCTAGAAGCTGAGATAAGGACTGGACCTGAACCACAGACACAGTTTCTGCTCCCTGCTGACCAGCGCACTTTCCCCCTGCTTCCTGGCCCCTTGGGGTAGGATAGAGCCATGTCACTTCTTCTGGGCTGTGAGCATGAATGAGACCTGGTCCTTCTTGGCTGAGCATTTTAGATCCAGTGTGTGGCCTAGAGTTCTCCTCTGCTGCCACATGGAGCTCTGAGTCACCATTGGGCATGGAGCGTCCCTGGAGAGGGACCAGATCTAGAGGCACAGCAGACTGTGCATGAATGAAAAGTAAACATCCAGGTCAAGCTGCAGAGATCTTGAAGTTTGTTTGCAGCAGTGTGGTGCGACCAAGTCTAGACTAACTAAATCAGAGGGTAGAGGACAGGGCAAGTACAGTGACTCTTTCCCGGGCAGAGGCTTTGGGTAGACAGGCTTCCTGGGTATCAAATATTTGGGTTTGGAGTAAATGTCTGCAAATGAGCTCATTCCCCTAGGGATTCAAATCCAGCCTCTGCTCCACAAACCAAACCCTCAGTCTTGTACTTTACAGGCACGTGGTGAGCAAGTGGTCAAACCAAGGGAAGAACAGAGGCTGGACGCCTGCAAACCGGCCTTGACTCTGCCTCCGGTGGACAAACGTATGGAAGGAGCATCAGCAGCTTGTGTCACCCCTGGTCACCACCTTCTCCTTGGCCTTCCTGCCTAAGCATTTACTCCAGGCTCCTTTATAGCCCGGAGTGGGATGTGTCCCCCAAATGTAAGCAGGTCTCCTCAAAGAAAGCGGATCTTCTCAGATCAGAAGACATAGGCTTACGAAGACAGAGCCACTCACTATGCCCTGCCTCCTGCCCAGAACGCAGAGGAGCGTGGGCGGGGACACAATGTCTGGGGCTGTGGCAACCATGTGTTTTCAGGCTGTGAGATGAAAATCCAAGGTCAACCCAGAAAGGAGGCCAGGAAAGTGTTTATGTCCCCATGACATGGTTACGATATGAGATATTTTTGTACTTCTGCTGCCCAGATCTCTTGTTAGGACAAGAACAAATATTCTCATCCTTTGAGTTACTGTTCCTCGGAGGCTTTGCTATTGGTAACCACACACCTAAACTGAAAAATATGACCAATCAATTGGTAGTGTAAATGGTTATGTCAGCCCAGGAGAATGGATCCCACTAGGAATTCAAGAAAAAAAAAAAAAAAAGAAAACAGTTGTCTCCTAAAGCTCATGTCTGGAACCTGAGAGGCAGAAGAGCCCCAGCTGGGGGGTTTGCATCTCCTGAGTTTGAGACCTTGGCCACTGCTCCAGCATGCAGGTCACGGGCATTCTAAATCTGTATTAGAAGCTTCAGTCCCCATGCTGGGATCCGAGGTTGATATGGTGTTTCTCATATGTCCTTCCCAGAGCTCGGTGTGCAGCTCACAGCCATCTGTCAAGGGCACTTGTGAAGGGCGTAATTCTTATCCACACCGGGCATCTTCAGGAGGCTGCAGTGGCCTCCCACGGACAAACCCTTGCTCCTCCATCCAGTAGGGTCCTTGGTCTCTCCCCGTTCTGCATGGACAAGCAGAAGGCCAAGGCCAGAGAGGCACACCAGTGTTTTCTCGGCTTCTTGTTATTTTGTCCACAGCCATCTCATGGACATAATCTTTAAATCATAGAAAATGAGCAGGCAAGGGACTCTGGTGAGCAGCGGGCCTAGGGCATTCACTTTACAGAAGGGAAAACGGAGGCCTCGAGCGGAAGCAGGGTTGACCCAAGCCCATTCTGGAACTTAGAGACAAAGCCAAACCTAAAACCCAGGTCTCCACAGGTGTAGAATAATCTCTTTAACATAACCCAGACGCATGGGCCTGTACATACATTCAGGTATTATATAAAGTAGACAGTCATTCCTTCCTCATTTACAATGAGACCCTAAACTGCTTGTGGTCAAGTGCTTGTAAGGTAGAGACTATTCTAATTGGCTGGTTATTTAAAGGGGCTTATTGCCCCCCATAACTGAAAAGTCCAGGGACAGATCTGACTGGACCCAGTAGGTTAAGAGATGTCCTCTGGACATTCCATCTGCTTGCTCTGCCATCCTCCACGTGGACTCTCCACCCTACCCAAAGTGCTAACCATGGTCAGGGGACACGGCACTCAGTCCCTTCCCAACTCCTGAACAGGAGTGGGCACGTCCACCAGCAGGGCCCTGGAGCTGCCGTCATAAGAGGTGGGGAAAGGGGCTCATAAACAGCAGATGTGCACCCCAGTAAGGAAGGGGCTGTAGAGTCCCTTTGTTTCCCTTGGAGATCCCTACAAACCCTAAAAACAAAAAGATTCCCACATGTGCATGCATGCATGAATGAATGAATGAATGGGTGTTCAGTAAACACTCACTGAGTGGCTGACCATCACGCCACCAACCACAAGTTAGTGCCTGTGCATATGTCACTGCTCACAGGACGGCCCTATCTCTCCTCACATTTCCCATTCCTACCCCAAGCTCTCTGTAAGATGTCGAAGCTCGTAGCTAGGAAAGGCGGGGTCTTTTGATGGATCAGGAAATGCCCTAACACTGGCCAAAGGCTGCTTCTACAAGCGCTCTGCTGTGCCGGGAGGGATGACTCAGTAGCACGAAGGACGGCTACAGGGTGAGCAAGGGCCTAGGCCGAACCCTGGTCCAGATCCCAGCTCGCACCTGTGAGCTGAGGGTCTTCCTGCACCTCACTGTCCTCACTGGTAAGAGGGGGATAATGCTGACCCTACCTGGGGGGACCGTGTAAGGTCTCGTGACTGTATGAAATGCCCTGGGCATAGTGCTTGGATTGTGCCATGGGTGACCATGACTATGAGTGTTCTTGACCCATTGTTGTCTGATAGGTTTACTGGACCAATGTGCACTTGCAAGAAGTGCTCCTCCCCTCCCCAAGGAGACACCAACCTCCCCAAGGAGTACATCATCCCTCCCCAAGGAGCACTCCTCCCCTCCCCAAGGAACACATTACCCTTCCCCAGAGAGACACCAACCTCTCCCCAAGGAGCACACCACCCCTGACTAGGGACACAGGCACACTTTGTGTTATTTTTTTTTTTTTTTTTGTGGTTTCTGGCCGAGCCTGGGTTTGAACCCACCACCTCCAGCATATGGGACTGGCGCCCTATCCCTTTGAGCCACAGGCGCCGCCCGGCACACTTTGATAATAAGGGAGGGGGAGAGGTCCCAAGTAGGAGCTAATCCCTAGGCTATCCCACTCTATAAAGGACTTCTGCAAACACTGACTCACCTAGTCCTCACAATAATCCCAGGAAGTAGATCCTGCTATTGCTCCCTTTATACAGATGAGGAAAAGTGAGGCTCTGAAAGTCTAAGTCACTTGCCCAATTTGCACAGCTAGGAAGTGACTCCGAGACCAGTGCTCTCTCTACTGCTTTTAATCTCAGACTGGAGCCCAAGATACTGCTCCCGCTCCTGACACCCTCCTTCCCTAGAGAGGAAGCCCCAGTCACTCCCCAGAAGATAGTTCGTGGCACCTGTGAAACAGGACGTGGACGCATGTGGAGCCGGATGTTAAACGTCCTCATCACAGCCCTCTTCTTCTCCAGTTTATGAGTGCTGTGCTGCCACTTCCCACTGTGACCTGGGGCAGGTGGCTACGCCATCCTCTGCATCCCTTTCATCTCTGTGGCAAGGATGGCACTGTCCCTCCCTCACAGGCTGCTGTGAGGGTCAAACAAGGGTAAACGATGTGTGCAGAGGACTTGGCACAGAGCCTGGTGTGCAGTAGCATCAGCACATGTCAACTGCTCTGACCTTTTTAATCTTACCCAGCCCTGCCTGCATCTCGTCACTTGTCATGTAGGTTACAGGCAGCACCTAAAAGCTTCCGCCCTCTCCATGTTTATCTGTCTCTTGTCTGTGGGACTGCTGGGGGAGGGGCTGCAGTCACAGGGTCTGTGTCTCCATAGCCTCACTCCCCTGGCTCTATCCACCCAAAGGGGATGGAGAAACGCTTCAAATGATCTCCACTACTGTGCTTTGAGAAGAGCCTCCTCGGTTCACCTCCAAAGCGCTTTCAGCAAACGGCCCCTCTCAGAGAGGCTCTCCATGGAGCCACAGCCGAGGGCTTCCGTGATTGTCCGTGCTGTGCTCCTGGAACTGGGCTGTGGCCCTACTGATCCCAGCCCATCACACGTGGTGTTTACTTTTTCACCTTCCTTGGCCTGTGTGTTCGGAACCCTGAAAATCAAGTGTCCTTGACATTCCATCGGTAAGGATTTCTCAACAGCCATCAACATAAGCCGATTCTGGAAAACTGAAGTGGAAAAAAAATGTATTGGAAGAACGTGGGTGTAGCACTGCTATTCACAACAGCCAGGAGATGGAGACAAGGCCAATGTCCACTGCTGGTGAACCGGCTTTACGGATGCAGTGCGCGTGCGCAGAGGACCGTCCTGCAGCCTCAGCAGGAAGGAAACACTGATGCTGCTAAGTGACCCTTAAACATAATTTCTTAAGTAAAAAAGCCAGACACAAAGGTCACATATGGCTGGAGTGTCCAGAACAGCGAAGTCTAGAGACAGGATGCAATTTTGCAGTGACTAAAGGCTGGGGAGAGGCAGGAGCAGGCAGTGATGGTTTCACAGGGAGGTCTTCTTTGGGGGTGATGATAACGTTTTGGAACTACATTGAGGTGATAGCTGCCCAACATTGTGAATATGCTACAGGCCACCGAATTGTACTTAAAAATGGTTAGTGTTAGATCACAGGAATTCCACCTCACATTCTTTCAATGCATTTTTTCTCCACTTAAGTTGTCTAGAATTGGCTTATGTAGCTGGCTATCGAGAAATCCTCATTGATAGGATATCAAAATGCTTTGTTTTCACTGTTCCAGAGTGCACAGTTCATGGACAGAGATTAAACTGTTTTTTTTTTTTTTTTGTAGAGACAGAGTCTCACTTTACCACCCTCAGTAGAGTGCCGTGGTGTCACACGGCTCACAGCAACCTCTAACTCTTGGGCTTAAGCGATTCTCTTGCCTCAGCCTCCCGAGAAGCTGGGACTACAGGCGCCCGCCACAACGCCCGGCTATTTTTTTGTTGCAGTTTGGCCGGGGCTGGGTTTGAACCGGCCACCCTTGGCATATGGGGCCAGCGCCCTACTCACTGAGCCACAGGCGCCGCCCAACCTTTGTTTTTGTTTTTTTTTAAGAAAAGGAAATAAGGGCTGGTTCCCCAAATGAGAGAACAGCTGAAATCTGGGCTTGAGCAAGGGCAGGGAAAGCAGCACCAAGTGGGCATCGTCCTGCCCTGAGTCGGCATCAGCCATGCTTGGTCCTTGAGTCAGAAGCCCAGACAAGCCTCAGACCTGTGCCCACCTCAGCCAGGAGAGCACAGGAAGCCTGGAGTGACAGTCTTTCCAAGTTACACAAGAGAAATGTTACCAGAAAAAGGGAGACAGCAGAAGGGAAGACAAAACTTACAGATGTGAGGTTAGGGAAGCTGGAGATGTGAGCTAAGGCAGGGACAGGGCTCACCCATACCCTTTCCTCATCGTTTCTAAGAGGGAGGCCCATCTCTGAATGAGTGCAGCTGTGAGTGACTCAGCCCACCCACTCTGTCAGAGAAGCCTCCCTGTCAGAGAGCCCCAGGTCCCCAGCCCCAGGCTGGGGCGTGGATGGGCCCACGGCCCTGACAGAACCAACCCAATCCTCACAGGAACTTCGTGGAAAGACCCCTCTTTCTGCAGGAGTCTGTGGGAGGCCACCACCTACCATGTGCGTCTGAGCTGGGGGTGGGCTCAGATGCATCTGAGCTGAGTGGACTGAACATTGAGGAGGGGAGGTTCCCCAAAAGGAAATCAAGATGCTGCTTCCAGAAGAAGAGAGAATGTGGGCTGGGCTGGTCAAAACAACAGATGGTCATCACAGACATTATCATCAGAAGGTTCCAGAACTGGGCTGCTGTGCTGCCAATATCAGCAGTGGGTCAAAGGGTGATCCTAAATTACCCAGGCCACGTAACCCTCAATTTCCAGCTTCTGGAAGGGATAGTCCAGGTCAGTGGTTCGCAGACCCCAGATGAGGCATAGAGTATTTGAATCAGCTCTCCAGGTTGGATGCAGGATTCCAATTATTAAGTTCTGTCTGCAACTCATGGCTGTCTTGTGGCCAGTGTGGCGATTTCGTCAGGATGCTTCCCTAGGCCTGGCTTTGCTTTCTCCCAGCAGCCTCGCTGGGGCTTAGCTGCACATGGAAGGTTGGATGTAGATGAGGCGAGAGCAGCAGAACCCCAGAGGTGCAGAGACCACAGTGAACATGGGATGAGGCTTAAGGACCTCTCCCTGCTGGGGCACCTCTGTCACCTGCTCACCTCCCCATCATATCTTCTTGGAAATTATTTCTTTTTTTTTTTTGGCTGGGGCTGGGTTTAAACCTGCCACCTCCGGCATATGGGGCCGGTGCGCTACTCCTTTGAGCCACAGGTGCCACCCGGAAATGACTTCTTATACCACCACCTCTCAAACCCACTCTGCCCCTGTTCCTTGCCTTCTCCATACTAACTATATTTCCCAAATTCCAGCCTTTTCTCTAACCCATCTCTAACTCTGAACAGCATCTGTCTCACAGTTCCCTGTACCCTCTACCTTTGGTCACCCAGAAGCCATCACTGTGTCTTCAAGAATCAAATCTGACCCTACTGTCCACTCCTCTCACCCATCAATATCCTTCAATAGCTCCCTATTGCCTTTTTTTTTTTTTTTTTTTTTTTTGCAGTTTTTGGCCAGGGCTGGGCTTGAACCCTCCACCTCCGGCATATGGAGCCGGCACTCTATTCCTTTGAGCCACAGGTGCCGCCCCCCATTGTCTTTATAATAAAGTCCAGACTTCTTGGCAGGTTTAGAAAGCCTGCCACAGTGAACTTCTTAGACTCCTCAAACACAATATATTCCCTTACCTCTCTGGGGCCTTTGCATATGCTGTTCCCTCTGCCTCTAACACTTTTCCCTCACTTGCTTTATCTGCTTAGTTCTTAGTCATCTTTCAGTTCCCATGAGAGAAACCCTGGGGAATGGGGCTGCCTGCAGAATGTTATGTACCCTTCCCTCTGGCTCCCACCACTCTCTGCTCTTTACCAGTCAACAGTAAATTGTTAATGCCTTGTTTTCTGTAAAGCACACATGAAGCAAGCACCCTTTAAGAAGCAACCTTGAGGGCAGTGCCTGTGGCTCAAAGGAGTAGAGTGCCGGCCCCATATGCCGGAGCTGGTGGGTTCAAAGCCAGCCCCGGCCAAAAACTGCAAAAAAAAAAAAAAGAAGAAGCGATCTTGACCAACTTGTTCACTGTTTCCTCAGCGCAGTGCTTGGCACATAATAAGTATCCAGTAAATATCTGCTAGATGAAATTACTTTTCCAAACATTTATTACCTCTAATGGACACCTTCAAACTTTTCTTGAGGCATAGCACACATGCAGAAAAGTGTCCAAGGCTTAAGTGTACAGCTCACAGAATTATCAAAAAGCAAGCACGCCTCTGTAACTACAACCTAGGTTAAAAAAAAAAGAATATTAGAGAATCCCAAAAGAACTGCCTCTTACCAGCCATCCTTTTCCCCTCCTTGTCAAAGGTAACCATACTACTGACTTCTAAGACAGTAATTGTTCTGCCTGCTTTTGAACTTTTTTGTTAGTAGATGCATATATATAATGTTTTATATCAATTAACTTTATGTTAATACAATAAGGACTCTCTTCATGTCTGGGTTCATTCACTCGATATTGGTTTTGAGATTTATTTATACTGTTGTGATAGTTACAATTTGATCATTCTTATTGCTGTGCAGTATTTCATTGTGGAATACAAATTTTTATCCATTCTACTACCTAATGGACATTAGGATAAACTCTAATTTGAGGATATTTACATCTTTGGTGTGCAGATATGCACAATTCTGTTGGATATATACTAGGAAGGGAAATATTGGGCCAGAAAATGTGTGTATTTTAATCTTAAATGGATCTGGCAGTTTTCAAAACTGTGTGAAGTTATACTTTTTTATTATTAATTTTTTTTATTAAATCCTAACTGTGTACATTGATACATTTATGGGGTTCAGGGTAAACTGCTCTGACATACAATGTGAAATGTGAGTAACAGATCCATCACAATTATACTCATTTCTTCATAGTTTTGAAATGTACCATTGCATCATGCACATTAGGTGAGGTCCCCCCCAAATACCTCCCCTCCTCCTGTATCTCCCCTCCCCCCTCCTCTCTCTCTTCTTCCCTTCTACTTTCTGGACTATAGTTATGTTTGCCATTTATATGAGTGTATAGGTGGTTATATATTGATTTCACAGTAGTACTGAGTACATTGGATACTTTTTTTCCCATTCTTGAGATACTTTACTAAGAAGCATATGTTCCAGGTCCATCCAGGTAAACAAGCAATAAGTAAGATTCTGGTTATTTCATATCCTCACCAATACTTAGTATGGTTGGTCCTTTAAATTTTAGCCACTCTGGTGGTTCTGTAGTAGTGCCTCATGGCAAATTTTGTTTGGGTTTCCTTTAATAATCAAAGAGGTTGCACACTGGTTCCTTGGACATCTATCATCTTCTGTGAAGTTTGTTTAGATTTTTTTTCTATCTTTTGGGTCTTTTTCTTATTGATTTGTGGGAGTTGGTTACACAATGTCACTATGACCCTTTTTTTCAGTAATTTGTATTGCAAACACCTCTCCCGTTCTCTGACTTGTCTCTTCCTTAATGTGCTCTGATGAACAGAAGCTCTTAATTTTAGTGTAATCCAACTTATAGGTCTTTATTATTAATGCCATTTGTGCCATGCTTTAAAATCTTTCCTTGCCCCAAAGTTATGAAGATATTCTCCTTCACTATCTTCTAGCAAGTTTATTGTTTTACTTTTATAGTTGGTCCTAAAATCCACCTCGAACTAATAATTTCCAGGTAGAGGTCATTATTTTTCCCTGTGAATCGCTGATTGACCTTTCTCATAAATCATGTGCATTATATTTGTGGATCTGTTTCTGCAACTTTCTATTCTTTTACACTGGTCTATTTGTCTATCCTTGTGTCAACATTACACTCTCCTGATTATTGTTACTTGTTAATAAATCTTCATATCTAGTAGTGTAAGCCCTCCAGCTTTGTTCTTTTTTAAGATTGTCTTGGTTATTACTGAACCTTTGCCTTTTCATGCAAGTTTTAAGAATCAGCTTATTGGCGGGGTAGGTGGCTCAAGCCGGTAACCCTAGCACCCAAGACGGGTGAATTTCCTGAGCTCAGGAGTTTGAGACTGGCCTGAACAAAAGTGAGACCTCATCTCTACTAAAAATAGAAAAAAATAACCAGGCGTGGTGGCAGACACGTGTAGTCCCAGCTACTGGGAGGCTGAGGCAAGAGGATTACTCAAGCCCAAGACAGTCTGAGGTTGGTATGAGCTATAATGATTCCAAGGCACTCTATTCAGGGCAACAGAGACTCTATCTAAAAAAAAAAAAGAATCAGCTTATCGATTTCTTTTTCTTTTTTTTCTTTTTTTAGACAGAGTCTTACTATGTCACCCTTGGTAGAGTGCTGTGGCGTCACAGCTCACAGCAACCTCCAACTCTTGGGTTTAAGAGATTCTCTTGTCTCACCCTCCCAGGTAGCTGAGACTACAGGGGCCCACCACAATGCCTGGCTATATTTTGGTTATAGTTGACATTGTTGTTTGGCAGGCCCAGGCTGGGTTCAAACCCGCCAGCTCTGGTGTATGTGGCTGGTGCCCTAGCTGCTGAGCTACAGGTGCTGAGCCCAGCTTATTTATTTCTATGCACACACAAAAGAAACTTGTGAGGGTTTTTAGAATTGCCCTGTACCTGCAGATTAAGTTGGGGAGAATTAATATCTCTACAATACTAAACCTTTCAATTCATGCATATAGTATTTCTCTTCATTTGTTTACCTCTTTTAACATTTCCTTGTTTTATAGTTTTATGTTTTATAGTTTTCTCCATAGGCTCTTACGTATTTTTCATTAGATTGATTTCTGGGTATTTGATTTTGATACCATTGTAAATAGTGTTTTTTTAAACTTTATAATTAGTTTCCTGTTGTAACAGAGAAATGCAGTTGACTGTTGTATCTATGGGCATTGATAAAATTTATTTATTATTCTAATAATTCTTCTGCAGATTAATTCCCAGAAATAACCTTATGCCCCTATATAGATGGCAATAATTTTATCTTCAGCTGCATCTAATCTGCTATCAAGCACATCTGCTGAACTTTCATTTTCAAGCATTTTATTTATCAGTGGTAGAAATTCCATTAGCGATATAATTGCTCTTATACTTGATGATATAATATATGCTATTTCATATTTTGTTCCAATATTTTAGTAGTGAAAAGCATAAAGGTAGGTGGCACTTGTGGCTCAGTGAATAGGGTGCCAGCTCCATGTACTGAGGGTGGTGGGATCAAACCCAGCCCCGGCCAAACTACAACATAAAATAGCTACTTGGGAGGCTGAGGCAGGAGAATCACCTAAGCCCAGAAGCTGGAGGTTGCTGTGAGCTGTGTGACGCCATAGCACTCTACTGAGGGCGATAAAGTGAGACTCTGTCTCAAAAAAAAAAAAAAGCATAAAGGTAAATCCAGTCCCTTTTACTTCATCTTAACCAGAGTCTAAATTCCTACAAGTTTTGATAGGTGATATTTTTGTTATTGTTCAGTTGAAAATATTTTCTAATTTCCATTATAATTTCTTCTTTAACTCATCAGTTATTTAAAAGTGTGTTGCTTATTTTCCAAACATATGAGAAATTTTCTAGTTATCTTTAGTTTAATTTCTAGCTTAAATCTACTGTAGTCAGAGAACATATTCTGTGTGATTTCAGTCCTTGGAAATTTGTTGAGACTTGCCTTATGGCCCAGCATATGGTCTACTTTGTTCAATGTTCCATGAGCTCTTGAAAATAAAGTCTATTCTGCAGTTGTGGGTGCAGTGTCCTATGGATGTCATTTGGGTCAATTTATAAATGCTGTTGATCAAATGTTCTGAATCCTGATCTTGTTGTAATTTGATAGATTCATATTAAAATTCCTTAACGTGATTGTGGAGGTACCTGTTTCTCTTTTGTTGATTTTGAGATTATGTTATCAGCTGCAAATGCGTTGAAAATTGCCATATCTTCTTTATGAATTGTACTTTGCAGTCATTATGGAATGTCCCTCTTTATCTCCAGTACTATTTTTACCCTGAAGTGTACTTTATCTGATACGAGCAAAGCTATTTCAGGTTTGGTTTAAGCGTGTCATTTTCCACCCATTCACTTTCAATCTATCTTCATGTTTTCCGTAGTCTCCTGTAAGCAGCATTCAGCTGACTTGTGTTTTTCTATACAGTCTAGTGATTTTTCTCTTTTAATTAAGATGTGTAATTCATTTGGTTTTAGATCTATCATCTTATTTTTACCTCTCTGTTGTCTTACCTGATCTAGGTTGCTTTTTTTCTGCCTTGTCATTTTTTTTTTCTTTTTTTGTAGAGACAGAGTCTCACTTTATCACCCTCGGTAGAGTGCTGTGGCCTCACACAGCTCACGGCAACCTCCAACTCCTGGGCTTAAGCGATTCTCTTGCCTCAGCCTCCCGAGTAGCTGGGACTACAGGCGCCCACCACAACACCTGGCTATTTTTTGGTTGCAGTTCAGCCGGGGCCGGGTTTGAACACGCCACCCTCGGCATATGGGGCCGGCACCTTACCAACTGAGCCACAGGCGCCGCCCTATTATTTTTTTTTAATATTCAGTATTCGCTATTACATAACACCCCTGCTACTTGTTATTTATACATCTTTTCCTATTCTCTTAGCAATTACCTAGAGATGACAACGTACACCCCTAAGGTATGAAAAAATACATAAATCTGTGCTTTTACCAGTTGTTAAAAAATGAAAGGTCCTTAGAATGCTTTCATGTCATTTACCACTTGCTACTTTAAGTGCTTTTGTTGTCTTTTGTTTTCATTCTACCTACAGTTGATCTTTGAACAACATGGGTTTGAACTACAGAGTTCTACTTACAGAGGGATTTCCTGTGGCCTCTGCCACCTTGGAGGCAGCGACACCAACCCTTCTCTTCCTCCTCCTCTTCAGCCTATTCAACTTGAAGATGGCAAGGATGAAGCCTGTTATGATGCTCTACTCCCACTTAATGAACCGTGTGCATATTTTCTCTTCCTTATGGTTTTAATAGCATTTTCCCTCATTTATTGTAATAATACAGTATATAATATATATAACATAAAACATACGTGTTAATTGACTACGTTATTGATAAGGCTTCAGGTCAACAATAGGCTATAAGTAGTTAAGTTTGGGAGAAATCAAAAGTTAAATATGGATTTTCAACTGTGCAGGGAGTTAGTATTCCTAACCCTGGTTCTGTTCACCAACTCAACTGATATATCATTTTAATGTAATAACCATAAACTATTATAATAAACCTAACATATAAATAAAGATGTATGTATGCAATCAATGTTGATTTATTCTTCCCCATATAGTTCCCTTTGTTCTTTATTTCATCCTGCAGCCCTAAGTTGCCATCTGAGATCACTTTCTTTCTGCCTGGAAATGCTATTATTTTCTTTGGTGTTAATACACTTGTGAAAATATCTCCATTTCCTCTTAATCTTTTTTTTTTTTTTTTTTTGCAGTTTTTGGCCGGGGGTGGGTTTGAACCTACCACCTCCGGCATATGGGGCCAGTGCCCTACTCCTTTGAGCCACAGGTGCCACCCTCCTCTTAATCTTTAAAAAGTTTTCTAGATGGGCAATTCTAGGTCGGTGTTTCCCACACACACACACTTTGAAACAATCATTTTATTTCCTTTACACTTCCACTGTTTCTGCTGAGAAGTTAACTGTTGCATTCTTTGTTTCTTTGAAGGTAACATCTTTTTCCTGGTTACTTTCTTTACAAGCTTTTCTCTTTGTTTCTAATTTTAAGCAGTTTGACTCTGATGTACCTAGAGATAACTTTGTATTTACTGTCTGGGGTTCTTGAAAACATTCTTAGCAACTATGTCTTCAAATGTACCTCTTCCATATTCTCTCTCTCCTCACTTCTATGATTCTAACTCCACCTGTTACACTATTGCATTTTATTGCATATCTCATGTTCTTTCATTTATTTTTCTACCTTTTGTCACCTGATGTTTCATTTCTAAATATTTTTTCTGATCTGTTTTTCAGTTTACTAATTTTCTCTTTACCTACATCTAATCTGCTATCAAATACATCTACTAAATTCTCATTTTCAAGCATTGTATTTCTCAGTTGTACAAATTTTATATGATTCTCTTTTGTAGTTTGTTGTTCTCTCCCCAAAGTTTTCATCTTGTCACTTCATGCTTTGAACATTTATTTTTGTCATTATTATGATAAAACCCTTTTCATAACATTAATATCTGAATTTCCTGTAGCTCTATTTCAGCTGGCTATATTTTGTCTTGTTTTTTGTTCCAGTCTTTTCTTTTTGTTTCCTTGAGGGTTATTTATTTGTATTCTAGAGATTGTAGGTTTTCAAAAGAAGGGTATTTTAACCTTGGTATCATATCTGTCTCAGCCTAGATTTTTCCCAGAAAGTAGAACCTGAGACCTTGACTTGTGTGCAAATAGTTTATTTTATGTAATAATCCAACAGCACAGGAGTGGGGTTCTGAGTGGAATATAAAAGGGAAAAAGAGAAAGCCAATTCCTGAGTGGATGCTTGAATTGGCCACTGTTATGAGTAACTGGTGATTGAGCCAGCCAAAGCCTCCTAACAATAAATCTAACTACATCTCAAAATTGTCCGCCTGAAAAATGGAAGAAAGAAGCATTTATTCTCCACCTCACACTCCCCACTGGTCAAGAATGCAGGTCTAGGATGCAGGTACATGACTGAAAGGCAGATTCCCAGGGACAGAGGCACTAGAGACCCTCTGGCATGGGAGGTAGGATTTTGCAAAGGCTGAGGCAGGTGGTATTGAGTTACCCCTGTACAAAGTTAGTCATGGCAACAGTGGTCAGAATACAGTCCAGAGTAGTAAGATGTGAAGAGGGACAAATAAAACTTCCCATCTCTCTTCAAACAAGACTTACCTTGCTTCTGACAGATGGCTAGGTTAGGAAAAGATGAACCTCATCCAATCAGAACTTGAGCTAGCTCAGTTCTCCAGGGGATTGGTCTGTTTCTAGTTCTCCCTTACACCTCAGGAGCAACTCTCCAGGGTCCCAATTCAAGCCCAAGGTGTTTCCCAGGACCATTCTTCTGCAGCCAGCTCTGGATGCCCATGTTGGTTGACCCAGCTCCATAAATCTCCCTCAACCTCTGCTTTCAAATCAGCAAATGTCTTAAGTGGTTTAAAATATCAGACTCAGCTCTAAGCGTCCGATATTTGTGACCCCTCAAATCTTGGCTACCTTGCTAGTTTTCCAAAGCCCTTACATAGATTTTTTTTGGGAGGGTGGGGGCGTCTGGGTGTTCCAATTGTCTCCAGCAGACCAGCAGAAAGATTGGTCCACAACAAGCTCGATGCTGGTGCCAGAAGCAGAACTCCATTGGTTGCCTAGGAAAAGTTTGTAGAGGTCAGACATGCACCTTCGCAAGTTAAAAACAGCCTTTAAAAGGATCATCGCCTGCAGGGTCAAGGTTGAGCTCTATATCCATTAAAGGCGGTTCCCCGGCTTTGTGATCTCCTCTACTTTGTGGGGTCCCCCAGGGCTGGCACAAAACCTGGTACTTAGCCCACACTCAATGTGTGTTGATGAAAGATACCCATGTCTCTGGGCCATGAGAAAGGCATCTCCTCTCGTCTAAGTCCCTGTGGGGCTGATGAGAAGCTAATGTGGGAGACTGAGTCCCACAGATGTTAACACTCATGAGAACCACCACCCACCCCCAAAGACCATGAGATAAGCTCATTTCTGGGCCTCATTCCAGAGATTCTGATCAGCTCCACAGCCAGTGCCCACTGAGAAAATCTGCTGTAAGGAACAGTGACTGCTAATCACCTAAACTCTGACTTCCTGACTCCAGGATGAGGGAGGTTGAGAATCCCCTGCAGAGGAACTCTAGGCTGGAAAGAGCTAGTTCTGAACATACAGTATCTGCTGAGATGGTGTTTCCCAAAGTATGGGACCCCAGGTGACTGTGGGTGGTAGGGGAGGCACCACATTAAGTGGCTCTGAATCCTACAAGGGACTCCATTTCTGTCCTCATTCAGCATCTGCCACTGATCCAGAAGAGAGGCTCAGGACAGCGCCAGGAGGGCCTTCTTTAAAACCCATCACTCTCTATAACAAAGAGGGACCGGTCTCAGGTGAAGAGCTTCCTGAGGCACATGTGTCAGCTAGGACACAATAACATTGTTTTCATTGTATTTCTATTTCACTTGTACATTTATGGAACATGATATTGGCTTTCCATTTACAGTAGTGACATAAGTTTCCATTTAAGTAAACTTATACAAGTTTATATAAACAAAAATGTTAAGTTAGTAAGAGCCTGAATTGTACACAGATGTACCAAGCCTATGAAGCTTGTATGCCAAGAAGGGAACATTGAAGATCAGTGCCCTTATGCAGTTTTCTTTCTCTGGGAACTGAGAGATAATGATGTGACTAAAAGAAGTGACCTTGGAAACCCAGGAAGCCAGAAACCCAGAGTCACGGGCCTGGCCGTGGAGTTCCCTCCATCCAAAAAGGAAAAAGAGTCAGCTGGGGGCACGGGGAAGGCACCAGCCCCTCTGGTCAGGGTAAGAGATTTGCCAGGGATTCTCTTGTTTCAAACACAAACTCTCCTTTGAGAAATCCAGCATTGTCCCTGACACTTCTTGAGACTGAAAGAGACATGTGTGAGAGTCTGAAGGAGAAGGTGGGAAGCGGTGTGGGGAGGGAGGGCTTTCACACAAGATTTGAGAGAAGTGAGATGTTTGTAAAAGGACTCAGGTGCGGTCCAGCAGTCACTGAGCGTTTCCTCGGGGCCCTCAAGCCTTCCTGAAGGGCTACCCAGCAATCAGGCAAACATTCCCACTTCCAAAACCTTTCTGGGTTACCTGTGAATTGATGACCGCTGATGGCATGCAAATATAGTCTGCAAAACGTAAGGCCTGCCCCGCTGCAGCTGCAGGAAGGCAGCCGGGAAGTGACAGAAAGCTGATGGCCCTGACTGTCATATTTGCCTGAGATGAACGACTCTCATTTCCCCCAAACCACCGTGACATCATCGCCCCCGGCACCTCTGTCTGAGTCTAGTCTGGCTCCATGCAGCGTTCACAAATGAGTGGTTGTGTATACTGGGGACATCTTACTCGTGGCCACCAAACCTATGGAATAATTTTCTTCTTTAATTTCCTTCTCGGCTTCCTGCAGAAACACGTAAGAATGAGTTTGGGAGTTGCTCTCAGGGGGGAGCAAATGTACACATATCAGAATCGAGAAAGATCTGGCTACATAAGGGCTAGAGGCTGAAAAGAGAGAGGAAAAAGTCCTAAAAAATAGCAGCCCACACTGGTCGGCAAAGGCGTTTTGTTTGGACCATGAGTGTCTTTTTTTTTTTTTATGTTTAAAGTATGTAAAAATTAGAGATTTAACATGAAAACCTAGTTGTCTGGCTTCTCCTGAAAAATCAGATCTGACCTGGCACTGTGGCAACCACCGGGCACAGCCACGCATCAAGGCACATGCGCCCCAGTTCGCCCCCATCCCCACTCGCACCCCTACGTCACCCATTTCTGTTCCCCCCCTAGTGACCGACTCACCCTAGATGGTTCCCGTCTTAAAACCGAAAGTCTTATCTCCTGGGGACCCTCCCAGTGCCAGCTGAACTGAGACAGCTGGTCACCTTAAATGCCCACATGGCCCCAAATAAACAGCAAACAATGTTTAGATCATACCCGTTAGATGCCCAGCACAGCTCTAAGCATTTTAAGTGAATTAACTCACTCAGTACTCACTCAACCCTCTGAGGCAGGTTCTGTATTCACCCCCATTTTACAGGTGAGAAACTGCGGTACAGCAGCTCAAGCCGGTGCAGCCGGGAGGTCTTGGCTATGAGTTGGGACCTCAGCCTCCTTCCCTGTACGAGGTTTCTCTAGTCTGGCTGAGACAGAGCCCCTTGTTCTGGGTCAGTGCATGAGGAAGATCACACGGTCTGCTTCGCCTTACTTATCTCTCAACAAATGTTGTTCCTACCTGCCCTACAGCAAGCAGGTAGTCGCCTCTTCTCACTGAGATCACAGAGCCTCGATTTGGAGCAGGGCCCCTCCTGCAGCCTAAGGAAACTTGATGGCCCCAAGCATTGCAATTTGACGCCCCTTTGCTTGGGAAAAGATATGGTGAGAAGGCTTCTATTCCTCGAAAGGTTTTCACAAAAGTTGTCATTGTCCGAGAAGAATGGTGGCAGGGAGGAGACCTCCTTCCACCATCTGCCGTGAATGGAACTGTATGGGAATGAGATGTTTGGAACTGTGCCTAAGGGATAAGCCTAAGGATGAAAAGTCACCCAATTTGGGACAGTGGGCAGAAGAGCAGAGGGAGCCTGGGTCAGGGTGACGGTCATGGTCAAGGCAGCTCACCGACCTTGGGGCACCACCTCCCGACTGCTGTTTATTACTCAGGTCACTGCTAGCTTACCACACTGGGACTTGCCCTTGAACTTACTCTGTTATTCCATAGAACCCTCAAGAAAACCTTTGCTTTTCCCACAAAGTATAGAGCCACTACTCCCTATTTTCCTTCTGTCTGAGTCCTACCCTGACCCTGTAGGGAGTTCCAGGGTTTAGGGGATCCTCCCTGAGCCTGAGGACCCCCAGGCCCAGTCTCACCACACCAGCCACATGAAAGTGAATAAAACAGAGAAATAGCAATTGTTTGATGATCCATAAAGCTCTCAGCGTGGGGGAGACAGCCAGTTCAAGAGAAGAGTTCAGGAAAAGTCCTAAAATGGCTATCCACATGCAGAGATGTTTTGTTTGGACCATACAGTGTTTTGCTTTTTAATGTCTAAAGTCTGTAAAAATTCAGTGCACTCAGCAAGTAACGTACCGAGTGCCTACCAAGGCCACGCACTGGCCCACCCACAGCCCCTTCCCTTCCAAAGGTGCCTCTTCCTCATCACAGCATCTCCAGCTCCTGGCTTTGACATTCAGTCACTGGGTGACTTCATCTCCATTCTGTGCCTCATTTTCCCCTCTTTAAAATGGGACTAATAAACCCAACCTCATAGGGTTATGCAGAAACTTAACAAAACAGTAATTATAGCATTTTCCCCAAGGTGCCTCTCACGTAGAAGCAGCCTATAAATGTTTATGATTGTCTTCATTATAGGGGTGGGAGGTAGAATAAGTGAGGACTTAGGCACCCAAGGTCTCATTTTTCAGGTAAGAAACCTAAAACTTTAAAATGGATTTTCCTCAAGTCACTCAAATAAACAGCAAATAACTAAATTTGTATTGAAAACCTGGATCTCTCCCATTTCAAAACCTAGTCTACAAAGTAGAATATTATTTTGAAGCAGGGACTAAAGACAAGGAAAAAACAAGAATATTTATTCATATTTGAGGTTCTAACAAGAAAGAATAGCAAAAAGGTTTTCTTTTGGATGGCAGGCTAAATGTTTCTACCGAGACCTTTAATTAAAGACAATTATGCTTGGTGATAGAATGCCTGATCTGAGTATTAGGAAAGTTACCCCAAACAGCAAAGGGAATGAAATATCCTCTCAGCTACTGACAGATGGTCTCTGAAGCCACAGGACCAGAAGATTTAATTACAACAAGATCGGGGCCCTGGACCCCAGATTGGAAGAGAACAAAATCCACTTTCAAATGATTCTCCAATGACTTCAATTAACCGTGGGTTAACCAGACCGTTGGCGGTACAAGCATAGATCTCTTTGTGTTTCTAATTAAATTTCATCTAGTACAAATGTGCCTTGAGATTTTTGGAAAGAAAACACAATACTCAGGAAATGCAGTTGGATCTAATTTCTGTGTGCTGTATAATTAGAGTTTAGGTGGGTTGTCACCATCCCCAGAGCATGTTTAAGAATTTTTGTGATGATAATTGATCATAATTATTATTAGCAATAACTTCCTAATACCCACACTCCTGCTTACCTGTTTGACTCCCACCCACCCTCTATGGGTCAGAAAACCACAGGCTCTGAGCCACATCCAGCCAATGCTTGTTGTTGTTAATAAATTTTTTTGGAGCACAGCCACACTCATGTTCATTCATTCTCACATTGCCTTGGGCTGCTTTTGCGCTAGGAGGGCAGAGCCGAGTGCTGGGTAGATGCAACAGAGACGGAGGGTGGCTGGCTAAACATTCAAATGTTTGCTTTCTGGCCCTTCAAGAAAAAGTTTGCTGAGGCAGAGTAATAAAGAAGACCTTCTGGGGGATATTGTTGGCCATGCCCAAGAGTATAGACTTTACCCAGGTTAGGGTCAGGGTTAGCCACGTGACCCCTGGAGCAAATGCCTGGGGTATCTTGCCCCCTCCACTGATTGATCAACTCTACAGGGATGAGGCCAGTTATGGCCAACACCTGTGAATGAAGCGGGCCCTGCTGATTCTAGGTACTTCAACAAGGAACGAGTACAGGCAGCTGGGCCTGGCTTGGTGCCCATAGCTCAGTGAGTAGGGCACTAGCCACATACACAGAGGCTGGCTGGTTCGACCCCCGCCTGAGGCTACTAAACAACAATGACAACTGCAACCAAAAAAAAAAAAAAAAAAAGCCGGGTGTTGTGGCAGGTGCCTGTAGTCCCAGCTACCTGGGAGGCTGAGGCAAGAGAACCGCTTAAGCCCAAGAGTTTGATGTTGTTGTGAGCTATGACACCACAGCACTCTACTGAGGGTGACACAGTGAGACTCTGTCTCAAAAAAAATAAAAAGTCAGCTGGGCCTGTGTTCAAATTCCAATTTCTATTCCCTGCTGGTTTACCTGAAGGGAGTTGCCCAATTTCCCTGTGGCTAGAGAGGTGAGTAGGCCAACTTTTCAGGGCCTTGGAGACCATGTGAGGAGAAGCAGGTAACTTAGATGCTGAGTTTGATGTGTGCTTGTTTGAAAGACAACCAGGAGAAAAAACATCCAGGAAATGCCAGCCTCCTAATCCACCTACTTCCCACTAAACTCTTCCAACACAATGGCCAGGTCAGAGCAGGGAAGTCTGTGGTCTCATCCTTCTCTGAGATTTGAAGAAATTCAGTTCCATCTGCTTACATTAGAAAATGGGGACCATTTTTATTGCGTTTGATTTCAGCAAATTAGCACTTTTTGCGGGCGAGTCCACCGATATAATCAACAGGAGGTTGTAGAAATTCAGAAGAAACACTCATTTTGCTCAAATGAAAGCAAGTCACATATGAACTTGAGCAAATTTAATTCTCTGCTCCAGTTCAATATTTTCAGCAAAGATTTTGAAAAAGAAAATTAGATTTTCAGTAACAGGGATGCTTTTCAACACATGCCACAGACATGTCGAAGAATAGAATCTGAAACTCAAAGTGTAAACAAACCCAAGAGAGGAGATAGATCCCTCAGTGCTAGGCAGAGTGGAAGGGTCTTAGCCAAGCCCAGAGACTCGCTGCTCTGGGGAAAGCAATGACCCAACTCTCAGGAATATGGACGATTTGAGTTGGCATCGTCTACACGACCGAGGGCAACTGGGCTTCCCTACAATGCAAGCCCTGAGATATTTTTAAGAGTAGAGAGCCCAACAACAAGTAACAAAATAACTTTGAATCTGCCTATTAAAAAACGTATTCTTGGCCAGGCACCATGCTCACGCCTGTAATCCCAGCACAAGGCGAGTGGATCGCTTGAGCTCACAAGTTTGAGACCAGCCTGAGCAAAAGCAAGACCTCGTCTCTAAAAACGCTGAGTGTTGTGGTGGGTGCCTGTCGTCCCAGCTACTCAGGAGGCTGAGGCAAGATCACTTGAAGCCAAGAGAATGAGGTTGCTGTGAGCTAGGATACCACAGCACTCTACCAAGGGACACGAAAATAAGACTTTGTCTAAAAAAAAAAAAAAATGTATTCTCTTTTCAATTAATCCTTCTCATGACATCAAAGAGAGGGTTTCTGTTTGGTGTCACCAGTTCTTTAACACTTGCTTTTCAGCCAATAAGCCTTAGGTCAGTGGCAACAGTATCCTGCTAGAATTTTCCTTGTACCCAGGAGTCGGCAAATGGCTCAGTCGGTGGGGCGCCAGCGACTGAGGGTGGTGGGTTCAGACCCGGCCCCAGCCAAACTGCAACCAAAAAAAAATAGCCGGGCGTTGTGGTGGGCGCCTGTAGTCCCAGCTACACGGGAGGCTGAGGCAAGAGAATCACTTAAGCCCAGGAGTTGGAGGTTGCTGTGAGCTGTGTGAGGCCACGGCACTCTACCGAGGGCCATAAAGTGAGACTCTGTCTCTACAAAAAAAAAAAAAAGAGGCAGAGAGTGAACAGCTTAAGACTTGAGCTATATCGTCTCTATCACCACCAAAGGCAAAGGCAGCTATAGATAAGAAGTAAATCAATGAGCGTGGTTGTGTTTCAGTGAAGCTTCATTTATGGACACTGAAATTGGAAAAATTCTTTTCTTTTCTTTCTTTCTTTTTTTTTTTTGAGACAGAGTCTCACTATGTCACCCTGGGTAGATGCCAGGTGACATCATACATAGCTCATAGCAACCTCAGACTCTTGGGCTTCAGTGATTCTCTTGCCTCAGCCTCCCAAGTAGCTGGGATTACAGGCGCCTGCCACAGCACCTGGCTATTTTTTTATTGAGGTTGTCATTGTTGTTTAGCTGGCCCAAGCTGGATTCGAACCTGCCAGCCTGGGTGTATGTGGCCGGTGCCCTACCCACTGAGCTATGGGCGCCACCGAAATTGGAAATATTCTTCACATATGAAACATTAAGAGATGAGCTGGGCGGCGCCTGTGGCTCAAGGAGTAGGGCGCCGGTCCCATATGCCAGAGGTGGCGGGTTCAAACCTAGCCCTGGCCAAAAACCAAAAAAAAAAAAAAAAAAGAGATGAGCTGGCTTTGATTTACTGAAAATTAGATTTTCAGTAACGGGGGAGCGGGGTGGGGGGATACATTTCAACACATGCCACAGCTGGAGAGATTTGACTTGTTGAATCAAAAGCATTATTTCCTGGACAAGTCAAAGAATAAAATCTGAAACAGCTTTGACCATGGAAGTAGTTAGCAGACTCTGTTGTAGAGTAGGGTGTGGATACCAGCTGGGGTTCTGGAATTCCACCTCCTTAATTTATGACGTCTGACTCTGGAGAGGTGCTCTGGCTCTTTGAACCTTCCCTCCCACTCTATAAAATAAGGATAATAGCAGCATCTACCTCACTGGGTTGTCCTAAGGATGGAGTTAAACCATGGGGAGTGCTTAGAACATTACATAGCACGTTGCATTAAGTGGATATTAGCTCTTGTTATTGTGTTTATTTTTACAGTAACCTTCTCTTCAGGGCAAGGAATACTGATTTTTCAATTATGGTAATGATATAGTTTCTTTTTTACCTAAACTTGTTTAGGTTAAAAAGTCAAAGGGAAATATCATTTGAATGCATATAATTTAATGCAAACATGCTAAAAAATTATAAGTATAAATTATACTCAAATGACTGAAGGCTTGAAAACACATTGCTTATCCTTTATCTTCACTATACAAAATTGAGAAATAAGTGTTAATGATCATTAGTACTACTAATTACTACAAAGTCTTTACTTAAAAGAGAATTGGAATATATTTCGTTGTCTGTGAATTTTGACTGTTGGAGTCACATTTGTAAGTTGTCTTCCAGCCCTGCTCAGGAAGTTCTGAGGTTCCTGGTCCTCAGATGTGAATCAGGGCCTGTAGACAGTGGCCACTATCCCTTGTTTTTTTTAACTAAAGTGAGGAGGAATATTCCATTGCCTCACAAAGGCTCCTTCTAATGGCTTCTAGCTTCCTAAAGGGCCAGGAGTCCAGTTCCTAGATTCATTTATTTAGCAAATATTTAAGAGCCCCAACCAGGGCAAGCCTTGCTTGGAGAACCCCAAGAGAAGGAAAAATGACCAGCTGCCCCTGGTCTAGGATGGTCAACTCTGATCTTTTTGGATCATGTATCCCCTAAACACTGGGGGGTTACAGTGTATGGCACACCTCTTGGGGAGTGGGACACAACTATAAGAGGGACTTTATGGCTCAGCACCTGTAGCATAGTGGTTACGGTGCCAGCCACATACACCAAGGGTGGCAGGTTCAAACCCGGCCCAGGCCAGCTAAACAACAATGACATCTGTAACAAAAAATAGCCGGGCATTGTGGCAGGCGCCCGTAGTCCCAGTTACTTGGGAGGCTGAGGCAAGAGAATAGCTTAAGCCCAGGAGTTTGAGGTCGCTGTGAGCTGTGATGCCACCGCACTCTACCCAGGGTGAAATAGTGAGACTCTGTCTCACACACACAAAAAGGGACTTTACCTAACAAATGCAATCAGTGTAACCTAACTCTTTACACTCTCAAAGAATCCCAAACAATAAAAAAAATTAAAAAAAAAAAAAATTTTTTTAATTGCTAAACACCTGGGGATTTTCGGTTTTTGATTTTTGGTTTTCTTTGCAGTTTTTGGACGGGGCTAGGTTTGAACCCACCACCTCCAGCATATGGGGCTGGCGCCCTACTTCTTTGAGCCACAGGCACCACTTTAAACACCTGTTTTTTATATGTATTAACATATACATGTATTCATTATTGTTATGGTATTATATAATAATTATGCTATTAGCCACTATTTTATATATTATAATTATAAAATATAATAAGTACTATTACTAATCACTTTTTTATACTTGAATGATTATTAATTATATTTACTCATCAGTTACATATGAATGCCACTTTTATATGTTTTGTACACATTATAAAACATGTAAAAGATTGTAAAATCAAAGTTCTAATGTTCCCTCCAATCCTGTGAATCCCTTTCCCTGCAGCCCACTCTGAAGAGGCTGCTGGGTCCAGCGGAGGCCAACCTCACACCTGTACACAGTCATAATGCAGGGCTAAGCCACTGGCCCAGGCCTGACTACGTCTGATGACTGAAGAAGGTGAGTCAGGTTGGTTGGGGACATGTGTGAGAGAGAGGGCCAACGCTGGTGCTGGAGCTGAGCTGGAAGTAGACTTTGATAGGGAGGCAGAAAGTCCAGGAAGAACAGTCCCTTACCAGCAGGGTCCTGAGCTCCCTCCTTCCTGCCACCTGCGCTGCTGGGGAATGGGATGGAGGAGGTGAAAGGTGGGGAGAGCCAGCCAGTCCCAGATGCCTTCACCTAGCACATCAGAGCAGCACCACTGGAAAATCCCCTTCCGTCTTCAGATCAGCCACAGGGCTTTTCCTTACTTCCTGTCCTGTGTTCAAGGAAGCCTCACATGGTGGCAGAATCTCCTGCTGTCTTGCTGGCAGAGAGCTGGCTTCCCCACAACTGAGCCCTGCCCTTTGGTGGCAGAACATGGCCATGAAGCCTGACAGTAGGGGATTAGAATCTAGGGGACCCCCAGCCTCAGGTCTGTGGAGATTGAGAGCCATGAAGGGCCTTGACTATTACAGAGGCGGGCACCCTGCTTCCTAGGTAATGTGAGCTGTGAGCTGTGATGCTACAGCACTCCACCCTTATGACCGGCTGCTCAGGTCTCAGTGCTGCCATCTTCAGAATGAAAATGACAGGAGGAGGAGCTGGATTTTCTTATTTCTGATTCTTAAAACAACTGCACAGCAGAAATTATTTTATCCCTGTGAACACTGAGAGAAGGACGCCCAGCATCCTGCCAGCTGGCAGAGGGCAGAGCAGGTGTGCAGCCCCAGCTTCCCTGACTGCATATCGTCCTCTCGTCCCTTTTGCTAATGGCTTCAATCTGGGGACAGGAAAGGACTCCACTGTCTAGATCAATCCAATCATCTGACCCTCAACACCATCCCTTGTGCCTCTGCCATCTGTTCACCCAGAACCTACCAGATAACCCCAGGGAAGGGACTCCCACGTTCACCTGTGGTTAGCTGCAAAGTTGTCCTTAACGTGGAGCTGGAATTGGTCTCCTGTGACTTTGTCTATGGGTTCTGCCCCCTGGAGTTTCAGAAAACAGGTCTGCTCTTTTAGAGACACAGATAATTGTGTGCCCTGCAGAAAACACCTGTCCAAGCAGGAGTCACACCCAGGTCCCCAGTGACCCCGTAAACTCTGCGCTCAGCCACCCTGACACCTTCTACCTTTGTAGTCCTTACCAGCACAGTACCCTGCTGTTATTCACTTTCCTTTTTTAAAAAATTGGATTGCTTCTCTCCCTCTTGGCTAAGATGAAGTGTTAAAAAAAAAAAAAAACATTTAGAAAGCACAGGATTCACCCATAATCCCATCACCCAAAGATAACTATTGTTACTATTTCCATGCGTTTTTCAGATATAGAAAGTTTGGGTTTTTTCTCTCTTTTTTTTTTAAATGAGCTCATACTACACATGTTATTTTGTAACCTATATTTTCTATCCAATGATATATCTAGGACATCTTTCCATAGCAACACATAAAAATGTAACGTCTGTAACACAGAAGGAATTTTCATTTTATGTCATCAATTTCACCAATGTTCCCATTACCAAATGTCAATAATAAAAGTATAAATCTATCTTAATATGTAATTTACCTAATATTTTAACCTGATTAAAGCGAAGACAGGGACAAAAAATAACGCTGTGCTTTATCATTTTATGATCGCATGGAATTTCATCCTACGAATAGACCAAAATGCATTAACTCATCACCTCTCACTGCACATTTAATTTTCTCCAAATATAAGACCTCCACTTCCTTGCCCAATGTCTTTGTGCACATATGCCCCACTCTTAGGTTGTCACCTACAAAGAGAATTGTTCGGGTCCAACATTATGCCTACACTGAGGCATGGCTGCGTAATCCTCAGGCTCCCTTCAGCTTGTCCCCACACCCCTAACCCACACAGGTATTGTCTTTTTTGTTTGTTTGTTGTTTTTTGTTGTTATTGTTGTTGCTGCTGTTTTTGGCCAGGGCTGGGTTTGAACCCGCCATCTCCGGTACAGGGGCCGGCGCCCTACTCCTTTGAGCCACAGGTACTGCCCACATAGGTATTGTCTTTTTAAATCTTGGCCAATCTTGCAGGCCAAGTGGGAAAAAATAATAAAACACCATCTTGTTTTAACATGTTTATCTTTTTACCAGCGAAGTCGAATTTTTTCCAGTATCAAACAATTTCAGCCCATCTTAGACACCCTTCCATTACTCCAGTGTCCCCGGGGGCACAAAATACCCCAGGTGGGGTTTGGCCCAGCCTAGATTTCAGAGATGCCCAGTGGCCAATGCCCAGCATGTTCTCAGGCTCCAGAGATGGAACAAGACCTTCTGGTTAACAGCTCCAGTGGCCCAGCCACCCCTGGGTGGCAATTACAGCTTTCTGGTTTGTGTCCACCTCGGCGGAACTCCATGGCCACCATCTGGCTGTGATGTCTTCACTGAGCACAGAGCTGTCTCCTGTCCAGGCACCCCCACAGCACCCCTGAGAAAGGCTGCCTTGATCTGAACCTCTAACTGGGCGTTGGGGAGGGGAAGGGGTGTCAGTGTATAGACACGCTCGTGGCTTTTTGTTCTCCTTCACGTTGATTATTTTAACACCAGGAGTTAAGATTCAGCATAGCTAGAAATTCACTCACAGGGCTACCTAACCTACTGCTGTTTACAAACTCAGGAAATTCTTCTCATTTATGAGTGTCAATATGACAGAGGGTGTGACAGATCAACCCCTTCCTTTGACCATGACTGAGGTGTGGCAACCTCAGCTGTGCCCACCCAGCACCCTTTCTCACGGAAACAGCACCTCTATTTTTCTTGTCCAAATCTCTCCATACTCTACTTCCTCCCTACCTCCAGCCCAGAAGACAGGCAGAGCTCTGGACCTGGGTCCCAGTCTCCCTCTGTCAGGTGCCTGAGAACTTACCTATCTCCTCAGAGCCTCAGTTTGCTCATCTGCAAAATAGGGGCAATAAAAATACCTACCCCAGGATTGTGATGAAGAGCAAAAGAAGAGTACACTGGTTAGCATAATTTTGGAAAGAGTTAATTTCAGTTTTATTTTACAACTACCAATTGAATGGCCAGTTCCATTCCATTATAACTCCTTCCCCCATATAAGCTAAGAATAGGAAAACTTTCTTACAGAGAAATAATTATTTGGTCTCACTGCCCTCCTTGTGGCCTCAGATATGGGTCCTGATGCAAGGTGCATGATCACTAACATTTGTTGAATTGAGCTCAGGTAGCTTTGGTGCTATGATATATATACTGTTTGTTTGCAGTTTTTTGGCCGGGGCCGGGTTTGAACCCACCACCTCCGGTATATGGGGCCAGTGCCCTACTCCTTTGAGCCACAGGCACCACCCTATATATTGGGTATTTTCCATAGTTCCTGACTCTTAACTCCCTGGCCCTTGTTAGTCTTTTGTTATAATGTCAAGTTTATGAAGCCTCAGGGGCAGCCTCAGAATAGAATCTCGGCTGACCGTTACCTGCCCCAAGGCCGGACTCTATTCTCCCCTCACCTTCCTGACTGTGAATCCTGAGACACTCATTCCAGTAAGGGTCCTGCCCCATACCCTCAAGGCTAATCCAACTTTGATACAGTTGTCCATAAAAACCCAAGAGGATGGAGCTTAGAGAGCTTCTGATAGCTGAATATGTGGGGGTTGTTAGAGGGAGGGTGCCCAGGTAGGACATGGGAATGCCACACCCCTCACCCCAGACCTTACCCTATACATTTCTGCATCTGTATGCCTTGTAATATCCTTTATAATAAACCAGTAAGTGTTTCCCTGAGCTCTGTGAGCTGCTTCAGCAAATTAATCAAACCCAAAGAGAGAACTGTGGGAACCCCAACTTGAAGTTGGTAGGTCAGAAGTTCCCAAGGCCTAGGCTTGAGATTGAGCCCTCGTCCTGAAGAGCCTGACGTTCTCTCCAGGTGGATAATGTTGGAATTGAATTAGACGATGCCCAACTTGATATAGGGTTCCCCCACTCAGGGCTGGACAGAGACCCCCTCCAATTTCCTAGGCCTAAGAGAGCTCAGAAATCAGTCTTTTTTTTTGCATAATTAGAATTTGTATTTTTTTGTACTTCAAAGATATTCAGAAATCAGTCTTATCACAAACCCCATCTCTAGGCACAAACAAGTCCTTTCCAGGCCACATTCTCTGACCCCAAAACAAGGCCATTAAAAAAAAAAAAATCAGCCTGACCAGTATCTCATCCAGGCTGCCTCTCCTGGAGCAGAGGAACATGGGACCATATTGCTCTGAACTATGTCAGTCTTAAAATTAACTTCTGCCCAAGCTCCTGGGGCCAAACAGTGGTGATATATTCCAGATATACATTCCATCTCCCCAACCCTTCCACCCATAAGATAAGAAAAGCAGCATATAAGACAGAAGGCCCAAACGGGCTGCCCACTTGGACCCCCCACTTTGGTCCCCCCTTCGGCTTCCCAAAGGCTCTTTCTTCCCCCCACCTTATCTTCCAATAAAATCTGTCTTTTCACTCACTCACGTGGACCGTGGGTTCATTCTTTGACTCCGAGACCAAGGACCTGGCAGAGAGAGAAATTCTGGCTACATACTGGTGTCCACTGTTTGCTGTGTAGGGACAAGTCCCCACATTGGATCACGGAAATCTTTTGCGTTGATGGTTGTTATGATATGAAAGCACAGAGGAGAAACGCGGTATGAGAGTTTTCCCCAAAGCAGTAGTCAAGGCCAGTGTTTATGAACCACTGAGTTCCTTCCAGCATGTAGTAGCTCAGAGACGCGTGGCTCAGGGACTGCTGCCTATTTTTCCTTCTTCCACTTGGGAACCATCAGTTAGCTCCAGACACCTAAACGAGGCATTCAGCAGTTCTGCAAAAGCAGCAAGGGCTGCACTGCTCCGTTGTGTCCTGTGGCCAAAGGCTCCCTCCTATAATCCTAACATTTTGGGAGGCCAAGGCAGGTAGATTGCTTGAGGCCACGCGTTCGAGACCAGCTTGAGCAACAGAGAAAGATCTCTCATCTACTAAAAAATACAAAAATTTCCTGGGCCTTGTGGTGCACCCTTGAAGTCTAAGCTATTCTGGAGGCTGAAGCAGGAGGATCCCCTGAGCCCAGGAGTTTGAGGTTACAGTGAGCTATGATAATGCCACTGAA
The DNA here is from genome assembly GCF_027406575.1 of Nycticebus coucang. Classification (NCBI taxonomy): domain Eukaryota; kingdom Metazoa; phylum Chordata; class Mammalia; order Primates; family Lorisidae; genus Nycticebus; species Nycticebus coucang. The sequence continues at coordinate 56,861,971 of NC_069800.1, read as the reverse complement.
CTCTAGAAGGATCATGGTAAGAGGTAGATCTCATCAAGCCTTCTGGGACACAATCTTAAGAGCAGATGGAGCCATCAGCTGGTTGCTTATAAGTCAGAAGATTTTATCAATGCAAATGATAAGGCAAACAAGCCTGGAAGACAGACTTACCAACAGGAACTTAAAATTTTTCCGATGGATTTTTAAAGTTGTGAAAACTTCTGGACTTTGGAAGACTTTTTCTTCCAATTCCATGAAATGGAAAAGACAAGGGCAATAAGCGGAGGTATCACACATGCAACCAGGAACGGGATGAAAAGGATCTCCCTTTGATCAAAAAGGATGATGTGTTTGTACACTTCAGCAGACGGCAGGCTTCTTCCAAGATGTAGAGTGACAAATTGGGCCTCTGAGCAACACTGGGCCTATTCACCCAGGCTGAAATCCATTCGTCTTGGGGTTTGGCAAAGACATTCTGGCACAAGTGGCAGTTGACCAGCCAGAAACACAGCCAGGAGATCGCCCTTTGGAACAGGCCTCAGAAAGTCTGACCAAGCTCTAAAAGAATTTTTAATAAAAGATAAAAAGCTCATTGCAGCACTATTTATAACAGCAACGAAAACTTGGATGATCAGCAAGAGATTGGCTAACCACATTTGCATATATCCATACGGTGAAAATTCGATTTCCAAAGAACATCTAGCAACTCAGGGAAATACTATGTTAAGTGTGTGTGGTGGAGGGGGGGAAACAGGACCCACACAATAAAACTGATTTTTCTGTGGACATATCGACATATTTTTGACATTGACAAAAAATCCTGGAAGAATAATCACCAAATGTTAAAACCAAACATAACATCAAAATGTTAAAAGTACTTATCTTTGAGGGGTTGAAAAATAAGTCAATTTAATTTTCTTCCTCACATCTGTCTGCATTTTCTAATTTTCTGTAATGTGCAAGCATTCTTATAATTAAAAAAATATATAATTTTTATATAATTATAAATAAAAATATGTCACTGATGTTTCCTAATATAATAAATATGATATAGTAAGTTGACATTTATTGAGAGCTTAGTAAGAACTTTAGATCATTTTCTTTTGTAGTTACAACAACCAAAAGAGACAGATGCTCTTATTACCTTCATTTACTTAGAAGGAAAAAGAGGCTTCCAGAAGCTAAATATCTTGCCTGTCCGCTAAGGGACAGAGCTAGTTCCAAGGAGACATCTGGGGCCAATGTCCATGCTGTTAACCCTGAAATAGGACTAGAAAGTGAAGCCCCAGGCAGGGCTGCCAGACAAACTACAGGACACCAGGGTAAATCGGAATTTCAAATACACAACAAATAACTTTTTTCGTGTTAGTATATCCTATGGAATAGACATAGGATCTATTCTATGGATCCTATATCTTGCATCTAAATTTCTGATGTAATAAGGCATCCTGTTTGTTGTCTGTTTTCCCTGGGGAAATGACTTCCCTTTGCAAATGCTGTGGGAGAGACTTGGGAATGATGCGGAGTCCCGGGAAGAATCAGGGTTAGGCCCAAAATTCTTCCAACAAAATCTGGGAACAGTCAACCTCAGGCCAAGAGAAAATTACTGTATGGTATGGGTTCTCTTTTGTTATATCCTACTGGGAAAACAAGTGAGCCTTTGCTGACTGACAGAGTCAGATGTCCACAGCAGACAGGTGAAGGATGGCTGTGATTCGTAAACCCTGCCAAGCAATACCGCTGAGCTCTTAGCATATTTCAGACTTGCCCACCCACCCAGGGTTTTAGATTTTTGAGTGTCTTCTATGGAGTTACTTGCCTGGTTCTGCTGTCAATAATAGTCAGGGTAAGAAGTGACCCACAGCACCCATCCCTGGGCCCCAACTCCAGCCCAACACAATTTCCACAACACCTGTCCTGGGCTTGTGGTCTTTCAAACCCAGACTTGAACCAATGGTTTTCAGCCTGGCTGTCAACTAGGATCATTCAAGGAGTTTAAAAAAATACTGAAACCTGAGCCCACTCCCAGAAATTCTGACTGATTTGGCTGGGGTAAGTGTAGGCATTTTACAACAGCTTCCCAGGTAATTCTGATGACCAAGTGAGGGCTACACATCACTGCACTGGACCGACCACAGTAAACCACATGCTGGGAACACTCATATCGGAGAGGCTGTCACCTTCATCTGTAAAACTGAAATACCAAGGTAAACCTCCCTGGATTGCTGAAAGGGTTGAAGGGCATTGTCTCAGGGCATGCCCTATACACAGGAGACTCAGCCAGTGTTCTTTATTTCCTAGAATCAAACACACCAGCTGACATTTATCAAGCTTTCCCTTTTTACTGAGACCCAAACCCAGACCTATGTTATAGTTCTGTTCATCAGTGTCCTCATTCAAAAGATGAGAGAACTGAATCAAAGAAAGGTGACCTCTTTCTCAAGGTCCCCAGCTAAAATGGATAGAGCCAGGACTTGAACCCAGGCCCTCCAGCCCCAGAGCTCCACGCTCTCAGCCCCTTTCTTGGATGTCTGCCTGCTTCTGCAAATCACAGCCACCCAGGAAACAAGCCTGGTCCTCTCTGTGCTCTTGATGTCCTCAGGCACTCACTCATTTATCCATTCATTTATTCTTTCCCTCACTAAGCAAACATTAATTGAGCACCTACTGAGTGCCAGACCCTGGACGTAAACACTGGGGAGTCTCAATGGAGTTTGCCCTTCCAGGGAATAAGCAAACACATAAATTGCAACAATTTCTTTGAATGGCACAGTGGGCTTTTCTCTGAGTACCGCAGAGGATCTCCTACGTGGATCTCAGCAGAGGCTGCCATGCAGAGGACAGATTGGCTGCTAGGCAGTGGTGGAGGCAAGGAGACAGGGAGAAGGCTCAGGAGGAATCCAGCTGGGAGAGGGAGAGGCTTGGCATGGGGGTGGCCTGAGGATGAAATTGAACATCTTCAGGGAAGAAACTTGAAGAGGGAGGTCATTACCACTTGCTTTGGCCCTAGGGCATTCCACGGTGTTTTGTACTGTGACCTTCACTATTGTATACCTTGCCTCCAAAGTAATATTTCAAATATTTAACAACTGGTGCCATAAGGGGACTGACTCCCCTGCTGGGCTAGGTGTTAACCTTTTATTTGCTGGGTATCGATGAGGTCCAAGGGATCCCAGGGGCATGCAGACAAGGCACCCTGGGGGTTTGGGATGAAATTATTTGTGGCAATACTTTAATAACCAGCAATAAAACCAAATGGCTCACACCAGCTGAGGCTGCCTCCTCACTAAATTTTAAACTTAGAGAAAGCAAGGCTAGACTTGAAGATCAATTCACTACAGATGTGTCAAACAGGTATCCCATTCCAAGTGATTGTCCCTATAAAGCCCTGGACATCCAGGCTGGCATTTCAATCTCGTGTTTCTGAGATGAAAGACAAGGACTCGGGCGGCACCTGTGGCTCAGTGAGTAGGGCGCTGGCCCCATATACCGAGGGTGGTGGGTTCAAACCCAGCCCCGGCCGAACTGCAACAAAAAAATAGCTGGGCGTTGTGGCCGGCGCCTGTAGTCCCGGCTGCTCGGGAGGCTGAGGCAAGAGAATCACATAAGCCCAAGAGCTGGAGGTTGCTGTGAGCTGTGTGATGCCACGGCACTCTACCGAGGGCAGTAAAGTGAGACTCTGTCTCTACAAAAAAAAAAAAAAAAGAAAGAAAGACAAGGACTCCTTCTGAATCCACTGGGCCTACAAGAGCAAGGTGTTCTCAGAGCCGAGGACTCAGGAAGAGAACGTGTTATTTGTAGGGGATGGCTGCGGGGCCCTCCTCTGCCCTGGAGAGGCTGTTCTGTGCTGGGGCCCACAGCCTCGTGGACGTGCCGCTCCTGGCAGACAGTCCCAGGGAGCCCAGCCGGGAGGACACACTGGGCTGGCAGAGGGAGCCAGGCCACTCCTCCCAGAGGTTTGTCCTGCACTTCATCAAGTTGAAGTTCTGACATTTTATGGTGGGGGAAGAAAAGACTGTGGTTAACCACAAAGAAGCAAATAAATCAATGTCGGTGAGCACAGTTTGTTCTGGTGGGCTCTTCCTTGCCACACCTTGGTACTTAGTTCCCCCCACCGCCTAATGGGAAGAATTATGTTGGTATTCTTTGTACTTCAGAAGGATATTCTGAAGACGGATGGGCTCATATGATAGCCACCATATTAATGAACCCTTCCTTCCCTTACTCCCTCCCTTTTCCCATAAACGTTGGACTGATTCAGACAATGGGAACACACAGTCCGTATTCTCTGGTTAGACTCAGTTATGACCTCACTGCATCCTGACATCCTAGGGGTGGGACCCCTGTTGCCATCTCACTGAGCCTCAGAGAGAATGCCTAGCTCTGGCTGTGCTGCTGGCAGATCTGGGACTAGAACCCAGATGCTCTCACTCCCCGGCCCGGTTGTTGGTCTGACCCCTGTCCCATGGGAAAGTCCACTTGAAAAAGGAAGATGTCCCATAATTTTAAACCATGGTCAGCCTAAACTACTTATAGATGAAGTATGGAAGGGAAGAAAGCATGGGCGTTGGACTTGGACCAGCTTGACTTTGAATCCTGTCTCCATGTGTGATCTCAGGCAGAGTGATTAACCTCTCTGGTCTGAATGCCTGTGGAAGGAAGAGAAATACTCTGGTTTTGAAGGACACAGAAATAAAGGTTCACAGCCCAAAGGATTCAGAAAAACAGAAGTGACCCAGTGTCCAGCATACAGGAACTACAAGGCCTTTGATCAGCCCTGGGGTCTGGCCAGGTTGGTAGCCAAGTAGCTGTGTGCTTCAAACAAGACGTGTGACCCCTGTGCCTCTGTTTCCTCTTCTGTAATGGGGCAATCCCAATTCTCACTGCAAAGGGGAGGTGTAAGAATCAAATGTGACTGCTCACATCCAATCCTGCCACTCTGCTCATTCGTGCCTCTGTCAGTCCTCAGGGGTACCCGGGCTGTCTGCAAAGCCCTCCAAGCATTTCAGCCAGCAGAGCAAATTCATGTTGCCTTGGCTGTCAGAACACCAGACAGTGGCCCCTGGTCCCTGACCTTGCACAGTAGTTAAGAGAATGGACCTGGGGCCAGAGGCTGGAGGTCAAACCCTGGCCTGTGACCTTGGGCAAGTTACTAGCCTCTCTGTTCCTTAGTTTCTCAACTATAAAAATGGAGATAATATTTGAACCCACCTCCCAGGGTTGTTGTCAGAATCAAGTGAGTGAATATATGTAAATGCCTTGGAACAGAGCCCAGAACCCCGCTGGATCCCAGATAGTTCTCCTCTCATGCCTTAGAGCCAGCATGAATCCAGAGGTCATTCACTGCAATCTGTACCTTGCTGGCTTCCCCACAGTGGACACCTTCCTCCCATCGCAGTGCCTGACTACCCGTTACTGGCTCTAAGAGTTTTCTTCCAAAGGCTACATTTCTTCTCATAACTGCTCCAGTGTGGGCTCTCCACTGTGCCTGTTACGTCTAAATACACTTAATGTTTATGGGTGTGTGGTGCTCTTGGTATAAACCATCTCCTCTATCCCACAGGACTGGGGAGGAGCTGGGACGTGGGCTGTGTGTGCCCGTGGCAAAGCCAAGGCAGACTCTGAGACCTGGGTGTTTGCAGCCTACAGATGTCCCTGGTGATATGAAGTGTCACTGAAGCCCTTCACTCTCCGGCATTGCGCTGCAATCTTGGTGTGACCCGCCTGGCGTGGATCGGCATGACCCACTTCTTTCTCTCCTCCTCTGCCACCACCGTGTGTATCAGACCACCACGGAGATCTCCTCGCCCCAGTTCCTGCCGCACCCCCTTCACACCCTACTGCACACGACCTACCTGGGTGATATGTACATCAGAACCCAACCAGTCCAGGCCCTGCCCCTCACGAGTTTCACCCTGCCCACCTGGGGACCCTCTTCCTCTGACCCTGCCTTTCCATCTTAGTGGGTAACGTGCCCTCAGCAATCAGTGGCCAGACGCACATTTCACTTCGGCTCTGCAGATGAAGGAGCAATGATGCAGAGCTAACGCAATCAGCTCTGCTGTCTTGTAGCTCATTCAGTCATCAATTCCTTCGGTCTGCAAATGCTAATTGTGGCCCAGCATGCACCAGGCTGTGTTCCAGGTGCTGGGGGTGGGGGGACAGTGGTCACTGAGGCAATGTCCCTGGCCAGGGCTAGTTGCAAGGCTGTGCAATAGTGCAGGGTCTGGTCTTTGGGAGGGCCTGAGCTTGCTTTAATCCTCTGCTGTGCCCATCTTCAATGTCTTAACCATTTTTGGAAAAGGCACCTGATTTTCATCTCATACTGGGCTCCCTGCCCCCACCATCAGGGAGCTTGCATCCTAGTGGAGGACACTGGACCCTCCTCCATCCCCACAGCACCCTGATGTCACACCCAGAAGGAGAAGTACTATGAAGAAAGTAAACCCATGCGGTATGCTGGCAAGACAGGTGACCCTGTCTTGTGGTCTCAGGGGAAGCCTCCCGGGAGTCTGGCCAGAGGGAGCTGGCCAGCTAGGCAGTGTTGGGAGGTGTGTGGAAGAACCTTCCAGGCAGGAGGAAGAGGAGAAGGGCTGAGGCCCCAGAGCAGCAGCCAGTTTGCTGAGTCAGAAGATGGGGGAGTTGGTGTGGCTGGGGCTTAGAGGGAGCGCCAGAGGGCCAAGCAAAAAGGGCCACCGAGGGCAGCTAAATGGGAGGATACAGAGGCCCCTGCTGGCAAGGTCTGAGGAGGATCCTGAAGCTGGGTACCTCCTCCACCCCCATCTCTGCGGCAGGGGCCCAGGATGTTCCGAGTCCCTCCCACTGCAGCCAAGTCCATGGTGGCCCAGGAAGTTCTCTCTTGCCCCCACACCATGGATGTGGTGCTCAGAGGGAGGGGCATCTGCTACTTCTCTTCCTGGAGCTGAGGGCCCCTGACACCCCCAGCACTGTGGGAACAGAGCGGCCCCTCCACATGGCCCTTGGTTTGAGAAGCCTGGTGGAGTGTCAACTTTTCGTGAACCCCAAAAGGCCAAATTTATTCTCCCTAGTTCTCTCATTCAAGAGCCACATTTATATAGCATTGTATCCTTACACTGCTATGCTGTTATTTGCTTCATGTTTATGAACTGAACTTTGACTTTTTCTTAAATGATTTTATTTTAAAAGTAAATAGTATATCATTACTGATATATACTTACCATACATAGAAAGTAATCCTGAAATAAACACTTTGTGGTATCTGTGTTACTAAATTCTAGCAAGATACCAAGCCTGGTCTCAGGGAGGTTCCTGTGGCTCAAAGGAGTAGGGTGCCAGCCCCATATGCTGGAGGTGGTGGGTTCAAACCCAACCCTGGCCAAAAAAACTGCAAAAATAAATAAATAAATAAATAAATAAAAGGGAGATTTGCAAGTGTTAGGAAGGGCTGAACATGCTAACAAGGACTCACTGGCAAACACAGACTTTCTCCTAAATAATCAGAAAGACAATCAGAATGGAAAAGCGAACTTTTCACCCTGGAACTCAATTTTGTTTAACACCATGTATGAGTATATCTAAAAATTATCTTCCTTACCAACAAGACACAGATTCCAATAGAACTAAACAAAACCCAAGCCTGTCCAATGTCCAACTTAAGTAAGAACAAGAGTCTATAAAGATATCATGGGAGCTCCCCAAACTCCTGGAGGGCCAGAAATGCAGGCTGGTGCCCAGAACACCCTGTCTACTGGCCCAGAGAAGGTTCCTAGGGGCCAGAGCAGGGCCATTCGTGCCACCACCACCATCGGGAATGGGCAATGGCCTGACAGTGGAACTGTTACCATTGCCACCCCCCAGAAATAGCTTATGGCTCATGCAGCCCCCTCGCTATACCTGTGGTCCCATTTCTTTATGTCACTAAGCTTCTAACTCAAAATCTGGGTGGCACATTAATAATTGACAGGATTAGGGTCATGTGACCATCTGCTTGCTACAGAGGTGGCTAGAAAAATGAGTATTTGACATTTTCAGCTTCTAACATGAGAGGTGAATGTTTGTCTCAGAAGATGGGAGATGCCCCAGGCATGGAAAGAGGGTTCAAAGACCCAAATTTAAAAGAAAGAATAAGGACCATCACTACACCTACCGCTTGCACAGAGGAGAGTTAGTGCAGCAGGCCCCGCTGCTGTCCTTTGGAAGGCTGGCCCACAAAGGAGGCTGTAAGCTAGTGTCTGAAAACTTGGATTACAGGAGGGTGTGACCTGTTGTTAACTGATAAAAGTGGATGGCTATGTCTAAAGTATTTGTGCAAAGAATATAGTTCATGCTGAACACCTGCCTTCCTTCTAAAATTTGGTCCATGCCAGGCCCAGTGTGCCGCATGACCATCCTCCAGAAAACCCCTGACTTGCCTATAAGCTTCCTTGGTAGACAGCCTTTCACATGTGTTACCACGACTCATTGCTGGGGGAATTAAGTGTGTCCTGTGTGACTCCAAAGGGAAAGACTCTTGGAAGCTTGTGCCCAGTTTCCCCCAGACTTCACCCACCCGCCTTCTCCCGCGCTCATTGTACTCAGCATCCTCCCGCTGTTGTAAGTTGCAGCCATGAGTATGCCCATCTGCGGAGTCCTGAGAGTCTTCCTACTGAATCATCAACCCCGGGGGAGGTCTTGGGGGCCCCCAATATACCACCAATGTCACAGCCTTTGAGTAACACTAACTAAACTTCACTCAGCAGCCCTCAGAGGGGAGGAAAGCCCAGATGTACTCAGAATCTGTAACTCCCAAACAATGACATTGACTCTTCAAGGCAAGTTAGTGAGGTGAGTGAGGCAGGTCTGGGTATCCCTGTTCACAGAGAGGGAAACTAAGGCTTAGAGGGGCTAACGACTTGCCAGGGCTGGCCAGGTGAGGTGGCTCACACCTGTAATCCTAGCACTCCAGGAGGCTGAGGTGAATGGATTGCCTCAGCTCAAGAGTTCAAGGCCAGCCTGAGCAAGAGAGAGAGACCCTGTCTGTACTAAAAATAGAAAAACTAGCTGGGTATTGTGGTGGGCACCTGTAGTCTCAGCTCCTTGGGAGGCTGAGGCAAGAGGATCACTTGAGCCCAGGAGTTTGAGGTTGCTGTGAGCTATGACTCGGCAGTATTCTACCCAGTGCCACAGAGTAAGACTCTGTCTCAAACAATAAAAAAACCTTCACAGCTGATAAGCATGGAGCTGAGACACGAACTTGAAGGAGTTCGGACTCCACATCCAGAGCTCTTGCACTGGCTCACCACCCAAAGCTCTCTCCAATCTTATGACACCTTCATAAGATTCATACAACCAATATGGCACTTAGTACTAAATACAAAAGTTGTTCCAGGCAACCTAAGCCTTCTTGCAAAGGTAGATGTTATTTCCATTGTGTCTGCACTGAATGGAGTGGTGACGCTGGAATCTTTTCCCACCACCATCTAGGAATTAAATATGAGTCACCTTGTCCTGTCCCCCCCATAGCAGCCCTCCTCCAGCTGTGGTTCCCAGAACTCCTGAAACTGAATCACCTGGTGTGCTTCCTCAAAATGCAGATTCACAGGCCTCTGCCACTTGCACTTTAACTGGCTCCCCGATTAGCACAGCATCCACCACGACTTAAAAACAGGGACAGAGAAAGCACAGACTGGGAGGATCTGGAGTTAAGTGTCCACGTTTCAGCCACCTCAGAGTGTCCAGCAGCATAGTGAGATATAATTTTAAATATTTATTTCAGCTCGTCAGTATCTGATAAGCCAAAATTGTCAGAAATATCTAACACAACTGAAAACTGTGATTTCAAGCTCAACTCAGAAACAGGCCCCAAGTGGCCTCACTTTGTTGCTTTTAACACCTAGAACCTGGCACATTTTTCCCAGCCTTTGCAGTAGATGTCCACGTACTGATCCCTGCGACCTGTGAATATTACCTTATATGGAGAAGCAGGTGGTTATTTTAAGGATTCCAAGAGGAAGTGCTTACCCTGGATTACCTGGATGGGCCCTAAGTTCAATGACAAGTGTCTTTATAAGAGTGACGTGGAAGAGATTTGACAGACAGAAGAGGAAAAAGTGAGACTGGAGGGACAGAAGCCACCAAAGCTGGAAGAGGCAGACAAAGGATTGTTCCTTAGAATCTCTAGAAGGACGGTGGCCCTGTTGACACCTTGATTTCAGACTCTGGCCTCTGGAGCCAGAGAATACATTTTTGTTGTTTTAAGCCACCTTGCTTTAGGTCATTTATTACAGGAACCATAGGAGACAAAAACCCTGAAAAGTACTCCAAATTGTGAAAAGGAAAATGAAGGAAATAAATTGGTCCTGCCCCAGGACTTTTGCACATGCTCATCGTTCTGCTGCTGAGCCAGCTTACTGGGCACCCAAATTCCTGTCCCTGTATAAATGTTACTTCCTCACAGAAGGCTTCCCTGACACCACTAACCCCCAGTAGCAGGAGCTGCCAGTCACTCTCTAGTCCCAAACTATTTAAGAGTTGCATTTTCCCAATAAGAGACGATCTGTTCATTGGTTTACTTGTGGGTTGTCTCCATGGGAGTAGGAATTGTGTCTTGTTCACTGCTATATTTCCAGGGCTGGGTACTGAGTGAGAGCTGAATAAAAATGTGTTAAGTACAAGAAATTGACATTGTTTCATACTAAAAAGAGAGTTGCAAACTCTATATGATAAACCTTAATATTCTAAAGACTTCATCAGCTACAAAGGGTCTCCCAGCTATACCCCAGCCCCCAGAGCACACTGTCACTCCTTTCTTTGATAAGTTCACTTGGCTGGGAAACTGAGTACTTGAACTTTGCCCTCCTCCTGCCAGTCTCGGCTGTGTGACCTTGGGCCTATCATGTCCTTCTCTGAACCTCAGAGGCTTCATTAGTAAAGTGAGAGGTGGGTGGCACCTGTGGCTCATTGTGTAGGGTGCCGGCCCCATATACCGAGAGTGGCGGGTTCAAACCCGGTCCTGGCCAAACTGCAATAAAAAATAGCTGGGTGTTGTGGCAGGTGCCCGTGGTCCCAGCTACTCAGGAGGCTGAGGCAAGAGAATCACCTAAGCCCAGGAGTTGGAGGTTGCTGTGAGCTGTGTGATGCCACGGCACTCTACCAAGGGCAGCAAAGTGAGACTCTGTGTCTACCAAAAAAAAAAAAAAAGCAAAGTGAGAGGTTTTCATTTACTTTTCTCAGTGGGTCTTACCTATGGAACAATTTCCACCTGCCTGACCCTTTGCGTGTACACTTCCACTTGGTCCTCATGACAATCCTATGAGGCAGGAACTATCATTGACCTCATTATACAGAAAAGGAAACTGGGGCGCAATAAAGTTTCATCCTTTTCCCCAAGGTTGCATAGCTAGCAAGGTAGAACCAGGACTCCTGAGTTTCAGGCACCCCTTAAATGCCCTCAGCTCTCAAGCCTGAAACTCTGAAAAGTTGGCAGAATGACTTAAATTGCTAACCAACGTGTATATACACAACTGCAGTCCCTGATCTTTAATCAGACTAGATGTCTGGGGAAATTGTTTTCTTCTTTCCCTTGCTCTTTAAAACATGTTAAGAAAAGACACCATGCTGAAAGTCTGAACCAGCTGCTGCCCTAAATCAAAGGATGAAGGCAAATGTCACTGCCCACCACTCTGCGTAAAAACACGTGGGGGAGAATGTTCTAGTTGTTACATTTGTTATTCTCTAGCTCCCGCTTCTCTCTGCAGCAGGCAGATACCCCCGATCTGCTGGTGGGAGAGATGTAGAGTCCTTGAATTATTTACTATTAAAAGGCACTGAGCTGCCAGCTTCCTCTCTGAATTATTTAGGGCTGTCATGTAGTTATGTATGTGTGAAATCGATACATTGTGTTCGTATTAACTCTATTAAAAGTGAGTTAAAGTGGTGTGTTGCAGACTCCCCTGCCTTGGGTGTCAGCCACCCTGGCCAGCCTGAAGTCAGGAAGAGCTGACGGGGTTTGCTAGGAGATCCTGAGGTTCAAACTCAAGCGCAGGAGGAAACGCAGCCTCCCAAAAAGGTGAGATGACGGGGTACCCCTGGGCAGGGAGCCAGGCAGAGCAGCACAAGCAATGAGGTTTTTGCTATTTACTGAGTGCCTGCAGTATCCCTCATACCAAGTCTTTCCCTCAACATGGAAGGAATCAGTCCTGCTGTTCCAGAAACTGCTACAGTAGCTGGTTGATAAGAAATGCACACATAGCTCATTCAAGCTTCTCTACTTAAACTGGGATGCTCTGTGACTCTTTGACCTACCAGATGGGTCTCGTGCAGAATATCCGGTACATGCTCAGTGATCTACGCCTGATACAGCAGAGAGCCCAGCAAGTGTTTGAGGGATACAGGAAATGAATGAATGAATGCGGAGAAGGGCAGCTGCCATCTGATTGGATGGAAGGAGATGGAAGAGGCCACAATGGTTGAACCTGGAGAAGAATGACATTGGGGAAACTAGGGGTCAAAATTCCTCCTCCCTTCCTTCCTGTGAGTCCCAGGTCCCTCTGCCACGCTGAGCCCTCTGTAACATGCATGGGGTGCAGCAATGCACTTAATGAATTTTTATTGAGCATCTATTATGTGCCCGGCACTGTACAAAGCTGTGGGAATATATCCGTGAAGAAAAATCAGACCAAACTACTTATCCATTCTAGTATAAAGAGGATAGAGTTGCTGTCCTCTGAACTCAGAAAGGGAGACAGGTAAACACTCACAGCATAAAGTGTCACCAGGGCTGACCCGGGTCCTGGTACAGGGAACAGTGAAGCAGAAAAGGAGACAGGCTCGGGGCTAGGTGTGAGGACTTTCAAGAAAAGTGTCATGAAGGAGGCCACATCTCAGCTGAAGTTAAGGCTATAAAATCATCACTGGCCTTAAACACAGAGATGCTTTTCACCTTCCCCCAGTGATTGGATTTTCATTTAGGGTATAAAAGGGTAGTTTCAAAGATAGGTCCTTATGCTGATGAACACAGATGAATTTCTGTGTTAACTTTAGCAGGTAATAAAATTTTTAATTAAACATCTGCTGGGTTACAAAAGGCAGCCATCATGAAAAAATCATCTCTGTCATTTCCTCTTGAAAATGGCCAGTTTCAAAAATGGTCAAATAAATGGAAGAAAAGAGCTGAAGAAAATGTAAGGGAGAATCTTTCCATCCTCCCTCTCAGCCAGGATGGAGAGATTCAGCACAGAGAATCAGGAAATGCTTTTTCTGCCTCCTTTCTCTCCATCTTCCTGGTGAAGGCATCTATTTTCTTTGGGGCTACCTGTGAAAAGAACTTGAGATCAGCCCATTAGTGGGATTCAGGAAAATTCCAGCACTTACGGTGGACTAGAGGAGAAGGGGACGAAAGGAACTTCAATGTCAGGGCAGCCACGGGACTCGTTTGGTTGCAAATAACATAAACTCAACTTACACTGTCAACTTTCAGGGGTGGGTGGATCCGGGTGCTCGTGACATAATCAGGAACTCAGCTCTTTTTCCTCTGTCTTCCTCTGGGGTGGTTTTATTCTTGGGAGACATACCCAGGTCCTTGCAAAGTAGCCCCTGCTGTCCCAGGCACACATCCTGCCAGCTGAGCAACCACAGTCTTTTCTAATCTTACCCCCAGGATTGGCTCTGATTGGCCTAACGTGGGTCACATGTCAATCCCTAAACCAGTCTACATGGTCAGGGGAATAGGCATTCTCTTTGGTCAGGCCCCAGTCACACGTCCACCAAGGGTCTGGAGTCTGCCCTTCTTGAACCACAGGGATTGGGAGTGGACAATGGTAATTCCTAAAAGTCAAGCTAAAGGTCAAATACCAAAATAAGGATGCAGGGATGCTGGGAAGACCCAAACCTCAGCCATCCAATAAGACTCCTGAGAGTTTATCTCTAGTGGGGACAACATGACTCCACAACCGTGTGAGCCTAGAATTCCAAGGGAAGGAGTGATTCTTGGTGCAACGTGGTGTCTAAAATCTGAGACTTGCATTAGTCGAGTGCCCTTGACCGTGCATATTTAGCTGAAGAGGAACAAGCTGTGGGTATAACATGGAGAACCATGTCCCCAAGCACAGTGCCTCCATGGAGTTCATCTCTTGCTAAAGCACATGGTCGAGGTCAGGAGCCACCCCTTCGTTAGCTGCTGTGCTGACCATGAGGATGGACAGCTGCAGTTGCTAGAGCGACCAAAGGGATCTGCCTCCCAGCACAGATGGACCAGCAGAGTTAGAGGCTTGCCCCAGGTGAGGCATGGCAAACTGTGGCCACGGAGGTTGTGTGCGGTAGGGAGTGATGTATGTGCACATGTAAAACCCCTGAATAAAATCCAAGTGTGTATTAGAAAGCAAATGCAGGCGGGAGGGTGGTAATATCCATAAGCCACTCGTCTCAGGTAGGCATTACTCTGAGTACCGTATGGGCACCATTTCTTTTAATCCTGACACAGCTTCATGAACTAGGAATCACAATCCTTTACAGATGAGGAAACTGAAGTTCAGAGAGGTATTGCACTTGCCCAAAGTCACACAGCAGGAAGTGACAGCGCCAGGATTTGAACCCAGGTCTCTGGCACCACAAAATCTCTGCTTCCATCACTTCAATATAGTCTTGCCCCACCACCACCACTAGGTAAACACTTAGCACCTGTGCATAGTGAGGCACTGGACCATACCGTTACAGAAAAAAGAATCATCCCTGGTCCAGAAGTAGATGTTTTGGTGCTGCGGGCCTGGGTTCAGGTCCGGTTGCCCCTGTTTTGAGCTGCTGGCTTCAGGCGAGTTAAATCATCCATAGAAAGGAAACCGTAACATCCTGACCACAGGGTAACACACATGTGGATATGTTTGAACACCAGCGAGTGCTGCACGGATGTAAATAACCACAGAGAATAACATCCTGTGAAGAGAAGGCCCAATTAACGTATTAAATATTTTTCGGGGAGGAGATGGTTTGTGTTGATACCACAACAATTTTCTCAGCAAGAACAATACCATCTGCCTGCAAATATTGTGATGTGAGAAGGAAGAAACAATCTTTATCCAATTATCTTCCTTATAAAGATGTACTGAAGTACAATTAATTCTGTAACTCTCCCATAATATTCTCTTAATTAGTGGTAAAAATAGGCATTTCTTCCCAGTCCCTCTGCTATTATACTAAACGCTGCTTCTCCATTTGTAATATGCTAATATACTGGTAATTAAAAGCTTCAAGATTCAGTTTAATGAGTGCGTTCATTTTGTTGAGGATAATTACGTCTCCTACCCACTATTCTGGAGTTCCCAGGCAGAGTCGGGGAGGGGTGGGGTAACAGACACAGAGAGAGAAGAGGAGTCCCTCCCCACTCTGGGGGTTGGCCCCTTCTGTAACTGTCTCCTCAAGACTGTGAGGGTGTAAGTTTGGGGGCTTCTCTTGTCTCCTTTCTGAAAAGGGCAGAGTTCTCATGGTGTGAGCATGTGTTCTTATTCTTATCCTGTGCCCTTGGACCTGACACTTTGCTCTTCCCAACTCCCCTGCCTCCACCCTACAGTGTACAGCAGAGACCACCTGATACAGAGTTCTTAGCCTTAGCCCTGCCGACATCCGGGGCTGTCCTGTGTGTCATAGGACACACAGCAGCGTCCCTGGCCTCCACCCACCTCCACCATGACCACAAATCTCCCCAGACCCTCAGCTGTCTCCTGGGGAAAGCAGGGTGGGAAAATCCCCCCCCCCAGTTGAGAACCACTGATCTAACATAAAATGATTAAAAACAATTGAAAAGTCTATTCATAGAGGATGGATTAAATAAATCATGGCACATCCCTCCAGTGAAACAGCTTCAGCAGTTACAAAGAGTTAGGTCAGCCCTATACAAACAGATATGGAACAGCCTTCACAAAAATGAAAAGTCCAGAACAGTGTATATGGGAAGCTAATTTTTGTGTTTGCCATATTTGCATTTATTTATTTACTTGCGCGTAGGATATCAGTGAAAGGACATAGGAAAATTGTAAAAGTCATCACCCCCTGGGAGGGTATCTTACCCCAGGCAGGTTTATAACAAATTACCACAGACTGAGTGGCTTATAAACAACAGAAATTGATTTCTCACAACTCTGGAGCCTGGGAAGTCCAGGACAAAGGTGCCAATAGATTCAGTGTCTGGTGAAGACACATTTCCTGGTTCACAGACAGATGTCTTTTTGCCGTGTCTTCACATGGTGAGAAAGGCAGAGAAGCTCTCTTAGATATTTATTTATTTAATTAATAAATTTATTTATTAATTAATTAATTTATTTATTTTAAGAGACAAGGTCTTGCTCTGTCCCACAGGTGGTAGTGTAGTGGTGTGGCCATAGCTCATGGTAGCCTTGAACTCCCGGGCTCAAGAGAGCCTCCCACCTCAGCCTCCCCAGTAGCTGGGACTACAGGTGCACGCACCACAGCGCCCACTCCTGGGCTCTTTTATAAGGGTGTTCAGCACATTCATGAGGACTCTGCTCTTATGACCTAATCACCTCCCAAAGACTCTCCCTCCTAACAGCATCACTGTAGGGGCTAGGCTTTCAAACATATGAATTTGATGGGAGCATATTTAACATATTTAATCCACAGCACAGGGTAACCGGGTAGCTGGACATTGACATGAGAGGGACACTTGTCATGTTTAAATTTTTGCATGAATTTTGTTCCATGGACATGCATTACTTATTTAAAGAGTAAATATAATTTAAAAAAAACATCTAGCCCGTTGTCTGGCTTGGAACAGCCTCAGATTCTACTTCCATTTGCTTCTCAGGGAGCCTCTCAGACAGGAAATTTCTTTATGTGTCACATTCTGTCGTCTTGAAGCATATCAATAACTGTCATCTTGAGAGTGGTTTCCAAGCCCTGCAGACTGACGTGCAGGGCCAGGCCCAGACAGAGGAGCTGGGGTCTATGGCTGGGGAATGTCAGGTCCCTGAGTCTAAGATGACTTCTCAAGTCCTCTGTGACATTTCCCAGCCACGGCTGAAACAGATCACAGATATACAAACGATAAACTGGGGGAGGGAGGTGGACTTGTTGCATTATAGAAAGGATTTAAAAACGACTGCTTCAAAGAGCGACCCCCTTGATGGAATAAAAATATGGCTTGCCTGAAAAGAAGTGTGATTATTTTTCCCTTTTTAAGTCTCCCTCCAATGATAGACCTTTAAGTCCTGCCTCACATATGGGTCAGACTATGGGTAATTTAAATAGCCATTCAGTCTTTCTGGAATCAGTCTCCTTATTTGTCATTAATAACCAATCAAGTCAGAGCCAGGCCCATATCGTCCAGTGTGTCTGGCACAACTCTGCAGAAAACGATGACTTATTATATAAGAGACAAGACCTCATGATAAAATAAAGTGGAGGAAAACTGGCTTAAAGGAAGTTGGATATGTTTCTTTATTGCAGGACTTCTCAGAACCTTTACTGAGAGTGATACAATATTTTTTCTTGAAAAATGAATGTGTGGGGTTTCCCCTTTCTGCATTTTCTGGGGTCCTTGTTCCTAGAAGGCAGGAAGGCCCGTGTGTGCTTCCTGGCCCTGGAAGGAAGGAGGGAAAGTAGGCCAAATCAAAGTCTCTGCCCTAAGTGAGTCAGGTATGACATTGTGGGAATATGCCATGTCTTCTAGCAACAGCAAGAGGGGAATGAATTTTAAAGCCACGGAGGGAGATGAAAGAATCTGCAAAAGCAGAGACAGAAGATGTTCTGGGGCCTCAGTGCCCTGCAAAGTGAGGATAATCTCACTTTTAAATTCAGGATAATCTCCTTTTTTTTTTTTGGCCGGGGCTGGGTTTGAACCCACCACCTCCAGCATATGGGGCCAGTGCCCTACCCCTTTGAGCCACAGGCGCCACCCGGGATGATCTCCTTTTTTAAGGTCCACACTTTAACATCTGCTGAGTCCTTTTTGCCGTGTACCATGATTGATTGGCAGGTTCCAGGGATTAGAGTGTGAACATCTTTGCGGAGCCACTCTGCCTACCACAGACCCCAGACTCCTCGCTCATAATTTCAAAACACTGACCTTCCTTCCAATCACCCAACGCCACACATCAGCCTGGGCTCGGCATCCTGCATCCACTCTGAATGAGTCCCAGCTGTCCTGGTCTCCAAATGTCTGCCCTGGTCTGGAACAAGCACACCCACTCCTGCTAATTAAATTGGGGCTGCATCTTCTGTCTCTGGTTTTGCAGATTCTTCCATCTCCCTCCGTGGCTTCAAAATTCATCCCCCTCTTGCTGTTGCTAGAAGACATGTCATTCCCACGATATCATACCTGACTCACGCAGGGCAGAGACTTTGATTTGGCCTACTTTCCCCCTTCCTTCCAGGGCCAGGAAGCACACACGGGCCTCCCTGCCTTCTAGGAACAAGGACCCCGGAAAATGCAGAAAGGGGAAAAACCCACATTCATTTTTCAAGAAAAAAAATTCTTATTTTCATCTCAAGAATCTCAATGGATTATTGCACAGCTAACAGCAACTACGCTGCAACTGCCCCAATATACCATTTGTCAGGCGTTGAGTAAACAACATGAGTGAGAAGTCGGGGGACACTGCGGGGGCTGCCCTCATCCCTCTGCCAAACTTTCCCAGAGCCACCTGGGGAACCATTACCAGTAAAGGCTGATTCCAGGGGCCCCACCTCAGATCTGCTGAATCAGACCGTTGGCCAGCAGGGCCCAGGAATCTGAATTTTTTTAATGTTTCTCTCCCCCCCCAATCAGGTGACTCTTCCACACATGATTTAAAGGGTGTGGGAAGACGGATATGGCTAAGTGGCCATGACAGCTCTTCACTGTTGGCCTAGAGGACCTCCCTCAACCAGACTAGAGCTGAAAAGGTGGAATTGCATCATGCTCCAGAGCCCGGGTTTGGGGGCCAGGTGGCCCTGAAACTGCCAAATTCGTCCATTGTCTTATCTTAGGCTGCTTTCTTATCTGTAAAATGGGGATAATGGGAGTTCCCTCTACCTAGGGTTCTTAGGGGAATTAGGGGGGCATTTCACCTAAGTTGTTCCACTTGTAAATGCCTATAGCAGGTAAGAGTGCATTTAGCTACAAAGCCCCAGAAGCCAGTTCTTACTGGAGATGGATCAGCGGCTCAGCAAGGTCAAAACAGAAGCCATCAGTCAGCGTGAGGCAGGGCTTCCCAAACTCAGCCGAGCATACAGATTACCTGGAGATCCTGTCGGAATGCACTTTTAGGTGCAGTTGGTCCAGGGTGGGGCTTGTATATCTATCCACCTGGCCCTCAGATCACACTTTGAATAACAAGACACTTGGTCTTTTTATCACGGCTACAAAATGGTTGCTCTGCTCCGGCCATCACATCCGTAGGCAAGGCACAAAGGGGCATGATACAGGGCTCATGCCAGCCACATCTCTGCCTTTTATCTAGGGAAAATAAAGCTTTCTCACCAGCTACCAGAGCAGACATCCTCATAGGTTTCATGGCTTTAAATTGGGTCTTGTAGCAGCCACAGCCCAGCAGGAAGCTGAGAAAATGAAAAACAAGATTGTTGTGATGAGCTTAAAGTTTAAGGCTTAAGCCAGTCGTGATTCACTCAGAGCTGGGCATACGGCCGCCCAGCATAAAATCAGGTTCATTTTGCAAGAAGGAAAGGACAGATACTGGGTAGCAAACAACAGCACTCAAGCCACACTTCACTGCTTGTTTTATGGGTGAGGCACTTCTCACAAAGTGAGCTCTCAATAAATGGTTGCATTTCATCATCAGCATCTCATTAATATGTATCAAGAGGACAAAATGCAAATTGCCTCCTGCAACAACCCCACACAGAACAGGGATGGGGGTGGGAGTAGCGCCGTCTCTGGTTTCCCTGAGGACTGGCCTCCTGGGCTGCACCGAACCTGCAGGGCGTGGGACCAGCCCAAGGAAGGCGTCTCTGTCTCAGCTAGTCAGTATCTGAGCTCCCTGACATCCCACAGTCACAGAGGTAAATAGCCTCAGGTGCCTCGCTGTCTTTGTAGCTCCCACCTCCTGGAGAGGGCAATTCCCAACTCCACCATCTGCTTGCCCTCTTCCTTGACCCCTGCCTAAGACTTGGCCCTCCTTGAGGCTGTTTCAAAGAAAAAGCTGCTGCTTTCTTTTGAGTTGTTTGGGGAGGGAGATATCGATCAGACTCACTTTGTGAATTTCACCAAAAAGGGTGGATCTGTAAGGCTTCCGTTTCCAGGGTTAAAAAGCTGAAACCGCAGAGAACCTGGAGGCTATGGAGCGGAGCTTCAACTGCCAGCCTCCTGGTCTCCCCTCCTGTTGGAAGCCCCCTGATCTTCTAGGGCCCACTGAACAGTGCCCTGGTTAATTCTGACCTCACTGCAACTTGTCCTTTTGGTTTTGTTTTTAGCTGAGCTTCTACCCTGAGTAATATTGCATCGTGGTTGTTATCAAAAAGCAGAGGACCAAAAAGGTGAGTCCTGAAAGTTGAATCTGAAGTTGTCAACCCTAGAATTTTGTGTTTAGATCTGGTCAACAAGCTATCACTGGGTTGGAGTTTTTATAAACAAAAACACCCTTCAAGAGGCAACTATAGGAATAAAGAAAATTTAACAAGATTTGGAGTCCAAAGGCCTGAGTTCATATTCTGGTTTTTTCCATTTCTTCATTCTGTTATAAAACCAAGTCAGTGTCACTGACTCCGTCTACGTGGATACTGGTGACAGGATAATAACCAGCACTTGAGAGAAGGATGGGTAGACTGTTCTGACTGCTTTACATGCATGAATTCATTTTGCAACAACCCCGAGTTACCGCCATCCCCATTTTTCAGATGGGGACATGGAGGTACAGAGAGCTCAAGTAACTTGCCCAAGGTCACACAGCTAATAAGCAGCAAAGCTAAGATTCCAACCCAGGCACCTTGGCCCTGTGGCCCAGCTTGTTTCCATTCTGTCCAGCTGCTCTTTGCAGCCTAGAAAGTGCTACACAACATGGGATGTGATTTTAATATCACAGAGAGGTTATGCGACCTGCCCAAAGAGGCAGAAACCACCTACCTTCCAAGGCCAAGGAAAACACAAGCAGGCAGCTCCTCTGTGAATTCCTCCCCCTCCCCTTCCACAGCCCAAGTTAACCACAAACAGCCCCCCCTGAGGAGCCTCATCGCTAGTCCCCACCCACACTGAGCGCAGTTCCGGGGGCCCATAACCTCCAATCAAGAGCACAAGCTTCTGTTCATCCCACTGGCAGGAAAACCTGTTCAGCAGTTTGCTATTTTCTTTTCTGCCAAGCTGCAGGGGTGATGCAAAGAACAATTTCTTTTCTTTGCTTTTCTTTTCTTTTTTTCTCTCTCTCTTATTAATATATAATTACCCTTCCTCCCTCACCCTGGTAGAATGTGTGCTTTTTAACGCTGAGTCTCTTTTAAAGGAGGGAGCTCATAAATGCATTAATGTATACATGATGTATGTGTTTATGGTTTAATAAAAATATATAAATATAAAAATAAAAGGGGGAATATGGGTGAGATGTAGTTTTAATGCTCTAAAGAAACCTTATTTGGTCCCTGGAGGGGAGAGTGAGCAGAGACGGATACAGCGTGTGTGACACTGATTGTTGTTCCTCGGGAAAGGCTGTTATGAATCAAAAATTAAAGGCAGGGGATGGGGAGAGAGGCAGAAAGCCGGAGTGGTGTGACTGAGTGCCCTCAGCCCTCCCTGAAGTTACTGGCCTTACTAAAAGCAGCCCCAGGGGGGCGTGTGTCTGTCCATCTGGAGGTACGGGATGTTCATTCTGTGCCAAAACTCCAGCGGCTCTCAACCAACGTGTTCATTGCTGCTCAGGTGTGCATTTGAAAATGATGAAAGTGTACATAATCTGTGGGAAGAGAAAAAAGCCCACAAAACCAATATTCCCTGGTGCTGTTAGCAGGGCAGATCCGACGAGGGCCAGCCTGTGCAACGGAATCTTAATTGAAGGAGGTTTGGAAAAAAAGGGCCTTGATGGGAGAATTAGAAAGATGAAGGAGAACCTTGCCCACACAGTGTATATTAGGATGGCACATAAACCTATGTAGGAAATATCCTAGAAGCATCACAGTGATGGTGTAGATGGTGAAGATTGCCAGATACCCCACTTTGCATACACGGGGCTGCTTGTTAACTTTCAGCCATCGCCATGCCACCCAGCTTGCTAATATGAACGGGTATGATGTTACTGCATAAAGAGTCATTATAACCAAACCTAACATTTGCTGGAGAGCCAGACTGTTCTGAGCACTTCGCTAATCTATACTTCATGTTCGCAACAACCCCAAAAGGTGGGTGCTCTTAATATATCTCCATTTAGCCACTGAGGAAACTGAGGCACAGAGAAATACATTACTCGTCCAAGTCACTCACTAGAAAATGTCAGGTTCTAACCCAAAGACTGGCTCCAGAGCCCACAGTTTCAGTAATAATCAGAACAGCAGGAGTTTTGCATGTGGCTGAAAGGACAGCCTTTAGAGTCAGACTGACCTGGGTTCAAATGGCAGATCTGAGACCCTCGTTTTTCCTGCAGAATCACAGCATTTTAAACCTTGAAGAATCATTGGAGATGGTCTATTCAAACTCCTTAATTTCGTAGGTAGTACAGAAACTTGGGAGCATAAGGGAAGGCCTTGCCTGAGACCACTGCTGTCCTGCTCAGGACTGGGCCAGCATTATCTCATGCTTACTTGTCTAGGGCCTGACCAGTGGGGACCACCACCTGCCCCAGTGCAGCCTGCAGCTCAGCCCTGGGGTTCTGCAGCCTGACTGCCCAGACCTGGAAAAGGGAGTCGATGGTGCAGGAGCCCGAGTGGCGCCAAGGACTCTGACCATCACAGCAACCATTGAAGATACAAGGAATCTGGCTCTTGCACTCTGGCTCTTGGTTTGATCAAAATTACTGCGAAGCCAAGGAGGGAAACGTATAATTAAGTTACACCCAGCTCGAAGGAAGCTACTCATAAATCCCCTAAAAGTTTGATCTTAAAACAAAACACTTTTCGTCATTGATAAAATAAAGATAATAATAGTACCCACCTCGTCATAAAATGAAGACTAGCAAAGTGTTCAGAACAGTGTAGCTTTCCAATAAATGTTAGGCATGGTTGTCATGGCTCCATTACAGAGTAATACACTGTCTGTTCATATCAGCAAGCTGGGTGGCATAGAAATGGCTAGAATGGTTAACACCCAACCAGGAACATGCAAAATGTGCTCTCTGGAGGCCCTGGCTTCCTAATGATGGCTGATAGAGTACAGTGCCCGAGCCAAGCAGGGTCTTCTACTAAGGACCTAGTAAATAGAACGCAGCCCTCACAGCACACTTACAGTGATGAAGCTTAGCTTTTCCTCCACCTCCCCACTTTGCTGCTACAGGAACCGCAGCACAAGCAGGTTGTATAG
Source organism: Nycticebus coucang (assembly GCF_027406575.1). Taxonomy (NCBI): domain Eukaryota; kingdom Metazoa; phylum Chordata; class Mammalia; order Primates; family Lorisidae; genus Nycticebus; species Nycticebus coucang. The sequence goes on along the minus strand of NC_069800.1, from coordinate 56,838,588 downwards.
CTTACCCAACCTGAACAGTGAACAAACAGCCTTGAACCCAGACAGTCTGGCTCCAAAGTCCAGATATGTAACCCCTATGCCACACTGCTTCTTGGGACCACAGGTGAATTTATATTTCAGGAAACAGCTTCAGGGAAGGCTGCACCGTCATATCCACCACACTCATTGCCTGCTTCCTACCAAACTGATTCTTTTTTCCTCTTTGTTTTCATCACTTTATCTGTCTTATTTTTTAGACAGAAAAAAATTAATCCTGAATGAAACCAAGTTTTGTTGCCAATGAGACTGAGTTGCCCACAACTGAAAGCATATAATTAGGGGATGTTAACTCCGGGTGGTTCTTCCCTCTCCCCCAATCCCAAACCAAAAATACACTAACATTTGCAAAAAAGAATTCATCTTTACCTAAAACTATAATTAAGAGGCTGCTGGCGGTTACCTTGGTGACACTTAAAAAAAAAAGTCCTCACTACAGCTCCCCACTCTGGATAATACAAACTTGGCAGCCAAATAAGTCAACAGGTTGCCCAGGAAACTGTTTCCTTGACAACCATGAAGATGGAAGGGGAAGAAAGAGTTGGGGAAATGTCAGAGCAACAATGCTATATGAAAGAAGAAAAAGGCCTTTTGGCATGGCTGAGCAGCTTCCCAACTTGTACTGAGCAGCAGTGCAGAGAACAAAAATGGCTCTGTACATGAGGAAGCCAGCTGGAGGATGTGCTGAGCCCGCCAGGTGGATCTCCATCGGCAAACATGGAGCAGTGTGCACCAAGCACCTACGATATGCCAGCACCATCCATGTCCTCTGGCTCCCATCTTGGATGGTTCTCTGCAATCTGCAACCTTGGCCAGATAAGCCAGGAAGCCTGGAAATGACAAATTCAATGCAGAACTATTTTCTGAAATTTCAGTGTCTGAGGTTCTCCCTCGGACACTTTCCCGCCCCCCCCTTTCTAGCAAAGCCAGCTCTGTGCTTTCTGGCCTGGGTTGCAGACAAGGGGAGAGAGTGATTGCAAGAGAGAAAAAGGTGAAACTTTGTTTTCAAAGGCCATCTAACTCATGGATGGGATGTGGCCATGTGTCTTGGGATGCCAGGGGAGCAGAAAGGGGTGTCTCTGAGGGACACAAGTTGGGAGAGGGAAGGCTGACCCCACGGCATAAAGTAACTCCTTGAGCAGGAGTCCTAGATTCTGGGCCTTGGCCAGCTGTATGTGTCTGGGAGAGAGTCGTGCCCCTAGAAATGAATGGACACAGGGTCTCAGTCTGACCAAGAGCAGCCAGGAGGGAAGCAGCAGACCCAGATGGCTGGGACAATGTGTGTATCCACAGTGACCAATGTGGACAGATGACAACAGGGTCCAGGCCAGGCCTTTGGGGCTACAGAAGACCCCAAATCTTTCTCCACTTAAGAACAACTAAAGTGCGCCTGAAGTTGATTTTTTAAAAATGAAACAATGTTCCTTTTCTAGTCTTCTAAGTGTTATGGACAGAGAACCACACTTTCCAGGCAAAATTTTCGGTTCTGCATGTTCCCAACTACTTGAGAAGTTCCCGGGGCTAAATTCTGCAGAGAAAAGAAGGGAGGGAGAAAGAGCCATACAGAGGCTTTTAGAACTGAAAATTCCAAATCTATTTTCTCTTCCACAAAATTCGGTCGCCCTTGGCCCAGCCAGTTTTGTCACCGTGCACCTTGTCCAAACAAGCTTGCGATCAAATTATTCTCTGATTATCAATGAGGGTGCAGTGGCGAAGCCAGGGATGTGTCTTTCCATAGGCCCAGCTGATGCTGACAAAAGTACAAACTGATCTGACACTACACACATCACTAGCACATGTGACGGGAGCCATAAAAACTTGCATTTGTGCTGCGCAAAAGGCCATTTATTTGCTTTTTCCAAAAATTTTGTGTGGTCGATACTCATTTTACCCATGAGAAAACCAAGGTGCAGGAGAGGTAAATCCTTGCCCAGGGTCCCCGAGCCAATTCAGCTGCAGGGTTCAGAACCAAGGCTGGGTCTTCATCAGCCCAAATCTGCCCATATCTTTCTCCCTGTGTGCAATACCTCTCTCCTTTTCTCTGCATCTATTTTTCTCCTATTTTCGTTTCTCCTTTCCCATTGTTTTCATTCCACTTCTTTTTTTTTTTTTTTTTTTTTTTTTGCAGTTTTTGGCCCAGGCTGGATTTGAACCCACACCTCCGGCTTATGGGGCCAGCGCCCTACCCCTTTGAGCCACAGGCGCCGCCCTTCATTCTACTTTTTAGTTTAGTTTAGTTTTGTTTTGCCTCTCAAACCCTCCAGTGGGTTCTCAACTGGTGTGATCCTCCCCTGCCCCAGAATACATTTGGCAATGTCTGAAGAAATTGCGGGTTGTTACACCGAGAGGGGATGCCGATAGCGTAGAAACCAAGGATATAGCTCAGCAGCTGATAAGGCGGAGGACAGCCCCGCACACGGAATTATTCAGCTCCAAATATCAACAGTGCCACGGTTGAGAAACCCTGCTACCATAGGAGAATAAAAAGACGTTATGCATGGAAAGCACTTGGAACTGGACCTGCCAGGGAATAAGTCACCATGACTCCTGTTAATAATGTTGTTCACAGCACTATTGCAATGGAAAAGTCTGGGTTACTCACAACAACAGCACTTGCAGGCTTTGGTTGTGAAGTTTATTCCTTTAATAAGAATTCATTGACTTCTTTTCATGGCAAAGGCTGCAGGGTCCACAAAGGAGTTAAATGTCTTGTTTTGTGGACAAGGTCACACAGTGGCCTTGAAGAGTACAACCCAGGATGTAATTTCCAAGAGCACTGGGACAGGGGTCCTAGAAGGCTCTTTCTCTAACCTTGGGAGCAAGCGGTATGTTGTTAAATTCTTTCTTCCCAGATGTCAACAGGTATTCCCTGGGGAAAAGGAAAAAAAAACAAAAAATGACATTCAGGAATCTAAAATACAAAGCACCAAATCAAAGAATCTCAGGTCTTAAAAACAACCGAAGGGAGGCACCTATGGCTCAAAGGAGTAGGGTGCCGGCCCCATGTGCCGGAAGTGGTGGGTTCAAACCCAACCCCGGCCAAAAACTGCAAGAGAAAAAAAAAAAAAAAACAACCGAACATCAATTATTTTGCTCAACTATCCTTTTTTTCCCTTTACACCTATAACCAAGGAACAAAAGAGAGCCTGGAAGGTTAGGGAGATGAATTTAATGTGCATATTTAAAAGCCCCTTGGAAGGTGAAACTAACCTAACGGGAGATGATCCTGTGAGAGAGGTCTAACAAGGCTGGAGGAGAGGAGAGAACTGTTCAGCTTCTAAAAACATGAGCTAAAAATACCCTTGCCACATGTCATTCAAAGGGCTGTTAAGACAATACTATGATCAGGCTGCAATTGATGCATATTTCCCCCCAGTGATTAAACATGGCCTGATTTTTAAGCACCAAACATCTGCCTCCAGGTTGGTCTCGAAAAACCGCTCTTTAATTTCTATTTTTGATTGGCATACCAGGGGATCCCAATCATAGCTCCTTTATCCCCGGTGCCTAAAATCAGATGCTAAAAGGAGTAGCTGGAAGGAGGCGAGGGAAAAACAAGGAGAGAGTCGAGGTGGCAATAAAAGAGGCTTCTAAGCAGAGGCAAGGAGGGTACCAGCTCCTTCTACTCAGCTCTTTCTCCCAAAATCAATAAGTGGGAGGGAGGGCTGGATCAAGGAGATAAAATGAGGACAGCCTGTGGCTCTGAAAATAATTAAATATTCCCCCTTCACATTGAGAGGGAGGGCAGAATAAATAGCTCAATGTAATCAGGCAAAGCTTTCTAGGGACCTGGACGAGATTTTCAATGAATGTGAGCAAAACGCTTCCGCTTAAGTCTCCCACCCACCCATGGGGCTGAGCTGAAGGTGAATTCTGTGGAAGCCAAAAGATGGATGTGCATCAGAGCCTGAGTCTCTCTGGGGAGAAGAGGGGGCGTCCGCCTTTTTTGGGGGGAAGGCATGATGGAAATGTTCTAAAATTAGATAGCGATTGATGATGGTTGCGCAACTCAGTAAATATACTTAAAAAACTGCAGAATTTTTGCACTTTAAAAGGTGAATTTTATGTATGTAAATTAAATTTCAATAGAACTGCTATTTAAAAAAGAAAATAGATATAATTGGGGAATTACTCTAAATACTTTTCTTCTTTAAAAAAAGACGGGGAAGGTGTTTAGACATAAGGACTCTGCATTTAAATCCTGCCTCTCCTGGCTTGTAGCTGTGAGACGCTGGGAACTTATTCAATCTCCCTGAATCTCAGTTGTTGCATCTGTAAAGTTGGGGTGTTAAAAGCCTGCTTCCCTGATAGGGCTACTGAGGGGACTGAGGAAGGTGTTGCTTGTGAAGAGCCAGATTCAGGGAGGTACTCTGAGCTGTACAGGAGAAGTGAATGGATGGCCAACAACTCTGATGACAGGACTCGTAAGCCCATGGGGCAGTGTGTCGACACAGACTCCTCCACCATCAGTTGACTTCGAGATACCACACGAATGACAGCAGCTGGCATTCACAGAGCACTTGCTGTACATGAAGCATCTCATGCCCATATCTCACTAAATCATGATTTCAACACTTGGAGGCAGCTACTATTATAATTCCATCTTACCCACAGACATAGAAGTGTCGTCACTTGCTCAAAATCACCAAGATAGTAAGAGGCTGAGCCAGTTCAACTCCAGGCAGGCTGGTCCCTGAGATGGAGCTGGCTTCTCCAACTTCTACCAGCTTAAGAAAGCATGTTGGAGGGCGTGCCTGTGGCTTAAGGTGTAGGGCAGCCCCATATACTGGAGGTGGTGGGTTCAAACCCGGCCCTGGCCAAAAACTGCAAAAAAAAAAAAAAAGAAAGAAAGAAAGAAAGCATGTTGGTAAATATCCAGGAATTCTGGCTATTAAATGCATGAGAATTTTATAAAGAGGTTATTAAATCATTCATAGTAACCATGGTAGAAATCAGCTGTGATGTGAGTATTTGCACCGCGGAAGTCAGCAGGTGTTTTGTTTTATTTTGTTTTTTTTAATTTTTATTAGTATTAGATCATAGCTTTGCTGGGCTCTTTATGCTACCGCTGCCTCCAGCTGGTTTGCTAGCACATCATTAACCACCACACTAGGAGGGTACCTTTGGGTCCTTCTTTCATGGCACTTTGGGATTATACTATGTTTCTAAATCCATGAAAATCAAACACAACTGTGAAGTAATATTCAATAATTGTTATTTGCAATTGATGATGATCAAAACAGCTTCCCGGGGTGACAAACCCCAGGGCCTGAGTGGACAGCAGGCAGACGCTCTGAGTTCTAGCTGGCCCCCTTTATCTCAAAAGATAGCAGCCCCAGGAGTGGGTAGCAGGTAGGCTCCCTAAAGCGACCCTGCATCTCCATGGCAACAGACAGCAGCTATTGCCCCATGGACTTTGGGGACAGGGACTCTCTGCCTCATTCCACAGACTACGATTCCGCAGATTCCACACACCCCCTCCCCCCAGGAGTAGGCAAAAGCTTTTCGCAGTTTCCACATGGAGATGATCTGGAGGCGGAAATTAAGTGGGTGTGGATCATGAAGCAAGTGAAACTTCAAAGTAAAGTCTGACAGAGCCCAGTGCTTTGCATAAGAAAAAAATAATAAATGTTTCATGAATAAAGGAATAAATGAGTAAGTGAGTGAACAAGAGAGTCCTGCTGATACGCAGAGTTTTGCAAACTCATTCTCAAGCTTTCAATCAGGGGTTGTGAAGTTAATTAATTTCATGAGTGGCCCCACTGGAGGGCTCCTGCTTTTATACCCTTGGCTGCAGTTTTCATGTTCTTCTGTTCCTGCCACTGGGCTTGGGCCTGTGACTTGCTTTGCCAGTGGGGTACCTTAGCTAATTTGAAGTCAGCAGAGCTTGGTGCTCTCTGGGACCATGCCACCACCATGGAACAGCCCCAACTGTGAGGAGCGCAGTGGTGCACAGAGGAGAGACAGGTAGGCACGGCCAAGGCCACGCATGACCACCTGTCCCTGGCCAAACTGCCAGCTGACCACAGACCCATGAATGGGACCAACAGAGATCAGCATGATTGCCCAACTTAAAAAAAACTCATGAGAAACAGCTAAATAATAAAAAGTGATTGGGGTTTTTCTCATTATTTTCAAAATTCTCTTTGTTTTTTCAAAATGTTAATTGCATATCTTTGAGGTTTACAACATGATATATTAAAGGACAGATAACATCTAGAAAGACATATATATATAGAAAGTATTATAAAGTGACTGAACAGGTTGTTGTTTGAAACCACGAAGTTCTGGGGTGTTTTGTTAGGTGGCAGTAAGTTACTGATACAGGCCACCTGCTTCAAAATCCTCCAGAAGGCCCAGAGAGGCCTGCTCCTTTATCCCCTCTGGTCTGCCCCCTCATTGAGAATTCTTCTCTGAAGACTCAGGTCAAGATCATCTCCCATGAGGGGAACAGAAATCTGTGCTCCAGTAAGTGAACAAAGACGTTACAGAACACCACCATTCTCTTGGGAAATTCAGTCCCCATAGCTGAGAAAGGCTCAAATTCTGCAGAAACAATACGTTTAATTTCCGTTCCTGCTTTAAAAGATGAGCTTTGCCTGAATCACTGCTGATCTGTCTTCTCCTCGACCTGGATTTCTGCCAGGAGAAGGACCTCAGATAGTCTAGAACACGTGTCTGGGCCTTACCCTGCTTATGGGGTGTCTTTTCCAGGTGCTCCATAAAGTCCCAAGATATGCCAGAACCAACACAGCTAGGACCAGCAGATTCTAAAATATGATTTTCAGACTCTTTCCCAACTGGGGCAAATGAAGACATGGTCTACATTCTCTCTGCTCGAAGCATGCAGGGGATTATTTGGGCGTGTGTTACAAATGCCAATTCCCAGGCCACCATTCCTGGCCTGCTGCACCACAACCTGTGTCGAGCGGGACACCAGGTGCTGCCACTGCACCTTCCATGGGGGACAATGCTGCTCACAGCACCACCTCTCTTGTGGAGCCCATCTGACTCAGCGCTGGTCCCACGGGGGCTTTAAAAGCTGAACATCACCTTCATCTTTGGCGCTATAAAGCTGCAGTCTTCAGCCCACAGGCCTTGGACAAGTACGGTTCGTGGCCTGTCAAGAACGGAACCACCCAGCAGAAGATGAGCAGTGGGTGAATAAGCGAAGCCTCATCTGTATTTACAGCCGCTCCCCATGGCTCGCATCACCTCCCAAGTTCCACCTTCCGTCAGATCAGCAGCAGCATTAGTTTCCCATTGGAGTGTGAACCCTACTGTAAAACACAGGTGCAAGGGACCTAGGGTGCATGTTCCTTTGAGAATCGAATCCCTAATGATCTGAGGTGGAGATGTAACGCTCTTAAATCATCCCTAAACCAGCATGACCCCAGCTCCCAGGTGGTGGAAAAATTGTTTTTCCTGAAATCAGTCCCTGGTGCCAAAAAGTTTCAGGATCTCTCTGGATAACAGCAGAAGAGAAATTCCCCAACCCCTAAAACAGATGCACACATATCTCTCCTCCAGACTTGTGAAAGTCCCTCACTTGTGAGCCCTCCTGTAAAGGTTTGTACCTCTAAGGGCCTCTCAAATGTCCCACTAAGACCCAGGGGTTCATTCATGAGAAGCCCATACTCTTATCAGGAGATTAAAGGTACAAATGGTCCTTTTCCTATCCCAACAGGATAGCTCCTTGCCTGAAAAAAAGAGCCTTGTTGGAAGTAATCACCATGGAAATCATTAACTCAGTTTGTTAACAAGGAAAAAAATCCTAAGGATATTTTCAATTTTTAAAATATCTTTGGAAGCCAATAAACACGAAGCATTTTTCAAGCAAAAGATCCCCTATAGCAGAAGTTAAATTTAAAGTAAAACGCTCTCTGAATTTTAATGATCCCATTTTAAACTTTTAATAAGCCCTAGAAATCCTGTTAATTTAAATTGCTGGCTATATACCAACACCTTCCCTGAAATAATTCACACCTTCAATCATCTCAGGAAATATTTTTTTCAAAAAAAATATGTATTTTTTGAAATTACGTATGTGCTGCTTCTGCTGACACTAGATTTTCTTGAACTGTCTGAACTTTGAGATGAAAAGACAATTGAGAAACAGACCTAGGCTGTGTTTCCAAATGACTTTTTGTCCCCTGTTCATGATAACCTTTTCCCGAGAGAGCTGGTGAGGCTGAAGGTGACTATAATTATGTAGCTACTGGTATTGAAAAGACAAAATCGTGCCTGTTACAGATAAGACACAAGTTTAGAATGTGGGTAACATGCAAATGTATTCTGATTTTTTTCAACTCCTTTCAGAAGAAAAAGGGGGAAAAAAGTCTTGTTTGAAAGGCACTGATAGTAGAGCAGGTTAATTAGAAAAATGAAATGGTTGGGAGGGGGAAATCCTACCTGGCTGTCTCTCTGCCCAAGCTGGGATGAAGTCAACTTTTAAGGACCAGCCCTAACTTCAGAATGTGGCCAAATGGGTCCACGCCAGCCATTTGGAAACAGTCACTTGAGTGACCGTCTGGTGTCTACATCACATCCATCCCCCTGTCCATGTTCTGGGTTTTTGGTTTGTTTTTTTTCTCTCTCTCTCTTCCTGATTTTTCTCTGTACAAACTTTCCTGCCTCTCTCTCAGTTGTGGGGGCTAGGAGGTGATGACCTCACCTCTGACCCCAAAGAGAAGCACCTGAACCAGGCGTGGCCAATCAGCTCACTTCATCCTTCCCCAGATCCTAGTGAATGTTTCAGGGGTGGGCATGTAACATAAGTCAATCGAGTTAGCATTATCAGCCTGGCTCTAAGGACTTTTCCTGGAAAAGAGGTCCTCCCTCTCCACTGGCGAGGCCAAGCTAGAAGCTGCAGGAAGGAAGGCTGGAGCTGCTGGAACCTCCTAAGAACCAACATAGTGGAAGGTGGAGCCGAGAAGAAAAGCGAGTCAGGCTTCATGCACCCTGGATCCAGCCAGACCTGAAACCTCCCAACTTCTAAAATTGAAGAACTAATAAAGTCCTCTTCTTTTTTGTTTGTTTGTTTTTTGGTTTGTTTAACCAAGTTTGGGTTGGGTTTCTGCTGCTTGCAACCAAATGAAACGGCCTACCTGTTCTATTCAAAATCCCTCAGAGTTTTCACAGCAAAGTCACGACAAAGCATATTCCTGTGCAAAAAAAAAAAAAAACTTTGTTAAAAACTGAAGCGGTCTTCTGGCCTAGCTCCTTGTATCTGAGTATGTGAACGGTCTAAACTTCTAAAAGAACATTTCATGTTCTTAGTGACAATCCCAAGGGACTGAGACTCAGCAACCTCCATCCAGAACCAATGTAAGAAGCCCTGTGAGATGAAATTTTGAACACAGATGCAACATACGTCTGTAGGTGGCTTGGGAAATAGTCTTCTGGCTGACAAAAAAAAAACGAAAGAAAGAAAGAAAGAATCCACCAACAAAACCAAAATCCTAATATTAGATTTCATGTGGTACCAAGTAAACTTTTTTTTTCTTATAGCACAAATTGTTTCTATAGAAACGAATGCTTTTCTAGCAACCCAATCTCTATTAGGGTTGCTATGGCAACAGATTGAGAAAATTGGGGAAATGTAGAAAAAGGTAAATGATTGCTCAGTTTCTTTTTCTTTTTTTTTCTTGGAAACCTATGGAGGGCAAATGCCTTTTTACTTCTGAATACCTTAGTACTTGGGGCAGGCTCCGGGAACACATGAGAATATAATTCTAACTCTGTGGCATTCTTGTTCCCCGGCAAGCGTTTCATCAAGTCATTAAATTTTAATTCAAAATATAGCAAGTTTTGTAAGAATCACCCTCTGAAGTTTGTTTCCAGGGACCAGAGGTAGTTGGGAGTGTAGAATAAGAACATTCAGGGCTACAAATGTAGAAGTATCATCATAAGTTCTAATGACCACACACAGGCTATAGACATCGTCCTTTGGAGAGAAATCCTGCATTTGGAGAAAAGTTAATCACATGTGTTTATGAACACTTTACACAGTAAAACCAGCATGCTGCCCCCACTCTTCTGGTGCAAATGAGGATTACACTGAAGAGTGGAGGGGAGAGTGAACCAGACTTAAACACAGTCTCTTCTCTGTTACGGAATCATCTCCATGCAAATAAGGTCTGATGTCTATCTGATAACGAAGGAGAATTCGCACTCAACTCTCACCAACCACAAAGCCAGTAGGATGAAGTGGAAAGAGATTGGAAGCCAGAAAGCTATAATCACCCACTTAGAAATGTGTGACCTTGGAATAGTCATTTCATTGCTTTGAGCCCATTAATTTACTCACATCCGCAAACTGGGGTTAAGAAGATCTGTGTAATGGAGATCCCCGCTGGTATAGAAAGGAGTTATCAACCTCCCTTCATCCTAACCTCACATGTCTTCAGGAGCCAGACAGGTAATGTTGATGAGTGAAACTGGCAGTGTGTGGGGGGCAATAGGGAGTGGTGGGGCCTGTGACAAATTAGAAAGCAGTATGTCCCTATAAAGTTCAAAATTATTTTAACGCCTTGTTTGCAGGCCAGATTCATAATGGTACCTGCCAGCTGAAGCCCCCACATCTGCATCCTCTGTGAAATGTGGAAATTGTGACAAAAAAGTGACAGCTCTGGTGGAATGGAGCTCTGATGGATGGAGTTGAAGCCAAACTACAACCCCTCACCCCTCCTCCTGGCCTCCCTGCTTCTGCTCCACCCCACAGCCCATCCTCAACACACAGCCAGAGGAATCCTTTTATGACAAAAGTCAAATCCTGCCCTCCTCTGCCCCCAGCCTCCAATGACATCCCACATCCTTCCGAATGGAAACTAAAGCTCTGACAGTGACCAAAGGGCCCTAAGTGATCACTCTCCACCCTGCCACCCTCTAGCTATCCTCTCACTCTGCCGGCCACATGGACCCCTCACCCCAATAGCAGAAGAGCACCTAGGTTTGCAGGGGAACAGTCAGTAAAGCCAGAGAGCTGAAGGGCGTGGGAGAGTGGGAGAGCTTGGGGAAGGCACCAGAGCCTGCACGGGCCCAGTCTCCCCAGGGCAGGTGTCAGACGTCAGGCCACTCCTTCTGTATATGTTAGCACCCGGCATGGGCCAGGCACAATGTGCCGGAGACGGGATCTGTGATGGACAGGGCACATGGATCCCTGCCTCCCCGGCAACTTACAGTCTAGCAGGGGAGGCAGACGAGAAATGAGTCAGACAGCAGCAAAATATGCTCTGCAGAAAAAAATAACCCAAGGTGAGGAGTGGGGAGAGGGAAAAGAGGTTTGGTGTTTACAGTAAGTGGTCAGGGAAGGCTTCTCTGAGGAGGAGACGGCTGAGCAGCAGCCTGGTGGAGTGAGGAACCCAGAGAGCTGGGGCTCGTGCACCTGCCTGCTTCCCTCCACTTTCTTTCTCCAGCTTGGCTGGAACCCCACCTGTGCCCAAATACCTTCTGCTTTTAGAGTTGGTGGACCTCACCCTTCCAGGTGAGGGACCTGGCAGAGGAATTTTCTGCCAGCTCACTCCCATCTCTCTCTTCCCTTAGTCAAGTTGCTCCCCATTGAGAGTGCTAATACCCCCTGCTTCTGGGTTGTCTAATCTGGCCCCATTCTCCCCTTCTTTGGCATATACCCACCTTTTACGTGGAAAGGAAATGCACCCAGCCAAATGGGACATTTCCCATCCCGTCCTACAGCTAAACTGCAGCTTTGTGACCAAGTTCAGTGTTGTATGGAAATTCTCAGGATGTTCCGTAAAGAGAGATGCCCCAGCTAGGAAGTGGGATCCTTTTGCCCTTTGCCCTTTTTTTTCCCATTCTGATGCCTGGAATGCAGACACAATGGATAAAGCTGTAGCAGCCATTTGGGGCCATGAGGTAAACTTGAGAGAGGCGGTGCTGAAAAACAGAAGTCTAGAGCCTTAAAAATCAAGAAGTTGTCAGACCTGTCTCAGACTGCCTACTTCTAGCCTTCTTTTACATGAGAGAAAAAGGTGCTTTTATGTGATATGCTCCAGAGCTGTATTATAACTTTCCTGGGCTCTGGACACTTTTGCCTCCACGGCACTTTCCTCCATATAAAAATATACCAAAAATTACATTTTATGACTATCTTAGCATAGAGGCAAACATAATCCAGGTTGGATTCATTATTGTGTATTTATTATTAATATATTCACTTTTCTGGGTGGCGCCTGTGGCTCAGTGAGTAGGGAACCAGCCCCATATACCGAGGGTGGCGGGTTCGAGCCCGGCCCCGGCCAAACTGCAACAAAAAATCGCCGGGCGTTGTAGAGGGCACCTGAAGTCCCAGCCACTCAGGAGGCTGAGGCAAGAGAGATTAAGCAACTTGGGTTGATTTGAATCCTGGTCCATTCAATTGCAAAGTCTAAGTTCTGAACTTTTGATGCTAGGAAAGAGCTATTTTTAGCACACGAAGATGGATCTTGATAGAGCTATTATTATTACTGCAAACAGCTCTGACAGCATAAGAAAATAGACCTGAGAGATGGTAACTGAGCACACTGGACACCTAGCCCTCTGGTAGCTCCTTTTACTTTTAATCTACAAGGTAAACCCAGCCATGAGCTCGCTGCAGGAAATGTTTTAAATCCCCATCTTTTAGGGCTGGATTTACTCATCCAGCTCCACAAAGAAAATAACTCCATTTAGCTTGACAGATTCCACAATGAATAGTAAATTATTTTTCAGGAAGTGATCCTAAAAATAGCATGTAATGGGTCTGCTTACAGATAGCAGAAGCAATAAGACTGGTATGTTCGTTTGAAGGGCACGATGGTGTTTTGAAACATGGAGGCTCTTCTGTGGTCTCGAGAAGAACAAATTGATTTTCCAGATAGCACGATAAATCATGTGGGGAAACAACTTTGGAGCAAAGCCAGCATGAACCTTGAAAGGATGGCGGAGCGCTTGATTCATCTTGGGGGCCTCCCCTGACGGGGGCCAAGAAAAGTCTTTCCCCACAGCGTCATTGAGTGTATCTCCTTTCCTGTCCTCTTACCACAAATTAAAAAACAAGGAAACGTTGATGCCACCAAGGCCAAAGCATTGCTTATGCTCTGCAGACTGCCAATGTGTAGAGATGTGCGAATGGTTGGTTTCTTGAAAATAACTGCAAACCATTGCCTTCTTTTTATTATGATGAATATTTTAATTTTAAAATATTAATAAAGGGGTTGCAAGCATTTTTGTTACATGGATACCTGGGATAATGCTTAAATCGGGGCTTTTGGTGGGCCCGTCACTGGAATAGTGTTCATTGTACTTAATAGGTAAGTTTCTATCCCACACCCTCCTCTCATTCCCCCTTTTCTCAAATTCTCGTGTCCCTTTCATCGCCTTGTGCCCCTGGGTACCCATCTATTAGCTCCCATTATTAGTGAGAATATACGGTGCTTGGTTTCCCATCCCTGAGATACTTCACTTAAGATAATGGTCTCTAGTTCCAACCAAGTTGCAGCAAATGATATTATCTCATCCCTGTTTATGGCTGAGTAGTACCCCCTGGTGTATGTACCCCATTTTCTTTATCCACTCAGGAACTGATGGACACTTAGGTTTCATCCACATTCCACATCTTTGCAATTGTGAACTGTGCTGCAATAAATATTTGAGTGCAGGTGTCTTTTTGATAAAGTGACTTCGTTTCCTGTGAGTAGATACTCACCAGTGGGATTGCTATATTGAATGGTACGTCTATGTTTATTTGTTTAAGACATTTCTATGTTGTCTATATCGCTTTTTTCTCTCCAAGTCAAGATGTAGGTAAACAACTTAAGCCTCAAACGATGCTTTTTGTTTAGTTATTCGTCCATCAGCATTTACTTGGCACCTTCTCAGTCCATTGTACCATATGAGATGCCAAAGAACCACTTATAAGACCCTGCCTGGAGTCTAATATCCTGATGAGGGCTAAAGCACCAAGAACATGACACTTTCCCAAACTAGAGATTAATAATAGGGATGCTCTTCTTCATAGGCAGGTGTTGGGGAAAAAATCACAGACACTGAGCTCAGGTAACCCCCGGTTCAATTCCTGCCTCCATCACTTACCAACAGAAAAGGTTAGGGCAAGGTAATTAACCCAAGTCTCAGTTTCCTCATGTGTAAACTTAGGTTAACTAGAGTACCTTTCTCTTAGAGTCGGTAGAAAGATTAAATGAGATGAGGCCTGTAAAGCATTTAGCACAAAGTAAGTGTTCTATCAGTATTGGCTACCTGCTGTATGCAAAGTGCATGAAGAGGGAAGTATCAGGTAGGGCTTCTTTGTTATGAGGGCCTGTAGGTGCTGGAATGTTCTATTTCTTAGTCTGGGCCCTGATTACCTGAGTGTTTTCACTTTGTAAAAATTCATTAAGCTGCACATTTATGACTTATTCACATTCTTACATCCTTGAATAGAAACTTTACATACAACAGTGATCAAAAGTTGTTGGAACCTAAGCCATGTAGACTACCTTCTTGTCGTCCCCAAAATTTTCTGTAAAGCTCATTCCATGCAATAATAGTAATGATAATAATGTCTGGTGTGAGCCAAAGTTATTTTATGAGTTGCACCGTGTGTCCCAAGAATGGTGCCATCTCAAAGCAAGTCCTGGGTTGGGTTAATTAGGGGAAGGGAACAGCATGGTCTATCAGTCTAATGCATGAGCTTGGATTCCAGATAGACGCTGGGTCAGATGCTGATTCTGCAGTTTTCCCCACAGATGACCTTGTACAGGTCCCTATCCCTTATAAGCCTTGGTAGTTGCCCCTTCTGTGAAATGCGGAATAACGACTCCTTCCTTTCTGAGAATTACAGAAAGTGTCTAGAATGCAGGAGCTACATGGGGGAGGCAGCTATTATTATTGAAGTGAATTGAACCTGGCAGAAGACAGCTCCATGGGAGCACAGGGAGGCTGGATCCTGTTGAAACAACTTTGCTCTTTTCCGATATTTCTGGTAGAAATGTCCACAAGCAAAGACATGACCTTTAAGTTGATAGCTCCAGAGAGTTGCTGTTCCCGCATGCACAGCTATAGTCCTGTAAGAAGCTGGCTATGGCGAAGGGTATGTAATAAATCCTGGGCCATGGATTACAGGGCCTGGAGCCTACTGGGGTGTGTAATGGAACCATAGATATAATTAAGAGGCGGTTCATTTGCAATAATTATGCACTGGTTGGTTAATTCTTCCAAGATGCTAAACAGCCCTTCCCTGGGGCTGCAGTAATTGACTCTGTCAATGGCAATCCTTGACTGCTGTCTGGAGGTTGCTTAGACCACCTGCTGACTCATTTTAACACACACACACTCACTTTCTTTGCTCATTGACAGATGGTCTGAGCAGACATGTCGGGGCGGAGACTCTGCTTATGAGGAATGATGAGAAAGAAAGGCATGGGGAAGGACTCGGATGGGAAGAAGTTCTGTCCTCAGGGAGGGTGACAGAGGAAGAAAGAAGCAGCATGGACAGGCTCCCACACTGAGCTCAGATGGCCTGGTGCAAACCTGCTTTCACCACTCACCAGCTGTGTGGCCTTCAGTGCCCAAAGCCTCAACTCTTCAGCTGCAAAAAGGAGATACATGCCCTCCCTGGAAATGGTTGTTGCCAGAACTTAGAATAAAATAATAAAAAGTGGCTGGCACTGAGCGGTGCTTCCCAAACCCTGGCTATTGTACTTGCAGAGGGACATGGACTGAGCAGTGATAAAGTATCTGAGATAAAATAAGAAAAGTTCACAGCAAGTCCAGGAAAACCAGGATAGCTTTTGCCTGCTGTGCTGCAAATCTGCTGTGTGACCTCAGGGAAAATCCTTAACCTCTCTGTGCCTTGGTTTCTCCTTCTGAAAACTGGAATAATAATAATTAGGCAGATTGCTTGAAGATTAAATGAAACAGTGCCTGGCATATAACAGATCCTCAAGAAATGGTGGATCCAAAGCCTGTTCTCCTGATGGGAGTGGCAGGAAGCTGTTAGGTGTGGATTGCACACGTGCTAAAACTAGTGGCTGATTCCCCCGGCAGCAGCAACCTACCTTGAATTCTTAATAAACTCTATTGATTGCCTTTCCTGACTCCATCCCAAATATCTCTCAACATGGCTGTATCCGTAGAAGCTAAACAGACAAGCAGAACTTCAGTGAGAAGGAGCCCGTGCATCTGGGGAGCGTAGAGGAACATGTCCCCAAATGAGCCCTCTGGGGTCACCTGGATGACAGTGTGGGTGATGGGGAACCTTCAAGCCCAGGCTGGCACTGCCTCCCCACCTTCAGCTTCCCCCCTTTGATGGAAAAAGGTCTAGTGTGCTGGAGGGTGCCATCATCCAGCTTCATGCCCCAGGAGTAAGGAGAAAGGAGGGGAATTGTCTTAAGCCCAGAACAGGAGCCATCCTAAAGGCTGCTGGAAGCCAGGAGGTTTTGTGAACACAGAGAAGAGAGATGCTCAGGTGTCATTTGCAAAGGTCATCCCAGCTGCAGTGGGAAAAGCAGATGGAGGGGGTGGGAACCGAGATGGGACCATAGTTAAAGGACCACCCGGGTCATTTAGGAGGATTGGAGGAGGGGGCTGGCCTTGGAGGCAGAGAAAAGTGGATGGGACTGATCTGGAGAAGAGAGCTTCAGCAGGACTTGGTGAGGGATTCATGGCGGGAGAGGTGGGAACTGAGTCAGGTGCCGGGATTCAGTTTGGGCTGCTGGGTGGATGGTTCTGTCCTTGTTCACTGGGACGAGGGGACTATGCACTTGCTGTGCCTGTCGGTATCCCAGGGGGAGTCTCCGAGGCCGCAGGATAAGGGGGTCTTTGTGAGCATCTATCCTGCGTTTGGTGCCTGCCAGGAGGGTGGGCCTGGCTGCTGCGTGTGATTGCCTGTTTCTTTCTCAATCATACCTGCTGCTTCTTGTCCCTGCCACTCCACAAGTCTGCCAGATGCCATGTCTATGTCCCACACAGTAAAAAGGAAGAAAGCCCCTCCCCAACTCACTTTTGAACTGTGCCACCAGAGGCCCAAGATGGCAGTCCCAAACCTCAAGCCTCCTGAAAGGTCCCTTTAGCTTCTACTTCTAACTTCTTTCTACCAAAGGGACCCCCAGGCCAGCTGAGAAACATACACCATTGGTTACCTACCAACAGCCATGTCCCCTTCCTCTTTGGTAACTTGATTTTGTTCAGGGAGCAATGTGCCCAGCACCTAAATCAGTCACAGTGATCTTTTTCCATTTTGCCAATTAAGGGTCCAGATTTAGCATATGACTTACTTTTAGCCAATAGGCTGTAGAGGGAAGTCTGTTAGGGGCTTCTGGGCTCCCTGATAAAAAGGAAAATCACAGGAGAAAAAAAGGCTTTTTGTTTCCTTTCTCATCCTTCCTTCATAGGTAGCAATCATGGACAGACATGATATCTAGAGCCATTGCAGCCATCCTGTGCTCATGAGGCAAAAAAAGCCTAAGGGTGCAAATCCCACCCAGGTGAGAGGTAGACATAGTCTGGGTCCTTGGTGTGTCATTGAGTTGCAAACCTTGGGGCCATTTATCCTTCTTGTTAAAAAATAATAATAACTGACTCTACAATTTGAGCTACTGTTGGTTGGTTTTTTTCTTACTTGCAGCTGAAACCCATACATCTAAGCCCCCATTTATCATGTTTGTACATCTCCGTCTTTATCTCCTTATCCATATCTACTTATCCATCATCTCACAACCAGAATGCCAAATTCATGAGAAAGGATTTTTGTCTTGTGGGGTATTCGGTAAGTGTTCAATAAATGAATGGATATCTGTACCTATCCCTAATCACCTATCTCTTACCACTTTATTTAAAAAACCAACCCCATAGGCCGGGCACAGTGGCTCACACCTGTAATCCTAGCAGGCGGCATCCTGGGAGATGTACTGGCCCATTCATGATCATCATTATCTGACAATGGGATGACCACTCGTGGACAGGAACAGTCGCTGTCTAGCATCCGGCAACTCCTCGGAGGGACTTGCTGTAGATCTATTGAACTGAGTCCTGATTTGAACACATGGATGGGGTGTCCTAGCAATCAGCTATAAATAACTGGGCATATCCAAACTGAACGCCACTGGGTTCAGCAGAACCCTGTGCCCAGCACTGTGCTTATACTTAACAGAGGAAGATGAAGAGGACCAAGGGCCTGTTCACAACAGAATGGAGCAATGAGGGAAGTGAATGCTTTGTAACGTGTGGGGGAGTCTGTGTAACCAGCCTGGGCTCAGGGCTGGAGTTCAATAAACAATGTCACAAGTATTTTAAAAACTGACTTGAAGTGATGGGGTACGTTGCAGAGAAGGCTCATCGCAGCCTGGGTGGCATCTGAAAGAGATCAAGTTTATCAGCCAAAACTTCCAAACCAACTAGATTGATATCCTGCAATCATATAAACAGACCCAGGGCTGCAAGAATCTGGTAAATGTGTTATCTGGACAACCCTGGAGCGCCAGCCTCCTTGACCACCGAGCTCGCTGACCTCTGAATTATTCAACAAGCAAAAAGCTGGTGGGGTATAACATGGTGTCACTGGGAAATAGTTCACTGGAGGGTTCCTGAGGCCACGTGTAAGCGCACTCGATTCAAAGGAACAGCAGCAAAGCCACGCTTGGGCACTGCCCCCACCCCCCCATTCCTTGGGGTAACACTCTTCAAAACACCTACTCCAGGGGCCCATCAGTTCTTTCTGGGTAACTCACACTGCCTCAGAAAACAAATGAAGATGCTTCCACATTGCAGTTCTCACTGTTTCAATTTACTCTTCCTGTTGAGATGCATCAAAGGAGAAAGGTATTCCGACTGAATGTGAATCTGAGCCTTCTGCTGCTGGACGCCTCGCTTGGTTTTCCCGTGTTGGCCTTACTGTAGTGAGATCAGTCCTGGCCTGGCTGCTTTCTCCCAAAGGAGCCATGTTCCATCAGACGTATTACACGCCCTCTCCAGCTGCTCCCTCCAAACCGCTTTTCTGTTAACAGGTATCTTCTGGCACAGAAAACGCTTCTTTCATGGAGGGTGGGGGAGGAATGTCCACAAAGAGGTAGCCAGATGGATAAACACCCTTATTAAATAATCACAGTAACCCCACGAGGTACACAACTGCACTCTACTTTTACAGATTTGGAAACTGAGGCTCAGAGAAGCGAATTATTTAACTGGGATATAATCTCAGATTTGCATTCTGGCAGCTGGATACTTTCTCTTTCCTATAAGAGGCTGCCTCTCATGGTACCCTAGTCTGAGCACTTCGCCCTGCAACAGCCTTCCAGAGATCAACAAAGCACAGATAAGAATCTTCCATTAGGAATTTAACACTGACAAGAGACAACACCACTGCTTAGCAGCTGGATAAGATAGCACAACGCCAGAAGAAAAAATGACAATATCAGCCAGACGATATCAGAAAAGTATTTAGTACTAATATTGTTATTTATCAAAAAATGTATAGAATTAATAAGATGATTTTAAGCCACTGATACTAATTATTCAATATGTTTTGGATACATAAATTTATAAACATGACAAAATATTAAACATTATAATGAGTACATAAAATAAGTGGTACATATTACATGTTTAATACAAATCAGTAGCCGATAAATTAATAAAGCATTCTAAAAATAAGTCAATATTGAATAAAAATAAAGCTAATTTTAAATAATTAGGAAAATCTTTAAATAAAATATTATTTATTTAATAATAACATTTTATATTAATATAATATTATTCTTTAAGTGCAAGCATTACAAATAAGGGTGTATTAATGTCAGAGAAGACTTCGGAGAATTTTGTTGTGTACATTTTTCCAGCTGTCAAAAATTTTTCATGCCCAAATATTAGAGGAATGGAGAGGAGAGAGTTATTAATTAACCTAAATATTTCCCTCTGACACTCCCATACTAAAATAATTTTGAGACGTTTTGGAACAACTTACTACTTCATAGAAACTATAATATTTTTGTTGATTGGAACCTGCAATTTTTGTTTTAAGGAAATTATTGCCAGGTCAGTGTCAAGTTCTTACATTTCATCACATATAATTACAGAATCAGTGGTCACTGCCGTTACTGCAGAGTCAGCTATCAGTTACACAACTGTCGTGTTCGTATCCCACTTACAGAGAATTTTCATTCAGATTATGTTCCTAACACAAGTTTTGCTTTATCAAATATATATTTTTTCTTCTCTTGAGAGTAATGGAACTGGGAAAGATATTTTCTAAGTGAGTGATATTTTGTTCAATTATCTTTAAGGCAGCTTAAAAGTCTCCTGGAATGTCTTAAGTAATAAACGATTCTGCTTTCAGACTTCTTAAAATACCAAAATCACAGTATTACATCTTTTTAAAACATAGTATTTTGGTACTTAAAATTAGCATAGTATACTGGAATACCAAAAAAAAAAAAAAATACTGCAATCATTACCCCAGTTGCTAGGAAACATGTGAGCAATCCTAAAGCTAGAAGAGAGGTAGGTAAAGGGGCACTTCTTCAAGCAAAATGCAGCAATTCAGAATTAATTTTAGCAACCCTCAGAAATAAAGAACGCAAGGCAATACTTCATTGGTTTTGGGAGTTCGCATTTCTTTAGCACAGGATTTTAATTGCATCCTCCACTAAGTATGCAAATACTAGTCATTAGAAATAATTAGACATGGTGCCCATTTTTCTTCTAAATACTGTATTTTCAGACAACACATCGGTATTTTCATTTTCCATGGTTAAATAAAGACTACGTTTTTGAGTCTCGTCCCCACAGCCAGAGCCCTACGAATTAGGCAGCAGCAACTTGAAGGGTGAGTGTTTTCAAGTTCTAGCCTTGCACCTGCTAACCAACAAAGTACAAGTAAAAGAGGAGCTGGTTCTTGACAAAAAGATAAAAATGTTTTTAAGAGATTCATCAGAGCCCTGCTTATTGCTGAGTAAGCTCCAATTGGACTGACCCTCCCACAAATAACAACTATATACAAGAAGTCCCCGAGTTACAAACACCTGACTTAACTTGCACTTATAGATGGGGGCTATTACACGTAATTGGTAAATTTACCAGTTCCAACTTA
The DNA here is from genome assembly GCF_027406575.1 of Nycticebus coucang. Classification (NCBI taxonomy): domain Eukaryota; kingdom Metazoa; phylum Chordata; class Mammalia; order Primates; family Lorisidae; genus Nycticebus; species Nycticebus coucang. The sequence continues at coordinate 56,817,491 of NC_069800.1, read as the reverse complement.
CATACAGATTCAACTTAAGAACAAGCTACAGAACCTATCTCTTCAATTTCTTGACACTGGAAAGTCAACAAAAGCAGGTAAATGCTAATGAGAAATTGACACTGGGAGGCAAGGCATGGCAGGTCTTACTTTCCTGAGTTTTTATGGCTTTTAGCCTGAGGTCAAGTGATAAGCAGAGCTGGGTGAGCAACTGAAATTCTGATACAGATCCCACAGTCCTCTGGCCTGAGTAACCAGTGGACAGGGTGCAGAGCAAGCACAGCTGCTGGAAAGTGAAGGGAACCCTATAGGGCAGATATTCAGGGTAAGGGCAAATTCTATATATCAACTTTACCCAAACCCTGAACTGTGTAGGGCAGATTCCCAGCAGACTAGATTAGGGTAAAAACAAAAACAAAAACTGAACTGAGATGTTAGCAGCCACGTAAGGGATAGCATTTGTAGTTTTTATTCAACCAAGTTAATAGCCTTATTTTTTAAAAAATTAAGGTGAGGGCAGCACCTGTGGCTCAAAGAGTAGGGTGCCGGCCCCATATACCGGGGGTGGCGGGTTCAAGCCCAGCCCCAGCCAAAACTGCAAAAAAAAAAATTAAGGTGGTGGAAGTGGGAAAAACTAAAAAAAAAACAAAACCAACACTCAGAGCAGTATAAGAATCTAAAGTCTCTACAGCATACTATTCAAAATGTCCAGGATATAAACCCAAATTGCTCATCATCCAAAGAAATAAAACATAGCCCATTTTCAAAGATACACAGGAGAATATGCTCATCATCAATAAAAGATAAGAAACCTCAGCAGGAAAAGAAAATACAAATAGAAACCAAATGGAAATTTTAGAACTGAAAAATATGCTCTATGATTTTTTTTTTTAATTCAACTGTAACAGCAGAATGAAAATGACATAGGAAAAAGTTGCTCACTTTGAAGATGGGTCAGCAGAAATGATCCAATCTGAAAAACAGAGAGAGGGGCGGTGCCTGTGGCTCAAAGGAGTAGAGTGCCGGCCCCATATGCCGGAGGTGGCAGGTTCAAACCCAGTCCCACCCCGGCCAAAAACTGCAAATAAATAAATAAATAAAAAACAGACAGAGAAAAGATTTCTATTTTTAAAAATGAACAGAACCTCAGAAATGTGCAGGACCATATTACCAGGTCTAAGAAGATCATTCAGGCAGCAGAGAGGGTCAAAAAACTTGGAACCAGGAGAATGGATCAATCTCACAGCCATGTGGGCACAATGACTAGCATGTTAACCATGGGTCTCTGGAAAAAAAGATTCAAGAAATATCAGGATGAAAGAAACATCAAATCTTGGTGTTGGTTGAATGTAAGCATGCAAAAAAAAAAAAAAGAAATTTCAAAATTGACTTCCCAGCTATGAATTATTAATACAACATTATAAATTAAAACAGGAAATTAAGACTATATTAACAAAAACAAGTAAACTCAAAAGACAAGTGAGAAACCAGGAGAATATATTTGCAACCAATTTTTAGCTAGTAATATATTGCAGATAGATAGAAGGAAAGAAAGAGATATTTATATCTAAATCCATATATATAATAAGTATAGGTTAATCTTCCTACTCTATAAAGAACTCTTAAAGGAGAGAAAAAGACCAAAAAAAAAGGGAATAAAAAGTCAGGAAAATTGATAAAGAGTACAAATGGTACTTAAACATAGGAAAGATGCTTAACTTTATTCATAACAAGAGAGATGTAAATTAAAACCACAGTGAGATATCACTTCTCCCTTACCATATTGACAAATTCAACACCCAACTCCACTGGCAAGGTTGTGGGAATAGACACTTCATACATCACTGGTAGGAGTACAGGATGGGAAATTCGGCAATGCCTGATGAAATCACATAGGTATTTGCTCTCTGACCCACCAGTTCCACCGTTAGAAATTTATCCTGCAGATCTAGCTCCACAAACATGAAAAAGAATATGCACAGTATTATTCACTGCAGCCTTGTTATTCTTGGTAAGAGTGGAAGACAGGACACAAGCCAAATGGCCATCCACGAGAGAGTGATTCAGAAAAATACGGTGCTGCCACACAGGGGAGTATTAAGAAACCAGAAAGAAGGAATAAGGGAGAGCTAGGTGAGCCGAAATGGAGTGATTGCCAGAGCATGCTGTCAAGGGGGAAAAAAGCAGCATGCAAAACAGCAGTGTTTGTCTGTGTGTGATGGAGTTTTTTGGTTTGTTTGTTTTTTTGTTTGTTTGTTTGTTTTTTTGCAAAGTAAAGCACAGGAAGAATAAACTAGAAACTAGTGAAAATTATTTGGAATAAGGTGTAGATGAGAATAAGGGCAGAGGGACAGAGATGGGAGGGAGGCTTTCCTGAGTACACCTTTGCATATAATTTTGCTTTTGAGCCATTAGATTAAATCCAAAGTGGTGCAAAGAAGCTACCTTTAAAATTGAATATAAGCAAAAAATAATAATAACAATAATTCTAACCATGCAGCCAATATAAGTAATGTGCTCCACAAATAACTGATTCAGATCATTTTTAGTTACTTGATTACTTGATTATGTTAGACCTTTTGGGAGGAGAACTAGTGTATGTATATATATGTACGTAATATAGCTACTAAACTTTAGAAGAATTATTAAGAGTGGTAACAGAGCAGTAATTCTGGAAGTATTTTTGGATGTGCTGTTTGATAGAGCAAATAAGCAAATATACTAATTTTATTGAAAATGAAGACTCCCACTGTGTGAGAATGAAGATATAAAAATGGAATGGGGGATCCGGCAAGAATTAGCCAATCTGAAGAACAGAGGGAAGAAAGATTTCTAGAAGAAATGAACAGAATACTAAGTGGTGCTCAGAAAGAAACATTGTTATCACTATGACCTCATGATTTCAACACACATATATCCTAGCTCTCCACCCAAAAGATCTGGAAGTAAGAACACCAATATCAAGAAAGTGTATCCCACACGTCCTGGTTCTTAGGAGGTGTAAACTGAAGTATTTAGAGGTGAAGGGTCCTGATGTCTGCAGTCTTCCTTCAAAGAGTTTGGAAAAAATATTAAATGTGCCAAAATGTCAACAATGGGTGAGTCTAAATGAAGGATGTAAATATAGTGTGTGTACAATTCTTTTATCCTTTCTGTAGATTTGAAATGTTCCAAAATAAAAGGTGGGGAAAATGAATTGGGCGTGAAAACTCCATTGGGTATGTGAATGAAGAGGGACCTCCTTCATCCATAGGTGTGAATGTTGTTCAAATAACAAGGGGTACGTTGCTAATGGTTCTTCCGTGAAAAACTGGTTCCCCAGCAACATCCGTGAAAAATACCTTGTGAATTTCTGTTGGGCGTTGGAAAAGCAGGAAAGAAAACAATTTATAACGCCAGCAATGCAGACTAATGAAACCCCAGCTGTCCCTACTCAAACAGAAAGTGAAAAATTCTATCTTACTGATGTTTGCTTTCTGTGATGCCACTTGGCAGAACTTTTCAAAGCCTGTGTCTATGATTATTTGTCCTCCCCAAGTTCTTGGAACATGCATAGCACAGGAATGCCATCTGTGTCTTTGAGACATGTTAGGAGATCAAGGCACAGAATCCTTTGTTACCATTTATGTGCACAAAATACAGGGAGGACATAAAGTTTGTGTGCAATTTAAAATCGTTTAACATAGTAAATTAATTACACATGAACTTTATGTCTACCCTGTATTTCTGGAAGGAACTAAAAGAAACTAGTAATTCCCCCCCCCCCCCCGTGGAAGTTGCCAAGGTCTTAGAGTTAGTTACCTTTTATTCTTTTGTTCTATTTTCAGATTTTTCCATGTAAATGGATTGTTTTTAAATGTTTATAATTAATGATGAGAAATGGATGGGTGAATGGATAGATGAATAAATGGTAGATGGGTGGGTAGATGGATGGATGGTTAGATGGGTGGATGGGGGCAGATGGGGGAATAGGGGATAGATGGGTCGGTGGGTGGGTGAGTGGATGGATAAGTAGGTAGAAAAATGAGTTTACACACAACTCCCATTCCAAACATTTGCTCCACAATGTACCCTCTCCACACCCCAATTATAAGATTAGCTGCTCCCAAGCTACTCTCCTGATTTGAGGATAACTACCCTATACCCCGTTTGCATCTATAGTTTATAAGTCAGCCTCTCTCTGACTTATAAGCTAAGTCAGACCCTTATAAGGGTCTCTGCAGCTCCCCTGTCTAGGGGCCCTTCTCCTCCTACCTCAGCCCTGAGACACTATCTTCCAACCCTAGCCATCACATTCCTGGCCAAAAGGGACTTCATCTGTCAAACTCTAACACTGCAAAGACAGTGTTTATCTTTATCTGCAAAGACAGAATTGAATTGCAACAAATCTCTTGAATTGAAATTGCTCAACCTCTAGCATAGAGCAGCATTCTCTTCACATCCCTGGGAGGTCTTCTCATGGGTTGCCAAGGCCCCACCGTTCCCTGGGGACTGCCTGGTGACATCCTTTTCTCTGTCTCTGTGGTTATATGCTTTTTACAGCAATTTCTCACATGTCACACGGCCCCCAGGATCTCATCTCTCTGGCCTCTGCGTGGGCAATGTTTCTGGCTGATTTCAATTCCAGCAAAGGACAGGAAGGACTGCGCAAAGGGCTGAGGCACCTTCTCCCTTCCTCCGCCTGACACTGCCAGTCAAATGGTGCCGACCGAGGGGTGGGTTGATCCATCTGCCAGCCACTGCCCCCGCCCCAGGCCGTGACCCTACAAAGTTTGCATAGATACAGCAAAGACCACCAGGCCCCGATCTTTGAGGGATTCATCTTTTAGGAAGAGGTGCAGGGAGTCCTGTTGGTGCCCCATCTGGATCCCAGTACCAGGAGTGCATCCATCCCTGCCTCCCATGGGGTATAAGTGTTGGTTTCTGGTGGCTTCTTACTGCCCCCGTCTCCAGGGAATTGCCTTCTTCCCAAAGGGAGTCCTTTTGCACCTCAGGAAGTAGCCCATGAGCAATGACTGGTTGACACAGGCATCAAACCACCTCTGTGCAATTCACAAGTACCATTCTCACTACAGGGCCACGCCCACCACCCCTCACCTCCTGAGATTAGGCCGAAGCTCGGCTCTTACTGAGCCCACAGCCTTATTCAGCTCCTTCCCCACCCCCCACCAGCCAGCCTCCCAAACACCCTTGACAGAGAGCACAGCCTCAACATCATATGCACAGGAGTCCCTGTTTTAGCTCTTGTCTTTGAGGAGACAGAACCATCCTCCCCCACCCCCGGCATCACTGCTATTGACTCACCTCCCATTGCCTACCTGACATTCTGCTAACATTTTTTGAGCATTTTCAAATTTAACCTGCACAACAATCCTATGAGATGGAAACAATTATTAACCCCATTTTACAGATGACTAACTAAAGGCTGAGCGACATGAATCCGCTTGCCCTCAGTCACAGAGCCCACGGTGGTAGGACCCACACAACTGTCCCAGCTGGAAAGGGACTCTACACATCCAGACAGAACAGGACTGGTGACCAGATTCCTGCTGCAGCCCTCCCAGTCACATCTCACCTGCCAGCCTCTCACCAGGATTCCATCTTCAAGCACAAAACAAAATAAAAACCTCTTGCTCATACACACACAGTTGAGTTGGATCTTGCATTTCAAACAACCCAGGACAAACACAAACCAGTGTGTAGTTTCCTTAATCCCTGAGCAAGGCATCCAAGGACCTTAATCCTGGGCCATATCTTAAGGTAATATACCTTACTAGCATCAATTAATATTGTCCCTTGTAAAGAACAAGCAAGACAACGATGTTCTGATTGGGGGAGGCCCAAGAGCTGGTACTCACTCCTAGGAGGAAATCCAGCTTTGGGGGTGGCTTCTGAGCCCCTTTTGTTAGCAAATGCCCTGTGGTCAGTTGCAGAGGGGCATCTGGGAGAGCAGATCTACAGGAGTGACTTGGGGACTTCAGGGCTCTCTCTATCCTGCCCCATCCTCCCCAGCTACCCTCCACCATGATCACCAGTCACATCAGGATTTTCCTAAGATTTCGGGGGGGTGTAGCGTGTGCCAGGCTCTATGCCAAGTTCTTTACCTGGAGCATTTGTTTTTAATCCTTACACTCCCTAAGTGGTAGAGACCACTATTTGATAGGTCAGGAAACGGAGGCTGAGAAAAGTCTAGCAACCTTCCCCAGGTTCACACAGCTGGAAAATGCCCAGGGCTGGTGTCTGGGGCAGTCTGAGTTCAAAGCTCCACCTCTTTGCATTCTAGTGGCCATGCCTGGGCTTTGCCCAGGTCTGCACAGCCTCTCAGCAACTGGCCTCAAGAAGCCAAAAAGATGGTGAGAATGTGAGGGGCACAGGATTCGGGTCCATGGAGAAACGTGAACCTGAACCAAAATTCGCAGCCTGAGACCTGTGTCCTCTGCATCCCCCACTGCAGAAATACAGAGGAGAGAGGGACAGATCAGGGGCTGTCATGCACCTGCCAGCTATTTCCATATGAAGAGAAAGAGACTGAGGGAAGAGGGCTATTTTTATTATTTTTTTTCCTTTTTCTGGAAGGCCATTGGTGGATGTTTCTGCCCTTGCTGGTGATAAAATATTCCTTTAATTACCAGTGTCGGGCTGAGTCCAGAAAGCTATTTCCCTCTGCTATTGTCAAAAGGAAATGAAAGGCATGAGCCTCACAGGCGGCGCTCACTTGGGGCCCCCGGGTGGTCACAGAGACACTGCCTATCGGGGAGAGCGAGCTGTGTCCAAGCTCAGACATTCCCCTTGTGACTGTTACTCTCACCTTCAGCCCTGTCCCTCTCCTCGCCTGCCCTCTGAAGACACAGGCCTGTACAGAAAACCAAGATGGAAAGGAGACCGGGGGGAGTTTTTTTCTGCCTTTGACCTTCAGTTCAACTTCTCAGAAAGTTCCAAGGTCTCAGCAGCGTGATTCAGATCTCCCTGGCCTCCAGGCTGGTCACCCGTGGCCAGAACCCAGACATCCAGTGCAGAAAGACATGGGTTTTCTCTTGTTCCACATCACTGCCCTAAACCTTGCATGGCTTCCCAACACCTTCTGGAAAGGGGCTGTGCACCTCTGCCACCCCTTAAGGCTACAATGATGGATGGACACTCTGGAGGCACACAGAGAAGGGCTAAGGACAGCCAAGCTGGGATCAGTATTCGTATCTAAGATCTTTTGCATTTCCCCCTACAAGAAACAATTTTTCTATCCCAGGGGGGTAATGCACGCTCTAGATAAATCTTTTTTCTCTCCTCCTGCATACCCATGCATGTGTGCATGTATGCACACACAACCTGCACAGCCACATGAACACATTATTACCCTTACTCATCTGATAAATTTCTGGTCCCTTATAATAATTCAGCATGATAGGCAGCTTCTAGAATGTTCCTCAAGGGTCCCGCCACCTGGTGTTCACACCCTTGTGTGATCCCCTCTGCTTGAATGTGAGCTAGACCCGCTGATTTACTTCTAACGAATAGATTATAACACAGGTGACAGCATGTCCATTTGAAATCGGGCTCCCAAAAGAGTCTGGCTTCCCTCTTCCTCACCTGTCTTGTTCTAACTCACTTGCTTCACTGGAAACCAGCTCTGTTGTGAGCTGTCCTACGGAGAAGCCCATGTGACGATGGGCTCAGCTGACAGCCCCACGAGGAACAGAAGGAATCCTGCCAACAAGAAAGTGAGTTTGGAAGTGCATCCTCCTCTGCCGGCTGAAAAAGATGAGAACACGGCCTTGACCGCAGCCTTGTGAGACGAGGCAGGGCCACCCAAGGAAGCCCAGATTTCCAATCCGCAGAAACTGTGAGATAACTAATGCTTGTTGTTTTAAGCTGCTAAGTTTTGAGCCCTTTGTTCCACAGCAATAGATCATTAATATGGTCAGCTCCTTGAGAAAGGCTTTCCCAGTACGACCATTTAGGCACAGGGGCAAGCACACACTCACTTAAACACACACTCAAGCACACACACACACACACACGAGTGTCGGCCACCTCTCATGGTGAGGACTTGACCTTACAGTGCTTCACGCTTTCTCGTCACTGCATCTGACCTCCTTCTGCTTCTTGGGTTGGCTGTTTCTCCTTTTCTCTTTTTCACAGCAGAAAGATTGTCTTTACAGGGTTCGTTTCTCATCAGCTGATTCCACTGGTAGTAAGAAATTCCTTACTCTTGTTTTAGCTGCCCGGGGCCAGTTCAGCATTACTGACAGAGAGTACTGAGAAAAGATGAGAATATGTGCCAAGCGCCTGCTGTATGCCTAAAACACAAGGAAGGAAAAGACAGAGCGATTCTTGAGGAGCATACGTGTGCGTGAACCTTGCTGGGAGTTAAAGGCACTGACAGGTAGTTTATGGTGACATGACAAGACAGAGAGTTTGGACAGGAAGCCTGGTCAAAGCCACAGCCCCTGGGTGCAAGTGCTTGAGCTTGGAAGCAATCCTGTCTTGACTGCATAGCAACTTAGGGCAAGTTTCTCCCTTCCCTTCCTTCCCTCCCCTCCCCTTCCCTCCCCTTCCCTCCCCTCTGTTCCCTTTTTCCTTTCCTTTCCTTTTCTTTCCTTCCTTCCCTCCTTCTTTCCTTCCTTCCTTCCTTTTTTTTTTTTTTCTGAGACAGAATCTCACTCAGTCATCCTGGGGTTGAGTGCAGTGCTGACATAGCTCACAACAACCTCAACCTCTTGGCCTAAAGTGATCCCCTTGTTTTCTGAGTAGCTGGAACTACAGACACCTGCAAAATGCCTGGCTAGTTTTTCTATTTTTGGTAGAGACAGAGTCTAGCTCTTGCTCAGGCTGGTCTCGAACTCCTGAGTTCAAGGGATCCTCCTGCCTTGGCCTCCCCGAGTGCTGGGATTACAGGTGTGAGCCATTGTGCCCAGCCTGAGGCAAGTTTCTTTTTCTTTTTGTTTTTTGGTAGAGACAAAGTCTCACTTTATCGCCCTTGGTACAATGTCGTGGCATCAAACAGCTCACAGCAACCTCCAACTCCTGGGCTTAGATGATTCTCTTGCCTCAGACTCCCGAGTAGCTGGGACTATAGGCGGGTGCACCAAAATGCCCGGCTATTTTTTTGTTGCAATTTGGCTGGGGCCGGGTTTGAACCCGCCACCCTCAGTATATGGGGCTGGCGCCTTACCCACTGAGCCACAGGTGCAGCCTTGGGGCAAGTTTCTTAATGTCTCTGTATCTGTTTCTTCTTCCAAAAAATCTAAATAACCACGTTGTATGCTTCTCGAGGCTTTTGTGAGGATTCAAAAAAGGTAACACATGTATGTATATAGTACCTGAAACAAGGCTTAGGATTATTAATATTATCATTATTAAGTTCAGAAAAGAGAGAGAAAAGAACAGGGAAGGCTTCCTGGAAGAGGCGGAATGGAGTTAGGAATAACAGAATGGATGGGACCAATTAAGCAGCCACTATCAAGGGTGATGCTGTTGGTAGAAGAAACTTCGCCAACTGTTTGAATGGAAGAACAAGCGTCAGGCTGCTGGTGTTAATGGCTGAAGGGGGGAAATGTTGGAGTGTGAATGTTACTCTTCGAACACATCCTGGGACAGGCAAAGCTGTAACTCACCTCGGCTGGGGGCGGTCTGTATTCCTGTCTCTTGATGTGTGGGAACCAGGAATGTGAGGGGAGGTTGTTCTGCTGTGTTTGGGGGGAGCACGGGGGCACAGCAAAAGAAATGGGAGATGGTGGGAAAGCAGGAACTTGGCACAGGAGACCAAAACCCTCATGAAGGGAAATTAAACTTGGTCACAAGACTATCCTCAACCCAACAGCATTGATTTGGTCAGCGCCTCCCTTGGATAAATGCCCACGTGTATGGACACAAAGATGTGTCCAGGGACAGTCGCTGCAGCCAAAGAGAATGGACCACTGGGTAGTACCGTAGAGCAGCAAAAAAAGAATGAAATGAGAGGGCGGCACCTGTGGCTCAAAGCAGTAGGGCGCCAGCCCCATATGCCCGAGGTGGCGGGTTCAAACCCCGCCCTGGCCAAAAACTGCAAAAAAAAAAAAAAATGAATGAAATGAGAAAAACAGCATGGCAGCTCCCCCAACGGATTAAACATAGAATTATACGTGTTCCAGCAACTCCGCTTCTGAGCATATACCCAAAATAATTGGAAGCAGATCTTCAGATATTTGTGCAGCCATGCTCATAACAGCATTATTGATTCTCAAGAGCCAAAAGGTGGAAGCAACCCGAGGGTCTAGTAGAGGATGGGTAGACACAAAGTTAGATATACACACAGTGGAACGTTATTCTGCCTTCACTAGGAAGGGAATTCTGACACGTGCTGCAACACAGATGGACGTTGAGGACGTTATGCTAAGTGAGAAAGCCAGTCACAGGGGGACAGATACTGTGTGAATCCGCTTAGATGAGGACCTAGAGCGGGCACATCCAGAGAGATAGAAAGCAGAATGGGGATGGTCAGGGGCTGGGGGCCGGGAAGGTAGGGAGTTGTCCATTAATGGGTGCAGAGTTTCAGATTGGGAAGATAAAAATGTTCTGGAGACAGATGGTGGAGACAGTTGCACTACAGTGTGAAAGTATTTAATGCCACTGAATTGTGTAGTTAAAATGGTTATGTGATGGAGATTTTGCCTCCACAACAAAAATGAGATGAGTCTGCATGTATTAATATGTCAATTTTTTGACAGTCTCAAGCTGTCACACTGGGTAGAGTGCTGTGACGTCACAGCTCACAGCAACCTCAAACTCTTGGGCTTAAGCGATTCTCTTGGAGGTGGGGCAGGGTCCAGTGAGCCAAGAGGGCTGCTCAGTATGGTGGGGAGTTGAGAGCACAGGCTTTTAAGCCACATCACCTCGACTCAGGTCCCACTGGGTGACCGTCACCTCTCTGAGTCTTCTGTTTCTGTATCTGTAAGAAGTGGGCCATGACATACCTATCCCAAGACTTGCCAGAATTGTTAAATGAGTCGAAACATGTAAAGTCTTTTAAACGGTGCCAGACGCATAATCCCTTAATAAATGTTTGCTATTACTGTTATTATTATTAGCCTGAGCCCCAAATGGTTAAACAAATAAGATGTTTCAGGGAGCTGAGTTTGCTTGCAACAGGAGCAGGTAGTGCAGGTCCCCAAGTGCCAAGCGCGCAGAGGGAGTCATTCCTGTGCAACGAGTGGCCCAGGGAGGAGCTGAGCTGTATTCCTCAGCAGCAGTCTGGGGCTGTGGCCCTCCTCACCAACCCAATTACTCCTTGCTCACACCGCTGTCACTTCATTCACCCTGCAAGACCCTCTGCTGGGCTTCATCACGTTTACCCTGCCTTCCCCACCTCTCATCTACAAGGCCCCCTGCTTCCCTAAATGTATAAACAAACCCATTGAATCCAGATTGGCTAAGTCATTCTCCAAAGTGGCAGCCCCAGAAAAAGTGTCCAAAGCGGGGCTAAATCAACACAGTTCCTGGGGTGGACCGCTGTGGCCTCACATCTGGTCTCTGACCCTAACCAGCACTGAGAGTTGTTCACTCAACAATGTCTTTGGGGGGTAGGTATCAGGCCGGGTGTTCAACAGTATCAAAGCCCCAGGCGAGGGCAGGGGCTTCCTGTGGGACAAACCATTCAGCTCAGCTTGAAGGATGGATAAGAGCAGCAGAGGAGTACCCTGGGAACGATGTGACAAGGACAAAGGCAGAGGTTAGGCGCGGTGACTCACACCTGCAATCCCAGCACTCTGGGAGGCTGAGGTGGGTTGATCACCTGAGCTCAGGAGTCGGAGACCAGCCTGAGCAAGAACTAGACCTAAAAATAGCTGGGCATTGTGGCGGGCACCTATAGTACCAGCTACTGGGGAGGCTGTGACAAGAGGATCGCTTGTGCCCAAGAGTTTGAGGTTGCTGTGAGCTATGACAACACAGCACTCTACTGAGGGCGACAAAGTGAGACTGTCTCAAGAAAAAAAAACAAAGGGTGGCTCAATGAGTAGAGCACCAGCCCCATATACCGAGGGTGATAGGTTCAAACCCCGTCTTGGCCAAACTGCAACAAAAAAATAGCCGGGCATTGTAACAGGTGCCTGTAGTCCCAGCTACTCGGGAGGCTGAGGCAAGAGAATCACCTAAGCCCAAAAGCTGGAGGTTGCTGTGAGCTGTGCCAGCACCGCACTCTACTAAGGGTGACAAAGTGAGACTCTGTCTCTAAAAAAAAAGGACAAAGGCAAAAAATAAGACAGTGGGGCCGTGTCCAGAGAAGAGTGTTCATGTTCAGTCAGCAGCTGGTACAAAAGGCAGGAGGGAGGGAGCTCGGAACCACATTGTGGAGAAGCTTGGATGCGAAATCTGGGAAACCCAGCAGAGTCCAAGTTGCAATTTAAGGAGAAGGATCTGACAGCCCTGTGCTGAATGCATGCAGTTCAGAGTAGGAGGCACCATCCAGGAAGCAATTGTAAGAATCCAGGCAACACGTTCAGGGGCAGCTACAGTAACAGAGAGACATAGCCCCCAAATCCCAGGGAAATCTCTTAAACCCAGACAGCAAGCCAAAGACAGCCCACAATGAGTAGGGAGGGCTCTCTAAAGGAGACGGTGCTCCCGGCCCTGAGTCCATGGGGACAATGAGCTTTCTAAATTTCAAAGCAACTTCAGGCATTGAAGAAACAACTGGTTCACTGCTGGCTGAACACACTTATGCTAGTCAGAAAGACAGCACAGGCAGCCGCAGTTCCAATGTGAGCGAACTCTTCCATCACGCCTTCCCCAGATCCAGTTAGGCAAAGAGAAGAGTCTTTCCTTTATGGTAGCCGACATGTTTCTACTCTGTAACCATAAAACACAGTCATATTTTCTTCAATATTCAAAGGGCAATACCCCATTAGCAGGGAGTTCAGTAATTTCCCAAGGGACTCTTCCACAATTATTTTCATTGTGGTAAGTAAATAGGACATACAATTTATCATCTTACTCATAAGTTCAGTGTTGCCACCACCATCTATCTCTAGAGCTGTTTTCATCTTACCAAACTGGAACTCTGTACCCATTAAACAACTCCTCATTCCTCCCTCCCGGCTCCCAGCCTTGAGCAACCAACATCCTACTTCTGTGTCTAGAAATTTGACTACCCCAAGTGCTCTTGTAAGTGAAATCACACAGTATTGGTCTTTTTGTGATTGGCTGATTTCCTTGGGCATAATGTCCTCGAGGTCCATCCATATTGTAGACTGTGTCAGAATTTCCTTCTTTTTTAAGGCTGAATAATATTCCACTGTGTGTATATACTACATTTTATTTATCTATTCATCTGTTCATGGACACCTGGGTTTCTTCCACCTTTTGGCTATAATGAATAATGCTGCTATGAATCCTGGGGTACAAATATCTGTTCAACTTCCTGATTTCATTTCTTTCTGGCATATATCCAGAAGTGGGTGTCTTAGATCATACGGTAATTCTATGTTTAATATTTTGAGGAACCACCATGGCAGCCCCACCACTTACATCTCCACCAACATTGCACAAAGATTCCAATTCCTACACATCCCCACCGATGCTGGTTATTTTTTTATAGCAGCCATACCAATGGGTAGTAATGGTATCTCACTATGGTTTTGATTTTTGTTTCTCTAAGGATTAGTGATGTTGAACATCTTTTTAGGTGCTTGTTTGCCCATTTGTTTATCTTTTTTGGAGAAATGTCTAGTCCTCTGTCCAATTTTTTTTTTTTTTGAGATAGCGTCTCACTCTGTTGCCCCAGGCTAGCATGCTATGGCACGAGCCTAACTCACAGCAACTTCACACTCCAGGGTTCACGCAATCCTCCTGTCTCAGCCTCCTGAGTAGCTGGGACTACAGGCACCCATCACAACACCTGGCTAATTTTTCTATTTTTAATATAGATGGGGTCTTGCTCTTGCTCAGGTTGGTCTTGAACTTCTGAGCTCAAGGAATCCTCTTGCCTTGGCCTTCCAGAGTGCTAGGATGACAGGCACTGGGGTGGCACCCCACCCCTTTGTTTATTTTTAATCAGGTTATATTTTTGTTGCTGAGTCATAAGAGTTCTGTATACAGTATAGCTATTAACCCCTTATCAGATAAATAACTTGGAAATACTTTTTTTGCATTTTGTAGGTTGCCTGACCCCGCTATATTCTTAAGGACCACCCCAAAATTGCTTATATTGACCTTTAAATCTTTTTTTTTTATTGTTGGGGATTCATTGAGGGTATAATAAGCCAGGTTACACTGATTGCATTTGTTAGGTAAAGTCCCTCTTGCAATCATGTCTTGCCCCCAGAAGGTGTGGAACGCACCAAGGCCCCACCCCCTCCCTCCTTCCCTCTCTCTGCTTTTCCTTCCTCCCCCCATGACCTTAATTGTGATTAATTGTCCTCATATCAAAATTGAGTACATAGAATTCATGCTTCTCCATTCTTGTGACCTTTAAATCTTACCTGTCTCCAAAGCTGCCCTTTTCTAAACAGCTGCAGCCTCCACTCAGCTCCTACCTCCTTCCACCGCTCATCTCAGGACATTTGACAATGACAGTGTCTATTCCTATCTATTCCTATCAGATCTTACTCCTACCCACCAGGGCTTCAACTGACAATCACAAAATAATTCAAGGTTGATATATTTCCCAAAGTCTGAGTAATTCAAGTTCATGTTTTTTCAAGGGCAACGTATTATACATATATTCTTGAAATTGTAATTACATGTTGAGCATGGGGAAGGGAGGGTAACCTTGTGGTCAATGAATTAAAAAGTGTTAAAATCTTGTGCTGAATTTTAAAGGAAACTGCAGCATTAAGAGTTTTCCAAGCTGGATGTGGTGGCCCACACCTGTAATCATAGCACTTGGGACGCTGAGGTAGGAGGATCACTTGAGGCCAGGAGTTTGAGATCAGACTGAGCAAGACTGAGATCCCTGTGTCTAAAAAAGAAAAAGAAAAATTGGCCAGGCATGCTGGTGCACACCTGTATTCCAAGCTACCTACCCACGAGACTGAGGCAGGAGGATCACTTGAGACCAGGAGTTTGAGTTGCAGTGAGCTATGATGATGCCCCTGCACTCCAGCCTGGGTGACAGGATGAGAACCATGTCTCAAAAATTTTCCAGAACAAGAAAAAGAAAACAGTTTATTACTTTGGACATTAACAGGTTGATTCAGTAACGTTTATTTTTCAGAAAGTTCACAACCTACAAAAGTTAAATAAATACAAATGCCAACTGCAGGGTAAATTACTGAAAGGCATTATTAGATCCTCATACTCACAGTGAAGTCCCCATATCTTGGGGATTATGATAAAGAACCTGAATAAGAGGAGGGAAATACTGCTAACCAGAAACCAACACCATATTTCATAATAACTTTCCTCTAAATACAATGGTCAAGTAATGATTACATTATTTAGTCTAATTTCTCTCTCACGACCCACTGCGGCATCTATGAATCTTAGGAGGTTTTTGAAATTTAAGATTTTTTCACTAAGTGTTATTAATCTCTTCAGAGTTCCTCTAAATGCAGTACAAGTACATTTTGTGGTGTACAAGAGGATTTTAGATGCTACAAAATAAATGTTTTGTTTTAACTTAATGATAGTAGAGTCTTTGATTGCATTTCAGTTTTGGCTTATTTTTGTTTATACCAAGTGATACTGGATTTTCATTTACCATGATGATATAAAGCAAATATATGTAACCAAAAAGAATAAGTGGGCTTAAAGAAAAATTTCAAGTCAATACTAGTACAGATACTGTACAATGGCATAGACATGGTACGTGGATATAAAGACATAGTCATACATGTCATAGGTCCTATAAAACAGATATAGAAAACTAATTCGCAAAAGACTTCTCTTACCTAAAAGGAAATTTTGATGGGACCTAGTGAACAACTCCCAGGGTATTGTTTACCCCAATTGTATTCTTCTTTTTTTTTTTTTAAATCATAGCTGTGTACATTAATGCGATCATGGGGCACCATACACTGGTTTTATAGACCGTTTGACACATTTTCATCACACGGTTAGCATAGCCTTCCTGGCATTTTCTTAGTTATTGTGTTAAGACATTTATATTCTACATTTACTAAGTTTCACCCTTGTAAGATGCATCGTAGGTGTGATCCCACCAATCACCCTCCCTCCGCCCCCCTCCTCCCTCCCTCCCCTCCCTCTTCACTCCTTCTTCCCCTTCCCCATATTCTTAGGTTATAACTGGGTTATAGCTTTCATATGAAAGCCATAAATTAGTTTCATAGTAGGGCTGAGTACATTGGATACTTTTTCTTCCATTCTTGAGATACTTTACTAAGAAGAATATGTTCCAGCTCCTTCCATGTAAACATGAAAGAGTTAAAGTCTCCATCATTCTTTAAGGCTGCATAATATTCCATGGTGTACATATACCACAATTTATTGATCCATTCATGGATGGATGGGCACTTAGGCTTTTTCCATGACTTAGCAATTATGAATTGAGCTGCAATAAACATTCTGGTACAAATATCTTTTTTATAATGTGATTTTTGGTCTTCTGGGTATATATCTAGTAGAGGAATTATAAGATTGAATGGCAGGTCTATTTTTAGATCTCTAAGTGTTCTCCAAACATCTTTCCAAAAGGAATGTATTAATTTGCATTCCCACCAGCAGGGTAGAAGTGTTCCCTTTTCTCCACATCCACACCAACATCTCTGGTCTTGGGTAATTATATTCTTTTGAAATAATTCCTTATCATTTCCAGTATTTTTACATGGAAGGCTGCAACATATTTGTTGAGTAATCAACAAATTGTCCCCAGGGACATTTCACTGCTTCTACTGAGTGAACAATCAATAGAGAAAACTTACCGTAAGACCCACAATGTCATCCACTGATTAATTCAGTCCACAAAGTAACAAAAACATCTGCGATCCATCACTGAATATTTATTATATGCGAGGCACTTGGTCAAACGTTTTGTATATATTATCTCATTACATTTCCACAATAACTTCATGCAGTAAGTATTTATTCTCGCCTTCTTATACAAGTGTAACACAGAGAGGTTAAGTCACCTGCCCAAGCGTATCAAGTATAATCTAAACGCTAAAGATATTCTATGGATTTTTTAGCAAGAGACTGGGAGGTGTAGATAGTTCAGGATTTAATCAGTGGCTCACCAAAGTCAGGCATGTCTGTGATACATCTGACTTACCTCTTGATCACAAGATGGATGCCATAACCCCACACACCACATCTGCACATGGGTGCCTCAGGCATTAGGAATTGACATCAGCTTGCCCTCCTCTCCAGAACACATCACCCAAGGAGCTATCTCATTCTCAGAAAGTCCCAACACATTTCCCCTTTCCACTGGCCAGAACTGCCTTGTGTGGCAACTCCTGGCTACAAGGGAACCCAGGATCTAGCACAAGGGTGTGGGAATGATTGGCCTTGGCCAGCGTTCATCTCTGTGGCTGGTGGGAGACCAGGCTGTTTGAAGGGTGAGGTACCTTTGAAGATAACAAGAATGGAAAGAGGAAGTTATATTCAGGACAACATGAAAAGAGAAGAGGTTTGCAGACTATAAAGTGGCCAGAGGTCAGGAGGGTGGGAAAATAGAGGCGTGGGAATCTCGAAGGGCTTCTTAACCTCGTCACCCTTGACATTGAGGGCAGGATAATCTTTGTTTAATTGGGGGTTCCTGGCCTTGCAGGATGTGCAGCAGCATCCCTGGCCTCTCCCCACTAGGACCAAGAGGACCTCCAACCCCGTATGACAAACAAAAATGTCTCCAAACATGGGCGGCGCCTGTGGCTCAGTCGGTAGGGTGCCGGCCCCATATGCCGAGGATGGTGGGTTCAAACCCGGCCCCAGCCAAACTGCAACCAAAAAATAGCCGGGCGTTGTGGCGGGCGCCTGTAGTCCCAGCTACTTGGGAGGCTGAGGCAAGAGAATCGCCTAAGCCCAGGAGTTGGAGGTTGCTGTGAGCTGTGTGAGGCCATGGCACTCTACCGAGGGCCATAAAGTGACACTCTGTCTCTACAAAAAAGAAAAAAGTCTCCAAACAAATGTCCCAGGGGACAAAATCTCTGGCAGTTGAGGATGACTGTCGCCGGGTGATGCGGTGGGATTCCCAGTCTCAGGGAAGATACTTTTGCTTCCAACATGAAGCAGAAGCAAGGGCTTCCCCAGTGCTTTGGCACTGCCAAGGCCTGGGCACATCCCTGGCAGTTGTGGGGGACTAGGATTGAATTACCACCATCTTGAAGCAAAACAAAGTAAAGAAACATGCTACTTCTTTTTACTTGCATTCCCAGCTTTATGGACTAAGATTTGTACCTGCTACGAAAAGACCCCTGAGAAGTCAATGTGAGATTAACATTCACTGGGCCAGTTCAGGGCACCACAATATACCACCTGACGGCCTGACGTTTCCCAGCCAGACTTTTTACAGCCCCTTGACAATGACAGATCTCCTGTTTGTTTGTGAAGCCAGGCACATCGGCACAGGGTTACCCCACCTGTCAGCTTGACCAAAGCAGCTCCACTCACTTGGATGACAAGGCCAGCATCCAGTATCTAAATTATGAATCTGTGTGAGGACACATCTGGGCTGGGAACATTACATTGCAGCATTACATTTATGATAATATAACTATTTAACATCGTATGTATGTGCAGGACAGAGAGACGGGGGTAAAGGCGCTGGCTGGGAGCTGCCTCTAACCAGTGTACTTGGTACAATGCACTGCACTCAGCATATGAATGCCAAATCGCAGCAATTAGCCTTACGTGGTGCCCACCAGTGACTTCACGCTGGAGTAGTGGCCCAGATTGCTAACGAGACGTGACCTCTGCGGCTAAATGTCTTAGCAACCACAGGCAACATTCTCTGCTCTCCTTGGAGCTGGACCACAGAGCTGCATCTGTGGGGTGCCTGGTGCCTGCTATAGAATAGCATGGGAGCCCCCAAAGAAAGAAAGTGGGGCCCTGTAGTTTTCCCCACACTCTTCCTACGGCTTTTCAGAAAGCGCTCAGGCCTGCCCATCTCCCACTCACCCCTGGAGAGGTACTCCCTCTGGCTAAAGTGTGGGGGTTGGAAGGAGGAGAAACACTTACCACTCGCTTCGAGCTAAATGCTAAAAGTCTTGCATATGGATGAGCAACAGAACTGCTACCCACACCTGGGACCTTAAGAATTTTATGGATTTTTCCATCAGGGACCAATTGAAGTGGGTCGGTCGGGCTGAGAACATCTGTTATTCCCAGGTCCTCATGGTGACCAGTAACCCATTTTGCATCTAGATTTGGACTTTCTGAATCAACAATGGAAACATGAGCTGGCGCCTGATTAAAATAACCAGTTTTGCCCAAGACTCTGCCATTTACAAAGCACTTCTCCATCCCGAGCCTCATCGAATCTCCACCACCATCTGGAGAGCGATCCAGAGCAGGGATTTTTTGGCTCCAAGCAACAGATGAGGAGCTGGGCTCCGAGGGCACAGTGACTGTTCTGAAGTCATACAGCTGGTAAACAGCAGAGCTGAAATTCAAATTCGGGCCTTGTGACTCACTGCGCCTCATACCGACTCACAGACATGTTGGTAATCAAAGTCCAGCCCACTGGGTCACCCTAGCCCCAAGACTGTGATGGCCCCAAAACGCTTTGATAAAACCCTAGGACTCCAAAGAATTGTTTGGTGGCTCTATCCCACTCCAGGTCACTTTCTCCACCCTTCTCTACATCCTGTCCCATCAAATCTGCCCCATCTCTTCACTGGGTTTTGTCGACGGGGAGCCTCAGCAAGATGAGAGGGAGGGAGGAGATGGGGTCATGTCAGGCTGCCTGTGCCCCTCATTGGAAAGTCACTGGTCCTTACCAATTGGCTCAGTCTCCACAGTACTCTCCTCTTTGTTCCAGTGATTGTTCCCACCTCTCATTCCTTCTGAACTCATCGAAATATACAGTATGTTAAATGACAATAAAAAGCCCGAAAGACAAAAGAAAATGGGGATGGAGGATGGAGAGTCTAGGAGCAGGAGTGAGGATGTCACAATTTTAAATAGGGTGCCAGGAAAGACGCTGCCATGAATACAACATTTGAGCAAAAACCTACAAACAAGTGAATAACCAAGCCCTTCAGATATCCTGGGAAAGAACTTTCCAGATAGAGAAAACAGCAAGTGCTAAGCCCTGCTACGAGAGGGCGCCAGGTGTGCTGAAGCAACAGCAACGGGTGGTCCAGGGCACAGGTGGATAGATGGATGCAGGGACGGACTAGATTTGGAGGAACTGAGCCAGAGCAGAAGCCACAAAGAACACGGTGAGGATGCGGATGGCTCGGTGCAGCAAATCCCTTACTGGTAGGAAAAGAACACAAGGGACACGGCACATGGAAACAGCATCCATGACTCAACTCAAAGCCCTCTAAGAAGTAACTATTGAGTGAGTTGAGTGCACTTAGCTGGGGACATCATTTTGCCACACAAGTGCTAAACTGCCACCTGCCCTCTCTTGGGTTCTCATTGTGTGTCATCCTAAGAAATATTTGTTCCTTGGTGTATTGCTTTTCTCGTACACCAAGGCTCAAGGAGCATGAAAGCAGAGGCTTTACCTGTTGTGGTCAAAGCCACAGCCGCAAGATCCAGGAAAAGCCTTGGCACGCAGTTGGGACTCAATTATTGTTTGTTTAAAGATGAATAAGTGAGTGGATTGGTGAATGTACAAACTACTACTATTACTGGTAGCTAATATTCTGTCTTTTCCCAGAAGATTATTTATTCCAGTGCACATGGAAAGAAATGCCAGCTCTGTCAGCTTTACCCCCGAAAAGAAAGCGTATCCTCCAAGCAGTCAGGGTGTATGAGTCAAGAAAGCATTTGGCACACAGTAGGTGCTTAATAAACATTCGCTGAAAAAAAGCATCAGCCTGGGAGCTCAAATTCAGCTTCTCATCTATCCCTCAATTTCGAAGAGCCACAACGTACTCTCTTGAAATATGACAGTATTTGTCACACACCCCACCCTGATTCTTCCCAAATAAGACTCCATCCTGGTTAAGTCAGAGGGACCCACACTGTGTGAAGAGAATTAAAAGTTGTTTCAGGCACAGTGGCTGGTGACTGTAGTCCTAGCACTCTGGGAGCTTGAGGCAGGTGGACTGATTGAGCTCAAGAGTTCAGGACCAGCCTGAGCAAGAGTAAGACCCCATCTCTATTTAAAAAAAAAATTGAAAAATTATCCACATCGTGGTGCATGCCTAAAGTCCCAGCTTCTCAGGAGGCTGAGGCAAGAAGATTGCTTGAGCCTGGGAGTTTGAGGTTGCTGTGAGCTATGATGCCAGGCGCTCTAGCCTGGGGCAACAGAGTAAAACTGTGTCTCAAAAATAAATAAATAAATAAATAAATAAAATAAAATAGTTTTAGCAGAAATGAAAGGAGGAATTGATTAGACTTTTTAAATCTTTTTCTGACTTCAAAAGGAAGCTTTTGGACGGCCCTAAGGCAAGCAAGGTGTAAAGTTTATGCCATAATAATGTTATGAAAAGAGAACACAGAAGTTGCTAGAGACCCTTATCCTGGGAGCACTGGAGGAGAGTCTCCCGGGAACCTGAGGGGACCAGACTTGAGGAGATGGCGTGAATAGAATTTGAATCAGCATCAAGAGAGCTCCAGAAGCCAAGCCCACCCTGCAGACCACCCACCACCAATGACAGAATGCCCTGAGCCCTTTAGAGTCAGATGAAGAAGGGCCTTCCATGGGCAACTGCTCAGAGGTCCCCAAGGCCTAGAGGATGACATCCACCTAAAAGCAGGACTGGGGTAAGCACTAAGTGAACAGCTGTGGCCCAACTCTCTTGTCAACAGTCCGAGATACTTCTAATTTCCACCTTCCTGATGTCCAGAGGGCTGCTGGTAGCCAGCACCTGGACCTGTCTGGGACTGGACAATGGGTGGCCAAACCCAGGCCTGTTATGTGAAACCTTTACCTCCACGAGCCTCTGTTTCCTCCTCTGTAAAAAGGATAGGCTGATACTTGACCGCCATGAGCAAACAGCTGACAGATCAAAAGAAGTGGGACTTTCCTCCCCCCTGAAGTGCTCTCAGCAGCGTTTGCGTAGGAGAGGCATGGGGGAGAGGGTGGGGAGGAAGACGAGAGCCAGCCTGCCACGAAGCAGAGATGGCTCTTCAGGACTTGCCTCCAAATAGCTGTGACAGTGATGGTAAGCCAGACCATCTGGTCCAGCAGTTCTCTTCTTGAGGAAGAGATGGTCGGATCGAGGCATCAACCTATCCAGTCTTTCATTCTACAAATGTTTACTTAGCATCTCTACGCATCGAGCACTGTGCTAGACCCTGGAAATAAAACTGCAAACAAGAGAGTTTAGAGTTAAACAAAGCAGACAATGAAAGATCCTTAAAGATAAGTATTTAATACAGTTGTCAAAAGTGCTGCAGGGAAAATATACAGAGGTGACTATTGTCAGGAACTAGGAAGGGTCTGAGATTTAGCCTAACTACGAGTTAGCAGGTTTCCTGGATGATGGCAGAAGACCCGAGACTTGTGGGTCAAAGACAAAAGACAGTTTATTACTCAGCCATAGCAGCAGCCAGAGTTTCAACATTTTCTTTCACTAATTCCTTCAGCACAAAGACACGCAGTGAGTTGCATTATAGGAGTGGAGCCTGGGCTTAGAAAATCCAAATCTGTGTGTATGTGTGTCTTTAAAGGTGCATAACAAAAAATTTACCATCGTAACCATTTCTAAGTGTACAGTCCAATAGTCTTAAGATCTTGGGCAACAGATCTCCAAAACTTTTTCATCTTGCATAATGGAAACTCTGCACCTCACTGAGCAACAACTCCCCATTTCTCCCTCCCCAAACCCTGGCAAACACCATACACTTTGTGTCTATGAATTGGAATACTCTGGGGACTCACATAAGTGGAATCCTACAGTATTTGTCTTTTTGTGTCTGGCTTATTTCACTTAGCATAATGATCTCAAGTTTCATCTATGATGTAACATGTGCCAGAATTTTCTTCCTTTTTAAGGCTGAATAATATTCAGAAACTCAAATCTTATGTAACGGACAATAAACATGCCTGCCTTTTGCTTTGGAGAGAGACACTATCTCCATCTGCCAAAGCTGTTCACTCTATGAACACCCTCTAAACATAGTCTGGAACCAAGGAAGCCAGGACCTTTGCTCACAAGACATGCAGAAATACGAGACACCCATGGAGGACTGTCTCTCAACAACCATCAATCCAAAAGCGATTCATTCCTCCACCCACCCGTTCATTCAATACAGATTCATCCGTGCTGGGTACAGACCAGCTATGAAACATAGTGCTACAAATATAGACAGAAGATTCTATACAAGGAGGTAGTATAACATTCTGATTGAGGATGCATGATTTTTCACCCAGCAGTTCTCTTCTAAGAATTTCCTCAAGAAAAATGAGTGTGCTTGTCCACATATTCTCTGAGAAGGGAAAAATTTGAGCTGTGCAACCCCCATGAGTCCCTCGCCCTCTCTGGGCTCCCTTTCATCAGTGGAACACTGACAACACAGTCTCTAGGAGCTGTTCCAACTGTGGAGATCCAGGGACATTTGACAGGACAAGTGCAGAACACAGGGCACGCTCTTTCCAGGTTTTGGGACCAACATGACAAATGACCGAGGGACACAGTTCACCAAGGCAGTGTTCTCCAGGGCAAAACAAAATGCATCTCCGGCCAGAGGGGATGGGAGTTGAGGCTCTCAGGCTCTGACAGCATTGCTGCTGCAGAATGAAGACATTCTCCTGTCTCCCTTCCCGTCTGCAGGAACGAAACAAGGTGGCACAAACCCAGAGTACTCCACTTAGCTGTCGGCAGCCCTCCGACCGGCTGCAGCCTCGGAAATAAATGGTCCCGTCAGCTGCTGGGGAGGGTGAGCTCAGGATTTCAGATGAAAATGAAATAAGAGGGAATGCAGCCCAGAAGCACTGCAAAGTAACGGTGAGGGGACGGAAAATCTTCCACTGCAGCAAGGCGGATGCTGAGTGGCGCAATGGGGTGCTGACCTCGGATATGGGGACTTGGGGAATGAGCTCATGCCTGGGGGTGGCTGGTGGGCCCTGTGCTTCTGGGATCCCCATCCTGTCTGAGGAGACCTGGCCCTGGCTGGAGGGACCACTGCTTTCTTGTCCTCCCCCACCCCCACCCTGCCCTCCTCTTGCAAAGCTTTGCATGCCCGTGTGTGTCCAGATCAGCCCACAGTGACGGTCCTGTGGGGCTGGCTAAACTTCAACCCTGTGCTAAGGGCAGAAAGCCTCAAGCCTGACAGGCTCCTAGCAGGAGGGAGACAGATTACGATCCCAAGAAATGAGACAATGCAGAGCAGCAGAAATCCCTCCTTCACCTGGGGGATGGAGGAAAGCAGTAACTACAAACCCGGCATCTGCAGGCACCTGCAATCCCGTGGTAAGATCCAAGCTCAGGGGCACTCTGAGCACGTTGCCATCAAGGCTTCTTGATTTCTTCCTGTGTCTCAGTTCCCCCATCCCCAGAAAGGAAAATAATAGGATCCACCACGTGAGGATATTGTGAGAATGAAATATAAAAACCTTAGAACAGTATCTGCCACAGAGTAAGCGCACTCAGTAAGTTAGACTACTTTTATGTTTATAAATGCATTATGTTATATTCACATCACATACATCTATCTCTACAGGTACAGGCAAGACCACATAACACGACCCAAGCCCAAACACCCATCTGAGCTCCCTGATACTAAGTGTCTATGACTGGATTCCCAGCAAGCGCCCTTCTGCCTGGCTCCCTCCTCCCCCCATCAACCCTGGGCGCCCACACACACCCTTCTCCACACCCGCCCTCCCTCCCTCCTGCTCTGATGAGCCATCTTCTTCTAAAGAAAGAGAAAAGTTGAAAGCAGGGTTTCAGATTTCATATGCCTATAGGGGACAGAAAGGTAAAGAGAGCCCTGTGGTATATATTAAGGAGTGGGGAGGATTGGGACCAAGTGGAGAAGCCATGCCCCAGCTAAAGAAAAAAGCGGCTACCAGCTCTAGCCGATTTCTGCCAGGCGGGAATGCAGGTTCTAAATTTTTAAGAGAAGCAAGAAATCCAAATTTGCATGCGAAATCTCCTGACTTTCAAATATTAGTACATAATTCATTATTTCTGAAACATGGCACATCTGTTTGCACTCTCGGAGTGGAAGGGACAGAGCCTTCCCATCTATTACTGACTACCAGGCAGGTACTCTTTCCCTGGAAAAAAAAAGAACATTCTGGCTTGGCTGAAGCACCAAGAAATGCTGGACAGATCTTAATTACAGCCAGGCAGAGCACCTTTAGTTGATAAAGCATCAGGAGAAGGGGAGGGGAATGGAGTAGGGGAGGGACGTGAACAGAACTGAGGAGGTGGGCTTTGAAAGGCTTGGAGAGTTGGCAGGACTAAGAAATGAAGAACAAACCACAACCCAGAGAAGGGATGGAGGAAGATAGGCGGTTAGAAAGAACTGAAAGCTTTAACTCAGAGCTTTGCCCCTTCAAGTGTGGATCCAAAATGTAACGCTGCAGCACTCTCTTGAGGAAGATTCTATTAGGAAGGCGCTAACATACTGCTGATGGCAGCTGGAGGCAGCACCGAGGATGCACGCTCCTCCCAGGAGAAAAGCCAGCATGCCATTCCCGCCATGTGACCCACCTTACCTAGAGGTCCTGTACCCCGTGCAGACTCCTCTCTGCATCCAGCTCTGCTCCAATCAATCTCCTGCAATAGAATGTGAGCTTCTCCAGGACTGGAAATGTGTCTTTTCTATCCCCAGTGCTTGCTCAGTGCTTGACACATAGAAGTTCCATTAAGAAGGTTTGGGGAACCATCCAGTGAATGAAATCAAAGAACAGGAAAAAAGACATCAAAGAATAACCACATTTCCAAAATCGGAATTTTTCTCCAGGACAGGGAAAATGAGTGTCAGCATCAATGCCCAATGCACACAACAGCTATGAAAATTTTGTGTTTGTATCGAGAAACACCTCACGGGAGGGCCAGGAAAGGGACAGCAAATGACATCAGATAATGGCCAGAGTCAGCAAGGCCTCAAAAGCCTTCAAAGCCCCCAGGAGATGGACACCATGCACTACCTGTCAGAGTTCTAGCAGGCATGTTGGATCATTCTAGAACTAGAGTCAAGTGTAATAACCCTCTCCCTGGAGAGATGGTACAGCAGAGAGGTTCAGGGTGTAAAGAGGAATTTGTGTCCACTTGCACAGCTAGTCTGATGGCACAAGCTAGACCAGAACCCTGGTCCTCTGACTCCCAGTCCAGAGCAGTTTCCAAAGAATCCTGGACTAAGAGCAGGGCTGGAGCTGGGTGAGACAGGTGGACACAAAATTTAAGGAACTGCTCCCCAAGCTCTACACTCAAGATAAATAACATTTAGATAAAATATTTTTCAAAATCAAAATTAGTACCAAAAAATTCGTGATGAGCAAAATATCAAATTTAAAAAATAAGACTTAAATAAAGCCATGCCCTGGCCTGCCTCAACCTTATCCACCAAATCTGATACCAGCTGGGACCAGGAATCCCAAGGAATTAATCCCAAGGGAACAATATTGACTCCAGGCAGAGTGCAGGGCTCAGGGTATCAGAGGAACAGAAAGGGGAGGGAGGGCCTGGAACAGAGTGATGCCCTCATCCCATCCCCACCCTGACTCAATTCAAGGACCAACACTTTTCCTGTAATAATCTGCGCCCTATTGACACCCAGTGGGACTCCTGCCAGCAAAACTAATTCTGAACAAAGAAAACCCCACCCTACCATGCCTGGACCCAATCTCTCAACTCTAACCCAATCTATGCCTTTTCATCTCAAAGAGGGGATGGATTTTTTTTAAAAAATGGACAGTCTAGATAACCTTTCCCGCCTTAGAAAAACAGCTTCTGGCTTTCTGACAGCAGGTTATAAATGGGAAGAAAAGCATGTTCTTAAACCGTTGACAGAGACTCCCTTTTAAGGTATTTCCTTGGGTCCAGCAACTTCACATTCTCCTCCTGCCCCTGAAATTAACAGCAGTTTGTTTGCAGTGTCAGCTTGGCCTTTTAGGTCAGACAGGCCTGGGTTCAGATTTGGCTTTTCCATTTACTGCTTGACCCTGGATAATCTGCCAAGGAGAAAGGTCACTAACTTCCAGGGGCCTGGAGGTAACGTAGATGGCATGACGTGGGCAGAGGGGCAAACCACAGGGATAGACAACAGGGGGACCACGGGTCAGCACCAGCAAACCACACTGGTAAAGGATGCTGGACAGAGCTCCCAGTGTTTTTCAAAAGAAAAAAATTCTATGTGAAATCTCCCGATTTTTAAAGGTTGGCAGCTAATTTAAATTTTTTGAAAATTAACTCAACAGAAACAAATAAAACAGGTCTACATGCCAGAGCCCACCACCTGGCCCCATTTGTGCCTCTGATATCTTCAAGTCACTCAGTGACCACTTGGCACCTAGTAGGTGCTCAGCAAGCTTCAGTGACTCCCATCTTTTCAGAAAGCTTTCCGGGGGCATCACTGCCATCCATTTCCACACAACAGCTTGGGAAGGGATGCTTCTCAGGGGGGGGAAATGAAGATATGAGAAGAAGAGCTGAAAATCTGGAAGGCTCTAAGGCAGGGGGGAACTGCAAAGATGGAATTCCTTAAAAGGATTTAAAAGAATTTTATTGGACACTGTTTAGCACAGTCAGGGATAAGATCAGGCAGTAATTTAATTCCTGGGTGTTGCACGTGAGTTTGTATGTAGGGGGTGGTCAGGGGCCAGAGGACATCATTATTCTTACTGAGGGTCTCCACTCAGGGCACGAGGTCTTCTGTTGAAGGTCACCTCTACACGTGACTCAGGTACACGGTGTTCAGACAGGCCAGCCCCTCTCTACAGGTGGCCTTAAGGCCTCGCTGATCTTACACAAAGGGAAGTCAGCTTAAGTCTCTCAGTGAATCTATTTGTTCGTGAGGGCTCCAAAGTCAAACCCAGCTGATTGGGGTTCAAGTCTTTTAATACCAGTGGTTCTCAAAGTGTGATCCCCATACCAGCAAACAGTCCTTGCCCTGATGGAGCTGGGTGTCTGCTGAGGATAATAGGTAATAAGCAACTAAAAAGCACAGAAACACCATTTTCAGGTGGGAGAGGAAGAGTGGTGTTTCTCAACTTGTCATCCAGGAACCATGTGACCAGCAAAGCCCAGAGTCGTCTGACCAGGGCCCCCTCTTCAAAACTGCTGCTCAGGCTCCTCGCTGTCAAACATGCTTCTCTCTCCCACTTCAATGCCATTGCCTTTGTGTTCTGTCTGCCCCGGAAGCTGTCTTCCCAGGTCTTACAAAGATGGACTTCTTGCTCAGGGCTCAGTGTAACCATCACCTCCTGGGAGAGCCCTCCTTCCTTATTCCTTCTGAAGTGGCCTCTCTCCCCTCACCCTGCACCACCGGCTCTGCTCTGACCTCTCCTTGCTGTTCTTAGGTCATCATGCCAATCACCGGCTCAGCGGGTGCCCGGTTCTCCCTGCCCCCAGCAGAAAGTGAGTTCCTGGGAGCAGGTCTTTGTTGCAGCCTTGGCCTCACCAGTAACCCAGCCTTTGCTGAATGGATGAGCAGTTCAATACTTATTTCTTGGGGTTAACCTTGACCCTCTTTCTCTTTATAAAACCCTGGAATGAGTAGGCACCCACAACTCCCAAACCCACTCCCCAAGTTCTTCCCTCCTTTTCTGGTTCTTTGATGGTGAGAAAAGGCAGTAGAGACAGAAAGGAAACAGGACAAAAGAGCGCAGGCAAGCGACCCTAAGAACCCAGCTCTGTGGGCGACACCCTCCTCTCCGACAGAGCCGTCCTCCAACCCAACCTCTGGCACCCGAATAGACTCCTACCAGCTCCCAGGCGGCGCTCCAGGCCCGCTGCCTGCAGGCCTGGTGCAGAAACCTCAGGCCCAGGCCCAAGTCTAGGCTGGTCTAGGCGATTCCTTGGCGCGCAAGGGGACTGGAGGGAAAGGCACCTGGCACAGCACATGCTGTCCCCAAGAAGTCGGTGCGGGCGCGGGCAGCCCCTGGGCCGGAGAGGCCAAAGGCAGCTGTGTTCTTTTTTTTTTTTTTTTATTGTTGGGGATTCATTGAGGGTACAATAAGCCAGGTTACATTGATTGCAATTGTTAGGCAATGTCCCTCTTGCAATCATGTCTTGCCCCCGGCAGCCGTGTTCTTGGAGCTAGAGAAAAGACCAGCGCCTGAGGCCCTCAGGATGTAAAGGCTTGTGTGGAGCACCGCTCTAGACAGCGTGGGGGGCATTAAGGATGCAGCACTCTCAGACCCCGCGGCAGCAGAGCAGGGTGCCCACGGGCAGCGGTGCACTCAGGCCCCCAGCGAAAGGCAGGAGACGTGGTGCACGTGGTCCCCAGGACGTGGAAGTGCGTGGAGCATGCGGCCCCGCGGCGATGGACGGTGGGGACTTTCTTTTTTTTTTTTTTTTTTGTAGAGACAGAGTCTCACTTTATGGCCCTCGGGTAGAGTGCTGTGGCGCCACACGGCTCACAGCAACCTCTAACTCTTGGGCTTACGCGATTCTCTTGCCTCAGCCTCCCGAGCAGCTGGGACTACAGGCGCCGCCACAACGCCCGGCTATTTTTTGGTTGCAGTTGAGCCGGGGCCGGGTTTGAACCCGCCACCCTCGGTATATGGGGCCGGCGCCCTACTCACTGAGCCACAGGTGCCACCCGGTGGGGACTTCCAGTACGTGGCACTTGTAGACCCTGGGGCAGCGACGCGAGAGGCCCAGGACCACCGGTGCCCTTGGACGGCCGGTGCAAGCACGTGACATGGCGTGCAACCCCTAGAGGTGGCAACCCCGCTGGGTGCGTGCGGCCCCGGAGCAGCGGGCACGGGACCTCGGAGGCCGGCGCGTGCGAGCGCAGTGGCCGCGGCGCGCAGGTGGGAGGGGAGAGCAGAAGAGGGAGGAGACCGCGATGGCAGGCGAGGGCTTTGCGCGTGCCTCCCGGCCCCGGGCGCGGGAACGTGCTGCACGGAGCACTGCCCCGGCAGGTGTGCCAGAGCCCCGGGATTCGAGGTACAGGACCCCGACTGGGCGTCCGGACGCCGGAGGTCGGTGTCGTTGTTGCCACGGTCCCGCCGCCGCGCTCTCTGCTACCGGCGCATTATCCCCGCCCTGCGCTCAGTCCCCTCCCTTCGTCCCGCCTCCTGCCCGGGCTCCCTCCCTCGGCGGCGGGCGCGTCGCGCTCCCGGCGTACTCGGAGCCCGGCAGGGACCCGGAGGCAGAGACGGGGCGGCCCTGGGTCCGAGTGCGGGAGCTGAGTCAGGCCCGGGGGCCAAAGTTTGGCGGCGACTCTGGGAGGCAGAGCGTGCGCCCCGGGGGGCTTCTAGCCCCCTTTTCGGGTCCTCGCCCGGGACCCGCTGGCAGCCAAGGGGACGGAAGCCGCGGCCCGGCCAACTCCGAGGCGGACGGCGCGACGGGAACTTGAGGTGGGAACTTTGCGTGCTGCAGCCGCACCGGACATTGCCGAGCTGCAGACCGGTCCCCAGCGCCTGCAAACTCGGGCTCGGGGTCAGCCGCACGTGTGCCTGGCCCCGAACTCCCCTGTGGGAGCCTAGAAACCCACCCGGGGAGAGGCTGAGGAGACTGAGGGCCCGGGAGCAGCCGGGAGTGGCGGCGTGGAGTGAGCTCGCCACGGGCCACGCGCGGGTCCAGGGTCCCCGGGGTGCGAAGTGCCAGACGTTCTCTCCCTGATCTGGGCTAAGGGCGCATCCTGGCTGGGCGCGGGGGGAGGGCGGGGGGGTGGAGAGGAGGGCTTCTGGCCACCTCCGGGCGTCCGGAGGGAAGGAGGGTTGGGGATGGGGGCGAGGGTAGGCTTCTGCCACTTGCTCATTCCCTCCTTGGGCACAGAATGGAGAATCCCCACCAGTGGGAATCATTAAGTCACTCATTAACGATGAACATAGCAAACGTTTATTGAGCACGTACTGTGTGCTGGGCGCCTAGGATTCTGAGATGTATTGGAGTCTCTGGGTGGGGAAGGAAAAGAGTTCTTTCATTCATTCATGGATTGGACAGAGATTGCTTGAACACCTACTAGGGGCAGCTCATCAACCAGATACTCAACATTAACCCATTCAGCAAACCCGGACTGAGACTGTGCTGGCGAGAAGGCAGTGAACTAGAGGGACAGGGTATGGGGCAGGATAGGACGGGGATGGGTGGGGGGGGCAGCCTTCCTGCAGTTCACAGAGGAGTAGGGTTTAAGACCTAGGCCCTCCCTTGGAAGGTCACCGCCTGCTGGGGCTGAGGGGGTAACTGTAGCAGTCTGTATGTCCAGGCAGAAGTCCTGAGTTCATCTAACACGTAGGACATTCATTCTAAGGGCGTGGGGGTGGGGAGAGTGGGGGTGGGGGGTGGGGAGGCTGGTATTAGTTCTTGGAAAGGAAGAAAAGGCCTTTTAAAAGCTTCTTAGGGGAAGGCTAGGTGGAGGGAGGAGGTTAAGATCCACCAGTCTAAAATCTCTGATGAATGCAGGCTCCCATCAGTGGGGATTTTTAGTTAAGTTGTCCATTCTGCAAGCATTTTCTTAACCACTTGCTATTCTTAAGCACTTAAAGGGTGGCAGGCACCAAAGTTACCCAGGTGGATGAGAGGAGGGAGACACACGCACAGACACCCCCCTTCACTGACACCCTGAGACAAGTGCAGGGGGAGGTGAGAGGAGGGAGCAGGAACTGGTCTGATTCATTGCAGGGTGGGGGAGCCCCTGCCTCTGAGAATCTGAGCAGAGGTTTATCCACCAGGGTGTATCTGATACCCCAACACGTGACTGCAGAGTCACTATAGGAAGACACACTGGCATCACATCTCCAGGGCAAGTTTTTTGGCACTGCTGGAGACTGGGCCCTGGAGAGGGCGAGAGGCCAGGGCAGGCCTTCTTTCTTGGGTGGGTTTCTCAGGCTCTGCTGGCTCAGAGCTCTCCCTGCAAATCCATCTGCTAGGTGGGGAGGGCTGAAGGGTATGTTTGAAAGACAGGCAAGCCATGGCCCCTGGGGATTGCTCTCATCAGTCGTTTTCTAAGCCAGCCCATTACGGTGGAAAGATGTCTGTCATGGGACATACTCCAAACTCTCAGGGAATTGTGAGTGTGCTGGAAACAAGACAACCTAGGTTCTTCTCCTGAGACTTGAGAACCCAGCCTGCAGGTGCCTGGAGCCTGATGGGGGCAGATCTGGGAGCCACTTTGAATTCTTAGCACCACACTCACAGCTAGGCTCTGGCAAGGGGTGAGGGAAATGCCCCAGGGAAAAGAAGAGCAAAGAGATGTGTCCTGGTTGCAGGAACAAAGGAATTCACCCCCTTGGAGTCCCAGTAGGGTGTCTTGACTGCTTGCCCTTTTTCCACATCCCCTTTCCAAATATGCGATGAATTGACAATGAAGAGTTAACATTGATGTTGCCAGAGGTATACGGGTCTAGAACCCACTCTAGAACCCATGCAGCCCGGAAATGAGTCCTTGGGTGAAAATGGTGGCCAATAAAGCCTCTCTACATAGAATTAATTAAAAAGGAGAAGCAAGGAAGAGTAGCTGTAAGCACTCCATCACTGTTGGCCCTTTTTATGGGCTAGCAGGCTGTATTTGATTAACAAAATCAGAACATAAAGTGAATTTGCTACAAATAGAGTCTGAATTATGCCTAAGATATGCCCTGCTCTGTGGTGAGTCTGCCTCACTCCCACACTTCCCCAGACAGGTGGCAGGTATGACCATGTTCCCCCTCCTGAGGAATCATGTAAGCACTTATCCACCCTCCTGCGGTCCTAAAGCCCCCCCTACTCCCACAAATCTCTGCTGCTTATGCCTGTGTTCCCAAATTTGGGGCTACAAGGAGGCAAATAGAAAATGATCTTCTGTCTTCAGCTCCCAAACACCTCCCAGCAGAAGGCAAATGTACATTTGGTGTTATTTTGCCAGCAGCAGAGTAGGGAGGCTCCAGAGGCAGCCTTTCTTTTTTTATGGAGGTTGGGGGGTGGCGCTAGCATCTTTTCTTACTTGGGGACAGGTGAGGGATAGAGGGAACAGTTCAGCTCCCAGCACATAATCTGCCCAAGGACTTGGGCCACAGCTCACAGAAAGCAGTCCAGGGTGGTTGGATTGTGGCAAGGATGGATGGATGGCAGGTGGCTAAGAAAGACAGATTCCCCACATGGGCACAGCATCTCTCAGAGACCCAGCATGTCAGGACCGGGGCCAGGCTAATGGCTGGCTCCATTTTGATTAACGTTTTAATTGGGGATTAATGCAGCACGAGGGGCCTCTGAGTCAGCCCAGCCAGGAGCCCTAATCCTGACAGATGAAGCCACACTGAGAAATACGACAGGGCATGAGAAGAGCCACATGGAGGGAGCGGGATGGGGTCCCCGAGACACCTGCTCAGAGTTAGAGAGTGACACAGATTGAAATGCGTGGTATGAAGGAAAGAAACTAAAGCCGGAGGAGCTCTGGAAAGAAATGCTTTCCTTTTGGAAAGTTGCCTTGGACGTTGTGCTTCACATATCAACACAAATGTAGTGGTTTAAAGCAACACCAATGTATTATCTAATAGTTCGGGGAGGTCAGAAGTCCAAAATAGGTTTCACCCGGCTGAAATCCAGGTGTGAGCAAAGCCTCTGGGGAAGCACCCATTTCTTGCCTTCTTTACGTTTTAGAGGCTGCCTGCAGCTCCTGGCCCTGAAGCTCTCCAACTTCTGGTTGTCATATCTCCTTCCCAGAGGCCAAAATAGCAAACCAGAGTTTGGCAAAACCAAGGGTTTTGTTGATTTCTTACTCTGTTCTTCTACAAATACAAAATAGGAATAAAGATACTTCCCTGACCAAGGGTAATTACCTACTTTTTTCTATCCCCAAAGACTTTCCAAAAGTTTGTCCATAGAAAATAGGGACTAGTGACCCAGTCCATGGTTCCTAGCAGGTGGCAGAGATAGCCCCACCTCCCCAGGAGCCAGTGATCCCAGGAAGCAGTAAAACACAACTGTCAAAGAGGTTTGGCCTGAGTTTAAACACACTGAGTTTAATTCTGGCTTCATCACTTATCACCAGTCGTGAGTTTTCACTTCTCAAAGCCTCTATTTTCTCATCTGTAGAATGGGGGCATTAATAATGTCTGCCTTTTTAAGGAAGAATGTAGGCTCATGCAATTACAACTCCTAGCACAGCTCCTGGCACTTTGTGAGTGTGCAGTTGAGGGAGGCTGTAACTGTTGCTATTTATAGCACTCTGCACATTTAGTGCTCTCTCTGCATTCCCCCCTCCCACTCAGAAGAGGGACTTCCGGTGAGCTTGAGACAGAAGAACAGAGTCAAGAGAGGCCTAGAACCCTGGGGAGAGAACCAAGAGGGATTGTAGCAGTTGGGCTCAGCGTACAACAGTTTATGGAACCCTTTCATGTCCTTGATGGAATGTGGCCAGGGGGACAGGAGATGGGTGACACTGCTGATCCCTGCAGCACATCTCCGTTCAGCAGATTCTCTTTAAGGGCCCTCTGACTTAGACATGCTTATCCTCATCTTACAGGGGAGGAAGCAGGCTCAGAGAGGCCACTAGCTCAGTGGGCGTGACGGCCTATCATCAGGAGCAGCAGGGACAGCCAGGCAAGCTGGACTTGGATGTCCAATCCCTCCTGCTGCCCCCTCTGGAACCTTACCCTCCAGACCCTGCACCTGCACCCTTAGTCACTGCTGACCTCATGGTGATTACATGGGAACTGCCACTCAGAGCTCCTTATGGTTGAAATGATCACTTGTCTTTATAAATATGTGCTGTGTCCTCAGTCATAGCTTGTCAACATTCTCTTTGTCCCTGAAGGACGGACAAGAAATTGGTCTCCTTTTTTTGAGACAGAGCCTCAAGCTGTTGCCCTGGGTGGAGTGCTGTGGCATCACAGCTCACAGCAACTTCCAACTCCTGAGCTAAGAAATTGAATGGGCAGTATCACTGGATCTCTGGGATCACAAAGGGGAATTAGATCAATGCAGCCCCAATGCAGGAGATTTTTCTTGCAAACCAGGAGGGTTTCCACTCCTTCAATGAAGTGGGACCCACAAAGCCTTCCAGAATCCTGAGGGGATTGAGACATTGGGTGGGGGACTCCCTGCCAAAGCCCCAGCAACTCTTGTGTCTCTACCGCCTGGGGACTTTTCCTCTCTCTCACACTTTGATGGGCAGAAGAATCTGTAGGGATTAAGAAGGTCTAGGGAGGATCCCAGGGATCTGTATCTCCACTGAGCACCCAGGGCAGTTCAGAAGCTTCTGGTTTTGTTGTTCTTGTGAGCTTCATTTTTCTTTGTTAACCTGGGTTAAATCCCAGAGTGGTGGGAACCACACTCTGCTTCCCAGCTTCCTACCTTTCCCATTTTTCTTCTGTGTTCCAGGCCCGGTGCTTCTTGCCACCTTCCATGTGGTTGATACAGATCCTGAAATGTGCTTGAGTCCTTGTAAAATATGTAATGTGTGTGTGTGTTCATTTACATAAATAGCATAGTGCCATAAACTGCTGCTGCCGCTTCTACCCGGCACCATGGCACCATGTTTTTAAGACCTAAATGTGTTGGGCGGCGCCTGTGGCTCAGTTGGTAGGGCGCCGGCCCCATATACCAAGGGTGGCGGGTTCAAGCCCGGCCCCGGCCAAACTGCAACCAAACAATAGCCGGGCGTTGTGGCGGGCACCTGTAGTCCCAGCTACTCGGGAGGCTGAGGCAAGAGAATCGCTTAAGCCCAGGAGTTGGAGGTTGCTGTGAGCTGTGTGAGGCCACGGCACTCTACCCGAGGGCCATAAAGTGAGACTCTGTCTCTACAAAAAAAAAAAAAGACCTAAATGTGTTGCTAAACCTGCATCCAGTTCATTGCTTCTGATTCCTGAGCCATCTGCAGGATTCTGAATTCTGGATCTACCACATCTCACTTATCCACTGCCCAGGGATGGATTGTAGGGGACCTTCTGGCTCCACAAGTAGCACAGGACACCATTCTGACACTTTGTTCCTCTCTTCGATCTGATGCCTTGGAAGCAAACCATGCAGCCAGTGCAAATAATTCGTTATTGGCAATGTCTGCTCCAACCCCTGTGGTCCCAGATTTGGAAAATATACCGGGGAGTGGGATTCCTAGGTCACAGGGCAACAGCGTCCTTCATTTCTCTCGTTACTTCTCAATGGCTTTTCCAGAGGTCTGCACCAGGCTTCACCTCCTCCAGCAACGGGCACTGGGGGTCAGAGATGTTGGGTTCAAATCCCAGTGGATCGGGTCAAAAAGGACACTCAAAAGACAAAAGGTGGACACTCCCACTTTTGGGGGGAAGGTGGATAACAGGGACAGACTCCCTTCATAGCTAATGATGATGTAGCAGGCCTCTGCTTAGGGTTCTGTGTGTCAGCATTGGTGACCACAATCATTTGTGTGTCATCTGTTTGAGTCATCTCCGTAACTCAAAAAGGTAGAAGCTATTCACAGCCGCATTTTACAGATGAAGTCCCTGGGTCTCTGTAGTGAGGTGTGACCTTGCCCAGAGTCATGAGCCAAAAATTTCAAAATCAGTGGGCTCTTCTGCCTCCCCAGTGGGCTGGTGGGCAAGTTGCCCCTCAGACTGGGGTAGGACCAGCTTTTTCTCAACATCCTGTTTCTTGTTGCTCCTGTAACACATTGTCACAAACTGAGTGGCTTACGACAGTCCAAATTTATTACCTTAATGTTCTTGGGTGGGAGGGTGGATTTCCAAATGGGTTTGACTGGACTAAAAGCAGGTGATGGGAAGACTGTGTCCCTTTCTGGAGACCCTGGGGAATCTGTGTCCTCGCCATCACCAGTCTCTGGAGGTGACCTATGCTCCTTGAGTCTGGGCCCTTCCTCCATCTCCAAAGCCATCAGTGGCAATTGAAGTCTTCCCTATGCCACCCTACTGTGACACTCTGCCTCCTGCCTCTCTCCTCTACATATATGGGCCCTGTGGTTCTACTTGGCCTGTCCAGATATCTCTGCAACCTTAATTCCTTCTGTAACTTTCATGCCCCCTTGCCGTATACAGGTCTGACAGTTAAGTTCACAAACTCATCCTAGAAAAAGTGCTAACATACCACACTGCCCTACATTCACCACATAGTCAAGGGAGTATTTTGAAGGTGACATTGGTGATATTCAGCAATAAGGTACGTAGCACTTCTACTAGAATGAATTCTCAAACTTAATTGTCTGACCTCACAGACTAGCCTATTCATAGGTCCAGCAATTAGGGTTAGGATGTGGACATCCAAGGGATGGTAGGGACATAATTCTGCCTACCACATCCCCTTAGTGGTGTCTACCCACACTGGCCACTTAGGCCTGGCGTGGGCACAGCTTTAGTAAGGAAGTGGGTACATGGCCTCAGGTACAAGTGGGGCCCTGCTGCTGAGCCTCGCCAGAACCCTGCTAGCCTGGCCCTTTTGCCTTCACCCACCCGGCCAAATCCAAGCTGCCAAGCGACCCCTCCCCCAACACACACACACACTCATCACATTGGCTTTAGTGGTCTGACACCATCCCTGGGAGATGCCCATCCTTCCCACTGCCCTTGACTTTGCAGTATCTTCTCCATCCAGGAACGGCTTCCTATGACTCAGGGTTCACCATAGCACCACCTCTGTGTTGCCTCAATGAATGGTACCCTGGAATCCTGATTATCCTTGTTCCCTGTCCCCTCTCATCACATGACATCTGTGAGCAAGTCCTGAGTGCTGCTTCTCCCAAAGTTCCTCCGAAAGCCCTCCCGTCCTCCAGTGCCCCCACTGGTACAGGCCCTGGTCACCTCTCCAGCATGGCTATAGTAGCTTCCAGCAAAACTCTCCTTATCATGACCCACTGGAGGCCCTGCTTCGCCAGCCCCTGCCACCCTCCCAAGTGCATCTTCTGCTTTCCCTGGCTCACACACACTGCCTTCTGTTTGGTCTTTGACCATGCAAACCCACCCAATGTCAGGGAGCAGACTCTTGCCATTTCCTTTGCCTGAGAAACCCTCCCCCAGATCATCATGCACTGGCCCCTGTCCATCCTTGCGGTCAGCCCCACACCTCCTCCTGCAAAGACCCTACCAGCTAATGTTGCCCCTGCCCCACGATAATCATTCCCCATCTGTCACCTTGCTCTCTTTACATCACCATAGCCTGAAATGACTCATGTCTCCCCCACTAGAATGTCCCCTCCATCAGGGCAGGGGGCGTGGGGTCCCTCTCACTTTGTGCCATGGATCCAGAAACTAGCACAGAGCCTGACGTGTGGTGAGTGTTCAGTAACTACTGAGGAAATGAATGAATTAATGCAACCTTGGGATGTCTCATCCTCATCAGTGCACCCTGTCCTCAAGTGCCTTCCTCTTCCCAAGCATCCACAGACCCTCAGAGGTGAAATCACTGAAACTTGCCATGCTCTATAACTGACAGACCTCACACTGCAGAGAAATTAAAATTTACAGATTTTTTGCGAGGGTGTCAGGCTAGGAGAGAAGCAGCATTATTTTTCAGAAGCACAGACTTGGGGGCCTGTTGGATTTATGAGTTCAAGGACCTAAGGATACTAAGCCAGTGCCCTCATACTCATCAAAGTGGATATCACCAAGACAAGAGGCCCAGAGATGTGGCCAGTCCTCAGGCAGCAGGCTGCAGCATCGGGCTCTCCCCAGGCAACTCTGGCTTCAAGAGGAGGGTGCTTGCAAGGTTCATCACTTTGGGTGTACAAAAAGCCTCTGTGCACTTAACACTCTGCTGAAACAGGATGACCTGCCACTCAGGAAACTCACAAGGGGACAGGGAGTGAGGGGAAGAAACAAGGAATCACTGACTGGGAGTTGAAAGAAGAAATTCCTAAAGAGAAGAGGTGATTATAGCCACGTGGGTTCACAAAAGCCCTCCAGGGTTTGCAGGAGCAGAGAAATTGTTCCTTTGTCTCCCTCACGATTCTTGCCAAACAGAATGTCACTTTTTCTCTTGTCTTTGGTGGCAAAGATTAAGCAGCAGAGCTGAAAAGCAATATTGCTCAGCAGAATGCCTGAAAGGGATTATTCCCACGCCTCTAAGGGAGCCTGGCAGGCTTTGCCTGAGGAGATGGGTTCCAATTTTAGGTGAAGTTAAAAACACTCTAACAGGCTAAAATCAAGTCATTGTTATTTCAAACATAGGTGTACCCTCGTTTTCCCAAACCTGATCTGCAAAGCTGTAGCTTTGCCCGAAGATAAGTGAATGGAGGAATCCCAGGCTGGTGGAAAGCAAGTCCATTGTGAAGTGCCCCTTGTGAGTGTGGAACCCACTCCAGTGCCTCCTAAAGCACTTTCTCATCCAGATAGGGGTGCATATGAGCATGTGTGTTTTCCATGAACATGTCCATAGCATCCACTGATGCTCAGGTATTGGAAATAGGTTTCCATCTGGATTTGATACTTTGCGAGTATCATCTGCTTCCACTGGGGATTGGGCTGAGGGGAGGGATGGTGATTTTAAAAAAGCAAAGTATTAATATTCTTACTACTTTTCCTATGCATCAGCTTAATTCTGGAGCGCTCTGTTGCTGTAATCCAGGGGTCTTAAACTCAAATGCTTCTAGGGGACCGGAAAGGAAATAAGCATGAGTAAAGGACAGTGGGTGTTAGGAAGGCAATAGGGAAGGGTGAGGGCTGTGGTGGAGTGGAGCATGCTTACACCACTAAAGAGGACAGCCATTTCTCAGTTGGAATTTGGGCCAAGTGTTGCCAGATATCCTGATTTTTCAAGAGAAGCCAAGAATATGGATTTTTACATGAAATTTCTCAATGTTCAAAAAATTCTCCAACTAGAATATTTGTGAGCCAAATTCAGTCCATGAGCTGGTAATGAACAAGCAATCTCATTCTCGCAGTGCAAACCCTGAGCTTTGAGGGTTGAGAGGGAAGGAGTCCATGCACGCTGACATTGTGACCTCACTTTCCCAGAAGTGCTCTCCTCGCCTTGGTCTCATCAATGGGGAATGTATTCATTCAGCAGGCACTTTAATGAGCTCTTCCACTGCTGGGCCCAGGGGGTCAGAGATGAATAAAGCATGTTCCCCCAGGGAGCAAGCAGCTGAAGGAAGAGCCAGGTTCTGCACAGAGAATTCTGAAACTGGGTGGGAAGTGTTATGAAGACAAATGCACTAGTTGTAGGATTTAGCCCAAAGAGGTAAGGAGGGGCCCTGTCACACTTGGAGAGCCTGGCTGTCCAGTTTGCCTCTATGTCCCCAAGGTGATGTTTACTGGCACATCGCCTGACCATCGTGAATTTCCTCGTTGGAAATGGCATCTGTTTTCCATTTATGAAAATAATGTAAGGTATCCCTTTAAGATAAGTACTAATAGCAATAATAGACAACAATTACTGAGTATGCCTGGAGAATATTTAGGAGATTAAAAATATAGTTATCTAACTCATTAGTTTTTTTAAAAGAACTGTTGAATACCTACTATGTGCTGGGCACTGCCTTAACTGTTCTTATGTGGGTAAATCTTTCCGTCCTCTCAGTAGTCCTGTGAGGTAGGTCACATGGTTGTACCCATTTTACAGATGAAGACAATGAAACACATCAGGGTTGAGTAATGGGCCCAGGCTGTGTGGCTCAAAAGTCTGTGTTTATAACCAGCATTATGGACATTCGGGGCCAGATAATTCTCCATTGTAGGGGGCTGTCCTGTGCATTGTAGGACACACACCTCGTAGCAACATCCTGGGCTCTACCTACCAGATGCCAGTAGCATCTTAATCATAACCTTCAAAAATGCCTTCAGGCATTGCCACATGTCCCCTGAGGGATAAAAGCAGCCCTGGTTGAGAACTCTTAAGACTACACTAAACTGCCTTTCCCAACTAAAAAACTACCCCAAAATGTGGTTAATTTAAAATAATTGTGTTGAGTTAGTGACAATACAGGTTGCAGGACAGTCCATTAAGATGTCAGCTGTCTCAATCAATGTAACCTGGCTTATTGTACCCTCAATGAATCCCCAACAATAAAAAAAAAAAAAAAGATGTCAGCTGTCTGCAGCTTGGGGCCTTCCCAGTCCATGTGCTGTGACCCAGTACTTCAAGGGGGTGCCCAGGACACTTTTATAGCCCAGCGAGGTAGATAAATTGGGAAGGTTAGAAGATGCCAATTGATACTGTTGCTACTTCACTACTAAGTCAGTGTCTTAGCTCAGGCCGAGTGGCTTAGCTAGCATACATCTATTTCTCCCAGTCCTGGAGACTGGAGAGCAGGTGCCCCGGGTTCAAGCCAGGCCTCTTCTCTAGGCTGCAGCCTGCCCAGGTGTGGCAGTGTCCCCACGTGGGGGAGAGAGCGCCTGGTGTCCCCCTCCTTATAAGAACAGGAATCCCACCATGGGGGCTGCACTCTCAAACCCCATCTAAATCTTAGCACCTCCCAAAGCCCCCTTCTCCTAACACCATCACATGGGGGTGCGGATTTCCCCCTCCAAGTGTGGGGAGAACATATCGTGAAGATCTGCGGGAGCGCGTTATGGGTGAGGAGGTGGAGCTCGGGAGTCACTGAGGGTCTTTCCTCCCTTCTCCCCCCAGGCCCGAGAGATATGTGAAGGCCCAAAATGACCCTCTTACCGGGAGACAATTCCGACTATGACTACAGCGCGCTGAGCTGCACCTCGGACGCCTCCTTCCACCCCAGCTTCTTCGCGCAGCGCCAGCCCCTCAAGGGCGTCTTCTACCGCCGGGCGCAGCGGCTGCGGCCGCAGGACCAGCCCCGCCAGGGCGGCCAGGCCGAGGACCGCAGGCGCCAGATCATCATCAACGTGGGCGGCAGCAAGTACTCGCTGCCCTGGACCACGCTGGACGAGTTCCCGCTGACGCGGCTGGGCCAGCTCAAGGCCTGCACCAACTTCGACGACATCCTCAACGTGTGCGATGACTACGATGTGACCTGCAACGAGTTCTTCTTCGACCGCAACCCGGGCGCCTTCGGCACCATCCTGACCTTCCTGCGGGCCGGCAAGCTGCGGCTGCTGCGCGAGATGTGCGCCCTGTCCTTCCAGGAGGAGCTGCTGTACTGGGGCATCGCCGAGGACCACCTGGACGGCTGCTGCAAGCGCCGCTACCTGCAGAAGATGGAGGAGTTCGCCGAGATGGTGGAGCGGGAGGAGGAGGAGGACGCGCTGGACAGCGAGGGCCGCGACAGCGACCACCCCGCCGAGGGCGAGGGCCGCCTGGGCCGCTGCATGCGTAGACTGCGCGACATGGTGGAGCGGCCGCACTCGGGGCTGCCGGGCAAGGTGTTTGCCTGCCTGTCGGTGC
Organism: Nycticebus coucang; assembly: GCF_027406575.1. Classification (NCBI taxonomy): domain Eukaryota; kingdom Metazoa; phylum Chordata; class Mammalia; order Primates; family Lorisidae; genus Nycticebus; species Nycticebus coucang. The sequence goes on along the minus strand of NC_069800.1, from coordinate 56,775,138 downwards.
TGTTCGTCACTGTCACCGCTGTGAACCTCTCGGTCAGCACCTTGCCCAGCCTGAGGGAGGAGGAGGAGCAGGTAAGAGCCCACGGCAGTGAGGGAGATGACAGAGCAGTCTGCTGGACCCCCCTGTACATCCTGCAACCCACCCATTGTCACCTCCTCCAAGAAGCCTTCCTTGACTGCACCCTGGCTGAAATGCATCCCCAGTCCCTCTTGACGTCATGCTATGTGACAGCGCGTTTGCATGTGCCTCCAACTCCCTGTTAATACGTGAGCACCGTAGGGTTGATGGCCACGCCTGTCCTGGTCCCCACTGAGTCTCTCACCCCCACCCCCAGTCTAGAACAACATCCAGCACAGCTGGGGCACTCAGCCACTATTATCGAATGAGCAAATGAATGAATAGAATAAATGAATAATGTGATTTATGATGCGTCTGGCCCTGAGCTAAGCATGTTATTATACATCCATCATCAAAATTTATCTCAGCACTAGAGTCCTTTCTCAGACCTCTTAATCCCTTGTATCATAATAGCCCAGACACATTTTCTGTGTCCTGAAAATAATTTTTGATAGGCATGTGTGTGTGCATGTCCTTGTATTAAGTAAGAGAATGAGTGTAAGGCACTGACCCCAGGGCCTGACACAGGATATGAGCTTTATCCCAAGGGCTCCCACTTTCTAGAGCAGGCTGCACACCTGCCTGTGTCTCATGTCTCTGCAAATCCTCTAGCAGCCCTGTGGGTGGCCTGTCCTTACACCCACCTGACACTTGAGGACATCGAGTGAGAGCTGCTTACCCAAACCCAGGTGCAACAGAGTCCAAAGTCTGTGTTCTTAATACACGGACTGCCACACTAAAAAAAAACAAACTTTTTTTTTCTTGGAGCCACATGTTTTATTGCAAAAATAGAACAAAAACTTTGAAATCAAAATGATCCTAAAATTTACATCAATAAAAAAGTAATATAAAAGGCGGTGCCTGTGGCTCAAAGGAGTAGGGCCCTGGCCCCATATGCCGTAGGTGGTGGGTTCAAACCCAGCCCCGGCCAAAAACAGCGGAAAAAAAAAGTAATATAAGAACTTGAAAATTAGTACTGTAAAAATGACTGTGAGAAATGGAAAAATAGTTCATAACTCATATGGCAGTTGGTGTGTTAAACATGGAACTGTGGGTCCCACATGGCAGCCTGGGGTCGTGATGTAGCCCCCCAGAAGTTATGTGATTGGCTCACACAGAATTTCCCCCAAATTTGACTTGTTCATATATAAAAGTAAGGTGTTTTTCATATAAAAATTTAAAGTCCCAGGTCCTCTTAAAAACTACGAGGTCAGCTGGGCACAGTGGCTCACACCTGTAATCCTAGCACTCTGAGAGCCTGAAGCAGGAGGATTGCTTGAGCTCAAGAGTTCAAGATCAGCCTGAGTAAGAGCAAGACCCCATCTCTACTTAACATAGAAAAATTAGTCAGGCATGGTGGTGCATATCTATAGTCCCAGCTACATGGGAGGTAAGACAGGAGGATGGCTTAAGCCCAGGAGTTTGAGATTGCAGCAAGCTATGATGACACCCATTGCACTCTACCTGGGGTTACTGAGTAAGACTCTGTCTCAAAACAATCAAATAATAACAAACAAACAAAAGAAACCTATGAGGTTGCCATCTCCCCCACCCCTAGCTGGCATTCCTACATGGCAGGTCTTGGTGGGAGCTGAGTATGTATGTAGGGGGGGTCCCAGTTCAGCTTCCTTATGTATCACACCATGGCTCTTAGAGTTGGTGACCCCTTTGATACGTGTGGGGATTCTGGAGCAAGTTTTAGAAAGACCAGAAAGTCTTACATAGGTACAAATTGCATAGGCACTGGAGAAATAAGTATAGGTATGATGTGAACATAAATATGCCAACCAGCATTTATGGAGCACTGACTGTGTGCACAGCATGCAGCAAATGCTTCTCACATACTCTCTGGTTTAACCTTAGAAGTACTCAGCATGCATGTATTTTCCCACATGCATGTATCATGGACGACATAGCAATAGCCGTGACATCTATAATCCATAGAAGGTTGCTGGCATTTCTAGTAAGTATTGAATTTTCAAAACAGGTATTAACAAAACAGCATTCAACTAGTAAAATTTACTCTTTTTTTTTTAAAGTAAGTGTCGCCCTGGGCAGAGTGCCATGGCGTCACAGTTCACAGCAACCTCAAACTCTTGGGCTCAAACGATTCTCTTGCCTCAGCCTCCTAAGTAGCTTGGGACTATAGGTACCCGCTACAACACCCGGCTATTTTTTTTGTTGTGGTTGTCATTGTTGTTTAGGAAACCTGGGCCCGGTTCGAACCCACCTGCCCCAGTGTATGTAGCTGGCACCCTATCCACTGAACTACAGGCACCCAGCCATAAAATTTACTTTTTTTTTTTGCAGTTTTTGGCCCGGGCCAGGTTTGAACCTACCACCTCTGGTATATTGGGGCTAGAGCCCTATCCTTTGAGCCACAGGTGCCACCCAGTAAAATTTACTTTTGATAAGCATTAGGATAAGGATGAAGAGGTCAGGGCTAAAGACAGACACCCTGAATTTGGATTCCAGTGAGTCCACTCTACCTGTGTTCCTGTAGGACACAGACTCACCTCTGTGTACCTAAGTTTTCTCACCTGTCCAGAGGAGCTATGAACAGGCCCACCTCACAGTGTCATGAGAATTCAGGGAGCCCATGAGAAGTGATTGGGAGAGACGTAACATTAGCATGCAGGGAGTGCTAACTCTAAAGATTTATATTCACCTATCAGAAAGAAAAAGAAAAAAGAATGTGCTGACCATTTTGAGACCTGTCTGGAAGTCCTGGTACTTAGTATAGATTTCTTCCCAGCCTTGATGTCTAGGATCCTGATCGGGGAAATACTAATAAAGCTACTGTCGTATTCTAATTCTGATACTTACTTTAAAAAAAAAAATACCTGGCCTTTTTTGTGACTCAGTGAAAATGCTCTTCTTCAACTTTCATTCTGGGGTTGGGGATTCACTGTGAGACTCACTGTTTCACTGGCTCCTTGTGCACATATGTGAGTGCCAGCTGTATGCAGGCACTACAAGGGAGGCAGAGTGACCAGGATAAGTAGCCCAACCTCAAGGAGCTTCAGATCTATGGGGTGTGAGTAACACCCCCCATGACCATAAGTTTGAGGCACAAGCCCAGGGGGCTCTGTGTGAGAGGCCCACCCACACTGCTGGGGCTCCTTACAGGGGGCACACCTAGGAAAGCTTCCCAGAAAAGGAGACTTCCCATCCCAGAGGTTTGAGACCTTAGAGCCCCAACAAGTCTGAGCTCACACCTCCAGCCTCATATTCCTAGAGAGAAAATATTCGACTGGGACTCGGAGAACTCAGCTGTGCTCAGGCACCTACAAGATGCCCCAGGTTAGAGCCAGTTTTGCCTTTGCCCTCTGCCAAAGGCCCAGTTCGAAGACCATAGAGACAAGCTGCCTGCATGCCAGATTCATTGTGAAGATGTGTTTTAGTGTTTTAGTTTTCTTTGGATTGAATTATCATCATCACTTAAGTCACAATTTTATCTGTTTAACCAACAATGATCGCCAACTTTTATGACCAGGAGATTTCACATAAAACTGCACATTTCCAGCTCCTCTTGAAAGCTTCAATGAGGCAGCCTGAGCCTAAATTTTCCTGGGGCAGTGACAGGGGCACTGAGCAAGACCGCTGAGCTCCCTGAGGGCCCAGCCCCACCTGGCCCATTGCCCCTGTTTCCTCTGTGTGCCTGTCCCCTGCTGACCTTTGCGTTTGCACATTCCCTACACCCCAGCCCAGTGTTCTTTTCACTCCCCTAAACAACTGTGCATTGACCACCTGCCATGTGCTAGGCCTTCCTAGGCACTGGAGGTCCAGGCAGTGAACCACTAGTACACACCAACTGCCCTGCCCCATGGGGGCTGTCTCTGCCGGGATGGCTGGGGTGGGTTATGGATGCAGGCAATAAACATGACAAATAGTTAACTTACAACACGTATGGAAAAGTGATGATGGCTATGAAGAAAGTTGGGTAAGGGGAGATTTTAAAGAGGGGGTCATAATAGGCGTTTCTGAAAAATGTTGATTGAAGCACAGCTGGGAAAGGCAAGGGCAGGAGCGTGTGTGTGTTTCGGGGTGTGTATTTGGGGAGAAGGGATCCACAGTGGAATCAGAAAGTCGCCTCTAGGCTGGGGGTCAGCCCAGGTGTTAGAGGAGTGAAGAAGGGGTCTGTGAGGCTGGAGTGGACAAATGGATGGACAAATGGACAGCCCATGTGCAGTCCCGGGAGGACTTTGGCTATTCCTTGAGGTCTGTCAGTAGCTGTGGAGGGTGCACAGCAGGAGGGGATCCCTCTGGCTGTGTATGGAAGATGAACTGCAGGGACGAAGGCGCCAAGGGCAGAGGTGACTGCAGCTGCCCAGATGGGGGGATGGCAGCCAGACCAGGTAGGGGCAGTGGACAGAGAGAGATCAAATCAAGGTTTGATTTCTTGCCTTGTTTTCAATGAAGAGCTAATGAGAGCTCCTGAGGATTCCACATGAGGTCTCAGAGAGAGGTGAAAGGGGGAGGGCCCATCTCTAGTCCTGAGCAACTGGAAGGTGGGATTGCTAATAGTTGGGGTGGGGGTGGGTGTGTGAAGAGCTGGAGGAGGCAGGAGAAGCCAGGAGCCCAGTGTGGACCTGTCTGTCACCCAGGCAGGATCATCAGGAAGGAGGCCAGTGGGGTCTGGAGTTCCGCAGAAGTCTGGGCTGGAGAGGCAAGGAGTGGCCAAAGTAGAGATGGCGCTTGCAGCCCCAGCCCTGGGAGTGCTCACAACCAGGGGGAGGACCCAGGGCGACCCGATGTGGAGAGACAGATGAGTAAGCTGCCCGGTCCCCCAGGGCAGCACATCCATGCTGCTTCCCTGGTGGGCCTGCTGACCTCTCCCTTGCCGTCCCCTCTCTCCCAGGGCCAGTGTTCCCAGATGTGCCACAACGTCTTCATCGTGGAGTCGGTGTGTGTGGGCTGGTTCTCGCTGGAGTTCCTCCTGCGGCTCATCCAGGCGCCCAGCAAGTTCTCCTTCCTGCGGAGCCCGCTCACGCTGATCGACCTGGTGGCCATCCTGCCCTACTACATCACCCTGCTGGTGGACGGCGCCGCCGCGGGCCGCCGCAAGCCCGGCGCGGGCAACAGCTACCTGGACAAGGTGGGGCTGGTGCTGCGCGTGCTGCGCGCGCTGCGCATCCTGTACGTGATGCGCCTGGCGCGCCACTCGCTGGGGCTGCAGACGCTGGGGCTCACGGCCCGCCGCTGCACCCGCGAGTTCGGGCTCCTGCTGCTCTTCCTCTGCGTGGCCATCGCCCTCTTCGCGCCCCTCCTCTACGTCATCGAGAACGAGATGGCCGACAGCCCCGAGTTCACCAGTATCCCCGCCTGCTACTGGTGGGCCGTCATCACCATGACCACTGTGGGCTACGGGGACATGGTCCCCAGGAGCACCCCGGGCCAGGTGGTGGCGCTGAGCAGCATCCTGAGCGGCATCCTGCTCATGGCCTTTCCCGTCACCTCCATCTTCCACACCTTCTCCCGCTCCTACCTGGAGCTCAAGCAGGAGCAGGAGCGGGTGATGTTCCGGAGGGCCCAGTTCCTCATCAAAACCAAGTCGCAGCTGAGCAGCATGTCCCAGGACAGTGACATCTTGTTCGGAAGTGCCTCCTCGGACACCAGGGACAACTGAAGCCAGAGGACGCCCCTACCCTGCCAACCATCTGCGGCTTGAAGCTGTTGCCGTCCGCTGCAGAAGCCTCCTCGGGGACGTGCCACTTCTGAGGCCAGCCTTGGCCTAGGCCCGACTGGAACCATACCCCCGGAAGGACATCCCAAACAATAGGCCAGTCGCGCCTGGTCCAGAAGAGAAACAGCTGCACCCTGAGCCCAGCCCTGCCCCCTGGCTGCTGTTTCCTTCAACCAGGAGATGGCTTGTTCTTCCTGCCATGTAAATAGTGTGCCCGGCAAAGACGTGCTTTCAGGGTCTGCTTGGGGGGGAAATACAAACAGCAGCAACCACACGTCTGTCTTTAATGTGGATCACGTGCGAGGGGACTTCCGGGGGTCTCTTAAAAGAAGGAGCTGCGCTCCCCTGCAGCGCCAGCAGCCTCCGTCCTCTTTCCTTGGGTTGTTCAGGCCCTGAGGGGCCCAAGTGGGGTTGGAGGAAGAGACAGCAGAGACACTTAGCAAAACGCCCTCTCTCCTTTCTCTTCGGTTCCCCACACCTCTGGGCCTTTCTTTCTCTCTTTTCCCTTTTTTCTTGTCTCCCATCTTCTGTTCTCCCTCTTTGACATCTTAGGGTCCATTTCTCAGATTTTCCCCCAAGGTACCTCTAACAGTTGAAAGGATGCTCAGGAGCCTGATTACAGAGGTGCAATAGCTTCGTTTTATCTCTAAAAAATTCTGAGTTTTTATTCTATTCCACATTTATTTTAATATTTGAGGAAAAGGTGCTTTACATCATTCATCTGAATCTAGAACAGCGGTTCTCAACCTGTAGGTTGAGACCCCTTTAGAGGTCAAACAACCCTTTCACAGGGGTCGCCTAAGACCATCCTGCATATCAGATATTTACATTATGATTCATAACAGTAGCAAAATTACAGTTATGAAGTAGCAACGAAAATGATTTTATGGTTGGGGGTCACCACAACATGAGGAACTGTATTAAAGGGTCGCAGCACTAGGAATGTTGAGAACCACTGAAGAAAGTGGTCCATGGTTCCCTGAGCCACCTGAGAAGCACTGTCTGAAGGCCCGAAAGGCCCCTCTGTCCCTACAAAGACCTACAGGGCATCCCACCTAACCCGAGCAGCTCCCCAAGTTCATGTAATGCACATGACCCACAGTAGAGTGATTCTGCCACAGCTAGCAGGGATTGGTGCCTCATGGTGACAGACTTGGGGAAAGGGCTTCACACCCGGGTCACAGTCAAAAGCTTGTCCTCACACTCACAGACATGGCAGCACGGCTGTCTTCACACCAAGCCCCTGCCCTCGGCCCAGCAGCACAAAGCAAACTCTAAAACAAATCTGATCACATCGCTGCCCTGCATAACTGTTGGTGGCTGTGCATTACTTGAGAATAAACCCAAATGCCTGGTGTGATCTGAGCCCTTCCCTCTCCAGCCTCCTCTCCCACCTCTGCTGTTTCTCTCCATCAAGCCCCATGGGCCTCCGATCTGCTTATCCAACAAGCCAGCCCCTTCCCATCTCAGTGCCTTCACAACTGCAGACCTTCCTGCTGGGAGTGCTCTTCCTGAAGAACGCTGGGTGGCTGGCTTCTTCCTGCACCTTCCCAGAGAGGCCTCATCTCTAAAGAACCCACAGCACCATTACCGTTCTTACCCCCTACCCTACCTCGGCTCATCAAGCCGGAAGTTTAGTTCCCTGATGCTTAGTTATGGTCTGTCTCCTACACGAGAAGGATGGTCTACACTGGCAGGAATTCGGCAATATGACTTGCCACTGGCTCCCAGCACCCAGCCTAGGGCCTGTACCTAGTAGGTGCTCAATAAACACACACTGAATGAATGAATGAATGGAAACAGGAAAGGGGTCCAGAACACAAAAGGCATTCATTTCTAACATTGGAGGCTGGGTCTTCTGTGCGCCTCTTTTCCTCTCTCTCTTGGATGGGGAGGCCCCAGCTATCTCAGCATGGTCTACCATGCTGAAGCACTGTGGAAATATTATCCAAGTCACGAAGGCCTCATTAAAGGCTCCCCTGATACCTGCTTCCAGTGACTCATGCCTGAAAAGTAAGTTTTCCGACTAATTAGCCCTACCTTCCCCAGCCTGGTGGGTGTCCTAGTGCTGGGGCATTGCCATCATTATAATAATACCCAAGATTTATTGAATGACCTTTTCTTCCCCTCAGAAGGGGCTATGAAAAACAGGAGGCAATTGGAAATGCTAAACAACAGAAATGTGGCACAGAAAAAAATTACAAAATGGAGCCCTGTAATGCTCAGGAGAGCAGAAAAGCAAAGAGCATTTGGGGTTGAGGAGGGAGCCCTGAACTAGGGCAGAGGCTGGGGTCACTGAGTGGGCAGGATTTCTGGGGTCATCTTCCAGATTCTGATCCACCCTGGTGGCCAAGGCAGAGTTATGTGCTTAGGCACCTCTTGAGACCTCACTTGAGGGACAGAGGGAATATAGTCAGCCTAGTACAGAGGGAATATAATAAACCTAGCCCTAATTAAGAAGGTGGGACAAGGGTATATGTGAAACTTGGTAAACGGCCTGTGAAACTAGTGAATGATGCCCCATGAATATATCAATGTACACAGCTATGATTTAATAAAAAAAAAAAAAAAGAAGAAGAAGAAGAAGGTGGGAGGCTTCTTAGGCACCTAACAAGCTGCTTCTGTGAACAACTTTTTTTTTTAGAAATGGGGTCTTGATCTATTGCCCAGGCTGGCCTTGAAGCGATCCTCCTGTTTCAGCCTCCAGAGTAGAGTATCTGGGACTACAGGCGAGCACCACCTGCGGTCACTTGTAATCCTCTGACTCTGATTTAGCTCCCCACTTCTCCGGGGCTCACAGGTGGGGGAAGGGAGAGGGAAGGAGGTTTGAGTAAGAATACAGATTCTCAGGCCCTACCTCTGAACAGGTCCAGGACGAGGGTGAGGCAAACTAGGCACTTGCCTCGAGCACAAATCTAAGAGGGAACCAAAAAACTTAGTAATCGAGATAAATCATACTTGAATGCAATATATTTTTAAGTCAAAATTAATGCTAAAAGATTCTATGATGGATGAAATATCAGGATTTTAAATAAAGACAGGATCTGTCTTTCCACTTGTATGACGCAGCCTTCCTCGTCTTACCGCTATTCTGGTCTTGTCCCATGAACCTTGGTATGCCCTGGGAGGACAACCTTAATTGGCCAAGGGCAAGTCTCCAAAGAAGTACAGGTGAGACTTTTGGCACCTAAGCCCGAAGCTGCTGGGGCACAGGTGCCCCTGCCGCTGAGTGGGTGAGAGTGGGCACCAGCAATGCCCTTACTACAGCAGAGTCCGACCCAGCCCCTGCCCTCATGGGATCTACACAGTAATGGCAAGAGAGATGGTGAGCCTGGGAATTGAAAGAATCTTCTGCTGTTGGTGGGCACAGGGGTGACCTGGCCACCAGTAACCAGGGGACGGAGGTGGAGAACAGCCACTTCAGATGCTGAGCAGGCGGGATTGAAATTGTGGAGACCTGGAGGAGGAAGAGAGGCGGCAACCCAAGCAGAAGGGACGGTCAGTAAGGAGCCCTGGGCAGAGAAGCTGCCCCTGCTGGGATGCGTCCAGGGAGGAATCCCAGATGTGCATTTCCGGGGTCCCTACTCTGGGCCCTGTCAACAGACAGAACCGGACTCAGTCCTTGCCCTGGAGTTGCTGGCAATTTGATAGAAGGAAAGAAAAATGAGTGAATAAAATATTTCCAGACATGTGGAATGGCAGAGGGGTGAGGAGCCAGAGGAGACTGGCATGAGAGGGGTTTCCACTCTGGTCACCTTTGGCTAAAATGGCCTCTCCTCTGCCTTCCTGCTGCTGACCCGGGTCCTCCCGGCTCTCACTCTCTTCCCTCGCCCCTTCTCCTTGGGTCCTGTTAGCTCATGCCTAGGGTCTGACCACTTTCCTGCTCCTCCTGTCCTCGTCCACCTAGATTGCCCTGTGAGTGCCTCCTCCTCTCCCACCTCCCCCCATCTGTCCTGCACCAGCAGCAGGACCCTGACAGAACCCAAGTCAGATCACACTCGTCCTCTGCTCGGAGCCCTGCCCACTCTCACCCATGACATTCCACCTTGCTCACAGTCCCAGCCAGAGCCGCTCTTGGCCCCACCTCCCTGACCTGGTCTCCTTTCCAGCTACACCAACCCCTTCTCTATTCACTGAACAGACCAAATACAGGCCCACCCCAGGGCCCTTGCCTTGGGCCTAGCCATTCCCTGTGCCAGGAAGACTCTTCCCTAAGACAGACCCACACCCCTCACTCTGCTCACCAGGTCTCTGATGAAATAAATGCCACTTAAACCAGATTTCTCTGACTCTTCCCCCCAGCCCTGCATAAAGACCACACTCCCAGGATGTCCCCAGGGTATTAACCAGGCCTTTATTTTCTGTCTGCAGATGCTCTGATGTCTGAGACCTTGCTGCCCCTGTCAGGGTTAGCCAGTTCCTAGAGAGAGTAAACAAGTCGCCTGGAGCACACCTTTCGTATGCAACACAGCACCCCAGAGCCCACAACCCCCCACCTCCTTTAGTGGGGTCTCACGCTCCAGGTCATTGTCCACCTGCCCTAATCACCCCAGGGTCAGACCCCAGACAAGAAGGGGCAGCCTCCATGCCCACAGCCTGCTGAAGTTAGTCAAATGAGCCTACCTAAGCCTGCTTACCCTGCCTGGTGCCCATCCTTTCCACAGAAGTCACAGTAAAGGCTCTCGCCCATGACCATGTTTCCCCCCACCTCCTAACTGCCTTCAGTGTCTCACCACATGTCCCCCCTCCCATGGTGCAGCATGCCACCATCCCTCAGGAACTACCAGTAACAAACTTTTTTTTTTTTTTTTGAGACAGAGTCTCACTGTGTCACCCTCGGTAGAGTGTGGTGGCATCACAGCTCACAGCAACCTCAAACTCTGGGGCTTAAGCGATTCTCTTGTCTTAGCCTCCCAAGTAGCTGGGACTACAGACACCCGCCCCAACGCCCAGCTGTTTCGTTGTTGTAGTTGTCGTTGTTTGGCAGGCCCGGGCTGGGTTTGAACTCACCAGCCCTAGAGCAGGTGTCCTTAAACTGTGGCCCACGGGCCACATAAAGCGGTGTGAATTGTATTTGTTCCGTTCTGTTTTTCACTTCAAAATAAGATATGTGCAGTGTGCATAGGAATTTTTTCATAGTTTTTTTTTTAACTATAGTCGAGCCCTCCAACAGTCTGAGGGACAGTGAATTGGCCCCCTGTTTAAAAAGTTTGAGGACGCCTGCCCTAGCGTATGTGGCCGGTGCCCTCAATGAGCTACAGGCGCCGAGCCACGAACTATCTTTTCAATGGCAGTCATCTCCTGGTTTGCTGGCCTCACCAAACCTGAACAAAATAAAACCTATACTTTAAAACACCTGGCCCCCTTAACCCTGCTTTATCCTTCTCTAAAACCCTTTTTAACAGCCACACTATGTATCTATTTGATCATTGTTTTCCTCTCCCAGTTGATTGTCAGCTCCATGAAGACAGAGACCTTCCCATCCGCATCCCGTCTAGGATAGCACCTATAAATATTTGCAGGATGAACACGAACCCCTTACTTCTATACAGAGCCCTCCAAATGACTCACACACGTATCAGCCATATTTGTACATCTGTACCAGTGATTTTCAACCCATGTGCCATGGCATACTGGTGAGCCATGAGAAGATCTTAGGTGTGCTGAAAAAAATTCTAAAGATCATTCATTAAATTATTTTCAAAAGAAGTTCAAAGCACTGTAAGTATATTCTCTTTTTTGCTTTTTTTTGATCAACATAATTTAAGTGTGCCGTGGAAGTTTAACTATAGGTTCCAGAGTGCCATGAGATTAAAAAAGTTGAAAAACAATCAAAAAAAAAAGTTGAAAAACTCTGCCCTATATGGTGGCAGGGAGGTTGTTAAGATCCATGCTGCCTCCTGATGCCACAGTTGTGGCAGACAACCCCCCTTCCCCCTACAATCACCTGAGGATTTCTGCCGGGAAACAGCCTCCTCCACGTGAGTCTTCCATCAATACCCCTGTATTTTGAAACAAATGTATAAAAGATACAGTGAGACTTGTGTCTGCAAACGGTAACACAGAGCCCGAAAAATTTTTTGGAAAGATTTTTTGGTTTCTTTTCAAAATATGCCACTTGCTCCAATGACCTATAAAAGTCCAAGCTCACTTTGTTGAAATAAATTCAAAGTCACCCAACTGGCCTTTTTTAAAGAAAAAAAAAGACGGTAGCATGGTGGGCGGGTCTGGGCTACTTGGTGGCTATTGTTATTCCACCACATTTGTTATTCTGTGTTGATGGGACCCAACCAAGAAGTGTTCAGACTCATGAGCTCTTGACAAGGCCATTTAGCAGGCGGCCAGATGGCCGCTAAATGGACAGAGGCTGTTTCTCCACAAAGATTGATTACATGGGACATGTCTGCATGTAGATGCTCAGAGGTCTTTTGCAATTGTCATAAAAGTCACTCAGCAGTGACAGTCAACCAAGGTGCCCGGAAAGGGTTATGGGGAAGGGAGGGGCCTGGTGGGAATGCCACCATACCTTTAATCTGCCACCCTCACTCACACTTGACTGTCATCCCATCCGGGCTGCTGAGCTGTGCTGCGCTTTCAACAGAGGATCAATGGAAGGCTCAGCCAGAGAGCAAAGCTCCAGATGCCAAAGTGTAGAGACTTCTAGTAAAGACTAAGCATGGACCTATCGGCGTCATCCACAAAGCCAAAGCAACAGCCAGTGTTTGCCCAGAATTTCAAGGCAGGCTCTGGGAGAGGTGTGAGAGTGGCCCAGCGGGAACACAAGTCCACCTCTGTTATGGTTCTAACATATTTGCCTGTGGGTACTCAGAAAGATCGAGAGGGAAAGGACTGAAGATGACTTGTGTCTGCGGAGCTGTGATCTGCGCTCAGACTTCATGACAACTTCAGTCACTGCCAGTTGCCTCCACGAAAGCTGACCCCCAACTTTGTCCCAGGTTTCAGTGAGCCCAGTCGCAGAGTTTACAACAACCGATGTAATCCACCACCTTCTGAGTCACCAGGGATGGGATGTGACCCAGCCCTGGCTGATGAGATCCCAGAGGAAGTAGGCCAGAGACTGCTGAGGAAATCGGCCCTCTTCTCCCCTTTCTGCCCTAGATGCTGCTGAGGGGGGACAGGGGTTGAAGGTGCCATGGGTGTCCCCCCACCTGTGCTGTCGTGACTCATGGCAGCCCCTCTCCAGACTGGAGAAACAGCATGCAGAGATCCTGGGAGATCACACACACCCTCCCTCTCAGAGCCACTTATGACAATGACTGACAGGTGGGTGCCAGTCCGCAGGCCCTACCCCAAGGTAGATCTTACCCTGCAACACTGTGCATGCTTCAGAGCTCCCGTGGGACAGGGCTGCAGCTAAACTCCAGCTGAAACCACACATTTACTTCACTTCCCCCCTGCCCATTCCTGCCTCCTTCACCTTCAATAAATAACTTGCACCTGAATCCCCACCTCAGTCCCTACTTCCAGGGAGTCTGACCCAGGACAGTGGGAAGTGGAGCTGGGTGAGCATGCTTGTGACCAGCACATGGCAAGTGTGAGGATGGAACCGAGCCTGCCCAGGTCCATGAAGATAGCGCTGAGCTGCCCAACTCACCCAGAGACTGGCCACCCCCAGGAAATACGTGTCTTTACTATTACCACTACTGCAGACTGGGGTGACCGACCATCTCAGGACTGAAAGGTTGTCCAGAATGCTTCATTTAGCATTTAGGATCCAGTGCAAAAGCCAGAAAAGTCCCAGGAAAACCGAGATGAGTTGGTCCCCTACCCCTAGTCAGGCATTCTCTGCCTGCAGCCAGGAGTGTGCTCATGTGACATGATTATCACCCCACTTTATAGTTGGAGAAATGCAGGCACACAGGCACAGCCACATAGCCTGTTAGTGGCTGGAATTAGTGATCCAGAGCTCTTTCCACAACACCGATTTCGCAAAGGAGGAGTGATGGTAGCCCAGCCACACGCTGACCACCACCTTTAGTGGGTGCTGCAGCTGTCCCCCTGGCACCCACCTAACCCTTTCTCCTAGAAATGGCTTCCTGCAGGCACAGGACCACTGAGAAGAAAAAGCTGGCCCCTGTGCAGCCAGGTGTGACCAGACGCACAAGTTTTGACCAGCAAGATGTAAGCAAAGCCTTGCAAGGGACTCTGAGGGGGCCCTTCAAAAGGGAGGAGATGGCCCTTGTCTATTCCTCCTGTTACTGGAACACAGGTGTGATTGCTGGTTTGCCAAGAGCCCTCTCAGACCATTAGGTGACCACAGGGATAAAAGATAAGGGCTGAGGGCAGGAGAACAGAAATGTGGGAGCTTGGGTCCTGGAGCACACAGTCCTGGCCTCCTTCCTCAGAATGATGTTGGGATTTTTATAGGCCATGTCAGAAAATACCCTCTCTCTTCCCCTCTGAATCTAAACCTGAGCAGTAGAGAGCTGTGAGCCTGAGAATGGAGCTAACACAGTGGAAACGAACCAAGAAAGAGAGAGAAGAGCTGGATCATAATGATAACAATGAGCTCCTAGATCCAGCAGTTCCTGAAGCCATCCCTTTTTCATTCACGTGACCCGATAAGTTCCCTTTTTACTTAAATCAGTAAAGGTTGGGTTTCTGTCATTATTGCTGTCTAATACATACCCGAACCTGAATGAGATGTCCAGGAAAGGTTCAGTGAAATTTAGTATCTAGGTATTTGGCCTATCAAGCAAGATACCCTCAACAATAAGAATGTCTTAAAGCTGCCTTAACACTCTGTCCAACCAGACACGTTGGCCTTCAGAAGAATCAGAAGAGCCCAAAACTGTCCTAACCTGAGCCATGATGAACAGGCATGTACTTTTTTGCAAGCGGGGCAACCCAGAATAGCAAAATGTATTACAAGTCACAGGACAAACAGAAGAAACGTGGGCTTTGGAGCCAGAGACTCTGGAGTTTGATTCCTGGACAAGCCATTTTCTTGTTGTGTGACCCTAGCCAAGTCGGTGAACCTCTCTGAACTTCTACTTCTTCCTTTGTAAAAAAAAGAATATCCACCCTACTGCAGTGACATGAGCTTAAAATGAAATAGAATAGTATAAAAAGCACCAAGAACAGAATCTTATCCATAGTATTAAACAACGGATAACTCTTGTTGCTATTGTTAATAATTTCGTGAAAACTCAACAGCAACAATTAAAAATGTCTGATCAATTAATAGCACTCACAAGGTAACAAGGGATATGCTCTAGCCTTATTTTTTATAACATTTCAAGAGACTTTCACACACTTCTCATTTGCCTGCATGGCTGTTAATTACAAGTGCGTTTCCCACTTTGTTACAACTGACTTGGCAGAACCACAATTTGGAGGTCTTTTCATTAGCAGTTAGATAATGAATGCAGGGGAACTGCATTGTTGTACAAATACTCAAGACACAGATGGCACCTCTGCCTTCCCCCCTGGTGGCAGCCAGAATCCCTGACACCAGGGTGTATTCCCTGCACGGAGATGCGCTGCCCTGCCACTTGAGAAGGTTGGACGACTAGAGTCCGCTCTGCCGCAAGGTGAGGCAGCGTGAAGTGGTTTGAAGAATTAGAGCCCCTGCCTGGATCCTGCGGCCACCACATATGAGCTGGGCGTCCTTGAGCTGGTAACTTAACTTCTCTGAGCATGGTTTTTCACAGCTGGAAAATGGAGGTAATGACAGCACTTTCCTCCAAGGACTGTGGGGGGTACGGAGGGGAGTAAATGAGATAATGTAGCCAAGCGTATTTGGCAGTGTTTTTTTTATCTGTTTGTTTTTCCTAAAGCTACTGTATTAGGTAGGACTATGATGTTTCCAAAGAGCGAAAACCCAACTCAAACTATCTGGCATGCACACACACACACATACACACACACGATACCAAAAATATGTATGCACAGTTTAAGAAAAGAAAAACTATTACATTTGTGATACCCAAGTCACGTTTGACTTCTGCAATTACAAGAGGTGCTCAATGTGACTCGTATTCACCTTTGTCAGTATATACGGAGTATTACAAATCTAATTTTTTCCTTTCTTGAAATGCATATTCATTTTTTGGCACCTGTATATATGGTGAAATGGGTGGAGAGAGGGTATTTACAGGTTCATAATAACTGAAATGTCTGAAGGTCATGCCAGCTTCAAGTGCAGCTATGCTGTGTCACAACTTCCACCATGTTAGTGCCACTGTTGTGTTCACTGTGGCAACGCCTGGCAGCTCAAGACTTGACTCTCCCCTCATGATGACAACATGGCTGCAGCAACACAGCCTCTCATATTCGCAAATCCGACAGAAAAAGAGCAAGACATCTTTTGTAGCTCCTACCTAAATCCTGAAGCTCACTCTGATTGGAGCAGCTTAGACCACCATCCCAGAGCCAATCAGTGAGGCCATAAGGAGGTAATGATCTGATTGGTCAGGCCTGGAGAGGAGTCTGAAAGAGGGATGAAAAACAAGAGCAGAGAGCCTGGGTGTCCTTCTAGCGCCCTCTACTGAGAAAGCTTAACACTGCACTCACTGTAAAAGAAAGATGCTTAAGGAACCTCTGTCCATTACAGCAGAGCAGGTATTGAAGGACTTTGGAGCTGAGAGGCAATGAAGGGTTAACTGGCACATACCCTCAGGCCTGGCACTGTAGAGGCATCTGCTTGGCAGTAGCTGCAGAGAGAAATTCACAGCTGCAGCCCAGAGCAGGGAGGGAACAGCTACCTCCAACCCAATGAGAAGCCAGAGGCAGGGCACTCAAGTGATGCAATCCTTAATATTCAACTTCCCAGGGTAGAGAATGGATCTGGGGAAAAACAGGGAAAATCCTACTCTGTGGGTACGGTCATTATCCCCATTTTACAGAAGAGGTCCTGATAGGATCAGAACCTCATCAAGACCACATATGACCCAAGCTTACTGCGCTGAACTGCCCAGTCTGGGAGCCATCCTACCCAGGCAGCAGCAAGAGGGAATGGGGGAGGAGGAGACTCCTGCTGGCCAGAAAAAGCATTCCTCAAATGCCAGTGGTGTTCCTTTAACAATTCCAACCAACCTGCCTCCACTGCTCAGGAGAGGAAGAGAGAAAGGGAAATGTTTTTATTTCAATCTCTTTCCAGCTGGCCACCCAGCAGGCATTCTCATCTTCCCTGGGACTATCTTTCATTTGCACATAGACCCAGGCTGCTGTGAGATGAGAAGTGAGATAAGGAAGAGGAAGGGGACCAAACAACTGAGAGGCAAAGCCAATAACTAGCACCAGTGACAGGCGCTATCTGCTAGGGACAAGTGGGTTTTAAACAAAAATACACTCATCAGCTGATTTTCACTGCAAACTGGGGGCCTGAGCAATCCAGTGGACAGGGGGCTGGTTTGCGTTTGCCTTAGGAAATACAGGAGTGCTTTTTGGGTGGCCACAGCTTCTCTCTCCTAGTTATGGTCAGAAGTAGCTGGTTCTCAGGGAGCCAGATGGTGCTCTCATCATTGCTACTCAGCATGTGGCCTGGGGACCAGCAGGGCCTGTGCCACCTGGGATTTGTTGAACTGCAGCCCCTGAGTCCCCACCCCAGACCTGAGGGATCAGAGTCTGCATTGCAACAAGAGTTGGGGTGATCAGTGTGCACAGCAACATTTGAGAAGCTGGTCTAAGCCCGCACTGGAGGGACCAGGAGCAGGCTGGGAGCAGGGTGAAGGGGGCGTAGTTTTGGACTTTTCTAGTTTTAGCCCTCAGCATCCAAGATGGTTGATCACCTAATTTCTGCCCCCAGCCACCACTGCCAGCTTCTGGGACCCAGATGCTACCAAGAAAAGAAATCCCCAAGACAAGGCCCTGGCTCCCCAGTGTCTAAGATCTCAGAGACATGGGGAGGCCTCAAGTCCTCCTTGGCTCCTCCCTTGCTCCCCGCCACACCCTCCTCCTTCCCATCTCATCCTTCTCTCTTGGAAGTTACGGGCTGGTAGGAGGTCCACAGCCAGCAAATCGGCATGTGGGGGCAGGAAGCCAGTCCAGGCAAGCCACAGCCTATGGTATAATGGTCCCTGTCTAGGCCTTCCAGGGTCTCTTGCTGCCAGACTTGTGGAACACGTGCCGAGTTCCCTCCATCCTTGGTGCTTTCCCTGCCTTCTCTGGCAATCCCACTGTGAGCTGCTGCCACCAACCTGGGGCCCTGCTCAGCAAACACTTGCAGAGAGACACAGCCACCCAGTGAGTGAATGGTGTGTCATCGGAGGACTCATCAAACTTCGCTCCCCTACGATCCAGTGGTTTTCAGCCCTGCTCATAATAGAATATTCTTCTAGGGGCTTGTAAAATGTATGGATGCCTGGGCCTTAATACCAGAGATTCTGGTCAGCAATAGTGAGCAGGACCCTTTGATTTGGCAAGACGCTGCTCACCCTCCCCCACCCTACCCCCAAAGATCTCAGGGAACCACTACAGGGTGTATGCTCCCACTGACTAGTGGCTGAACCTGCCTGCCCCATTTGAATATTAATTGCTCTCTCTTTCCTTCTCTCCCCACCTCCTCCAGTTGCTTAGTTGACTTTGAGGCAGGAAAATGTGTTGGCTTAGCTACTTCAGAGGTGTGGGACTTTGGGCACGCTAGTTTAGATCTCTGAGCCTTACTGTGCTCATCCTTAATCTATCCTTGGTGCTCAACGTGTAGCATAGGTACTACTAGGAAGCTCGTGGAAATGCAGATTCCCAGGCCCACACAGACCTGCTGCCTCAGAAGATGTATTTTAATAAGATCCCCAGGTGATTTGTGGACAAGGCAACGCTTGAGACCACTGTCTATGCCCAGTGATTATGTTATCAGGATGAAATTCATTCCTACCCGTGGGGAACTTAAGAGCCTGGCACAAGGCTCTTACAGTCTCAATTCAAAAGGAGAGAGAGGGGCCCCAAGTCTGATGGCCCCCACGCCCAATGGCTTCTTTTTTTTAATTATGGTCAAATACAGGTAACATTAAATTTACCATTAGTGACGTTTCCCATATGCACAGCATAGTACAGCCATCGGCACCACCACTAATTCATCACCCCAAACAGAAGCCCTGATCCCATTAGCAGTCACTCTCCACGCCCCCTCAGGCTCCCAGCACCAGTCTGCTTTCTGTCTCCGAGGATTTCCACAATGATACGACGTGCTTGTTCTGAGTCTGGCTTCTCTCACATAACGTAATGTTTTCAAGGTCGATCACCTGCAACATATGTCAGTTCCTCTTTATTGCGGAGCAGTCCATTGAGTAGACAGACGACATCGTCTTCACCCGCTCCTCGGCTGAGGGACACGTGGGTTGTTTCCACCTTTTTGTATCATGAATAGTGCTGTGGTTTCCAGGTTTCCTGTTCACTAACTTCTGAAGGAGGCCGTGTGGTCTGGCCTTGACTCCTGCTTTCCCTCTGAGCTGAGCGACCCCAGAGAAGTGGCTTGGACCTGAGAGCTTCGGCTTCCCCAGAATGGCAGGTTCATAGGGTGGATGAGTAGGTGACAAGTAAATGAGGCGAAGACATAAAATCTCCTCCCCAGGGCCCTGGCCACACACACTAGGGGCTTGGGGCTTTCTTCTTCCCCCAGTCAAGAGGCAAATAAAACTCTTCCCAGGGTTGGGTAACTGACAGTTTGGAGACAGCATCTAACCCATGAAGTGGTCTATTTGAACCACACATTGTATTGTGAGACATTAACATTTTAAAACCTACAGATTTTACATAAAAATCTAAATTTCTGGCTTCTCTGCAACATTTGAACCTCTGGCAGCACCAGGCCTGTGTTCCTGCTGGAGCAACTGAGTAACAGCCAGCTTAGGTGGGTGCGGGCTGTCCCTGGGCTCACTGTCCCCTTAGCCACGGGCAGTCCTCTCCCTGCGTGCCCTCCAGCCAGTGTCTGTTGCCACTGTTTAGGGCTGTAATCTTTCCTGTAGTAGAAAAATATTCCTCTGTACTTATGATTCTTATCCAAAGAGAGGAAATGAAACTCACTTCAAGAGAGCATGTGTTTCTTATACTCCACACCTTTTAAACTCATTAACATTCCCTTGTTTGTATAGTAGCGGGGAGGAGGAAGAGGTTTGCCTGCAAGTAAGCCTTGGGGATCCTTGGCCCCATAACAGATGTTATATGTGTGTTCATACACTTCCCTCATTTGGAGTTCAAATGTACCCAGATGTGTTAATGTGCCAGAAACTGGCATCCGTATACTCCTGAGCCAGATGGGGGGAATAGCTGGCTCAATCTGATCTGAACTGCAAGGTTCTGGTTCAGAAGAGGTGGTGTCTGTCCCTTGTCCTTCACTGCCACCTACTGGTTCTTTTTTTACAACCCAGGCTGAAGAGGCTTTCACAACTGGCACAGTGTCTCAACGCTTTGGGAGGCCAAGGAAAGAGGATCACTTAAGTCCAGAAGTTTGAGACCAGCCTGGGCAGCATAGCAAGACCCTATATCTACAAAAAATTAAAAATTAGCCCGTGGTGGAGGCACACTCCTGTAATTCCAGATACTTGGGAGGCTGAGGCAGGAGAATCACTTGTGGCCAAAAGTCTGAAGTTGCAGTGATCCTACCACTGTATCCCAGCCTGGGTGATGGCATGAGGTCCCATCACAAACAAAAAAGAGAGGTTCTCCTCTCTGACTCTACTTGTAAACAACCAAGTTTGCAACTCTCCATAAAAGAAGTACAACCCTAAGATATCCATACATCTGAACAAAGTTCTCTCCAAGGCTTCCCTTCATTCCCCATGTTCTTTTGAACCCTTCTCTATTAGCCAGGGAAAATCATTCAGGTCCTTCCTAGGAGCTATTCTGTGTCCTATGCAGGCACTTGTTGGGAATCTCTTCACAATAGCTTTATGGTGCCAAGCTCAAATCAGAAGTCAGTTCCCAAAGTTAGATCATGTAAGCCTGAGAATACAGTCTTTTCCCAGACTTTCATATGCCTGGTTATTTCTTGTTCTTACATCCTCAATTCAACTGTCACCTCTGTATGTTTGCCCTGGCCAAAAGAAGCTGCCACTCGCCTACCCACCCAACCCTCCTTATCATGCCCCCAGGGTTAATTTCATTCACAGCTAAAATTATTTATTGTTTCTGTATTTTCTACCTGTCACCACCCATTGTCTCCCCCCCAAAGTAAGCATCCTTCTCTTTCGATCTAATGTTATTCTCACAACCACTGTTTAGGACTAAGATCATCTTTACAAATACCTCCCCCTTTCTTTTTTTAAATTTAAAGGCGATGCATTCTCATGGAAGAAAATGGAGACTATACATGAAAACAGGTTTAAAACAAAGTCAAAATGACGTGCATTTTGAGAATACAAAAGAAATAATATTGATTGGTGGGGATGCTTTTTAAACTTAAAAAACATCACTTATAAAACAAGAAGCAATTAAAACTTGCAGTGAAAGACCATTTTTCACCTGCCAGAGTGGCAGAATTCTAAAAGCTTTACACTTCATTGTCACAGTCAACAGAGAAACACATCCTCATGTGCACAAGTGCACAAACTCTTTGGGGAACAATTTAGCAACATTAATTCAAAGATAAAATGCATATGATTCTCACCCTAGTAATTCCGCTTCAAGAACATTATCCCTTAGAAAGAACAAAAATGTTCATTTCAGCACTTTGTAGTACGAAAAACCTGGAAACCAGTTGGGGTCTTTTTTTTTTTTTTTTTTTTGTGAGACAGAGTCTCACTTTGTTGCCCCTGGTAGAGTGCCATGGCATCACAGCTCACAGCAACCTCAAACTCTTGGGCTTAAGTGATTCTCTTGCCTCAGCCTCCCAAGTAGCTAAGACTACAGGCACCACCGTGCATGGCTAGTTTTTCTACTTTTAGTGAAGACGGGGTCTCACTCTTGCTCAGGTTGGTCTTGAACCCATGAGTTCAGGCAATCTACCTGCCTCAGCCTCCCAGAGTGCTAGGATTACAGGCATGAGCCACTGCACCTGGCCCAGTTAGAGGGGCCTTTATTTATGGATAGAATTGTATTTCCATATAGTCATTGGTTTACCTTACATTGCTATTTTACTGAGAAAAGAACAATGATTTTATGAGATTACCAAAGGGAACAATGGCACAAAAAAATATGAAAACCCCTTCACGAGGGGGACTAGTAAATTTGACTATGATGTAGGCATAGGGTAGAATATTAATTGAGCTATTGAAAAAAATAGGCTTATCAATATGCATTGATCTAGGCTTGGCGCCTGTGGCTCAAACAGCTAAGGTGCCAGCCACATACACCTGAGCTGGTAGGTTCAAATCCAGCCCGGGCCCACCAAACAACAATGACAGCTACAACCAAAAAATAGCCGGCCGTTGTGGTGGGTGCCTGTAGTCCCAGCTACTTGGGAGGCAGAGGCAGGAGAATCGCTTGAGCCCAGGAGTTGGAGGTTGCTGTGAGCTGTGATGCCACAGCACTCTACCCAGGGCAACAGCTTGAGGCTCTGTCTCAAAAAAAAAAAAAATGCGGGCGGCACCTGTGGCTCAAGGAGTAGGGTGCTGGTCCCATATGCTGGAGGTGGCGGGTTCAAACCCAGCCCCGGCCAAAAACCACAAAAAAAAAAATGCATTTATCTAGAACAATCTCAGTACACTGTTAAGAGAAAATAGCAAAATGTGGGCTGTGTGTAAAGTGTGCAGTGTGCACACATTTGTACCTAAGAAGAAGGATATTTCCCCATCTCTGCCTGGGCGTGTGCAAGCACCATCTTGGGAAGGTGACACAGGCAGGTAGTAACTATGACTGCTCTGGAGAAGATGGGGGAGGAGTTTTGACAGTGGAAGTAGGAAGAATACTTATACTTTTTATTTCTTATCTTTTTGTATTGTTTGGATTTTTTTTTTTTTTGAGACAGAGTCTCAAGCTGTCACCCTGGGTAGAGTGCTGTGGGGTTACAGCTCACAGCAACCTCAAACTCCTGGGTTTAAGTGATTCTCTTGCCTCAGCCTCCCAAGTAGTTGAGACAACAGGTGCCCGTCACAACGCCCGGCTATTTTTTGGTTGTAGTTGTCATTGTTGTTTGGTGGGCCCGGGCTGGATTCGAACCCTCCAGCTCTGGTGTATGTGGCTAGCACCCTAGCTGCCTGAGTTACAGGCACTGAGCCTATTGTTTGGATTTTTTCAACAACTGTGCAAACATTACAGTAGCTGTAATCCCAGCTACTCTGGAGGCTGAGGCAAGGGGATCACTTGAGCCCAAGAGTTTGAGTTTGCTGTGAGCTACGAGGCTGTCACTGTACCTAGGACAACAGATTGAGACACTGTCTCCAAAAAAAAAAAAAAAAATCAAATCATAAAAAATATTTAACCATGATTAAAGAATATAACAACAAAATTTACCATTTTAGCCATTTTTAAGCATGCAGTTCAGTAGTAGTAATACAATCACATTGTTTTTTGTTTTTTTTGTAGAGACAGAGTCTCACTTCATGGCCCTTGGTACAGTGCTGTGGCATCACACAGCTCACAGCAACCTCCAGCTCCTGGGCTTAAGCGATTCTCCTGCCTCAGCCTCCCGAGTAGCTGGGACTACAGGCGCCCGCCACAACGCCCGGCTATTTTTTTGTTGTTGTTGTAGTTTGGCCGGGGCTGGGTTTGAACCCGACACCCTCGGCATATGAGGCCGGCGCCCTACTCACTGAGCCACAGGCGCCGCACATTGTTGTGCAACCAATGGCCGTAACTCTTCGTCTTGCAAAACTGAAACACTGTATCCATTAAACACTAGCTCCACCTCCCCTCAGTCCCTGGCACCTCCCATTCTACTTCCTGTCTCCATAAATTTGACTGCTCCGTGCCTGTTACGCACATAAAGAGGAATCTGGAAAAGTGGAATCTTGAACCGTCCAGTCTGTGTCCTTCTATCACTGGCTTGTTTCACGTCCTCCAGGCGTATTCATGTTGTAGCACGTGTCAGAACTTCCATCCTTTTAAAACGGAGTAATATCCCACTGTACGTATACAGTATCATTTCCTGTATCCGTCCACCTGTCAATGGACACTTGGTTTGCTTCCGCCTTTTGGATATCACAAATAACACTTCTGTGAATGTGGGCATGCAAATATCTCTTGGAGATCCAGTTTTCAATTCTTTCGATATACACCCAGAAGTGTAATTGCAGGATCATATGAGGATTCTATTTTTAATTTGCTGGGGAACCACCATAGGGTTACATAGTGGCCCCACCATTTTACATCCCCACCAATAAAGCACAAGGTCACCCGTTCTTCCCCATCCTCACCAACACTTGGTATGTCCTATTGTCTTGAGAATAGCTATCCTAATGGGTGCATAACCCTGTCTACTTTGACCCATCTGAACATCCAAAATCCCAGAGCCTGAGGCAGCCAATCAAGCTAAATTTAGAGAAAAGTGTCACTAATTCAGATTTTCATCTCAGAAGAAGAAAAATGAATCCCTTGTGAGGATGACTCAAAAAATAATATCAAAGCTGGGAGAAAACTTAGAGGCCTTCCAGTTCAAGCCATTAACTTTACAGGTGGGGGGAGCTGAGGCTGGGGAGGAGTGGGGTGCTCCCAGCACAGTTTGAGCTGAGAACAGAGTGACAGCTTTCATTCCATCTCACCCCAGCAGGGCTCCAGCCCAAGATGAACTTGCCTCACTACTTGACAAACATGGTTGTTCTTTCTGACTCCAGACAGTATTTGCAGTTGTCAGGGCGGCAGCAATGATGCAGCTGACTCTTTCAGGGCTGGGTGGGGCCCCATGGCAACAGTCAGGGTGGGGTTCTTGTTCACCCTGGTCCCTAGCTAGGACAACACTGGGGGAAGGAATCTCTCTGCCTGAAACCCAGTGTTACGTTCAGATCCCTGAACAAGGATTTATTCCACGTCCCACCTCCCTCCCCTCACCTGATGACCCTCTGCAGGGACAGGGCCTCCAGGTCTTACTTGTCTAAGACTCCCTGGCCCCTCACCCCAAGTTCAGCCAAGACTTGAAACTCTGCATGTGACACCACCTGAGAAACTTCAAGTTGATACAAATTTAGGAAAGGCTAGTGCACATTCCTGGGCAACACGAGCCCACTCTCTTTCTCAATTCCTACAGAGCAACAGAGCACAACTCTGATTCTAGGGCCTGGGTTTGAATCCCACCTCTAACACCTGCCACGGGGGAACCCAGGCCACCACCGATAATCTCATCTCAGTCTCTCCATCCGTAAAGCAGCAAGGACAACAGTACCCACCTCATGATGTCACGTGAATTAAACGAGTCGATATGTATAAAGCTGTTAGAGCAATGTCTAGCTCGCAGAAAATGCTATATAAAATGTTGCTATGATTGCAGTGGTTGTGAAGTTTTTATCTTAATGTATAGTAGAAGAAAAAATAAACCAGTGAAGAAAATCTAAGATTTCGTAGATACTATTGCTAAAAATGAAACTAGTACTCTGACTCCAAGAAAAGTAGATTTAAGGAATGCAGTGCCTATAAAAAGTGTTTTTAAATGCAGTGGTCTGTGTTTATAAACAAAATAATTAAGAATGTGCCATTTTTTTTAAAGTACAAGCGCCCGTGATGACAAACGTTTCATCGGTTATCTAGCGCCCCCTCCTGGCATTGCTCGACAGCTGTCGCCCACAAGCTGATCAGAGGCTGACTTGGAGCTGTTCCTGTGTGAAAGATGCTTCAAATGGTCCTGCAGTGCTGACAGGGCCACCGGTGAGCTGACCCCCTCGTCGCTGTTGTTCAACAGTACGGAAGGGCCGTAGGGTGAGAGGCGACCCACGGTTAGCCAGCCCCCCTGACCCCTCCAGGATCCCCCTCTGTTTTTCCAGTGTGACAGTGCCCTAGGCTTCTTGGATTTCTCCTGGGAATGTCGGCAGGCTTGGGGAAGCTTCAAGTTCACCAAGAAAGATTTCTGCCCCGGTGGAGGTCTCCAGCCAAGTTACACCAGAAGGAAGGATTCTCCTTTGCTGCACTCGTGATCTTCCTCCCCCACGTTACTTAGCGCTGAGGAGGCCCATAGGGCACACACAAATTTCTCACCCGGCCTCCCAGGCCCTGCATCCTCTCACCCTGACCTTGTCCTGTCCCCCTCTTCGTCGTTCCTCTGATGCAGCCACACTGACCTCTCCCTCTCCCTTCACAGGGCTCACTGCCTGGTCTATACCCTAGGGCCCTGCTCAGGCCAGCACCCCAATTCACTGTGCCACCGTCCTGTTTTATTTCCTTCATGACACCCTTGATAGTGCAACATTGTCTGTGAGCTCCAAGGACAGCAGGTGCTTGCCCATCTGGCCTGCACTACGCCTCTAGCCCCTGGTTCAGTGTTCCACCAGTATTGGTTGAATGAACAAATGTCGTCCTCACTTGAGGAAACTCACAGAAGTGGAGTTAGACGTGTCCCTGAAGGTCGTGCCTTTGACCTATGCCCCAGACCCAGGTCCAGCATGGCTGTCCCTGAGTTGGGTCAGGCATTCCCCAATGAAGTCTCTTTTCCTTTGTGCAGGGGTCACCTCTAGTCCATGAATTCTTCCACATCGCTGCCTCTGATGACATCACATGGGGGAGATTTAGTCATTGGGCCAGTTCATGTGGGCCAGCTCCATGGTGCAATCCCTCAGCCTGTGACTCATTCCCACTGACATTTGCAAAGAATGTGTAGACACAATATCAGTGGAACTTTTCACTCACAGGGAAGAGCAACCAGTTACTCATTCCTTCAGCCACCAAATTGGCAAGTGATGTTTTCCTGCCTCTGAGAGCTGTGGGCAAAGGGGGGGGGGGCTATTCTGTTCTTATAGGAATACCCCAAACTCAGACACGTCACACAGGCTTCCAAAACCTTACTCAGAAAATAAAACAGTTGCCAGAGTGACTTGATCAATCATTCCACAAATAAACAAAGAAAGTATATAGTGTGTCACATGGAAACAAAGCCATGGAGACAAACAGCAGGAAGCCCTGGGAGGTGCAATTTTAAATGGCGAGTTTTGATTTTTAATTATTTAAGTTAGTAATGAGGGAAACCCTCCCTGAGAAAGTGACATTTGGGCAGCGCGGAAGGAGTAGCTGAGGCAAAGTCCCCAAGGAGCACGTCTAGTGTATAATACAATGAGGTGGGTGTTGGAACAGGGAGGCCAGTGAAGGGAAAGGACAGATCAGTCTTTTGAGCAATTTTGCTTTTGCTCTGAATAAGATGAGAGCCAAGGGAAGGTTTGGAGCACAGGTGTGACAAGACACCCTGGCAGTGTTAACAGATTCCCTCTGGGGACAGGAGACAGGGAGGAGGTGATATAGTGGACCAGGGGGTGGTGAGAAGCAGGCAGATTCTGAGTATATTTTGAAGGGAAAGCCTGCAGGGTTGGATGACACAGGGGATGTGGGAACAAGAAAAAGAGAGGGATCAAGAATGATTCCAAGATGTGTGGCCTCATCACCCAGAAGAATGGCACTGCCACTTTTGGAGCAGGGGACAGCTGTGGAGAGAAGAAGTTTGGGAAGATGGAAAGATCAGGGTATCAAGCCAAACTACTTTGGACTCATAAAGATCAAGATGTTCCCATAATGATCACTCACAAAAACCCAAACATCAGTCAAATGCGAGGAAAACTGCTTGGGCTAAGCAGTCTGTAAACAACAGGGGAAAATGTTAAATGAGTTTGCAGAAACTCCCGCTGGAGTAAGATGAGAGATAAAAAACCAGCTGTAGAGAAAAGGAAAAGATAAGCCTTGAGGACAAAAGTATTGCTCAAGGAAGGTAGTGCCAAGAGCCTTCCCTCCCCACACAGAATCCAGGACCCAGGAGCAAAATCCTACATTAATGAGCTCCCACTTCTGAACATTAAACCACAAGGAGGCACCTCCACCCCACATCGCCCACCCCCGATCTGCAGCTTCTGATGAATGCCCAGCTCCTTTGGGAAGGAGGTGGGGACCAAAAGGGCAAAGTCCCTTAGAGAGCTCACGGTGTCTAGAAGCCTGACAGTCTTCTCGGCAGAAACTGTCCCAGTGGCAGCTGTCTTGAGCATGCGTCTCTCACGTTGTCCAACACTTGGACCCCTGAGGTGACTAACGGGTCTGTCAACGCCTGAAGACAAATGTTTCACATTGTTCCAATTAGCCTCTGCTCCTGGTGACAGCAGGCACAGTTTCTGGACAATTTTAAATAAAACAAGAGGGCCCAGAGCCAAGGGAAGTGAGAACTGCAGTCGCTGTCAACTGTCAGTCTTTCCAGACAGTGATGTGGAATGAATGTTGGCAGCAGATGTGGCCCTGCAGGCCCAATGACCCGGGCAGAGCCGCCCGAGGGGACCTGCACATTCTGTTGGGGGGGTCCCAGGATGGGACTAACCAAGAGCCATGTGGGCGCTATATTGCCAGGGGACAAAGAGTGGGGAGATAAATATCAGCAAATAGGCAGAGCCCCCCTTGGGGTCAGAAGCTGCTAGAATTGTATTTCTGCAGTAGACGTCTTTTAATTTGTGTCTGCCCAGCAACTGCCTCTACTTCTTATGGACATAGAGCTTGGATTTTAATTTGGAGAACTGTGTTAATCATGTCTTTTTATTACAAATTTTAATGCTTTAACATCCTGGGGGCATTGCTGACCATGGAGGAACTGCCCTGCCCAGGATTTGCGAGTTCCTAGAGATGGTAAACAACTTGACCACCAGCTTGCTCTTCAAATACAAACAATCCAGAGCCCAGGCTTTCACACCCCTACCAACATCCACCCACACCACCTGCATCCCAAAGTCCAGGGGGGCACCCGACACCACCTGCATCCCAAAGCCCACTGAAATGATTCCAACTCACCAACCTAGGCCTGCTCACCTTCCTCACCTGGTCCTTCCCACAGAAACCACAACAAAGGCTCTTGCAATATTTTCCCCTTGTGCCTTCTGCCTCCTTCCCAACCCTGCTGCTTCCTTCCTGGTGTGGCCCCTCCATGGCCTGCCACACCTCTTGGATCCTGTGAGTATAGCAAACTTTTCTTTTCAACAGCAATTGTCTCCTGTTCTGTTGACACCCAATCCTAAATAATAAAACCTGCGTTTTAAGCCCAGACACAGCCCACCTCACAAACCTTAACCAGGCTGCAAACTTGGAGGAGGAGGGTACAGTGTATAGGTTGTAGGATCATGGATTTGTAGGACTCAGTGGGTCAAAACATTGCCGGAGGCTGACCCAGTGGCTCAAGCCTGTCATCCTAGTACTCTGGGAGGCCAAAGCAGATGGATCCCTTGAGCTCAGGAGTTCCAGACCAGCCTGAGCAAGGGTGAGACCCCATAGATACTAAAAATAGAAAAGAATTAGCCATGTGTCATGGTGGGTGCCTGTACTCCCAGCTATTCTGGAGGCTGAGGCAGGAGGACCACTAGAGCCCAAGAGTTTGAGGTTGCTGTGAGCTATGATGCCATAGCCCTTCAGCCTGGGCAACAGAGTGAGAATCTGTCTCAAAAAAATAAAAAAGAAAAGAAAAAAGACAGTGCTGGAGTTGAGGCTCTGGGAGAATGAGTGGCAAGGCTGGGGACAGGGTAGATCCAGGCCCTGAAGCTTATATAATTTGAGGTAAAGCTTACAGAATTATAAATGCAAAATGCATAGACCCCCACCTGGGGTCTTTGAGAGTTTCATTAGCTCTCTGGCAAATCCACCTCTGGCTAGGGACTCGACTTGCAATTGGAACATGGAGGGAACATGTTGATTATTGTTCATGATCAGGTCTGGGTCTAGGTAGTGATTAGATTATAGGAGAAGAGTCTTGTGGTCCACTTAGGCTTCACCTCAAGGAGGCAGGGTTTAGTAATAGATTGCTGGTTTTACTGGCTTCCAGTGAAACCTACAGACCAGAAATTTTAAATGCATTACAGAGGACCTGGCTTCAAACAATTGCTGCTGGGCTCAGGTTCTACCTAATTGGCTATCCCACATGTTATTATTATTTTGAGGGGGTTGCTGTTGTTAATGTCTTTTGGTTTTGAGACTGATGGAAGAAACTTCCAGAATTCACATGGTTGGTTCACAGGATTTTTTTTGTGTGTGTGTGAGATAAAGTGTTGCTCTGTCACCCAGGCTTGAGAGCAGTAGCCTCATCATAGCTCACCGCACCTTGAACTCCTTGGCTCAAGTGATCCTCCACCTCAGCCTCTCCAGCAGCTGGGACCATAAAAATTAGCCCATCACAATGCCTGGCTAATTTTTCTTTCTTTCTTTTTTTTTTTTTTGTAGAAATGGGCTTTTACTCTTGGTCAGGCTGGTCTTGAACTCCTGGCCTCAAACAATCCTCCTGCCCAGTCACAGGCTCTTGAGGGTATCACCCTCCCATGTGTCTCGTGGACTTATTGATTATATAAGTTGTGACTATGACTTGAGATATTGTGGCTTCACTCTTTGATGAGTGGTAGATTTTACTAATAAACAAATAGAAAAGGAATAGGAACCTTGTTATAAAGGTAATATGCTGGCTGGGCACCATGGCTCAGGCCTATAATGCTAGCACTCTGGGAGGCCGAGGCAGGTGGATTGGTTGAGCTTAGGAGTTTGAGACCAGCCTGAGCAAGAACCAGACCCCCATCTCCACTAAAAATAGAAAAACTAGCTGGGTATTCTAGTGGGCACCTGTATTCCCAGCTACTCAGGGAGCCGAGGCAAGAGGATCTTGTGAGGTTGCTGTGAGCTATGACGCCATGGCATTCTACCAGGGTAACAGAGTGAGACGCTGTCTTAAAAAATTAAATAAAGGTAATATGCCAACTTCTTAGTGGGAAGCAGAGAAGTCATTCAGTGAAATTGAGACAAACCCAAAGGCTGGGAAGGCAATGAAAATAGGTTCTGCTTACAACTCTGTTCCCCACATCAGACTGATCAGGGAGTCAAAGAAGAACAAAGATGGTTTGAAACATATGAGCTTCATTCTTGCTATCAGAGCAGGAACAGTGGGAGAGTGAAAACCGCTGCAGGTGACCACTGCGCAACCCTTGGTGAGCTACAGGGGTAGGCGGTTCTCACCAAGGGCTACAGCAGCTTTAAAGGAGAGGTGCCCGGACTGCATCTGCCCCCTGCTGGAGGAACGTAACCACCACCTGCCAGACGTGCTGCAAAAACATCAGTCCTGAATGTGATCCAACTGCTGGATCCAACTACTGATTCCTAGGAAATTCAGAGAGCACAACACATAAAACCATACCCTGGGGCTGCGATCGGCAAGATCCTGCAAGAAATGCTGCAGGACAAACAGCCCCGTGTCTTCAACAACCTTACTGTCAGGGTGGAAGAAAAGAGAGGGGCAAAGTCTAGAGCCACGTCACCCGTGTGCCGTGAGAGGGTCTTAGGTGTGCCTCACAAATTTCTTTATAAAGATCATTAATTTAATTATTTCTGAAAGAAGTTCCAAGCACAGAAACTATACTCTTTCTTATACTCTTTTTTTTTTAAACATCAACATCATTTAAGTATATGGCGGAAGTTTAACTATAGTTTCAAGTGTGCAGTGAGATAAAAAATGGTTGAAAGCACTGCTGTAGGCTAAAGAAATTCCCCAGTGAGAGGCAGGGGCCCGGGATAAATACACCTGCTCACAGGATACAGGGACCAGTCACAGGGAGAAAATCAGAGGCTTTGGACCAGCATGGACTGCCTGGATTCAAAGCCTGAGTTCAGTCTACTTTCTGGCTGTGTAGACTTCGACGAGTTACCTAATGTTTCCATGCTTTAGTTTCTTTACCTAAAACAGGAATAATAATAGGGTCTACCTAATAAGTTCTCATGAAAATCAAATAAGTAAGTACAGAGTTCTTAGGACAGTGTCAGCACACTGTAAATTGAACTGGATCTTTATTTGCTATAATTATTCTGAGTGGGAAAGAAAGGACTTTAGACAGCCATACTTTAAACTTCTTCAAGATGATGGAAACATCTCAAATGCTACTCTGTGAGGCAGGAGACATGAGCATAAATGGGTTTTCACTTAAGATATGGTAAATGGCCAGTATCAAAAGTGACCGTTTGTGGGAGATTTCTCCTAATTCAGGGATTATAAAGTCATGAATCCATTTTTAAAAATAAAGTTTTATTGGAACACAGCCATGCCCATTTGCTAGTATTGTCTATGGCTGTTTTTTTTTTTTTTTTTTCACACTACAAAAGCAGAGGTGAGTTGTACTGAAGACCATAAGGGTCGAAAAGTTGAAACTATTTATTTTCTAGCCCTTTATAAAGGAAGGTTTGTTGCTGGTCTCTGTTCCAACTGGATTTATGTTCACAGGTTGTGGTTATGTGAAAACTCCGCATAGGTTGTCCTGCATCCAGATGAAGCTGGTAAATGCTAATTTCTGCTACTGTTCTGTAGCAGTGACAAGGGCCTGGATTATACCAGGAAGAGGTTGTGAGGATGTCATTGTGTTTGGGGGCGCTGCTTAGGGGTGGAATTGGCTTTTTTTTTTTTTTTTTGAGACAGAGTCTCACTTTGTAGCCCTCTGAAGAGTAACTGTGGTGTCATAGTTCACAGCAACCTCAAATTCTTGGACTCAAGCAATTCTCTTGTCTCAGCTTCCCGACTAGCTGGGACTACAGGCACCGGCCACAAAGCCCAACTATTCTTAGAGACAGGGTCTCCCTTTCGCTCAGGCTGGTCTTAAACCTGTGAGCTCAGGCAATCCACTTGCCTCAGCCTCTCTAGGATCACAGGTGAAAGCCAGCACGCCCAGTCTGGAATTGGCTTCTTTAGAAAAAGTTATGGGCTCCATGCTGGGCTGCCTTTTTATCCTCTCAATCCTTCAAGGAAGAGGTCCCCAGAGACTCATTCCACCTCTGAGATCCTGACAGATCTACATCTGTCCAGGGGAAACGGCCCAGGTTGCAGCTATTGAAGGATCCCCTACTCTATCTGGCATCATAATGAGATGCCACAGCCGAGACAGATGAAATAAGAAATTAGGGAAGATGAATTTGGACTCCAATTGCTCTGCTCTTACAACTCACAAAGTCAAGAGGATTTGAGTTCAGCCTTTAATTCCTCTGGACTTCAATTTACTTATACTTTTGGTCACAAGGAATCTTTGGAGTTTAATCTGTCCTGGGGGATATAATAAAGGCTTTATATTCAAATGTGAATATATGGTTGGATTTTATCATGGGAGTCTAAGCTCATGGGCTACATCAGACAACAAAGCTGCCCATAATTCGAGTTGGGAAAAGAAGCAGGGAATTCATTTTTAGTGAAGAATACTAAGGAGCCTTTATGTTAGTTTAATGAACTTGCCTTTCCGGCCCACGGCTGAGCCAGTCTGTCCAGGAGCATCCACAGGAGCCCTGCCTGGTCCTGGGTTTAAGAAGAAAACAGGGCAGGGACTGGCCTGGAAGCCCACTACACCTTCCTGGGGACAGCCCTGCTGGGAGTCCATAGGCTTAACAGTTACACCAAATGGGTCAAGAGAACCAAAAAGAGGAGGGGAGAGTGTGGGAGGACGACACCTATTTCCATCCCTCGAGTTTCTCTGGACAGGCACTTCGATTAAAACAGTGTTTCAGAATAATGGGCACACAGAGGGCTGTCCAGAAAGTATCCAACCATGTGGTATGAAAAATAGGATTAACAACGACTGGGTACTTCCTGGGCAGCCCTCATGTATGGCCACAAAGTGGTGTAGTGGACGCAGGGAACTAAGAAGGGTGGGGGGCGAGGGATAGGAAGTTACCGTCTGGTACAATGCACTCTATTCCGGTGATGGGTCCACTCGAATACAATTCATCCACTTTGACAAAAAACACTTGTGCCCCCTAAATCCGTTGAAATAAAAAAAGAAAGAAAATGAAATTGTTTTCCACTCAAATATGTCAATTTATTCCTCATACATCTTAAAACATTTCTGTCGTTTTTTTAAAATCTATTTTCAGTCAGCACCTAAAAAAAAAAAAAAAGAAGAAGAAGAAGTGGTTCTCAAGGTTGACTGCACATTGGAGTCATCTGGAATCACAGGGTCCCTCAGATTTAGCAACTATACATCCAGGAAGCCCAGTTAAATGTGCCTTTCAGAGCAAGGGCAAACAGGTAATTTTTAGTACAAGTATGTCCCATGCAATCTTTGGGATATACTTGTACTAACAGTTACAGATTTCACCTTTCTCTGAAAGGCATGTTTGACTCAGCATCCTGTAGTTTATCCGACAACCTTGGGAGGGAGGAGCTTTAGAAAAAGCTCAGCCTGCCTCTCGACTCTTTTTGAGATTGGCCTGGGTGGGGAGTGTACTCTGGTGAGCAGCAGGGCAGCTTTGTCCCTCCAGAGGGCCTGCAGGCTGGAACAGCATGTTAGCAAGACTGGCTACACCTAAGCATCGTCCCCAAATGGCTTTCTTAGCTATAAACGAATTTTCATCTTTGTCTACCTAATTCCAGTCTTTCTTCCTCCCTTGGTTTTGAAACTCAGTAAGGAAGACAAAGGTATTGGAATTGACCCCCTAAAGCTCTAACATCTGCAACCTCCTCTCTCCCTCCTTGGCTTGGCTGATATAGACACATGCTTTGTGTCTCAGCTCACAGGTCCTTTTCTCCAGGAAGCCTTCCCCAGACGAAGGAAATCCCATGGCTGTAGGCCATCATAAAACCCCCTGAATTTTTTCTGGCCTATATTAAAACTGTCATTTCTCAACCTCTACACAACTGACATTTGAGGGCTGGATCATTCTTTGTTGTGGGGCTGTCCTGGGCATGCAGGACGTCTCACAGCCTCCCCGGCCTCTGCCCAGTAGATACCAGTAGAACTGCCCCCCCTTTGCCCTCAGCTGTCTCCAGACATTGCCAAGCATCCCTCACTATATACCTGTGTTCAGAGCCAGCTTCATGAGTGCACAGCCTGTGCAGTGCTCCACACTCAGAGGACCTTGCACTTGATTCAATGCTCTGCTATCGTCATCACGATATTCTCTGTTGTTGTTGGGAATTTAATTTTATTAAAATTCATAGTGAATGTCGTAGCATATCATTTTCTATTGTGTGACAATTTGTTGGCTGTTAATGAAATTCTTAACAGTTTTTGAACAGGGGCCCTGCCCATGAGGTTGCTAGTTCTTGTTGTGTACTTTGTTTTTTTAATGCTTCTTTCCTGCATTATGGGGGTTCTGGGAGAGCAAATAGCAGGTCTGCTTTATTCTCTGCTGTATCCCTGGTGCTGGCTAAGGGAAGGCGCTCAAAAAATACTTGAAGGAGGCAGGAGAGACAGAGAAGCTCAATTAGACCCTGCACTTACCCCAGACTAAGGAACAGAAGGGAAGAATAACCCCAGGCCACTGTTGTAAGCGGCTCTATTCATCAGCTAAGCCTTCCTTCCCGAGGCTGCAGGAACATTCTTCCAAACCCCTCATGCGTGTCAAGTGGCAAGTGTACCCTGTGTGGTCTGTGGGTCTCCTACGCAGCTCTCCATATGCCATGTCAGCTGGGCTGAGTAGCAATCCCCAGATGTAATAAGATAAGACTGGGGGAGAGCTTTGACGCTGAATTTCTGAGCTCTGCTCATTCCAGGCCGGCCTTCACTTTGCTTTAATTCTGGCCAATTTAGCTTGCCCTCCCATCTGATAATCAGTCTACCAGGTTGCAGTTCTCAAAGCCAGAGGAGATACGGTCAGCTAGGAAAGTATCTGTAGCACCGGGGGAGGTGGGGGAAGCAATTTTCTAGTAAATCCATTTAAAGTGGGAACCCAAATGTCAAAGTATTATAAATAGGAAAGGGGGGAAATGTTTGATTGGGGCTTCATCTTGAAAAATGAAAGTAAAAGGTGGGCGGTGCCTGTGGCTCAGTCGATAAGGCGCCGGCCCCATATACGGAGGGTGGCGGGTTTAAACCCGGCCCTGGCTAAACTGCAACTAAAAAATAGCTGAGCGTTGTGGTGGGCGCCTGTAGTCCCAGCTACTCGGGAGGCTGAGGCAGGAGAATCGCTTAAGCCCAGGAGTTGGAGGTTGCTGTGAGCTGTGTGATGCCATGGCACTCTACCCAAGGGCCATAAAGTGACACTCTGTCTCTACAAAAAAAAAAGAAAGCAAAAGGTATAAGAATAAGCCCAATGTAATCATAAGCATGCTTAGAAGAGGGAAACGGGAGGGTCAGAGTCAAGAGTTTCAGAGGGGAGAATTGGAGTGAGGGTGACATGAGGAATTTAGGAGTTGAAAAAGCAAGGAACGAACTCTTCCCTAGAGACTTCAAAGGAACACACCTTGATTTGAGGACTTCTGACTTCCAGCATTGTAACATACTAAATCTGTGTTGTTTTAGACCACTAAGCTCTTGGTAATTTGTTATAGCAGCAGTAGAAAACTGATCTACAGAGTTGCCATCTCCTCTTGCCTGTGTACCTACAATGGCTCAACTGATCCCCTTGCGTCATAATATCCCCTTTTCACAAAGCAGCCAGAGGAGTCTTTAAAATCCATAGACAGGATCACAGCATCCTCCTTCTTAAAACCCTTCCATGGTTGTCCACTTCCCTTAGAATAAGATCCAGACTCTTCACCAAGGCCCACAGTGCTTGGCAGGACCTTGTCCCTGCCTTCTTCTCCCTCCCATTTACACTGCTCCAGCCTTACCTGGTTTCTCTGTGTCTTCCAACTCAGGATGCTCCTTCCAGCCTCAGGGCCTTTGCACTTGCTTGTTCCTGCTACCTGGAATGTTCTTTCCCCAACTTGTCTCATGGCTACTGCAATCTCTTTCAGACTTCTCCATTTAAATGGTCCTTTATCAGAGACCTTGTCTAGCTATATTTCCTTTTCATGGAATCACATTTCGTAATTGTATAATTGATTACCTGTCTTCTCTCTTTTCCACTAGAATGTAAGCTCGTGTGAACAGGAGCCACGTCTGCCTTCTTCAGGGCTGTCCTGCTCATTCCTAATTCCCAATAAATATTTCTTTTCTTTCCTTTTCTTTTTTGCAACAGAGTCTCACTATGTCGTCCTTGGTAAAGTGCCATGGCATCACAGCTCACAGCAAGCTCAAACTCTTGGGCGTAAGCAATTCTCTTGCCTCAGCCTCCCAGGAGCTGGGACTACAAGCGCCTGACACAACACCCGGCTATTTCGTTTGTTATTGTTGTCATTGATGTTTAGCAGGCCCTGGTCGGGTTCAAATCCACCAGCCCTGGTGCATGTGGCCAGTGCCCTAATCCCTGAGCTACAGGTGCTGAGCTCCATTACATATTTCTTGAATGAAACATTTGTTACCCTGGCATGACCTAAAAGACTTCCCCATTGCATGTTCTCTATCACTCAAGTTCTAGTTCTAGTAGATAAAAGCAAACAAACTGGCAACTCATTCTTTGTGGGAGGTCAGAGTTCCCAGGCCTACAGACATGGGCAGCTGTTTCTCTGCAGAGCAGTGGGCATGTGGACAAAATATATAGAAGCTGTTGATTAATTAAATCATCCTAAGATTCTTTCTATAGAACTCTTTTAATTAAATGCTCCAAATATAAGCACACACTAGGGACCATTCAGACTTTAAACACTAGGCTAGCTAAAGGGAAGCCATTTTGCTTCCAGGATACATTCAGCTTATTCTATCTTAAAATTTTTAAATTAACAGCACAAGATTAGAAAGTGGCCTTGAAGATAAACAGATCACAAGTCTAGAACAGGCAACCCCAGAGAGCTGATGACAAGACCCACGAGACAACCAACTGTTTGCTAACAGCCATCAAACAAGGCATGATGACTTGCACAGAGCTTGCTTTCTGCCACAAGCCCCCTTTGCCCCCTCCCTTTCTTAGTTTCTCAGTAAGCAGAGAAAGATGAGATGCTTTTTGAGTACAGTCTGCAAAGCAGACTATATTGACTATATTCCGCCACCTCCTTAGGCTGCCAGCATTTGAATAGACCATTTTTTCTTTTTTTTTTTTCTTTTTTTGAATAGACCATTTTTTCTTCACCAACACTCATTTCTCATCTTGGGTTCTCTGGTGGCGACCAGCATAACATACATATATATTCAGTAACCCAAAGAGGCTTTAGACAGAGCACTTCAGGAGAGCAAAAATCAAGGCACATTTTAGGGGTAAAAAGGCTTATTTACTTCCCTTTCATTGAAAACAACAAAAAGAGGGCTAGATGTGGTGGCTCATGCCTACAATCTTAGAGGCCAAGGTGGGTGGACTGCTTGAGCTCAGGAGTTCGAGACCAGCCTAAGCAAGAGTGAGACCCACCCACCCACCCACCCCCCGTCTACTAAAAATAGAAAAACTAGCCAGTGCATGCTGGTGCCTGTTGTCCCAGCTACTGGGAAGGCTGAGGCTCAGGGATTGCCTAAACCCAAGAATTTAGGGTTACTGTGATCTATGATGCCATAGCACTCTTCACTGGGCAACAGAGTGAGACTCTGGCTCAAAAGTTAATTCATTCATTCATTCATTCATTCTTGTCCATCAGCAAACTAGTATACCAAATTTGCGATCCTGGCCCAACAGATTAATTTTTGAAGGTGGTCAAATTCAACAGACTCTTTTTCTTATTGTTTTCTCCTTTTGTTTGGATTTCATCAGCACATATTGGATTAATCACAATCATTGGTTTATGACATTTTCTTATGATGACTCACACTTGACCAGCTTCTATGTATTGAGTTATTTTTAATATTTAATATTAGCCACAAACCCATCACCAAATAAAAATTAGGACTTTGTTAATAATGTGCATCTAACCACATGGTTCCCCTTCCTCCTTTCATTAAAGGTAACCATATCCATAGCCTTGTGTTCAACATTCCCTTGCTTACCTTTTTTGTGTAGTTTTTTACATGTAGAAGTTTCTAACACCAAACTTTCAAAATCACCTTGGACCTGGATATGTGTTAAGTGCTGAAGGTATTAACCCCTGTGTATCTGGCTTTCAGAAATTCAACCAGGGAGAGCCAGTTCCCATGATACACTTGATTTTAAGTAAAAAAACTCAAGGGCAGAGCCTGTGGCTCAAAGTAGTAGGGCACTGGCCCCATATACCGGAGGTGGTGGGTTCAAACCCAGCCCCAGCCAAAAAACAAACAAAGAAAAAAAAACTTCAAGTGTGAAATTATATCTCAAGCGTGTATGTAATATAATATGGTGTGTGTATATATCATAAGTACACAGAAACAAGTTAAAAATTAATTAGAAATAAAGAATGTATATCAGAAATTTCTGCAGTTAGCCAATGGCCCAAGTGTCCCCAGTGCCTGACTCCACCTATGTACCCTTTTAAAAAGACCAAAGACCTCACTGGAGAGATTCTGGCCCCACTGTGATATCATCAACAATCGACTATTAGGATATAAGCCTCATTACAGGGATTCATTGGGCTCACAATGTCCCACCATAGCTCCAGAGAAAAAGGCTTTTTGATGGCAATCAGGGCACATGAAATACTTGGGAACATGGCTCGACACCCGTAGCACAGTAGTTAGAGTACCAGCCACATACACTGAAGTTGGCGGGTTGAAACCCAGCCCCAGGCCTGCTAAACAACAATGGCAACTACAACAACAACAACAAAAATAGCTGAG
The DNA here is from genome assembly GCF_027406575.1 of Nycticebus coucang. NCBI lineage: Eukaryota > Metazoa > Chordata > Mammalia > Primates > Lorisidae > Nycticebus > Nycticebus coucang. The sequence goes on along the minus strand of NC_069800.1, from coordinate 56,735,838 downwards.
TATTGTGGTGGGCGCCTGTCGTCCCAGCTAATTGGGAGACTGAGGCAAGAGAATTGCTTAAGCCCAAGAGTTTGAAGTTGCTGTGACCTGTGATACCACGGCACCCTACCGAGGGCGACATAGTAAGACTCTGTCTCAAAAAAAAAAAAAAAAAGGGCGGCACCTGTGGCTCAAGGAGTAGGGCGCCGGTCCCATATGCTGGAGGTGGCGGGTTCAAACCCACCCCTGGCCAAAAACCACAAAAAAAAAAAAAAAAAACTTGGGAACAGTTGAAAAATCCTCCCAGAATACCATAAATCTTTTCTGAAATACTATACAGGAACCCGAGAGCCTGATCTCATTAGTGTCAGGAGGATTCCACTTTGAGAACTAGATTGTTTGCCAACTAAGTTATTTCAAGGAAATCTGTTGTTGGTCAGGACATATAAGAGGAGCCTATAAACAGGAGATAGTTTCCCCTATCTCACAGAATTGTTGAAGAATTAAATGACATAATGTAAGTAGGAAAGGACTCTACATGTATAAAGTTGGAAAAGGGACTGTGACCATCTGGAAAGCAGGCCTCCCATGCTCATTGCTTGTATCCCCAGAACTCTGCCAGTGCAGATACTGATGATGTATTAGGGTGGCAAATTTGGCTCAAGCTGTGTAGTGGTAGTAGGCAGGGCGTGTGCTCCATAGATCACAAAGGTGCCTGCCTGGCCATCCTTTCTCATGTCTCTACTTCCCTGGCTCTGTAGTTACTGTGTTTGCAAAGCCCTTTATTCCAAGCTCTGCACAAAACAGATACTTAAAAATCATTCTTTGCAACATCAAGAGTAACTTGTGGCCTCCAAGTCCTAGTTTCCTTCGGAGTTCTCAATAACATCAAAGAGATTAGCCAGGCATCGTGGTGGGTGCCTGTGGTCATAGCTCCTCAGGAGGCTGAGGCAAAGAAGATCGCTTGAGCCCATGAGTTTGAGGCTGCTGTGAGCTATGATGATGCCATGGCACTCTACCGAGGGTGACATAGTGCAACTTGGTCTCAAAAAAAAAAAAAATGAATATCAAAAAGACATTTATAGTTATGAAAACCCCTTGGAGGTGGCAGGTTCTGTTATACACAGGCACCTCTTTCATTATCTTGTTAAGGCCTAAGATCAATAGTGCTGTTGGTGCTCAATAGGGGGATTAATATTGTGTGTATATATTTCCCAAAAAGCTGTACATTTGACTGAGAGATGGCTTGGTTAGGATGCAATATGCAGTGGAGATGGTGAAAAGTAGATAGATTCAAACTATATTTGGAGGTAGAAATGGCTTAGAAGCTAGGTCCTTCAGAATCTGCAGTGGGGGCTGGGGGCAAGCCTCTGACATTTTCAGCCCCGCTAGCGAGGAAGCAGGTGGGAGCTCCTTGAGGAGGCTGTTAGACAATAGTCTGTCTCAGCAGGAGAAGTCTAAAACGCTTAAAAGCACTGCTTCACTTTGCCCATACACGTGGCAAGCCTTGCTCAGGAGTTTTGTTGTACTTGAGTCAAATCTTTCAACTTGACTGAATGTCTTTCTGTTAAATTCCAATGCAGAGGTCCTCAAACTGCGGCCCGTGGGCCACATGAGGAGGTGTGATTGTATTTGTTCCCGTTTTGTTTTTTTACTTCAAAATAAGTATGTGCAGTGTGCATAGGAATTTGTTCATAATTTTTTTTTTTAACTATAGTCCGGCCCTCCAACGTTCTGAGGGACAGTGAACTATTTGGGGAAATACTTCATGAGTTCTGCCTCTAGACATCAAAACTCAAATCCCTGGCCTTTCTTGCAGCTCAGAAGTATGCATGTGACTAGACTCTGCCGTACCAGACACCACCCTAAGGCTGATGTAGAGAAGAACAACATAAGGTGGTTCCGCTTCTTGCTACAAGGGCTATGGCTGAAGTGTTGGGCTTTCTGAGAGGGCAGGGGGGACCAGGTCAAGTGGGATTTGTGCTGGTGATTTCCTCCAGCACTTCATGGAACAGCACAGGACAATGTCTCAGGAGGCCAGTTCTCACGGCATGATTTTAGGCATCACCCTTGGAAGCCTCGAGTCTGTCCCCAAAATTCTCAACAGCACTTCTTATCATTTTAATAAGCCCTTTCCCATTTCATCAGCCAGAGTCAGTTTCTGTTGTCAGCAACAGCCAGGTTTGCAAGAACTATCTAAACTAACCTTTGGACAACAGTCTTCGCAATATGAAATAGTTCCTATGTCCATCTATTTGACTGCTTCCTGATATGAATCAGAACCAACTTCCCTTGGAATAAGGAGTTGAAAGACACAGCCCAACCATTTTTGTTCTTCACTCCAGGTCTGCCATTTACTTAGGTAAGTCCTTGGAAGAAGCAGTCATAAGAAACTTATTCCATCTTTTTGTTTGTTTGTTTTTTAGAGACAGAGTCTTACTTTGTTGCCCTCAGTAGAATGCCGTGAAGTTACAGCTCATAGCAACCTCAAACTCTTGGGCTTAGGGGATTCTCTTGTCTCAGCCTCCCCAGTACCTGGGACTACAGGCGCCTGCCACAACACCTGGACTTTTTTTGTTGTTGTTGCAGTTTGGCCAGGGCCGGGTTCGAACCCACCACCCTCGGTATATGGGGCCAGTGCCTTACTCACTGAGGCACAGGCGCCGCCCTAAACCTGTTCCATCTTTGTAACAAAGATAGGTATACTATAAAGTATGTCTAATCAAAGAATGAGTTACCATGTTTCACACTTAAAAAGTAATAACCTCATTTTTTATTATTAAACAATACCACCCCTTTATAATAAAATAAGTGTACATCAGAGGTTGTAAACCTTAATAAGGTCTGCAGTGAGTTTCATCTGGCCCACGATGCCTTTAAGCTTAAAAAATATATATATTTGTTGCCAAAGATAGAAAGATTTCAGTTGTGATTTTTGCTTTATAAATTTTGCTTATTAGAGGCCTCCTCGCAGCAAACAGCTAGAAAGCAAAGACTCCCTTTTAACAGGCCAACAGTTCGACTGGCCACTGATATACTCACATACCAAATTCTTACTCATAAACTTGTTACATATATCAGAAGTTGGAGACACTACCTGCCATTTCATGTTTTAAGTAAAACATAAAAACTGAAATAAAAGAGTAAATCAAAATAGAAAAGGCCAATTAAAGGTTCTGACTTGGACTTGAAGATTACCAAGCAAGCAAAGTCACAGTATACAGTTTAGAAAGTGTTTTTTTTGAGACAGTTTCACTATGTTGCCCTGGGTAGTGCTATGGTGTCACAGCTCACAGCAACCTCAAACTCTTGAGCTTAAGTGATTCTCTTGCCTCAGCCTCCCAAGCAGCTGGGACTACAGGTGCTCACCTCAACGCTCGGATATTTTTTTTTGTTGAAGTTGTTCAGCTGGCCCAGGCCGGGCTTGAACCCAGCACCCTCAGTGTATGTGGCTGGCACTGTAACCACTGTGCTACGGGCACTGAGCCATTTAGAAAGTGTTTTATGTGTAAACATAAGGTGGAGCTTGAAGCTAACTTTAACAAAACATAAGCAATTTATAAGGGAAAACAACAGACTACAAAGATAGTTTATTTTGTAAAGATCTCATTTTGATATTAATTCAAAATGTTAAATAGAATGACCACTTCCCAGATAATTAACACAATTTACATATTAAACACTTATTTCTGTAGGATATATTCTATCATTTAAAGTAGAAAAAGACCTGATCAATGTATTACTAAACAATGAAATGACCTTGAGTATATCATCTGTGATCATTCTAGTAAGAGTAAGTTTACCACATCTTAATTCCAAGTATAAAATGAATGATTAAGAGTTTTTTGATTGAAGGAGGCAAAAAAAGACAGGACAGGCAAATCATCTGCAGTTTAAAACACAAAATTCTGTCACTTTATATCTCACACTTCAAGGCATCCTGCAACTGCTAAAAACACATGGCAGTTCTCAGAAACAGTATTAATATAATCCATCATATTACTAAGCCAGTCATCTAACACATTACAATCAAAAAGCTCCTTGTGAAAAATGGAGCCCATGAATTCACAAGTAACATAGAATCCCAGACTCTTCTCTATATTACTGGAAAAAATGTACATAAATAATCTTTGATGTGTTACAGCAATTCACAGCTTTCTCATCAGACTATTCCTGTCATCTCAGTACAGTGGAAATGTTCTATCAATTTTGGCAGCCCAGGCCATGAGGCCCCCCACAACATCCCGAACTGTTAAAGAGTCTAACTCGTGGGCTTCTGCTAAGGACTGGAGAATCTTCACAGCTTTCTGGGAATCATTTCCCAGTTTGCAAATAACATAAATGGAAAAAGCAGCCCCTGGCTGTGTGTCCCTCTTCCCTTCCCGGATGGCTTCTCCTAAGAGTTTCAAGCTCGCTGCATCTCTCCGTTCCAAATGTTTCAAAGGGATGTGCAGGGCATGAGGCAAACAGCAGATGTCCACCTCCACTTGGGGCCTGACGTCCAGCAACAAGTGAGGTGCCCCAGAATCCAGAAGCCGCTTATAGTCGGTGACAGAAACCCGCTCCTCCAAGCTCAGTAACCGTACGGAGCGGCACTTATCGGTGGCTGAGGAGCCACAAAAGGCTTCATAGTCTTGCAGGTCAGTCACAGTGGGCCGCTCACCGCAAGCAGCACAGTCAGGCCTCCGGATCCGGAGCTGAATACAACGGAAATGCCCAAGGAGGGCATCAAAGAGCAACATCCTGCCACTGTAAGAGGGGCCCAGACCCGCCGCGATTTTCAGCACTTCCAGCGCCTGCAGGCAGCCCAGGACACCAGTGACGACACCGAGCACCCCGCCATCCGCACAATTGGTCACTGTCTCAGCTGGGGGTGGTTGGGGGAATACGCAGCGATAGCAAGGCCCACCGTCATAGTGGTAGACTGTGATTTGGCCCTCGAAGCGCAAGGCGCTGGCAGATACAAGAGGACGACCGGCCAGCACACATGCGTCGTTAACCAGATAGCGAGTAGGCACATTATCAGAGCAGTCGGCCACCACATCATAGCCGCGGACCAGGTCTAGAGCTGTGGCTGGCGTAAGGGCCTGGGCGTAGGGTACGCACTCCACCGCAGAATTCAGCCTGCGCAGAGAGGCGGCAGCTGAAAAGGCCTTCGCCTGGCCGGCCAGTGCCTCGCCATGAAGCACTTGGCGGGCCAGGTTGCTCATCTCTACCACGTCGTAGTCCACGAGGCCAAGGCGACCCACGCCGGCTGCTGCCAGGTACTGCGCCAGTGGACAACCGAGCCCACCGCAGCCCACGACAAGCACGGACGCGGCGGCCAGGCGAAGTTGTCCGTGCATGCCCAGCTCAGGCAGAACCAGCTGCCGACTATAGCGCAGAATTTCCTCTCGGGAGAGGGCGGCCTTCGGCGGCAGCGGCGACACTGGACCCCGCTGTTCTAGCTGTGGTTCTTGCTCCGCCAAAAGAGCCGCCGCCAGCTTCTGCTTCAAGAAACTCAATTCTTCTTCACGTTGAGCAACTTCAGCTTGTAAGGCCAGTACCTTCTCTCTGGCAGCCATGGTGACCTCTTCCGGAAATTGTCAGGAAAGGCATTTCCGTTTCCGGGTTATTGTCTCCTAGCGACTGGGATAAACTAAAAAACTTTGTGGAGCTTGGGAAAAGGTGAAGAATAAATATGTATTTCCAGAAGAAACATTCATATTAAACTTTATTAATGCATAGATCCTTAATATCTCCAAGTGAACCATACAGAGACCCTAGAAGAACTAGAACTCAATCACACAAGCTCACCCTCTTCAGAAATTTGGTATAGTCCGACCCGTCCGAGCCCCTAGTAGTGTTTACCTAATTCCGCTTCCGTCATCTCGCGCAGTTCCGCCATGGCCTCCTCGGAAGCCAGTCGTTCTTCTCCGCGGTCTCGGCGGGAGCTGGAGATGCGCAATCCACGCCAGGACAAGTATTCGGTGCTTTTGCCCACCTACAATGAGCGCGAGAACCTACCACTCATCGTGTGGCTGCTGGTGAAAAGCTTCTCTGAGAGGTAGCGTCCCGGCCACCGTCCCCAGGAGTGAGATGAGCTGGCTTCCCCCGCCTGGGTGTCGGCAGTTGGCTGCGCGAGGCGGCCCAGCCCAGCCTTTCTTCGGGCTCACGCAGGTGGCCTCGGGGTTGAGGCCACCCTGTGAGAAAAGCAGAGGCGATACTTCTCGGATTCTTTCCCGTGTCCTGGATTCTCTTCCTTGCCCTTGGGTTTCGTGACATCCATTTATCCTTACTATAAACGCCTCTCGTTTCCCTCCTCCCGCCTTTTCTTAAAAGGGTCGATCACCGATCACCCTTTTAAGTTGGGCTGAGGCTGAAAGCCTGACCTCACGCCTCCCTCTAGACGGTAAGGATCCCGGCGAGGGCCAGGAATCTAAGCGAGCGCGGTCACTGGCCCCCCCCCCCCCGGTGCTTAGTGCTTATGTAAGTATGTTTGGTCCGTAAGGGTTAGGTAGCTATTGCTGGGCACGATAACCTGTCTGGAAAGGAGAGAGCAGAAGGTCATCTTCTCTGATTACTGGTTGTTTGGTGTGGATCTTAGAAACTGAGGGAGAGGTTTGGAGTTTGAATTCGGAAGTGTTATGCAATCCCTTAGAAAATCCTGGAATCAGTACAAAGTAACTTATTTTACAGTTGCATATGCAGTGAAATCTTTGAAGCTCTTTACGTATCAGCACATATAAAAATAGAAGATTGTTTTTATTTAGGTAATTGTATGTACGTATGAATGTTTTATTTAATTAGGTCATGTCAATCAACAGATGATTTCCAGAGGTTTTTGTTTTTGTTTTTTTGGCGTTTGCTTTACGAGTAAGAGCATGGACTTTGTTCATAACATCTTTTCCATCATTTAGAAAAAATAATGACACATACTGCCCCTTTTTTAAACGAATGTTGAAGCAGACACACTCAGACTTTTGTGAGTGTATCGGGGATAAAGTCTTCGTGGATCGACAAAGATGTACTTAACATTGACAGTTACTTCCAAATTGCTCTCCAAAAAAGAATATATCAACTTAGGATTCTTATCTTCAGCCTGCCTTTTTCCCCACCAACCAGCCAACCTGAACAATGTTAAACTTGACATTGGTGGAAAAATTGGTTTGTGAAAACCATTGCTGTTTTGATTGTGTTTTGTAGAATAACTGTCTTCACATATATAGCCCCTCAAAATTTTAAAATTTATATCTTCCATTTATTTGTTAATCTTTTTATTTTGATTTTTGCAAACCTTTTCCAAATTAGAGAAATTAACCATCATGGAGCTGATCTTGTTGAGGGTTTGTGTTCTACTTTTACGATATTTTTGCTGTATTCTAATTTTTTAATGTAGTGCAGTTTTATCTTTAAATGGTTAGTGAGTGGATTTTTTAAAGTCAAAATGAAATATAATAAAGGAAATACAACTATTTTCTTATATGCAAGTTGCTTGAAGTCAGCTCAGCTTAATTCCTTTAAACTGCCTCATCCTCAATGGGGCTGTTTTAAATTGGGCTAGCAGAATGATTTTGCTTGTAAACGACTCCATTTTGTTTATGAAATACCTCTTTCAGCATGTCTTTTTAAATCATCTTACATGTATGCAAAGCACTGGGCCCAAATTTAAGGCACAGTGGGGAGCTCTACACTTTGTATCTAGAATAGATGCACTGAGTTTTGCTTTCTTGAAAGTTTGCTGGGACTGACTCTCAAAAGCCTTTATAGTAGAATGTGTTTTCTGGTGGATTTCATTGTTTATGTTTCCTAAATGAGGCCCAGAAGGAGATAGAATGTTATGTGGAGGTTTGGCTGTGCCTCCTTTTCTTTCCCCTTAACTTTCCCAGATACAGTTAACAAAAGAAAAAATATCTTGGAGGAGCAGAGGGGCACATGATGGTGATCACTTGTATATCCAAGTAGTATTTTTTAATTATTTTGTTGGCTTGTTTTTAAAATACAGTAGAAACTACCACTCTTATCAATTTGAAGTTAATGGAGAGTGACAGATGTTAATTCTTGAGCACAGTGAAATCTTCTGTATTTCTATTGTGCTTTTTTTTCTAATTTGATAGTGTGGGATAATAGACACTACTGTTTGAAATAGTCCTCTGGAAGGCTGTGTCGCCCTTCTAAAATGAGGTTTTTTTAAGGGTGAAATTAAATCACATTTATTCCTGATTGTTATTTTAATCTATTTGGATTAAATTTAAAAGAATAATTACTCAGAGTTACTGAGTTTGATTTGAGTTGCTGTGTAAAGAGTACTTTTGAAATAGTTTATGTAACTAATATTTGATATTATGGTTCCACAATTCCATTTCAGAGTAGGTAAATAAAATTTTGTATATGTATAGATATGCATATATATTTATCATTATGTGATTTTCTTTTTAACCAAAAATGTTTTCTGTATACGAATTAACTTTTTTTTTTTTTTTTTTTGAGACAGAGTCTCACTCTGTTACCCTGGGTAGAGTGCCAGGGTGTCATAGCTTGCCACAACCTCAAACTGTTGGACTCAAGTGATCCTCTTGCCTCAGCCTCTCAAATAGCTGGGACCACAGGCGCCTGTCACAACACCAGGCTAATTTTTCTATTTTTTTATTATTAAATCATAGCTGTGTACATTAATGCGATCATGGGGCACCACACACTGGTTTTATAAACAGTTTGACACATTTTCATCGCACTGGTTAACACAGCCTTCCTGGCATTTTCTTAGTTATTGCGTTAAGACATTTATGGGTCTTGCTTTTGCTCACACTAGTCTCGGACCAGAGGTCAGGCAATCCACCTGCTTCGGCCTCCCAGAGCTCTAGAATTACAGGTATGAGCCACTGTCCCTGGCCAAGAATTATTTAATATATCAGGACTTTACAATGGCATGTTTCAGCAACATACTGGGCTTGGAAATAAAATATTAAATATTTGACAGAGAGTTCATTTGATAATGAAGTTTGCCTTAGTAATTAATATGGCAATAAAACTCCACTTTTATGTTGTGGAATTAGTAATTTTAAAATTATTTTTAAATTTGAAAATACTGTCTTCAAACATTAATAAAAATTTAAATTTTTTTATTTCAGTGGCATCAACTATGAAGTTATAATCATAGATGATGGAAGCCCAGATGGAACAAGGGACGTTGCTGAACAGTTGGAGAAGATTTATGGGGCAGACAGAATTGTGAGTTACATGAACATGTTTCTGTCATATAAATTGTGTTTATGTAGGATAAAAATGAGAAGTGAATAATGTCTAAATATGATCTGTTTGTCTAGTCCAGGCATCCTCAAACTTTTTAAACAGGGGGCCAATTCACTGTCCCTCAGACCGTTGGAGCGCCAGACTATAGTTAAAAAAAAAAAAAAACAAAACCATGAACAAATTCCTATGCACACTGCACATATCTTACTTTGAAGTAAAAAAACAAAAACAATTACACCGCCTCATGTGGCCCACGGGCCGCAGTTTGAGGACTCCTGGTCTAGTCTGTAGAACCTGGAAAGATGACAAGCATTTTATATGCTTGGAATTTAAATGCATTTTCATTGCACTTAAAAGTTCACATATCTTTGGTATGATGGGTACCAGTAGTAATTTCACAGCAAAAGAGCGAGCCCCTGGATGAACTCTTACTTACGATTGATTCTGCAGATAAATTTTATGCATATCTGTGTGTGTGCCATATCTAGGACTAGGTGCTATGTGCGTGTTGTTCTAACCATGCGTGCCATCTTTGTGTATCGTTAGTACTTCTAATTATAGCTTGGAGATTTTTTTGTTACCAGATTACCTTATTTCTTTTAACTGCTTTATAGTGCTCTATTATATGCAACTTGTTTAATATTTTAAGTAAACCTTTGAAGATTCTGAAAAATGTAAGTATAGTAGTCCCCTTGAACATGGTTTTGCTTTCAGCAGTTTTATTACTTGTGGCCAACTGAAAACAGGTGAGTAAAGTTTAAGATATAGAGACAGAGGCCACATCCACGTAACTTTTATTATAGCACATTGTTATTATTGTTGTGGTTAATTTCTTGCTGTACCTCATTTATAAATTAAACCTTATATTTGGAATAGGTATTTGTGTATAGGAAAAAAACAGTATATATAAGCTTTGGTACCATGTGGGGTTCCAGGCACCCATGAAGGATCTTGGAACATATCTTCTGCAGATAAGAAGGGTAAACGGTAACAAAGCTATCTTTTTAAAGAAGAAAGATTTTTCTGGCTGGAACAGAGGTATAGAATATCTCAGATAAGCTTTAAAAGATTTTCTTTTTCAGGAGAGATACCAGATGAGGCCAGCATTTTGTCAGTAACTACCAACCACAAAATAAAATAAAATACAGCTGTAATCTGACATTGACTTGTAATTATAAATGATTGTTTGAATGTTTATTTCTCCTTCCTGTAAGCTCTTATCAGACAGTATTGTATTTTACTAATCTTTGTTCAAGATGTATCATTGCTGTAGATGTAAATTATGACTTTAAAATTTTTGAATATTGTGAGGCAGATGGAGTAAAAGTGTAAAGAGTTTTTTGTTTAAGCTATTAAAGTTAAGGTGTTAGCTTAAAATAGCCTGTTATCACTATGAGATGCTTTTTCTAAGTCTCATGGTAATCACAAAGGAAAAAACCTAGTACATAATAACATGTGAAAAGTAAGGATTGAAAACATACTACTAGAGAAAATCTTACGAAGAAAGGAGCACAGGATCTACAGGACTACTGGCCATTAACAAAATGGCAGTAGTAAGTCCTTAGCTTTCAGTAATTACCTGGAATAAAAATTGATTAAATTCTCCAATCAAAAAACCTGAAGTGGATTAAAAAATAAGACCCAGCTCTCTGCTGCCTTTAAGAGACTTGCTTTACTTGGAAGGACACGTGTAGACTGAGAGTGAAAGGATAGACAGATACTCCGAAAGGAAACCTACAGCAGCTTGCGTGTAGTGTTTTTTTAGAAAAAAAAAAATTATGTAGTTCCACCCTGCTTGAATTGAGCTGAAAATGCTTTGTTAATGGCAGATGGAAAAGGGCACAAGATACACTCAGCAGGGAGTCTACCCTAAGACAAATACCTCAGAAACTTAGAACAGTCTCAGAAGCTTGACATTTGACTTTTTAATTGTTAAGCCAAAAGGAAAAGGCTAAACAATAAAGTCAGGGTCCTAATATGAAGCAAAAAGCTTGTAAAGACTAAGTAATTAACAAAAAGTAAGAAAAGGTGGCAGTGCCCATAGCTTAGTGGGTAGGGCACCAGCCACATACACCAAGGCTGGCAGGTTCGAATCCAGCCCGGGCCAGCTAAAGCAACAATGACAACTGCAACAGAAAAATAGCTGGGCACTGTGGCAGGCACCTGTAGTCCCAGCTACTTGAGAGGCTGATTCAAGAGAATTGCTTAAGCCCAAGAGTTGGAAGTTGCTGTGAGCTGTGACGCCACAGCATTCTACCCAGGGTGACAGCTTGAGACTCTGTCTCAAAAAAAGAAAAAAAAAGTAAGAAAAGGGGAAGAATTTAACCTTTTGTTAGAGTATAAAATATTAGTGGACCAGTAGAGGATGAGAATAAAGACACCCAAGTTTAAAGTCAGGATAAATTGATGGAGGAAGAATGGTTTCTGCATTTAAAAATCACAAAAGGGAATTGAGAAAACAAACATCAGATATTTCAAGAGGGCATAAAGTAATGAGTTAAATCCTCAGTTTTTCTAAGAAGAAATTAATAGGTATTATTTTAAATGATATATCGAATAATAGGTGTAAAGATATCTTACTTAAAATATGACATATGGCGGGTGGCGCCTGTGGCTCAAGGAGTAGGGCGCCGGTCCCATATGGCGTAGGTAGTGGGTTCAAACCCAGCCCTGGCCAAAAACCACAAAAAAAAAAAAAATATGACATATGGCACCAAAAGAAAAAATGCTTATCATTTTGCCAGTAGGTTATGGGTTATAGAATGATGCTTTTTCTCAGAAGCTATGCTAAACTATTTGGTTTTCTACCAAATGCTTTTAAAATAGTCAGATTCTTATTTAACTGTGTGAAATGTAGTTTCTTATTCCTACAGCTACTAAGACCACGAGAGAAAAAGTTGGGGCTAGGTGAGTAGAACTTCTTACCCCACGTAACTGCTACTTGCCTTGGTAAGTTACCCAATATGCATTTTCCCAGTTTGGAACAGGGCCAAAATACAGTTCCCCTGATGGTTACAGGGATCCTCAAACTTTTTAAACAGGGGGCCAGTTCACTGTCCCTCAGACCATTGGAGTTTAAAAAAAAAAACTATGAACAAATTCCTATGCACACTGCACATATCTTATTTTGAAGTAAAAAAACAAAACGGAACAAATACAATTCACACCGCCGCATGTGGCCCGTGGGCTGTAGTTTGAGGATCCCTGGACTTTATAACGATCTTAATGACGTTTAAATTGGGCTGCCTCTATCAGTCAGGAACCACTCACGAAAACAAAGTTAAGTTTTTTTGCAGCATAGGGAATTTAATACAGAGAATCTGGTTATGACAGGCATTACTGAGAAGCCCAAAAGAACAGTTAGATTACTAAGTTATTAGTAACAGCTGGAGGTCACTATCACCTCTAGGGATGGAGCAATGGGGGGGAGGAGATGGTGTTTTTAGAGCCCAGGAACTTGGGCCTGCCTAGAGTTGTGGGGTGGGGGCTGCTTGTGGCAGGAGCTAAACCATGGAAGATACCCAGTCCGTGCTGAGAAAGAAATAGAGCGGGAGACACCTAACTTTTTTCCCTTCAGACTCCTCCAGAGTCTTCCACTTCTACCTCCCAAAGCTGCCTGGAAGCCAGCTGACAAGAGAACCTGGGAAACGTAGTTTCCTACAGTATAGCACAGAGTAGGGACGGGCCAGACAGTAGATCTGAGGGCATTTAGACCAGCACAGCACCTTAGCTTTGAACCTTTAAACATTCTTCAAGTTACAAATTTAAGGTTATTCTTTATCTCTAAAAAAGCAAGATGTTTTTAAACATCTTTCTAAAGAAATATAGTTTTTAAACATACAGCATTATAGAATGTCTGAGAAGAGCTCAGTAATTCAGAAATGAAACTTTGCCTTTATTTCTCAGTTGGTCATGGTTGCTCATGTTGACAATTGCTATACTTTTCTTGAACTCTTGAGCTTAAGCAATCCACCTGCCTCGGCCTCCCAGGGTGCTAGGATTATAGGTGTGAGCCACTGCGCCTGGCCAGAGAATTAGTGTACATTTAATAGGAAATTTGGAAAGCATAGAGAAAGCACAATTTTTGTGTGTGTTTGTTTGTGATAGGGTCCTGCTCTGTCACTCAGGCTGGAGTGAATGGTGAGATCATAGCTCGCTGCAGCCTCAAACTCCTAGGCTTAAGCAATTCTCCTGCTTTAACCCCTGATTAGCTAGGACTGCAGGTGTACACCACTATACCTGGCTAATTTTTTGTTGTGGTGTTGTCTAGACTGATCTTGGACTCCTGACCTCATGCAGTCCTCCTGCCTCGGCCTCCTAAAGTGCTGGAGTGATGATAAGCATGAGTCCAGTCAGAAAGCACGATTCTTAAAAATTCATGTTATTTCAGGATAGCAGTCCTGAAGACCATCAATTTATTGGTATCATTAAATGTTTTGAATATCTGAATCTAGAAGGTTCTTTGGGATTGAAATAATCTGGAAACTTAATGAAGGCAGTCAAGAATCATCAACCAATTAGAGATATACCCCAAAACTATACAGTCTCTTCTCCACCAAAAGAAGTTAAGAGAGCTCAACCTTGCTAATAAGATACTTGTGATGTGTTTAGGCTTGAAATGTGGGAATGCCCAAATCCTGCTCTCGACCAGTTATTCTAACTTGCCCAATTTCTGATGGACTTTTAGCCATGAGGTGGCTGAGTAATTGTTAGCTGTGCCTTTGGTTCCAAATACCAGAGCAGGGGCCTGCTGTACCAGGCTTACAGTGTAGAAGACACTCAGTGGACAACTTTTACAGAAATGGACTTAGAATGTTGGGAAGAGCAGAAGCAGAGACTTGTTAAGTAGTGCCTGGGACTAGGGTGAAAGTGGAAATGAAAGAAAGGAATTGAGAGCTGTTTTGAATATAGCATTTATAAGACTTAATTATAGTTTAGAAATCATCAGTAAAGGCCGGAAGTCAAGGATGATCCCTAACTTGTAGGTGGAATAAGGGGATAGTTGGCGCTATCCACTAAGGAAGCCTATTAGAAGGGTAGGAAGATAGGAGATGATTTTGGAATGTTATGTTTGAGATTTCTGAAATATCCAAGTAGAGACATCAAATAGGAAGCTGATAAGTAGATCTGGAGCTCTGAGAAAAGATCTAGACTCTTTAGTGTCTTAGGTCGACACTAAGGAAGTGCTGGCATAAGAAAGATGGCTTTTTAAACCATGAGAATACAGTAATTTTTATATACTTTTAAGACTTTTTATACCATTTCTTTGCTAAATTGAAATATGCTTATGATCTTTTCTATTAAATTGATAGAATGAGGGGGTGGCCAGCTACCTTTTTGAGATATATATATAAAATATATATCTGATATATGGGAACTACATACTGAAATTAAAAATTTTCCAATTTATTAGTATCACTTTTAGAGGACTAATGTTTACTTTTCAATAATAATTTCCTTCCTGTTCAAAGTATTTCTGGTTATTTTCTTTAATGGATATAAACGTTCTTATTTTTAGGGACTGCATATATTCATGGAATGAAACATGCCACAGGAAACTACATAATTATTATGGACGCTGATCTCTCACACCATGTAAGTGGTATATTTCTTTATTAGTTATTTATGATAGTCTTGGCCTTTTTACTGACTTAACTATTTATTCTTTCTAAATTTCAGCCAAAATTTATTCCCGAATTCATTAGGTAGGTACTAAACCATTTCTTATATGTTGGTTTTGGACTTATTTTCATATTTCATTCTTCATTAGTTAAAAATGCACATGCAAATTGTCCAGGAGTGGTGATGTTTCTAGCTACCTATAAGGCTAAGACAGGAATGCTTGAACCCAGGAGTTGCTACATTGTAGCCTGGACAACAGAGCAAGGCCTCATCTCTTTTAAAAAAAAAAAAAAATGTGATTTCCAAGTTTTCTATCAATAATATAACCAACATTTAGATTTGAGACTGGGAATGTAGGTATGTGACTAAATGATGTGTGTTAGGAACTCTGAGGGATACACCAACAGATAATTCCTTTGTTATCTAAAGTCCTTGAGATCACAGAAAAAGATGGAAGGCAGCTTTCCTGTAAAATAGAATTAAGTCTTGAATCAGTAGAGTAAAACACCAGGCACAAATAGGGTTTATTCCAGGAATACCAGAAGTGGCTCATTATCAGTACCTTCTCAGTATAATTCATTTATCATGTTCATAAAGAAAGCAGTGTGTGACTCAGTGCCTGTAGCTCAGCTGCTAGGGTGCCAGCCACATACACCTGGGCTAACAGTCTGAACCTGGCTGGGGCCTGCCAAACAATAATGACAACTACAACCAAAAAATAGCCAGTCGTTGTGGCAGGCGCCTGTAGTCCCAGCTACTTGGGAGGCTGAGATAAGAGGATCACTTAAGCCCAAGAGTTTGAGGTTACTGTGAGCTGTGATGTCACACTGCTGTACCAAGGGCGACATAATAAGACTATCTAAAAAAAAAAAAGAAAGAAAGAAAGCAGTGTGACTTGGTTTATAAGTACCCTACCCTTTTCTAGTAAAACTGTGAAGTTGAAATAGAAGGAAAACACTTAAGCATAATAATTTCTAATTATTATGTAATTATATGTAATGTACTATGTAATATGTAATTATTTCTAATACAAACACTATCTCAAATAGTGAATTGAAAAAGTTTCATTTTGTAGAAATAGAAAAGTTCTATTCTGTAGAACTAAGAAGTGGCTAAGGCGCCAGCTACATACACCAGAGCTGGCAGCTTTAAATCCAGCGTAGGCCTGCCAAACAACAATGACAACTGCAACCAAAAAATAGCCAGGCGTTGTGGCGGGCGCCTGTAGTTCCAGCTATTTGGGAGGCTGAGGCAAGAGAATCACTTAAGCCCAGAAGTTGGAGGTTGCTGTGAACTGTGATGCCACGGCACTCTACCGAGGGCAATAGCTTGAGGCTCTGTCTCAAAAAAAAAAGAAAAAATTCTATTTTGGAAGAAATAGAATTCTTATTCAAATTACAAATCAAGTTACATGAAATTCCAAGATCAGATTACATAAAAATATACATCGCAATTTCTTGTGCAATAGGTGAGAAAACTTCAATGTAGAAGAATAGAGGCAAAGAAAAATAAAGGACTAAGGAGAAGGGTGTGAGGTTAAATAGCATTTTTAGTAGCAAAGCAAGGAGTTACGTAGAAAGCCTGTAGCTATGCATGCTTTATTTAGCCAACATTAGCATTAGGCAACTGAAGGGTAAAAAGAAAGCCAGGTCAGAAATTTTTACTGTTTGGAGAAAATTTCAGTAAGTTTAAGAACCAATTCTTTTAGTTGGGATATGTGTGTAACAGTATTCAAGAGCTCTCAATGGCCAAAAAATGTTATTGCTACATCTAATCTAGGAGATGAGTGCAGCTTGAATACAAAAAGGACAGAGCACCTTGTGATGATTATTCCTCAAAGTCATCATTAAAAATCAAGTAATTGCGGGCGGCGCCTGTGGCTCAAAAGAGTAGGGAACCAGCTCCATGTACCAAAGGTGGCAGGTTCAAACCCAACCCTGGCCAAAAATCTGCAAAAAGAAAAAAAAAATCAAGTAATTGCCTGTTAAGTATTTCAGTATTTGAACTAAATGATTTCAGAACTTTTTTGACAGCCAGACCAGATAAAACAAAAGCAAAGGGGAGTGTGTCAACACAAAGAAGATAAAAGCTTAATAAGTGAAAGAGTTTAATGAAGCCTCCGTGGTTTAGAGAAAATGAAATGGAAACTTTAATCCTAATTGCTTTTCTTCTGAGATGCTTTAAGGAATCGTTTAAAACTGATAAGAAACAATTAATAATGGCTTGGTGCCTGTAACTCAAGCAGCTAAGGAACCAGCCACGTACACCAGAGTTGGCAGGTTCAAATCCAGCCCAGGCCCACCAAACAATAATGACAACTACAACCAAAAAATAGCTGGGCATTGTGGCGGGCACCTGTAATCCCAGCTACTTAGGAGGCTGAGGCAAGAGAATCGCTTAAGCCCAAGAGTTGGAGGTTGCTGTGAGACTCTCAAAAAAAGAAAGAAAGAAACAATAAAAAAGAAGCCTGCTGAAATCTTTCAGAATTTACAGGATTCTTACTCTGCTACATGAAAGCATTATTTGGTAGAAGGTGTATTTGTGGATGTAATTTCCTATAGATTTATTAAGGTATACATTCCTTGCTATCATTACGTGGAGATTTTAAGTACTGCATTAAGAAAAGAATACAGTTGAATACAGGTAAAGGGAACAAAGGTACATTTATTTGCAGATGATATAATCTTAGAAAAATCTTAGAACTTAGAACTTCTGCAAATAATTTGGAAGCTATTCTAAACCTAAAAGCTAAATATGCAAAAACAGAATCAGACCATGCCACCACTCCCTCTCCATGTGGATTACTTCAGGGAGTTCCCACTAACACCTGGGAGAAAATCCAGACTCTTTGCCTCTCAAACCCGTGTGATGTGGCCCCTGCCTCCCTTTCTGATTCCTCTTGTACCCTTCCCCTTTGCTGTCCATGCCACAGCTATGCGCCTTTCATTTCTAAATTCACCCAGAGCTCTGTGTTCCTTTGCCTGAAATGCTCTTTCCTGCTCTTGATGGCTGACTACTGCTCATTCTTCGATCCCTGCCTGAAGTCACCTTAGACCTGTTCTGCTTAGATCTCCCATACACAAAAGTCTCTAAGAAGGAATGGAAACAATAGAGTAGAAAATGGATGAAAAGATACAAATGGACCCTATATAAAAGAAATTCAAATTTTTAGCTAATAACTAAAAGATGTTCACCTTGGATGTAGCCAAGAAAATGCAAATTAAAATAGATGTGTGTTACTATTTTATTACCTATTAATTTGTCAAAATTAAAAACTTTTATAGCAGTAACATCCAGTACCAACAAGGTGGTAAAAACAAAGGGACAAATACTGCTGAAGGAAGTAGAAGATGCTATAATCTTTTTGGAAAACTATCTTGTTAGAATTAAAAATACGCATAAACTTTATTGGGTGATAGATTCCATTTGGGGTAGTCTAAGCACCAGAATATAAATTTTTAAGAACATTATTGCAGCACTGTTTATTGCTGGGTTGTTGTGGGGGCAGGAGAGACAGCCCACCATGGAAATGACCATAGAGTTGTGAGTTGAATATCCTATGGAATATTTTTGTAGCTCTTAAAGAATGGGCGAGATCTCTTTTGGTTGTAGAGATATGCATGATTTTATGGTGTGTGTTATAAAATGACAAAAAACAAGTCACAAAGTGTACTTATTTGGATTCCAGTTTTGTGAATGCAACCCAAAACCCTAGGGGTTTGAGTTAGTTAACCTTTCCTTAAGCAAAGAAAATGATCTGGAGGGTGGTTTTATTTGGTGCGTTTAACAAATACTACTATTTTGTGGTTTTAAAATAGAGGAAAAACAGGCTAGGCTCAGTAGCTCATTCCTATAATCCTAGCACTTTCAGAAGCTGAGGAGGGAGGGTCGCTTGAGGCCAGGAATTTGAGACCAACCTGGGCAATAGGAAGACCCTGTCTCTACAAAAAAAAAGGAAAGAAAGAAAAAAACAGAAATGACTACATGCCTATAGTCCCAGCTAGGAGGATCACTTAAGCTCAGGAGTTCAAGGCTGAGCCTTCAGTGAGCTATGAGGAAGCCACTGCACTACAGCCTGGGCAGCAGAGTGAGACCATCTTTTAGAAAAAGAAAAATAATTAGATTTGAAACCTCTACTTCGAAAGGTCTTTTAGTAGGCAATTCATCTATTCTCTTGATATTGTTTTTTCCTCTGCTTCTTTTAAAAGTTATATTTGTGGGCTCGGCGCCTGTGGTTCAAGCCGCTAAGGCGCCAGCCACATACACCTAAGCTGGTGGGTTCGAATCCAGCCCGGGGCCCTCCAAACAACAATGACAGCTGCAACCAAAAAATAGCCGGGCATTGTGGCGGGCGCCTGTAGTCCCAGCTACTTGGGAGGCTGAGACAGGAGAATCACTTGAGCCCAGGAGTTGGAGGTTGCTGTGAGCTATAATGCTACGGCACTCTACCCAAGGCGACAGCTTGAGGCTCTGTCTCAGAAAAAAAAAAAAAGTTTGTGGAGCTCATGAAAATAACTTGAAAGCTCAATGATTTTTTCTAATTGACAGCTGTTGTATTTTTTCTGCAGGAAGCAAAAGGAGGGTAACTTTGATATTGTCTCTGGAACTCGCTACAAAGGAAGTGGAGGTGTATATGGCTGGGATTTGAAAAGAAAAATAATCAGGTATATGTGTCTGCTGTAATTTCTCTGTTAGTATAACTATTGGAAATGAGTTTATAACAAGTATTTGGATTGAATTACCATGATTCTTAGGATTTGTGGGATCAGGGTGTTTTTTGTTTTTTTTTTTTAATGATTAGGTCTCAATGTTTTTCATTAAGGAAAAATCAGCACTTAGAGCCTTTGGTAGAAATGGTCTAGTTCTACTTGACTTTAAGTTTTTATTTACGTGAACAACTCTGTTTTGGGACTAAATAAGTAGGGTGTCCCCCCCATGTTTAGAGTTTTATCATTTTAAGTAAGATACTTCATGATTTCAACTTTTACTAAGCAACATGAAGTAGTGGGGATTTTGACAGATCTGGGTGAGAATCCTGTTTTTGTCATTTAAATGTGTTGCCTCACATATTTTACTTTTCTAAACTTTACTTTCCTTATCCTAAAAACGAAAGAAAAAAAATTTTTTTTAATTACTGCATAACCATCCTAAAGCTTAGTAGCTTAAAATATTATTTCTCAAAATTCTGTGGATTGGCTGGTGATGTGTCTGCTGGCTTCACCTGGAGTTATTCATGCAGCTTCCCTTACCTTGAAGGTCAGCTGTACTGGCAGGTCTGAAGTGGCCTCTTTCATTCATCTGGCAGTTGGTACTGGTTGTTGGCTGGGGCATCTCAGGTTTTTTTGGTTTTGTTTTTGAGATAGAATCTCACTATGTCGCCATTGGTAAAGTACTGTGGCATTACAGCTCATAGCAACCTCAAATTCATGGGCTTACGCAATTCCCTTGCCTCAGCCTCCCAAGTAGCTGGGACTACAGGCACCTGCCATAATGCCTGGCTTTTTTTTTTTTTTTTTTTGTAGTTGTCATTGTTGTTTAGCAGGCCTGTGCTGAGTTTGAACGCCAGCCCTGGTGTATGTGGCTGGTGCCCTAACCACTGAGCTACAGGTGCCAAACCCATCTCGGTTTTTTTGTGCGTGGCCTCTTACAGCTTCTTTACATGGCATCCTAAGGGCAGAGTCCAAGAATACAAAGACAGATACTGCAAGGCCTCTTGAATCCTAGGCTCTGGGGATCACACCATATCAATTTTTTGGTTAAAGCAGCCCACAATTAAGGGGTGGGAAAAGAGAATCCATCTTTTGACCCACAAGGAATTTTTGATCATATTTAATCTACCTCACTTACTTTTCAGGGTTGTTGGAAGGAGGATATACTTATCTGTAAAGGGTATATAATGGAAATTCTTAATTATAAAAATATTAATATTTTTATCACTCACTTCATTCCTGTTGAAGATTCCATTAAGTTCTTCTCAGTTCTGCTAATTATAGAATCTCAAGTCATTTAAAACATTTAAGAGCCTTAATCTTACATGAAATGAAGGGGTTGGATTGGTTTACAGTCCCACTGAATATTGGAGTCATGTAGGGAGAAAATTATATACAACTTCCCCGATTAGTCCCCCTTCCCTCCGCAGACATGGCAGACCATTTTTATGCAGACTATTACTTAGGTGGAAAGTTCTTGTCAAATCCCTGATCTCTCTCTCAGAGTAATTCTAAATAATGACTGTTGGTAGATAGCAGTTTATTATCTGCTTTTGTTCACTTTCAAAGAATAAGAGTCTCTTTTCTGAAACATAATTATCAAATCTTCTTTCACTAAAAATTTCTCTTTGTTCCTAGAGAATTAACATTTCTTTGCAACTAGTTTAGCATTTTTCGCACTCTTCTATATTTTCTCTTGTTTATAACTTTTGTTTTATAAAGAATATCTGACTGTTTTATTTGGCAGCCGTGGGGCCAATTTTATAACACAGATTTTGCTGAGACCAGGAGCATCTGATTTAACAGGAAGTTTCAGGTACAATGAAAAATTTTATTTATAACTTCTCTCCTAAATTCTTTATAATGGCTGATTTAAAGAAATGCTTTTCATTTTCACCCTGCTTTTATTCTGGAATGCTAAAAAGGCAGGCTGAAATTCCTTAGTAAAACCTAAACATCATCTTAAGGTGAAATATAGTGTGCTTTTTCTTTTAGAAAGTTGAAAGCAGGGCTTGGGTTAGTGTACTTGTTGACAGCATTAAGGCTCAACTACTCATTTGGAACATTGCTATTTCTAAGTACTCCAAAGAACAACACATATATTACTAATTTTCTGCATTTTATATGACTATTTAATAGCGTTATCTACAGAAAAGTTTATCATCTTTAATATTTGTGTATAGCTTTTTCAGTTATCTTGTTCTCAAGATGTTTTAAAAAATACATTTAATTTGACTTAAAGCTTTGATATTTTAGTTTTTTTATGTTTGTTATGGTGTGTATATGGGGGATTAGGGGTGTTTAAGTTTAGATTTGCTTACAGTAGATATGAACTGCTTTGTATAATAACTCCAAATGACTACAGATTGCCAGATTTTTTTTTTTTAATTTCAAACTATAAAATATTTGTGCATCTATTTTAAGGCTCCAAACCCCATGCGTTACTTTTTTTTTTTTTGATACAGAGTTTCACTTTGTTGCCCTTGGTAGAGTGCCAGTGGCATCATAGCTCATAGCAACCTTCAGCTTTTGGGCTCAAGTGATCCTCTTGCCTCAGCCTCTCAAGTAGCTGGGACTTTATTAAAGGCACCCTCCACAACGCCCAATTATTTTTAGAAACAGGGTCTCGCTCTTACTCAGGCTGGTCTCAAACCCGTGAGCTCAGGGTAATCTACCTGCCTCAGCCTTCTAGAATGCAAGGATTACAGGCGTGAGCCACCACGCCCAGCCCCGTACATTACTTTTTTTTTTTTTCATTAAATATTGTTGATTCTCTGGTCCTTCACTTAATGAAAAAAAATCTAGATCCTGGGCGGCGCCTTTGGCTCAGTCGGTAAGGCGCCGGCCCCATATACCAAGGGTGGCGGGTTCAAACCCGGCCTCGGCCAAACTGCAACCAAAAAATAGCCGGGCATTGTGGCGGGCACCTGTAGTCCCAGCTACTCGGGAGGCTGAGGCAAGAGAATCGCTTAAGCCCAGGAGTTGGAGGTTGCTGTTAGCTGTGTGAGGCCACAACACTCTACCGAGGGCCATAAAGTGAGACTCTGTCTCTACAAAAAAAAAAAAAAGAAAAAAATCTAGATCCTTAAAAATGTCAAAATTCTCACACCTTTACACGTGTAAACATAAATATTTTTATATATACATATACAAATTAGCTGTCCATTGAAGGTCAAATGAAAAGGTAAGCTCTTTTCATTTTAGTCAAAAGAGTAAAAAGTAAATTGGTTAGAAAGCAGAACTTGGTGTATAAAAGAAAGGGGTTCCTATAAATAAATAAATCCCTTCAGTTCCAAAAGAATCATCAGGGATCTGATTAAGATTTCTGATTGCCATGTAGCAACAATGCAAAGAATAGTGGCATTCAGCAGAATCTCTGTACAGATGGAGAGGCCAGTGTGGATTTCATGGGGCCACAGTTTGATGGCTTTGAATGAAGATCCAGGGTAGCTCCATGGGATGTAGAGGTAGAGGCTGCGAAGCAAAACTTGGGGAGAGTAATGGGATGAAGGTGCCTTGCTGCCATTAGAACTATGTGCCATTAGAACAAGGATGGCCTGGAAGTTGTGGATTTTGAATAATGAGAGCAATGATTGGGTATGTGTTCTGTACACAGGACAGAGCATTCACCAGACAAAAGTGAGCCTGTTAATTTCACACTTGTTTTAAATAGTTAAAGCTCACTGTTTTCTCATAAGAGTAGTGGTTTCTTAAATTCATGCATTAAAAGTTCAGCTTGTTATTAGATAAAACTCATTGTTAGTAGATCCCTAGATTTAGGAAATACGTGCCTTTCACAAAATGAAAAGTTATACCAAACTGCCTCTCCTAACTTTCTCCCAAATAAAGGGCTAAAATTGCTACCTCCCTCCTTACTGAGACTGATTTTTTTTTTTTTTGTAAACTCTTTGTGACTCTTGAAATGGGGAGCACTTTGCTATTCAGAGTTACCAAAGAAAGAGATTTAGTTCAATAATACTTCCAGCTCCTTTGTCTTTGTAAATCTGGTGAGTTCTGTTTGGCCTGGGGATCCATTTAAGATCAGGCTGCACATTCACCACTACAAATGTCTTAACTGTGACCTTAGTTGATAGCTGAATCCTACCCAGATGTACTCTGTCCTGTGATGCCTAGTTGCTGTCTTATCCTAGCTCATCCTGCTGGGAATTAAAAACTTACTTGAGTCACTTATGGGGAAATGCCTGTTAATTATGGGGTTGTCATCTAACGTATATTATTGCTTCATTATTGAACATCAACTCAATTCCAATATTTGGAACAGTTTCAGCTTTGAAAGGAAATTTTTTTTTTTTTTTTTTGAAGTTTTTGGCCAGGGTTGGGTTTGAACCCACCATCTCCGGCATATGGGGCCAGCGCCCTACTCCTTTGAGCCACAGGCGCCATCCCTTTGAAAGGAAATTTAAAAACTAAAAGTAACAGGTAGTTCTACATCATAATTTTACCACATTTTCATAATTGCTGATAGTATGATGGGAAAATAATTCTCTAACAGATACTGAGAATTCATTTTAAAAATATTCTAAATTATTTAGCAATTACTTCATGGCCTTTCTTATTCAGGACAGATGTATCATAATCATAAGCCATGAGAACTTTTCTTTAGATGTGTATCAATTGATCATGAAAGTTTTAGGCTTTGGGGCGGCGCCTGTGGCTCAGTCGGTAAGGCGCCGGCCCCATATACCAAGGGTGGCGGGTTCAAACCCGGCCCCGGCCAAACTGCAACCAAAAAATAGCCGGGCGTTGTGGCGGCCGCCTGTAGTCCCAGCTACTCAGGAGGCTGAGGCAAGAGAATCGCTTAAGCCCAGGAGTTGGAGGTTGCTGTGAGCTGTGTGAGGCCATGGCACTCTACCGAGGGCCATAAAGTGAGACTCTGTCTCTACAAAAAAAAAAGAAAGTTTTAGGCTTTATAAATACAAGTGAAGTTTTATTTTTTGTTGTTTTTTTTTGAGACGAAGTCTCAAAAAAGTCTGTGTTACCCTGGCTAGAGTGATATGGTGTCACAGCTCACAGCAACCTCCAACTCTTGGGCTTAAGCGATCCTCTTGCCTCAGCCTCCCAAGTAGCTGTGACTACAGGCACCTGCCACAATGCCCAGCTATTTTTTTGTTGTAGTTGTCATTGTTGTTTGGCAGGCCCAGGCTGGTGGTGTTTGTGGCTGGTGCCCTAGCTGCTGAGCTACAGGCACTGAGCCACGAGTGAAGTTTTTGAAAGGTCAAGATACAGGGAGGCAAGTGTAATCATCCAGATAGTCATATATATACTGATTTCTTACAGATTATACCGCAAAGAAGTTCTACAGAAATTAATAGAAAAATGTGTTTCTAAAGGCTACGTCTTCCAGATGGAGATGATTGTTCGGGCAAGACAGTTGAATTATACTATTGGTGAGGTATGTAAGTGATGCAGAATAGAATGTTGTATTCCTCCTAAAGAAACAGTAAAGTTAAAATATTTTTTCTTTTTGCAGTTTTTGGCCGGAGCCGGATTTGAACCCGCCACCTCCAGTATATGGGGCTGGTGCCCTACTCCTTTGAGCCACAGGCGCCACCCCAAGTTAAAATTTTTCTAATAATGGGGCGGCACCTGTGGCTCAAGGAGTAGGGCGCTGGTCCCATACGCCGGAGGTGGCGGGTTCAAACCCAGCCCCGGCCAAAAACCACAAAAAAAAAAAAATTTTTTTTTCTAATAAAACATTTAATAGCTGTTGAGGTCATTTAGTTGTTTAGTTAAAATGTCCATGCCCTAAAAGGTAAAAATTCAAATTCCTTTCAAATTAATATATTTGAGATACCAAGATTTCAAACAGTAGCAGACGGCAACATTCTCTCTTAAATATTTAAGTTATTGGTACCTTCTCCATCCCAGCCCCTTCTTTGGACCAGTCAGCATTATGGGCTGGGTCTCTTTTGCTGCTTTTTCTCTTGTCATAACCAGCATTACACCACAATTCATATTTTACAGTGAATGAAAAATCCCATTTGCCTATTTCCTCTCAATAAATGAAAATGATGAGGAATTATGGAGCAAGGGGATGGAAGATCGTATTATTTAGGGCTGGCTAGTGAGCTCTTAGAGAAGACTCACTTAACACTGAAACTCTTAGCAGAGCAAGAAAATAGCTACCCTAGAATGCCACATCTGTTGTAAAAGTTAGATTTTTAACTAACACAATGATAAAACACAATGATATAACAGACAACTGAAAAAACTAAGTGAAAGGCATTTTTAATTTTGCATTTTCCTTGAAATGCCACCTAAAACTCAAATAAACCGATGTAATACTCAAGATTAGTGCCTTTAAATAGTTGTAGCTTTGGTTTAAATGACCTATTTTTAGATAATAAAGTGCTTGTTTAATTGAAAAGACTTTAAAGGTACAGATAGTTGCTTTAGGACTCCCCTAATTTTGAACATACTTGAAAGACTTCTGTTGTGGGACTAAGCCTGTTTGGTTGAACTGGTAATGGTTGCATACCTGCTAATACCTGCTATGATGATGCCCCTTTCTAATTTTTTTGAAGACTGACTTTAACATATTTTTTTAACTAGGTTCCAATATCATTTGTGGATCGAGTTTATGGTGAATCCAAGCTGGGAGGAAATGAAATAGTCTCTTTCTTGAAAGGCTTATTGACTCTCTTTGCTACTACATAATAGAAAGTTATTCATTTATATTCATATTCATTTCAATTTAAACGCAAAAGAAGCCTGGTTACTGATTGTCATAAAATGTACTCCTAAAGTGTAAACTATAAGGTAAGGTAAATTTCATGTGAATCTTTTCTTCTGAAGAAACCCTATTTCGAATTAAATAATTTTAAAGTTACTGTTTTAAAGAGGAATGTTCTCAATTTTCATTTATATTGTGCTGTATTAAGACCTGTAAATAAATGTATGTGGGGTTTTTGCATAAAATATTGCTGTTTTCATTAGAGTATTAGAATGCAGAATTTTTTACATGGGGAATAATGTGAAATACTCTTTACAAAAACTGAACTCATAGTTCTTTATACCTAATATCAGAAGAGGAATGTCAATTATATTCATGAAATATATTTGGCTGTTTCTGCATAAATTGAAAAAAATACACACCTCTGCCTTTTTCCTTAAAAGTGCAACTCAGGTTTTCTTAAAGAAAAAAATATATATGTATCTAGAGCAGCCTTTTGAGAGTTGTTCTTTTCAGCTGTTGTATCAATGAAGCAAATCTGTTTAAAGTGTATATTGGGGTTCGGCGCCTGTGGCTCAAGCTGGCTAAGGCACCAGCCACATACACCTGAGCTGGAAGGTTCGAATCTAGCCTGGGCAGGCCAAACAATGATGGCTGCAACCAAAAAATAGCCAGGTGTTGTGGTGGGTGCCTGTAGTCCCAGCTACTTGGGAGGCAGAGGCAGGAGAATCGCTTGATCCCAGGAGTTGGAGGTTGCTGTGAGCTGTGATGCCCTGGTACTTTACCCAGGGCAACAGCTTGAGGCTCTGTCTCAAAAAAAACAAATAAATAAATAAAGTATATATTCAGAATTGGAAAACAATTTGGCTGCAATTGATTGCTTAGCTATTTTTTTTCTCTTTTGAGCTATAACTTTTCACTTTTGAACAATAACCTCTGTTAGCAAGGAAAAATAGAGATGATGTTGTGGCACAGATTTTGCTGCTATGTATATTTTAAGACATCTGGTTACATAAATTTTTCCTCAAAAATCATTGTTTTCATAGTATTTCAAGACCCTGTGCCAAGCTCACATCTCTACTAATAAAACAGAAATCTCTTGGCTGTAGCTCTTCTCCATTCAGAAAAGTGTTCTGCACTTTAAATTGTACAGTAAAGCCAAGGCAAATATTGTTTACCTGTCTTCTCTAAAGTAGGTATTTCAAAAAAGATCAGTTAATTTCTAACCATAGCATAGCTTTAGGATCATGCAGTATCTTTTAAAAATTTGAGTAAGGATATAATTTGAGCAAATAAGCTTAAGATGAACTTAACTTTCCTTTGCAAATAAAAGAGGTGTCTCTAAGTTATTTAATGATTATGTTTAGGGAACAGTATTCCTAATTACATTTTCCTGGCTTAATTTGGCTACTGAAGAAATTGAAGTCTGTTTTTTTATTTGTACTTCTCTCTAATCGATCCTACCAAAAATGAATACCAGACTACAAAACCTTTGGTGTCATTTTGAACTTTAAAACCTCTCCTGCACTCCTGTAGTTGAGTCCTATACACTTTCTAATTAGGGCCATTGTTATTCTGTTTCTTTTATGTCCAGAACTATTCAGCTAGCCTGCCAGAAGTGACTTTTCTCATCATTAATAACTAGAAAATTCATCAGTGCTTGTAAAATTACTTTTAAGCTAAAATAATAGAAATGTAATTTTCTCAGTTTGGGAAAGTGTTTAGAGTTTATACCTTAACCCAAAGTTTAAGTTTTCAGTGTCAAGTATACAGAGCAGAAATTAAACATCTCAGAGAACCCAGTATAAAGGTAGTAGCCTTCTCCAACCTGAGTAGATACTAGTAACTTTTGCCTTTTTAATCTTTTCAGTTTCACTGTTGGAATTTACAGTTAGTAGTATTTGAGCAGTGAAGATTCTTCAACCATTTGAAAGTCATTTAGAAAATGATCTGGACTATTTAGATGCATTTTTGTAGTAAATGTGGTGACTTAAACAACTGTAAAATTAAACATTTACATCTGAATCCAGCAACCCTTATTGCTTTTGAATGAGGCCAAGGATGACATCCAGATGTTCTCCCTTTGTATTTGTATTATCATTGTATGAAATCTAAGTATATATAAAGAAAACTAAACTTAGGATAAACTTATTTTTCTTATTTCATATTAACTTTTGCCTGTCTCTTACAACGTGTAATTAGGTTCTTTTCCTTTAGCTCTCTAAATCAAATGTTTTGCTCCCATCCCTTTTCTTACAACTGTTTTCAACTATTTTTCCTTCAAATACTGATTTGGCTTTAAAGATATATTTTCTCACAATTGCAGAAATTAATGGAATATTGTTTTGAAAGAAAGAGACTTTGTTAACTTGCTAACTGAAATCTTAGAACATTGAGCTACATGTTACCACAATTTATACTCCTCAGTTAAGTCAGATTCTTTGGGAATATTTAGTGGATGAAACTATTTTAACTTGAAATTTAAAGAAACAGCAAATGACAGGTTGATTTACAGATCGCACGTTAAGAAAACAAGCTTAGTTAATCCTTAATAATCGGTATCTATTACTTTTCAATACATTTAACCAATGATATTCTCAGGTGCACTCTGCTATAAAAGTTGGGTTGGAAAATGTTGAGTGATACATTGGTTGGGATGGATCTAGATTCACAATGCAGACTGTCCATGTGCTGTCTTACACTGACCAAATTGTGGGAGCACTGAAAGTTACTGTCCCTAGGTCTACAACGTGTACTTTTAAAGATCTTGTGGAGGCCCATTGGCAATTTCACTCACTTCTCATCCTTAGGCTTCACCAATCAGGTGGCCTCAAAACACTAGAGATTTGCTTTCTTCAGGCCCAAGAGAAGAATCCATCATTGTGACTTGGAAGAATGTCAAATCATAGGGCAACGGCGGATCTTCTACAGAACTCAGCCCTTGTCCAAGGAATATCCACCCTACCTATAAGGGCTCAAACATCCTTGCGGTTGTGCCTCCTCTCAAGTCAGTGTGTGAAGCACGAGGCCCTCACACCTCATTTAGGGCAGGAGGCGTCAGGGACGACCCACCAGATGTCCCTGTTCCTTCCTGCTGCTGCTCAGCCCTTGAGAGCCCAGGCCTCCAAGCACGTGGAGCCGCCCGGGACTGCCCTGCACACCCCTCCCGCCAGATGTAGTCCAGGCCCAGCTGGGCCCGCGCAGGGATCCCCAGCACGGCCACCTGACTTGAGTGCTGGGCGTGCTGCGGCCCGATGCTTATGCCTCCGCCGCCAGAGCGGCGGCCAGAGGAAGGCGCCCGCCGAGTACACGGGCCCTGGGAGCGCACTGCGGCCATTATCCGCGGCGCCTCCTAGTGGATCAATGGAAACTTCGTTCTCGCGAGAGCCTCCCCTCAGTGGGGATTATATAATTTCCCTTAGGCGGGAGTTGGGGGGTGCTAGGGGGCACCCTCCCTCAAAAAAAGTTGGGTGTAAGCATAGGTAGGTGTAAGAGTTATCCCTGGGGGGCAAGGAGGAGAAGGGGTGCTGTCCCCCACTACCCCCCTACCTAGCTGGACAATGAGTCCTCTTATGCTAATAAGGCACTTACGTCACTTCCGCTCTTTCTCGGCCGCCATTTTGGCTAGGGCAGGTTCGGGGACTCGGTCCGAGGCGCTTGTATTGTCTGCTGAGGGGAGACGCGGGATCAGCCCCCTCCCCCGCCCGCTGCCGCCGCCGCCTCCGCCGGCCCGGTCTCCCCTCCGCCGCCCGCCGGGATCCATGAGCTGAACTCCCGCCCCCCCGGCCGCCGCCATCTTGTGCCCCCTCCCCCTCCCGCAGGCAGCGCTAAGGGGGATTTTGGCGTCTCCTCAGACACAGCTCCCTCTCTCGGTCCCCGCAGCTGAGGAGCGAGAGGAGCGCGGCCGCCGCCGCCCGCCTGCCCGCGCCGGTGAAGCCGCCTCTCCCACACCCTCGGTCTCCTCCCTCCGCCCCTCCTTTGTCTGCACCGCTCGACGACGCTACCGCTGCCGCCGCCCGCCGCTCTGCTGCGCCCGCCGCGCCCCCCGGCAGCAGCCGCGGCCGCGGCGCGAGCCGGAGCCCGCCGAGCCGGAGCGCGACGAGGCCCCGGACGCGCCCTCGCCGCCGCCACCGCCACCGCCGTGCCGCCGCCATCCTCCCACCGCCGCCGCCGCTGTCCGGCCCCCGAGCACGCCGGCCCCGCGCGCGCCTCGAGGCCGAGTCAAGGTAAGCCCCTGCGCCGCCGCGCGCGGACCCGCGGCCCTGCCCTACCTCCGACCCCCGGTCCGCGCGGCTGCCCGCCCAGCCTGGCGCCGCGAGCGCGGGGCGCATTGTTGTTCGCATCGCCTCCCTCCAACCACACACACGCTCCTTTGCATACTCTGGTGCTGACGGGCCGCCAGTCCCGACACGGGCCGCTTCCCGGGCTCTGCTTTGGGGGTCCAGGCGCCTCCTCCTGCAGCCCGACCCTCTTCTCCGCCCCGCGTACCCACCGAGGCCAGCAGCCAGCCTGGCCACCCCGAGCTTTTACAGCTAATCGCATCTCCCCTACCCCGCCCCCAGCCAGAACCGAGCTTCTCCCATCCCTGGAACTAATCCCATCTTCCTCACCCCCCAGCGAAACCCGGCAAGCCCCCCACGCATACCCCCATGCCTGGAATAAGCCTTCTGCCAGGTCTGCCCACCCTCGGTTGGGGGAGGGGGACTGACTTGGGGGGCGGGGAGCGTGCATGGCACGGAGTGAAAGTCTTTGCTTCCCCTGTGCAATCCTCCTTCCCCAACGTGCCAGCTTCCCTCCTATCCTGACCACAGTCCACCACCACCACCCCCTTTTCTCAGGCTCAGCTCTTTGGTCAGCACGACCTTTTAAGAGCATTCTGAGACCCAACTTTGCAGTAAGATGCTAGAAGATAGAAGTCCAGAAAACTGAAGAAAGATTTTTTTTTAATGCAATGAATGGGGAGCAGTTCTTTGAACACCCTCTTATTCACCTCTTCTTTCCTCTGGGCTGCCTGCCTGCCTTCCCCTCCCCCCCAACCTGGATGCCTGTCTGCTGGAAAAGGCGCGATTGCTTCTCTTCCTCTTCTGTCCAAGACGAGACTCTAGGTCCAGTATCTTTTTTAGCCACACACATCCCCACACTAAATCTTCTTAATGTTCTTGCATTCACCAGTTCTCTGGACAGTTCTTGACATAACCCCATTTCACAGACAAAGGCATAGGAGGGAAAAAGAAGTAAACTGTTTCCTGTGTTTGCCATTTTAAAGCTGTCCATTCCCACCCACCCAGTTCCCATCCCTGATGCTTCTTGTGCCTGTATCTTGAACCTTCAAAATGAAAACAAAAAAATCTCTTGGATAGCTTGATACAGTTTCTTTATAAGTCTGCATTGTTGCTTCTGGTTTATGGCCATGAAGAAAATACCAGCCCCCACCCAAAATGCACCGCAGCCAAGTCGGCTAAAGGCAATGAGTGTAAGTGTCAGTAGGGGGCGCATTCTCTGCACTGGGTAAGGCTGCAGAGGGGGGGAAGGGCCCCAGAGCTAGAACAGGATGTGCTTCACAGCGCCTTCTACAGACCATGGGAAAATGGGCCCAGCAAGACACACTCACATTCTAGTTGGTGAGCTGACAGCAACATGGCGAAGGATTAAGTGAGTCAAGAGCGGTGATTTTAAAGAATCGACCCTGCATTTTAGAAGTTTTCTCTTTTTACTTTTTCCAAACTGTTGACCCTCAGACCATCCACATTTGTTCTTGACAGATCACCTTAGCACATCCTTGGTTCACGGATTCCCTTTCTATGGAATTCTTCCACCTTAAACTTTGAATGTGTCACCATATCTTTCCTAAATGGTAGTAAAGGGGAACGTTTAAAACCTGAGTGTTAACAGGTTTGGGGTATTGCTGATTAACTCCCTTCTTCATAGCCCAAATCTTTCCAACTCTTTGATAGTTAAAAATTATTCTTGAGGGATGTTAGATTTTTGTGGGGTAGCAATTTTCATAAGCATGTAGATGGGTGACATGATTTGCAAAGGCTTGTTGGTAAACAATCAAGCTCATGTTGAGTTCTTCATTGTCACACTCAACAGTGTGGTTATAAAGTTTTGTTTCCTTCCAACTTTGAACTTGTAATTGCCATTATCTCAGTAGCCAACCACCTTTGCAAAACAGTTGACACCAATCTTCTGTAAACACCCACCTTCTTAGGGTGTGTTGATTTCTATAGATTTTACTCCTCTTGTTATTTCCATAGGTGTGAGATGCACAATGCGAAACCTAGGCCCCAGCTTTTGCACCATGATGCACAGGGTTGTACTTTTTGTACTGAACTGATAGGTGGCCTAGTGGTTATGCCCTGTACTACCATTTTGAGGATCTGGACTCCGTTTCCTGCCTTGCTCTTTGGACCACATTGTCAATTCACACCGGTGGGTATATTCATTTTGCAGGGTGGGAAATATAACAACAGGGAAGCCAGAGAGTTCTTTCTCCTTGGTCACCACCAAAGCCTATCCTTCCAAAATTTCAGCCTAGCCACATTCCTCAAGGAACCGGTTAGAGCTAGTTGCAGTAATGAGTTCTGAACACTTATGAACATAAGAAATGACTTATGGTTTATTTAAGAGAAAAATTTTGAGTTACTAAAATTGTAATAATTTGTATTCTGTACCCTTGTGTATAAAGTGTATTGAGTACTCAATTACTGTTATTTTGATGATCCTGTCTTAGGAGTTGCTAAAAGCCTTAAAGATCTGATGAGAACGTACTTTTCCATGAACTTGTTCTTGTTACCCAAGATTGAGGGGTTGTTGATACTTAAGGGTAATTTTAAGACTTTGTTACAAGTATCTAATGTAGATACATTAAGATAACTGAATGACTATATTTTTTGATACATAGTTAACCAGTTGGTGCTTAAAGGAGAATTTTTCATTGTATAATTGCTACCAAGTAATATTTTGATGAGTGAAAAGGAGGCAGCATGGTACAGCTATTTCACTAGAGACTATCCACATTGGTTTTACAATTTTTTTAGTAATTACAAGAATGAGGTATTTAAATGGTATTGTTTGTAATTTTAAGATACTATTTAGTATTTGTTAAACAGATAATTTTGACCTATATTTGGTGTTTGATTTAGGTAAATAAATTCTAAAGATGAGTTAATTTGAAGACAACTTATTTGAGAGTATGTTTAAGACATAGTTTGTGAGGGCGGTTTTTTTCCTTAGCAAACTGTAAACCAGATACAGTGTTGAATGATGCCCTTAGTGGTAAATAACCATTTTCCCTTCAAAGGAAGTCTTGCTGTGAGCTCTTCGCATGTAAAGCATGTATTCTACAGAGTTTCAAAGTTTTCATGGTTTGGATACTTGAGGGAAAAAAAGTGAAATGGTTGGGATTTACAGTAGATAAACTGTAAGAATTTGTTAACATAGTAAAAGGCCTCAGTTAACTAGAATGTGGGGATTGGGTATTCTGTTTAATTAAACTTTAAGTAGAAATTCCTTCTTTATCTTGACCCTTGTTGAACGTTTTCTAAGACTGCCTTAGTAGGAGCTGCTGTATATTGAAACTAGCTATAGCTTTGATGTTGATTATTAATCACTCTATAGAAAATATAGGAGCTTGGGCTATGAAGTTCTTAAAGACCCCCGCCCTGCCAATCTTAAAAGTCATTGATTTTAAAGAGACCCACTGTGAATTTGTTTAAATGTCTTTCTCTTAAACCAGAGTATAGGAAAAGTTCTAACACTATTTATATTAAAAATAATACTTTACCATGTTAAACAGCACTGCTTATAAGTAACCAACCAGTAGGTTTTCGTCAAGTGAAAATGACTTTTGGTTTTCATTATAACATACACAAGTACATTATCATGTGTATTTGATTACTAAAAACATAGATAAAGATACACCGTGTGTGAAATTGTTGCTTTCCTTGTAACTACTTAGAAATTTTGAAAGTATTCAAAATAATTCTGATGTTTTGAAAATTAAAACATTCAGCAGTATGTTGGTTGATTATTTAAGATGATGCTGGTTGACTACAAATTTAATTGTGAAAACTGCAATTTAATAAGGAAGATAGAGCCGTTTTGTTATAAAGGAGAAAGTAGGGATATTTAGCACAGTAGAGGAAAAAACTTCAGCAGAATCATGTAAGTGACATGTAGTAGACTTTGTCACATCGATTCCATTAATGGGGGAGTGTGTGTATGTACACATACACATAAAGCACAGTTAGGTGGTTTAGTGTTGGAAATGATTGTCATCCTACTAAACACAAATAAAATGTGTGTGAATTAGAGGGGTGGTTTGGAGACGGTACATTTAAGTGTAGGAAAAACTGCCAAAATTAAACTTTATAGATTTTTTTAATATCCTGCTTAAATCTTAGTGACATAAACACTTGAAATGATATAAAAGAACAAAAGATAAACTTGTATTTTGTAAGACCATGAGCTGATCCATGGTTTACACTGAAGAGCCTGTGAATGCTGCGCATTAAGCTACTTGTTTAATAGCTACTTGGACTTACAAAGGACTTTTACTTTAAAAGAAGGTTGTAACATCTGTTATGGGGTAAAATACTTTCAGGGGGGTTTAACTTTCATTTGTATGCCTAAGAGCATATACATAGTACATTAAGAGAAACATTGCTCTCCTGTGTTAAATAATTTAATTACAGTTAGATTTGCAGAGCTTGACTTGTTAGTGGCATCACATAAACTACCGTTTTTCTCCTCCCCTGCTTTTGGAAGAACTTGTGGTATTAACTGTGAAGCAAATGCTATATTTTATTGATGTGCATCAGTGTCAGGTGTGCTTTCATGTTTTTAGTTTGGAAACTTGATGTTTGAAACTGGTATAAACCAAAGCCCCACAGTAATTTTCTTATACATTATCACTTTCCTCTTTGATCATTGAGATACTTTATAAGATAAGCCATCCTTGTTTTGCTCAGCATGCATGGCCACTGTGACCTCACAGTTTTTCGTTATAGTTTGCCTGATTTTACTAATTAGAACATAAAGGTAAGATGATTATATATGGGTCACTATGAAAATTTTGAGACAGATTATGGTACATTATGTCACTTCCAAGAAACACAGTCAACAGCATCCTTTCTGATTGACCTGTGCAAGTTTTCAACTTACTTAGCTTATCAGTGTTGCTGAGAGGGATTCATTGCTTTCCATACCCATGCTTTTACATTTCTTTATTTTTATGTATCTGAACGTATTTGTCTTAGTATTCCTTACACCTGTGTTTTGTCATGATCCATCTTTGCCACTTGCCAGGTTAGGGCTCCACTTAAGTGAGAATCCATATTTTGCTTCTCTGAAAGGAGATGGCTCTTCTTATCTTCTCAAATTGGGATATACTATATGGATTTGATTATGTGGGAATATATGCATATGTGAAGTCACAGGTAAAAATGTGAGCCAACTATGTAAAGTGACAGTTTTGACTGGCGGGTGCACATTTTCATTTTAATCAGTGAAAAATTCAGAATTTTAACACTACTTCAGTTCTGGGTTCACTCCTCTCTATGTATGAATTCACTGTCCCATCCTATAAGAGTACTTTGTTGCACTCAAAAGCCTGCTTGGTGTTATTGATCCCTAACTTGGTTCCAGGACAGCAGCTAGAAATCTTGGAACTGCTCGAGAATTTTGGCAGTGTTCCAGAATAAAGGCCTGGGAAATAAGACAATTTAAAGACTTTGGATAGAGTTTATGAAGACTGCTCTGAACATAGACCATGGTTTAAGGTTTAAGTTAAAGATTTAACTTGAGAACAATTAAAAATAAATCTGCACACAGCCGGGTGCAGTGGCTCAAGCCTGTCATCCTAGCACTTTTCAAGGCCAAGCTACTTAGGAAGCTGAGGCAGGAGGATCACTGGAGCCCAAGAGATGGAGATTGCTGTGAGCTATGATGAGACCATGGCACTCTACCCAGGGCAACAAAGTGAGACACTATTTCAGATAAATAAATACATTAATAAATACTCTTGTCTGTGACTGATGCCTTTAATAAGGATGAACTGTTCAAGTGTGAAGACCTCCTTGCTGGCCTTCATGGTATTATAAAATAATATTGATGGTTTGCACTTTATAACAGTTCTCAGGACTGTCTTGTTTCACAAATAGGGGAATC
Source organism: Nycticebus coucang (assembly GCF_027406575.1). NCBI lineage: Eukaryota > Metazoa > Chordata > Mammalia > Primates > Lorisidae > Nycticebus > Nycticebus coucang. Next base: position 56,699,433 of record NC_069800.1, on the reverse strand, counting down.
AAGGCACTGCTCCATACAATGATAAAGTGAGCCACAGAGTTTATGTCTGGGCTGTTTCCTACCTAGTACTGTGCTTGGAACACAGGTGTTTATAGTGCTTCTATGAGCTAATTGGCTAATGGGGATGCAAATAAATGCTTCATAATTTCATAATGATATTTAGCGCTTATATGTCAGCTTACACTCAGGATCCTAGTGGGCTTCACAGTTAAAAGAAGCTGGCCATGCCCTTAGGAGCAGAGTATGGTGTAAATTGTATAGATAGAAGTTAATTGAAGTAACCTATGTCTGGTTTGAAGTTACCTATATGACTGCAAAAGTGCTTGTGGTGCTGTTGCTTTTCCCAGTGTTTTGGTTTAGGGCAGTCTGGTTCTGTCTTTTCCCTGAACAGTTATTTTTGCTTAGATAATTGCTGTCTTTTGCCATTTCTTTTTCTGAATCCTTCATGCTCCATTCAAGAGTTTATGAAAACCTGTGCTTCCCATGAAAATATGTAAAGCTGTCCTTTGCTGGTGACTTAATTGAGAACTTTGTGAGTCTCTTGAAACCTGGCATATCTGATGAGACTTCTAGTGGAAATACAGTAGAATTTACTAAAATTTTGGATTGGAGTTAGATTTAAGTCCACAGTTAACAATCCTTGCTCTTGTGAAAGAAGTGAACTTACATGGCTAAGCCTTGATCCTCTGAAATGGCTTAGAAAAACTTCAGTACATGGTTTAAGTAAATTATTTTGTTCAAGAATGGTGAGAGAAATTAATATTATATTACTGTGGGAAAATTACTTCTGGGTAGTGTTTTGTTTTGCGGGGGTTGTTTGTTTGCTTGGGCTTCTGTTTCTATTGCTGTGAGGAGACAGAGTTTTGCTCTGTCACCCCGAATAGAATGCAGTGGTGCTGTCATGATTACTACAACCTCAAACTCCTGGGCTTAGGCCATCCTCTTGCTGTAGCCACTCACCATGATGCCCAGCTAATTTTTCTATTTTTAATAGAGGTGGGGGTCTCACTCTTAACTCGGGCTGGTCTTGAATTCCTGAGCTCAAGCAGTCTTTCCACCTCAGCCTTCCAGAGTGCTAGGATTACAGGCATGAGCTACTGCACCAGCCTTGAGTAGATTTGATAGAGCGTGATAATTTTATATTATTAAGATAACTTTTGGTCTTACGGAAAGACATAGTGTTCTTCTGGAATAATTATAAGTGGATACATTTGTTCTCTTAGGCCCACTTGTGGATTTTTTCCCTTTTTCACATTTCTCTTAAGCCAGGTTGTCCACTTAATACAGACAGCAAGTGGTTCTAAGCCTGTGGCGTTCTGAAGTGGGCAACAGAATACTGGACTAGAGCTGACATAAAGATGCTGTGTCCCTGCCTTGCTGCAATATTTTTTACCCCAGAATATTAGGGGGTACATATGTTTTGTTTACATACTTTGTTTTTGTACAGATTGAGTCAAATTTATACACCCAGATAGTCTGTGCTGTACCCAAGGAGTATGAATTTACCCATCCCTTGCTTTTCCCTGCCCTTGCTGCAGTATTCAAAATGAAGACAATTGGGAGGTGCTCCCCACCTCACACTCCCTAAATGTAGATTGATATAAGATTGTCTTCCATCTTATTTTCTTTTTTAAGCAATGAGGCATCTTCTCCACTTAAGTAAAATAGTAAGTGAGCTCTTAAATTGGTGAAGGGTTAGGGGGCCAGACCTCTTGATTGCTCAGCTTTCATTTTGTCCTCTAGGCATCATCTTCCCCTCCACCTATATACATACCTTCAGTAGTACAGTCTGATGACAGTTGGTCCCTTTGGTGTGCTAGAAATTCTGGGGCACAGAATTTTAGGGTTTTTTTTCAAATGCAATAAATACTTTAGGTAGCAGGATAAGCAGCAACACATTTTCCTAGTAGTGGACACTGGTCTACTAGTTTGAAAATCTTAAAAGACAAGTGACCCACATATTTTTTAAAACATAAAATATGCAAAATCTAGATTACACTTTTATGTGTCTACATAACTATAAGTCACCTAGGTTTATTTAAGGTAGTTTTAGGTGTGCTGTTGCAGAAGTATTTTAAGTGCCACTGAGTTCGTAAAGTTAAGAGTATGCTAACTCTAGCTTGAATGACTCATACAGATGTATTTAAAGTATTGTATAAAAACACTGTATGTGTAAGTATGAGTGCACATTATAATGTGTACAGGAACAGATGTTATGGCAACCACATGTGATTCTCAGGAATAAAATTCCAAGCTTTTTAAAAGTTTACATACTCGCGTGAACTCAGGATTTTTTAAGTGATTTTCATTATCTGATCTCATTTAGAGTACATTGATAACTGCTTTAACCATTAACTTCCACCATCACATTTAATCCTTCTGACATTTGAATAATGGGATAGAGTCCTTCCAGTTATATGTGTGTACCGTAAGAAGACAGACCTCCAGAGATAAATAAAATGTTCAGAGTCACAAAACTAGTAAATGGCAGAGCAAGGATTTAAACACGGATCTGTCCCAGGAGCTCTAGGGTGGATGACCACATTTTACCATCTTTTCTAGCAAAGGAGAGCTTTTACTATGCTATGAAAACCTACCTCTTACTATGGAAGGTTGAAAGTGTAGATAAAAAATGTTTAAATGTGGTTGATAGGTAAATTTTTGTCCATTGAAACATAGTCTTATTGGAAAACACAAATTTTGATTTAGGCTGTAAGCTTCACCTCTGAGCCATTTGTTTTTACCCCAGTATCTTACTACTTACTACCTGAGGCAGTGGTGGTTTTGCAGACCTTTCAAAATGAGTAGGTTTCAAATGGGTGTAAGCAATCTCAGGTGACTCTTATGTTGCCTAGGTCTGGTCCTAGAAGGTCCGCCCTTCTTAATTGACTGGCTCCAGACCTTTCTTATGGAACCTGCTGAACACCACCAGATTAATCCTCTTAAAGTGCCATTAGAATCTTAATACTTCTCTGCTTCAATACCTGCAGTGTCTACCAGACATGGTGGCACTCTACCTTTCTATCCTTACCCTGCCTTTCTAACCTTGTTATTCATTATTACTCAGAAGTTTGATATAGCAGCTATTCTGATTCTTTATAATAGTTCCTAGAACTTGGTTTCCACCTCTGGAACTGCACCAGAAGTTTTTTGCAGTAAATGCAGATTCTCCACCTAACTTAGTAGCCCAAGCTCAGTAGCTGTTTCTTCCCTTTCTGTTGAGAATGAGCTCTCCTTCTAGTGAAGCCTCCTAACACTTAGTTTGTAACACATCATGTTGTATCTGCAAGGTTTTTTCCTAGGCAGGGACTCATTCATTTGGCCTGTGTTTATTGGGTGCTTGTTTTGTGCCAGCCATTAATGTAGGTGTTAAGAGATACATACAGTAGGGGGGGAAAGCTAAGCAAGGTCCTTTTAACTGACCTTGTCTTTTTCATATATATATATGTATGTATGTATGTATAGATTTATATTAGGAAGAGGAAAAAGTTGAGAGAAGAGAGCAGGGAGTGAGAGAGAAAGATCCCTTCATTGCCTTAACAGTGAGGTGACATTGTTGGCCTGCTGCTTATTTTTAAGGGGTTCTGTTCCAGGAATAGGGAATCTTTGCCTTCTGAGTTCAAGACTTTTTAAGCATCAAAGGAGGCAAGAAAAGTTTTTTCTTTACTGCACCCCTTTTAATAGAATTTGTTCTGTTAAAATTTGGATTCAGTCATAAAGTCACACTTAGGCGAGCCACATACACCTGTGCTGGTGTGTTCAAATCCAACCTGGGCCCACCAAACAACAATGATAGCTGCAACCAAAAAAAAAAATAGCCGCGTGTTGTGGCAGGCGACTGTAGTCCCAGCTACTTGGGAGGCGGAGGTGGGAGACTTGCTTGAGCCCAGGAGTTTGAGGTTGCTGTGAGCTGTGATGCCACTACACAGGGCAACAGCTTGAGGCTCTGTCTCAAAAAAAAGGTCATACTTAAAGACTTAGAAGGCCACATGTGATCTTAAAGCTACAGGTTCCCCACCCCTGCCTGAAAGATGATGTGTAATGATGATAACATACAGGCATGAGTGCTGCTTTTTCAGCTGTATCAGTTATTTCAGGTTGTATTTTACTAAAGCTCTGAGATCACTTGCGATGAACATTTAAAATAAAACTTTTAAGCACAATGTGATTATAATTTTGGTGATTGATGCTATGATGAATAAGGCTATTTATTTACATTATCAGATTTTTGGTTTGTTACCACACCACCATGAAAGAAAACCAAACTTGCTTAAAGTGCTAAAATTAATTTTTTTAATCATTCTATTGCTTTTCACAAGCTTCTCATTCTATTTTTCCTAGGACCTCTCGCCTTTGCAGTTCTATTCTTGTAACTGAAAGAAACTTAAGGTGGTTTGAAATTTTAACACAGGAATTCTTTGAACTTTTCTGTACTGCCACATGCTCAATTCTGCAAAATTAAAAAGTATATCTCACTGATGTAAGCCCAGTTATATTAAATCTATTCATTAAGGTAGAATGAATTAAGGCTTTTATTGCCAAAAGTGATATATTACACTGTTACTAGCCTCTTGGAGTGGAGCACATTTGCCAAGAAATTCAGCTCTCTACCAAGATTTTTCTTACCTTGTTGAAGGTTTGGGGACCACCTAGTAGGTTCCATTAAAGTATTATCATAGAGACTCATTTAATATCCAAAATGGTCTTAGAAGTTCTGTTTTGCTGGCGCCCGTAGCTCAATGGGTAGGGCGCCACCCACATACACCAAGGCTGGTGGGTTTGAACCCAGCCCAGGCCAGCTAAACAACAATGACAACTGCAACAAAAAAATAGCCGGGTGTTGTGGCAGGCTCCTGTAATCCTGGCTACTTGGGAGGCTGAGACAAGAGAATCGCTTAAGCCCGAGAGTTTGAGGTTGCTGTGAGCTGTGAGCTGTGACGCTAGGGCACTCTACTGAGGGCAACATAATGAGACTGTCTCAAAAAGAAAAAAAAAAAAAGTTCTGTATTACATCCTGGCACTTGCTCTAGAGCAGTGGTTCTTAACCTTCCTAATGCCACAACCCTTTAATACAGTTCCTCATGTTGTGGTAACCCCCCCAACCATAAAGTTATTTTCATTGCTATTTCATAACTGTAATTTTGCTACTGTTATGAATTGTAATATATCTGATACGCAGGATGTATTTTCATTGTTACAAAGGGGTCGCGACCCACAGGTTGAGAACCGCTGCTCTAGAGGGTCTGTCTGGTTCCAGGGAATCTTAACAACTACTTAATATTCATAGTTTTGCCAAAGAGACCCATCAGTGATAAATGCCACTGATCTTGAACCCAAATTATCCTGCTATTATAATTATAAGCAGACTTTCTCTGTTTCCATAGTCAGCCTTAAATTTCCCAGTAGCTACATTTTTTTAAATTTATTTTTAAGTGCAGTATAAACTTTACCATTGTAGGCTTGGCGCCTGTGGCTCAAGCAGCAAAGGCGCCAGCCACATATACCTGAGCTGGTGGGTTCAAATCCAGCCCCGGGCCGCCAGACAACAATGACAGCTGCAACCAAAAACTAGCCGGGCATTGTGGCAGGTGCCTGTAGTCCCAGCTACTTGGGAGGCTGAGGCAGGGGAATCGCTTGAGCCCAGAATTTGGAGGTTGCTGTGAGATGTGATGCCATGGCACTCTACCCTGGGTGACAGCTTGAGGTTCTGTCTCAAAAAAAAAAAAAAAAAAAACTTTACCATTGTAGCTATTTTTCAAGTGTTACAATTCTGTGGCATTAAATCCATTCACATAGTTCTGCAATAATCCCCACCATCTATCTTGAGAATTTTTTTTATCTTGCAAAACTGAAACTCTTGTACCAATTAAACAATAGCTACCCATTTCTCCTTCCCCCAAACCCAGGCAGCTGCCATTCTACTTTCTCTCTGTCTGAATTTGACTACTCTATCAGAAACTATTTGTTCTTTTGTGATTGGCTTCATCTACTTAACATGTTTTCAAAGTTCCTCCATGTTGGAATGTGTTCATTTCTTTTCATAGCCCAATCATATCCCATGTTTTATTTATCCCTTCATCAGTTGATAGAGATTTGAATTGTTTCTACTTTTGGGATGTTGTAGATAATACTGCTGAGAACATTTCTGTAGAAGTTCTTGTGTGGGCATACGTGCTTATTTCCCAACTGCTTATATAACACAAGAAACTTTATTTGGGAAAAGGAGCGTGGAGATAGTTGAAAGCAGACTAGCCTCTCCTACCAACTCTTCCCTCCAAAGAAGCAAAAAGGTTATCTGAGTCTGTTCTTTTCCGAAGGGACTTTGGGAAGAACATGCTTAAAGTATTATCGGTGGGTCATTAATATTAAAGATGATAAAGGAGAAAATATGCCGTATTCTTTGAAATGCTGTCGTGTTATTTAAAGCTACTAGGGTTGTGGTTTTCATTTTGCAAAATAATAACCTTTATGATTTGGATAAAAAGTGATCGCTCCGGTGTGACTCTAGTGACTGTTGGTCCACGATGATGGGAAGGGTAAGTGTCCTCAGAGCTGAGAGCTTTGTTGAAGTTTTTCTCTGGATGTGATGGGAGGGAGCATCTGACTGACCTCAGGTGAGGTGTGTACCTATTTGTAACTTCTGTATCACCAGCACTTGAGCTGATTTGACTGAGCATTTTAATATTTTAAGACCATTTCATTCAACCTTGGGTTTTGAAATCCTGGCACTTTCATATGTGTGCGTGTGTGTACATACTGTTGTTTGTTTTTAATGACTATCAGAGATCAGAGCTTCATCTACATGCGTAAGGGGAGGAGTGCTACATCCTTGTTTGGGAGTGTGGCTTTGAGATGTAGCTCCCTTAACAGACAAGCAGTTGCTTCCCTTCAGCTGCTAATGTGTAAATGAGAAGAGTTTAGGTTGGGCAACCCCTGGTTTCTTTCTGTGATTCAGAGTTCTGCTTTCTCGTAACAGATAGCAGTTAATCTTGTGATTTGGAAGAGGAATGTCAATCGTTTGCCTTTCCTAAGATGTGTACTGGACGTTTGGTTTTATCACTTTGGAAATGGAATGCTTGAGTCCTTACCATCCAGAAGATAACAGAAGGCTGTTACTTAGATTCAATTCAAAGTATCCTTTTTTCTTACCAACTGAACCATTTATTACTGAAAAAGGCACCACATACTTTAAACAAAAATTGGTATGTGTGAAATGGCTGCCACTAAAATACACTTTTCAGGAGCAATAATTTTAAAAAATAATATTCAGAATTACAGTAGTATTGTTTCACTTGACCATATCCTCTGTGTATATCACATCTGAAATAATTGTTTATTAAGGGCACTTAGGGAGATTGACAAACTAGAGCCCATCCATTGCAGAATGGCCTCTGAGATCACAGAAAGAATGGTGAAAAGAACTAAGCATGGTTAACTGGGAGGGGGGAAAGTGTTTTAACAATTTGAAAGGCTGTCTTATGACTAAGGAATTAGATTTCTATAGACAAGACTAAAACTTGTGAACAGAGCTGTTCAAGGTGGAATGAGCTTCCTGGGCCTGATAAGATTTTGTGCTCTCCCTTAAAATTGAGGTGATCAGGCAGGGAAATAGTCTCTTAAAGGAGGGTTGTTTGTAGGAGGGATTCACACATTGTTAATAGAAAGTGACAAGAAATGCTCCTTTGACTAAACATTTTTATAAAAATGCTGTTATTTAGGTAAATAGATCGTTTTGCCTTGCATAAATTTGTAGTTTTTGGCCAGGGCTGGGTTTGAACCCACCAACTCCAGCATATGGGGCTGGCGCCCTACTCCGTGAGCCGCAGGCACTGCCCCAGCCTTGCATAAATTTAGTCTCCCTATGAAAGAGGTACCTTAAACTTAAATATAAGGAATTTAATAATTGTCGTTAAGAACTTAAAGAAAATTAATGTGGGTTTTTTTGTGGAGGTAGTTTGCTATCTGATGTTGTATTTAATTAGTTGAGTGCCTTTTATTATCAAACTGACAGGACAGTAAAAGGCCAGTACAGTTAGTAGTTAAGAATAGAAGAAACCAAAAATTGGTTACATTTCCTGCCTTGTGCTAGTCTTTATTAAGAGTGTTCTGATGCGATTATCCTAAGCAATATAATTGATGTTCATTATCTAATGTTAGCTTTCAGTATAAGCGTGTCATCATTTGCAAAGCATTTTCTCTTTCTAATCATCTTGGCTTTCTTAAAAAGAAAAAATACAAATAAAACTTTTTAGCCTCAGTGGTACTGCGCTTTTTCCAATAAGCTTAAGGAAAGGAAAAAGGAGACTAAACATTTCTTACCTCTGTCTTGCTACAGTTTTATCTACTAATCCAAAAGAGCATTCTACCCCTTGGGAAGTCAGAATTACCTGTTCTTTGGGATTGAGAATTATGGAGGAAACATTGCTAGAGCTTTCTTTCTACGGAGACTTGGAACATCTGGAAAATCTTTTGCCCAGGCTCATAGGAAGATGGAAAATAAGCTGCTTCTGTTCAGCGCTGTGTGTTTTTGAAGAGATTGACTTGGAGTGGTTGCTTCTAAGTTGGAGGGTTGTTCTAGCAAGGCTTTATAAGATTGGGGGGGGGGGTGCCTGTGTCTCAGAGGAGTAGTGTGCCCGCCCCATATACCAGAAGTGGAGGTTTCAAACCCAGCCCCGGCCAAAAACTGCAACAACAACAAACATAGAAAGATTTTTGCGATTGTTTTGATTTAAATGTAGGGCTTAGTGATAACACTAAGAGCAAATAAAGTATCTGTGTTCACCACTTCAGATGTAGATCCTAGAATAGTCAGGAAAAAGAAGGATGTATTGGTTATAAGAAGAGACAGGGTTTTATTATGACCACAGTTTGTTTCAATGAGTAATGTAGAGATAGGTGTTAAAATTGTTGCTGAGGGAAAAATAGAAAGGAAAGAAAATGCATAAATACGGAAATATTTTCTTTCAGCCTAAATAGTTTTTATCTTAACAGGTCCTAAATGTTGGCACAGAGATACCACAGGATCTGTTCTTACCCCTACCCGCATCCAAAAAAATGACATCACAGATAGCAGTAAAGTTAACCGATGGTCTGATTCTATTCATGAGACTCTTCTTAAAATGCCTGTCCCTCTTAGAAAATTACCAGCATAACTTAACACTTTTTAGCTAGATCATTGGTTGAAAGAAAGTTCAAATATCTCTTTTAAGCCTCAGTGGGGGCAGTAAGGTCTTTATATAAGATTTCTTGCTTAGCATTAATTGGAGGGAGTACTTGGTTTTAGGCATTAAGGGTCTGCGTTTCACATATTAATTTGGGTTGAGGTTACCAAAAATGAAATGTGTAGCTGAATGACTCCCTAATTTTTATTACCTTAGAAAATGCTGCCATTTTTCTTCAGTAATAGCATCATTTCCAGCCTTTCATTCCATTCATTGTAAAAGTCTATTTTTCTTTACAACTTTTTTTTTCTCATGACAGTCTTTGCTCTGTCACCCTAGGTAAAGTGCAGTGTCATCATCAGAACTCACTGCAGCCTTAAACTCTTGGGTTCAAGCAGTCCTTCTGCCTCAACCTCCCAAATATCTGGGACAAGTGTGCACTATCTTTCCTGGCTGATTTTTTTTTCTGTTTTAGTAGACACATGACTTGCTCTTGCTCAGGCTGATGTTGAACTCCTGGCTTCAAGCATCCTCCCTTCTAGGCTTCCCAGAATGCTAGGATTGCAGGTGTGAGCCATGGCCTGCCCTCTACAACTTTAATGTAGAAATGTTAAAAAGACATCACCACAGTATAAACTTTATGTTCTGATCCTTTCAGTTTACTGTAGACTCCCTATAACTTAATATTCTGACCTGACTAATTTTATTTGAGAGATTTTCGGTGAACTGAGTCATCTGCTTTGGTTAATTGCCCACTAGCCCCACCCAGATTCTGCATTTCAGTAGACTGCCACTTTTGCATAAATTTACATCAGGGGCTTCTGTTTACACTAGTTAGTATTTCAGAGAGATGCTTAGGAGCAGAAACTTTTCCCTTTTAGCTTTTTTTTTTTTTTACTTTTTTTGTATTGCACCTAAGATTCCTTTGGAAACAAGGGTTTCATTGCTTTTAAAAAATAAAAGGTTTAAAAACCATTGGTTTAAATTAAGCAGCTTATATTTAGGTGTTGTCAGGAAGAAGTAGCCATCCTTGTGTGGTTTCTCAGTGAAGTATTAGAGATGTTTTTCTTACAAAAATTGTGGATTTGTGTGCACCAGTATAACTGATACATAGTTGTCATTCTGTTGTGTGTTCAGGTTTTGGTTCCCAAATATTAAAAAGTAGAGTTACACCTGCTATTGATAGAAAGTAGGGGACGGCGCCGGCCCCATATACCAAAGGTGGTGGGTTCAAACCCAGCCCCTGCCAAACTGCAACCAAAAAATAGCCGGGCGTTGTGGTGGACACCTGTAGTACCAGCTACTCAGGAGGCTGATGCAAAAGAATTGCCTAAGCCCAAGAGCTGGAGGTTGCTGTGAGCTGTGATGGTACAGCACTCTACCGAGGGCAAAAAAGTGAAACTTATATCTCTTAAAAAAAAAAAAAAAAGTGGGACACACTTTCATATTTAACTGTTGTATTTTCTGGCATGTTAAATTGACTCCATATACACTTACTAGGAGTTTGGGAAATATTAAGTTAGAATGCATAGGAAAATATGAAGATTTATATGCTACAATAGAAAATGATGTACTAGCTCCTTACTTGGAATAGTTTAAAGTGTAATCTGGAAAAGTTGATGAATAGGCTTTTTTCCTATGGTTGGGTTATCTTTTGTTTATCTAACAAGATTTTATCTGTTTGTTTTGTTTTACTTTCTGATGATAGAGTAGTAAATTGCTTTTCTTCTAACCCTAAAAATAGGGACTAAATGGTGCCATCCTTGATCTGGTAGTTTTGCAGATTGGACTACGGTAGACAGTCCCCACTGATTCTTGGTGTGCCTCAGTCCTGCAGTTCTTACCTTCAGCCTACTAAACTAGCACTGTCATCTTTTGGGTTCTCTTTCTGCATAACCCAGAACAGTTAACCTGATCTTTTTTCCCCCATGTGCTTCAAAAGATTCTTTTGTGATTGAGATTTTATTGGTTGTGATGAGGATGGGTGTAGACATTTCAATTTGTACACAGTTCTTAACATTCGTGCCTACAATCTAAAAAGCCATTAATTGTAATTATTTTTAAACGGCTATTTCAGTAACTTTCCAGCTTAAAATTCATAGTTCCATTAAGAGGATATCAAGTATCAGTATCTTCAAATATTGATAAGCTGGTATATAGGTCCCACCATTCACAATTTATTACCATATATACTACATGAACAAAATTATTAGGAAAATGGGACTACCACGACCAAAGATGTTACAGAGCGTATGCAGTTCTGACAGCGCCATGATTAAGGGAGTGGTTTTCTTTAGGAAATAATTGTTCTAAAAAAAAACAATGTGGGAAAAGAAGTAATCTCAAATGTTCAATACATTAAATGTGGGACTAAGACCCCATATTTACATTTAGTATGCTTTGTTTTATATGATAATAAAAACAAGCTTCCCTCCCATCTATAGAATGTTAAACTGATGCCCAAGACAGTCACAGCCTCCCATAATTCAACATCCTACACTATTTTCTGGTTGTACAAAAAAAACCAAACAAATTATTTCACCTCTTTAAAAAAAAAATGTTTACACATAAGAAATGGGATGAGGGAATTCCCTCCTTCTTGAAAATGTTTCTAGAGCTACTAAAATGCTAGGATTTACAAGATAGTTAATAAAGATATTCCTCTAGATCAGTGATTTTTTTTTTTCAAAAGATCATTAAATTATTTTGAAAGAAGTTCAAAGCACAGTAAGTATATTCTATTTTTTTTTTACTCTCTTTTTTCTTTTTTTTTTATAAGCATGATTTAAGTGTGCTACCTAAGTTGACTTTAGGTTCTTTCGAGTGTGCCATGAGATAACAAACACTGCTCTAGATTGTACAAGAAGGGAGACGGGGACCCCTTGAAATACATGGTATATATTAATCAGACTTGGCTTCTGTCTCTCCTGGCTTCCTCAGAGGCTGGACTCCTCGATTTTAGTTACTCCGTTTTCTGCAGGTAAATCATCTTTCGTTTCCTGGTTAGCCACTTCAGCCTGTTTTTCCTTTGTTCTCCTTTCCCCTTTGGTTGCACTTTTTTGTCTGAAGATTTATCCTTTGCTACTGCCTTTTTTTGGCTTCATTTCCACTTTTGCAGGAGCAGGTTTAGCTGACAACCACGACAATCACCTGGTGGGCTCTTCCTTCACCGCACCTTCAGCAGAGCCGACCCTACTCTTCGACATCTTGGTGGTGGGGAGGGCGCATGCCAGGTGCTGGGCCATTGCACACTGAGAGCCTTTATGAAGCTGGGCTGCCTGGTCGCTGCTATTCTTCCTCTGGCTGGAGCTGCTGAGACTCGTGGTGGGGGCGGTGGGAGAATGGACTGGAACCGATTTTACCTAATTTTCCATAGACCAGATATGCACCACATGTATTCAGTGGAAGGCTGACCTCTACATATTCACCACTTCTGTAAGTTGTATCTTTACTACTTGGACTGTGATACACAATATTAATTTGCCTTCTATAACTTGACCAGTTGAGTCCACTGTACACCAAGGAATAGAAAAGGTGTGGGTTTGCCCCTTAGTTGTATCATTTTATCTTAAGTACAAGTTCTTTTATGTTTTATTACCACGTGTTGCTTTAGGCCTAACATTCTATTGTTTATCATGTATTTCGGAAGATTTTTTTCAACATAAAGAACTGGTCTGAGTTGTGGGTACATCCTACAATTGCTGAAAAATTTTACGGTTAATTGAGACATTATGGCCCAAAAGAAAGAACTCAAGGAGCTGACATTGAAGGAAAAGGTTAATCTTCTGCATTTTCTGGAAAGCAGCAGCCAAAGAAAGACAGCAGAACATTTTGGTGTTAGCAAGACCACAGTTAGCAACATCCAAAAACGTAAACATGAGTACTTGGAGAGATATGGTAAGGAAAGTGGAGACCTACAGCGAAAAAGAAGGAAAACTTCCCTCAATGAAGTAAATGAAGCCACATTAAGCTGGTTCAAACAAATGAGAGCAGTTAATGCCCGAATCTCTGGGCCAATGATCCAAGAAGTAGCTAAAAAATTTGCACGGGAATTTGGGGTAGCAGACTTCCAAGCATCAAGTGGCTGGCTCGAGAAGTTTAAACTGCGACATGAGATCTCCCAGAAAGTCTTCTGTAGTGAATCCAATGAAGTTCCAGTAAAAGTACATGAAGTAGCTGATGAAGTCAAAGAAGCAAGTGAGGATGACACAGAAATTGCGGAGCCTCCAAAAGAAAAGGATGTCAGGCATCTGATAATGCAGTTGAAGTCATTTGCTGTGGAAAAATGCCCAGGTATGCTGAGTGGTATAGCCAGCGTTGAGAGTCCTTCTCCACTTAACATTTGTAATAAGAAACAGACCAAGATTGACTCTTTTTTGAGAAAGAATGATTAAACCATGAGAAAATAGTAAATGTATTGATTTTGTATGAAACTGTATGTATAATTCTATTGTTTTGATTATGTATGATTTCATACGATATTCTCTAATAAAAGCTGTACAAGAAAGTAAAGTACATGTACATATCAGTACAGTAGGCCTAGTGCCTTATGTCAACCACCTCCGTATGTGGACCAGTTTGTTATAGTCCCTTGGGTGATCATCTTAAGAGGTTCTGCTGTATGTCAATTAACAACCTCTTTGCTTAAGTAGAGTTTACAGTTACCAATGTTATATCATCCTTCCCCTGTACAGGTTCAGCCTACAAATAGATTATTTCCTCATGAGCCACGTTCTCTTTTCCTTTGTTTACCCCCTTGGTACGTGGATTTTTACTTTTTCTGTTTGGAAGGGAGAGAAGATCAGATATGTAAATATACTAATATTATTTATATTGTTTTAATTTCTCTGTGGCCTAGGGCTACATGAATGTCAGATTTTCATTACCTCCACCTGACTTTATAAGAAAGCACATGAGGCTCAGCACCTGTAGCACAGTGCTTACAGTGTCAACCACATACTCTGGCGGATTCGAACCCCCACTGCCCCACCACCACCACCACCAGGCCAGCTAAACAACAATGACAACAGCAACAAAAAATAGCTGGGCGTTGTGGTGGGCGCCTGTAGTCCTAGCTACTTGGAAGGTTGAGGCAAGGGAATCGCTTAAGCCCAAGAATTCGAGGTTGCTGTGAGCTGTGATGCCACGGTACTCTACCGGGGACGACAAAAAAAAAAAAGAAAGCACATGAATATAAGTTTGGCCTGAACTGGTAAACCTTTAGACCCTAATCAGTAGATGTGGGTATAATTTACAGAAACTAATAGAAAAGAATGTGGCTCATTTATTCAGCAATGAATTTATAAAAAAAATCATTCTCGGGTCGATGGAGAGAAGCTAGTTAACTTTTAGTAATAAATAAAACCCTTCTAAATGTTAATTCCATTATTAATAGGTCATTGGTCTTTTCCCTAAGTTGTTTTAGAATTTAAAAAGTGTTTGACTCTGCATATAGTGTTTTTGTTTTTAATTAATGAAACCGGGGCCAGAACATTTTTTAGAATAATATTTTCTTAGAAATCGCTGTTGTTCCTACTAGACCCAATTTACAAGCATAATTATTTTGCATGTAATAATGCCATTTTCCCTCTTCCTATTCACTCTTATGTCCTGCTTGTTGGGTATACCAACCTTTTGGTTGTGACAGGAACCAAAGCTTAAGCAGAAACAGTAGTATGTTTGCTTATGTATCTGAAGAGGCTAGGGAAGGTGGTGCTGTCCTTCAGACACAGCTGAATTAAAGACCTTAAACAGTATCAAAAGGACTCTTTCCAACCCTCTGCTTTCTTCATGTGGGGGCAGGTTCTGACTCACCTTTTCATCCTCATTGTCAGCCCTGTTTACGGCATGTGTCTGATTCTATACTGATCTGTAACTACAGAGATGAAATACTGCTCAGTTTCAGTCTACTGCAATAGAGGAAGGGCTTCCTACTGACAGCACTGTCATTTGTGAATGGGGAGGGGTGGGTGTTGTCCAGGAGGAGAATGGGTTATCAAAATCAAGTGTAAACCTTACTGAAGCCCTGCTGTGTGTGCTCCAGTCCCAGAGCAAGAGAAGCAGAGGGGAGGAACCGTCTCTCACTCATCTCTGTAGTCCTAGCACAGTGGCTGATTAAGTATAGGTATTCCCAAAATGATGAACAGGTGAACAATGGTATAGTTCCCATTAAGTTGGATGTTTTCTCTTTTGTTAATTGGTTGAAAGCTCTCCTGAAATTGGAATAATGATGCTGATCTGGTAAAAAATAGTCATCGTGACAATCATGGAGGCAAAGAGAAAGGATTAACTACCAAGGGACAAATCTGGGGAGAAAAGTACCAGCTCTAGGACAATATTTTGCATTGTCCTCTCTACGAGTAATGATTGTGAATGTTTTGTTTTTA
Source organism: Nycticebus coucang (assembly GCF_027406575.1). Taxonomy (NCBI): domain Eukaryota; kingdom Metazoa; phylum Chordata; class Mammalia; order Primates; family Lorisidae; genus Nycticebus; species Nycticebus coucang. The sequence continues at coordinate 56,683,886 of NC_069800.1, read as the reverse complement.
GTTCTCTTTACATTCAAAACTGAGGAAAGAGCCCTAAGTCTTTAGTGGAGGCCATTTCTTATTCTGTTCCCATACTTGGGTCATTTAAGTATGGGCCCCTAATCCGGTTTTCTAATTTAGAAGGGTTTTAAGGGTGGGGGAGGAGGCCTTTGGTAATACTTGAAAAAGGTTTTTATTTTGTTTTATTTTACTAAAAAGTTTTTAAACCAGAATTAGATAACATTAATGAACCTGGGAACTAAATGATCTGCATTTACATTTCTTAACAGTTGGCTGAAAAAAATAGGGCCCTGAGTTCTTTTTCTCCACCCTTGATAGTGATAATTCTGGCATTGACTGGTTGATAGAATTTGGTGGAGATGCACTTTCGTTTCAAAGAATTCTTTGGCTTGTTAAAGAGATACAAAAAGCTCTAGAAGTACAGTAGAACCTCCTTAGTTCACCACCTCCTTAAGTTGACCAAATTGTTCATAGACCAGGCAGACATACACCTCATCCTATCAGTACAGCAGGCTTAGTTTCTTTATGTTGACAGCTTCCATATGTTGATCAGTCTTTAACAGTCCTTTGGGTGGTCAACTTAACAGAGATCCTACTATATACACAAGAAATAGTAACAGTGGCCCCTTCTGGGCAAGGGAGCTGTGTGGCTGGAGGATAGGAGTCGGAAGGAGGCCTTTATGCTTCATATTCCTGTGCTGTGTGTTTGACTTTCCTAGTTTTTAAAAAATGTTTCTTTTTTTGGTTTTTGTGTTTATTTATTTATTTATTTTTTTTTTTTTGCAGTTTTTGGCCAGAGCTGGGTTTGAACCCACCACCTCCGGCATATGGGGCTGGTGCCCTACTTCTTTGTGCCAGAGACGCTACCCTAAGAAAATGCAAGCAAAAAAAAAAAAAATTTTTTTTTTGTAAATGCTTTTGAGGTTGCTAACACATATAATAACATACAAATATGTTATTCAGCTCCAAATGGATCAAATCTTAGAAATGGCCTATATAAACAGATAATGAAGGATACCTTCATCTAGTGAAAAGGATAAATTATGGAATTCCCAATATTACTAGAAACCAGAGATCTGCTTATAAAGACAATTATAATCTTAAAACATTCTATGTCTTTTAGTGTAAACATTAACATAGGTTCCTTCTAGTTGCTTAGCATAGGGCGGAAAAACTATTGGGTACGGCATTTCCCTTTAAGCAATGTCACTTGTCTTTTAAATTCACCCAAAATAAAGGCTGACTTTTATGAATTGTAAGTCTCTTAAAACTGAACTCAAGTATGAGCATACTCACTTTTTCAGAACTATGTGTAGATCACTTGGGTACCTACCAGGCAGAGAGGTGCTTCATCTGCATGTCTTAAAATGACTGTGTTAGCTGTGCATGGTCACTTTGGGAGAATGAGTTTTCCTTTCTCCCGCTGCAGTTTACGCCTTCCTTTGTTTTCTATGGACTGGTGGTCTCAGTGATGGGAACATTTCTTCATCATTGTGTCTGTTTTGCTGAGATTGTTGAGCTGCTCATTCAGGAGTCAGACCAGTAATGGCTGGCTTCTGTGTGTATCTCTGCTTCTGAAGCGAAGCAAGATTATCTCAGGAAGTTCCCACAGAACTGAATTTTGACCCACACAAAGTTTATGAGATGCATAGAGAAATAAGATGTCTCTTACTAAACTTGGGTGTCTGTGGACCTCTGTTTTGGTACCTGGTCTCTTTGGAATTTAACCTGTGGCATTCTTCTATATTGCCAAAGTATTTTTCTAGCAGATGGTTGGTTCTCTGAATACCTGGTTCGTGACAGTTGTTTTACTAAGCCACTGAAAAGATAAGGGTTTTTTAATTTTTTGTTGTTGTTTGGGGTTTTTTTGACACACAGTCTCACTCTGCCCTGGATAGTGCTGTGGTATCATAGCTCACAGCAACCTCAAACTCCTGGGTTTAAGTGATGCTCTTGCCTCAGCCTCCCAAACAGCTGGGACTACAGGCACCTGCCACAACGCCCGGCTAGTTTTTCTATTTTTAGTAGAGATGCTGTCTCGCTCTTGCTCAGGCTGGTCTCGAACTCCTGAGCTTGAGCAATCCATCTGGCTTGAAAAGATGGCTTAAAACAATTAGCAGTAAAATTCCCACCAAAATTTTGGCTTGGTCTGAAATGTATGTGTTACCGAAATGACTTCTAAGTCTGTATTTACCTTCACAACAAGCACATTATGTCACGTGGCCAACAGAAAGCAGGAGACCACAACTGTCATGGCTTCATCACTTTCAGCAGTTGCATCTTGAGTACGATGAGGCTAAGGAGTAGTCTTCAGTGACATGCTTTTCTCTTCTGGCCCCAATTAAATTTTGATATTTCATGTAGTATATTTTGTGACAATTCTGGTAACATATCCAGATTCAGAAATTCTAGGAATGTTTCATTTTGTAGATTTCACTTTTTTATTTTGCATAGTTGACATTGATTTTGGATTAGAATATTAAGTGAGGCAATGTGATTTTTATTACATTTGGATCAGTTGACCTGAGTTTACAAATGGTACTGGTATTATAGAATTAACAGCCTTCACTAATAAGAAAAACAGATTTGCATATATTAAATTTAATACCTGGTGCTTTGGCTTTTGTTTTTGCTGGTTTAGATTTTAGAATTACTTTGTATCTTACAAAATGATTTTTTATTTGGGTTATTAAACTGATAAATTTTTGCTATATAGGTAAATGCTTTTATAGGAAGCCTTTATAATCACATTAAAAATCATACAAGGCTTGGCGCCTGTGGCTCAAGCAGCTAAGGTGCCAGCCACATACACCTGAGCTGGTGGGTTCGAGTCCAGCCCAGGCCTGCTAAAAAACAGTGACGGCTGCAACCAAAAAATAGCCAGGCTTTGTGGCAGGTGCCTGTAGTCCCAGCTACTTGGGAGGCAGAGGCAGGAGAATCACTTGACCCCAGAAGTTGGAGATTGCTGTGAGCTGTGATGCCACAGCATTCTACCCATGATGACAGCTTGAGGCTCTGTCTCAAAAAAAAAAAAAAAAAAAAAAAAAAGTCATATAAATTCTCACCTGCCCATGGTTTACAAATGTTATTTTCTTATTAAACACAAATCTGTTTTTAATGAATTTGGGCAAGTTGATTCTGACTTGATACATTAGATCATTTAGATAATTTTTAATACCCTTATCCATATACACACTTTTCATTTTTTAAAAGGATTCCTTGTAATCTCAGCACTTCAGGAGGCCAAGGCAGAAAGATCACTTGAGGCCAGGAGATTGAGACCAGCCTGGACAACATAGCGAGATGCCTTCTCTACAATAATAATAATAATAAAAAAGACACGAAAAGTTAGCCAGGCATGGTAGCACACACCTGTCGTCCCAGCTGCTCAAAAGGCTGAGGCAGGAGGATCATTTGAGCCCAGAAGTTTGAGGTGCATTGAGCTGTGATCACACCACTGCACTTTATTTAGCCTGGGCCACAATGTAAGACTTGTCTCTATAATTAAAAAGAAAAAAATTCCCCTCTGAAGTCTGTAATAGAACTTTTAAAGGATTCATTTACAGTACCACAGCAGTAAGCAGGACAGTTCCCATTCAACGAAAACCTCTCTTCCCCTAGCACCCAAAATTGTACATGGTGATGATGCTATAGTGGTAAGCATTTTTCTATTTTCAGAAGTTCAACTTCACAAGGAAAAAAGCAATCACACTTAATTTAAAAATAGTTGTTTGATATTATTTCTCTCATTCTCAACTTTCACTTCTTTGCTGAACTGGTTTTTTAAAGTCCAGTCAGAATAGATAGTGCCAGATGAGATGCATCGTAGGCCTGTGGCATACAGTGTCCTGTAAAGACAGAAGAGATTAGAGAGCACTTACTTTGCCTGCTTGCTTTAAATATTTAAAATATACTAAATGAAAAGGACTTGGACAGTGAAAAATAAAACTATGCCAAAAGAAGAAAAAATACTCTACATAAAGATACCTATGCACCTTTTTTGTAAGATGGGGCCAGGGTTTGTAATCCTGTCATCAGTGAAATTAGTAAATATTGCAAGTTGTACATGTTTTGACTTTGACTTAAATTTTTTTTTCCAATAGAAACTATGTTCCAACTTCCTGTCAACAATCTTGGCAGTTTAAGAAAAGCCCGGAAAACTGTGAAAAAAATACTTAGTGACATTGGGTTGGAATACTGTAAAGAACATATAGAAGTAAGTAGCATGTCATTTTTCAATTTTAACACGAATCAGCTTCTGATCCATTAGTTTGTGTCAGTGGCCAAGACAGCTAATTCTTAAATGTGATTCTGAATTTTAACCACAGCAGTAACTTTGCCAAAGCATGCTCTATCAGCGTAACTTGTTCCCTTCTCCCTAAAATGGACTTTTTCATCTTTGCATCCTGAAGCAAAAAGCAGCTACTATGATTGAAGGCTTAAGCTTGTCGGACAAGCTTTACTGGGTGCTTTAAAAATTGTCTGCAAATTTAATCATTAAAACAAGCTTGGGAGGGGGTGGTGGGAATTCTTATTTCCAATTTACAAATGAGGAATAAGTAAAACGAAGATAGGTCCACCTCACAGCCTTGAAGGAAATGGCAGTGTCTGTAGGACTCCAGAGCCTGTTCCAATTCCATAAGCTGAGTGTTCTGGTTGGCCTTCTGATTGTTGAGTCATGGTTGTTTGGGTGCTTATTGTCTCTTTCCTTAGAATTTGACCATTTTCTTGGCCCTGTGACCCATCATAGACTATTTTCTTCATCTTGTGTAACAGTTTAGACTTTATAAACTTTTTCAAGCCGTTTATTCTGTGGGTTTTACAACAACCCCATGAGATAGCCAGTACAATGGTCTCCTCCTTTTCCAAATCTCACTGCTGTAGGTCTTATAGTTAGTTGATCAAAACCTCTAATTGAAAGGAAATGTTTAAAGCTGTTTTCACCACTAACTTTTATAGTCCAGCTGGTTAGGGACCATAGCTACCTTGTTCATCTATCCATCCCCAGCAGCTAACATAGTGGCACATAATAGGTGCTCATTAAATTTTGAACGGCATTAAATGTAAAAAAAGCAAATTCATTTCATGCAGTAGGTTCTTTTTTCCTAAATTCCACTAATAATACAGGAGAATATAATGGACACTGAAGTGTCTCAAAAGCGGGCTTCTCTAGTTATGTTGTGCCCTGTTTGAGATTAGTCAGTCTTTCACCAACCCCACAAGTTCAGATCTGCCCAGGTGAAATAGTCCATTCATTTCACACTCAGTGGGGTCATCTTCACAAAAATAAGTAATACAAATACTAATCTGTCTTGCATTTGATTTGTTCTTCCAATTATTTAAATGTACTTGATTTTCCACACTGAACTGTGAACCTGTTAGGAGAAAGGTGAAATTTAGTCCAAGACCTTGTATCTTTGTAGTCTGGGTGTGGGGTGGGAGGGAACAGGTCATTATTTTTACATAAAAGTATATACATTTAGCATCATTTCTTTGAGTACCTTTCTTCCTTTTTGAGTTCAAAAAGCCTGAGTTTTCTTAATCCAATCTCCCACCCTTTCCCTTCAAAAAATCTTTTTTTCTTACACAAAACCAAAATATCACATTTGCAGTGCTATAAGCAAACATTGCTCTTTAAGACTCCATTCCAATAATGTAACTGATGAGGTACGGTACTCTAATGAAAACTGCTTTGGTATTAGTGTGTGGCTGGATTTTTTACTTGATTAGAACTTCCAGTGATTTCCTTGGAAACCTAGCTGACCATTAAGAGAATGTGGGATTGATATAAAATGTTCAGTGCAGCTTCCGCATGCCTTTTTATCATTCTGAGTTTAGTTCTTGATGGGGTTGGTTACCCTGTGCCCCTCTGCAGCCCTAGTTAAGAGGTAAGATTTACATGTAAGTTTGGGCTAGAGTTGAAGTCATTATGTTTTTGTAAACTTTCAATGTCTTCTAGGATTTTAAACAGTTTGAACCTAACGACTTTTATTTGAAAAACACTACATGGGAGGATGTAGGACTGTGGGACCCTTCACTTACAAAAAACCAGGTAAGCCTCACGAGAGACTTCCCCAAATGGCAATATCCTTGGTACATTCCCTTTTCAGCTCTAGGCTTTTCATAGTGAAACAGTGATTGTGGATAACAGCCTAAGGTGGGAAATGTCAAAATTGCAGGTTTCATATTTTCTAAGTAATAAAGAAAACATAGAGGAACTTAATGTCTTGTTGTTGGACTGATATCCAATTGTGAAAAAACAGGCAATTTTATTACTTAAAAGTTCTGAAGCCTATTGTATACCAGCATTCCCCCCAAAAGCGCTTTGACTCTTCCATTTCTAAAATGTTCTCACATTCTGTTTATCCAGTTATCTGCAGTTTTCCTCTGGTTTCTGTTGCTGTCCTTGTTTTCCTTCTATTTCATCTTTCCTCCTTTCTCTATGTCATGGCACCCAGTTCATGGGAGGCAATGCTAGGTGACTCTGTAGGATGGCACTGACAGTGAGTTAAATCTCAAATCTCACTTAAGTTTTGGCAAATTCACATTAAAAATAGGGCCAGGGCGGCACCTGTGGCTCAAAGGGGTAGGGCATCGGCCCCATATGCTGGAGGTGGCAGGTTCAAACCCAGCCCCAGCCAAAAAAAAAATGGGGCCACATGTGGGCTTCAGAACTGTAATACCAGTGCTTGGGGAGGTGAGGCAGGAGGATCACTTGAGGCCAGGAGTTCAGGGGCAGTTTGGGCAACATAGTGAGACTTTGTTTCTACAAAAAAATTAAGAAAGAATTAGCTGGGTGTGGTGGTGTGTGTCCCAGCTACTCAGGAGGCTGAGGGAGGAGGCTTGCTTAAGACCAGGAGTTCGATGCTGCAGTGAGCTGTGATGGTGCGACTCTACTCCAGCTTGGGCAACAGCCAGATTCTGTCTAAAAAGTACACGTAGGTTGGCTCGGAGCCTGTGGCTCAAGCGGCTAAGGCATCAGCCACATACACCTGAGCTGGCAGGTTCAAATCCAGCCCAAGGCCCACCAAACAACGATGGCTGCAACCAAAAAAATATCCGGGCGTTGCGGCGGGCGCCTGTAGTCCCAGCTTCTTGGGAGGCTAAAGCAAGAGAATCACTTAAGCCCAGGAGTTGGAGGTTGCTGTGAACTATGATGCCGCAGCACTCTACTCAGGGTGACAGCTTGAGGCTCTGTCTCCAAAAAAAAAAAAAAAAGTACATGTATGTTATTAAGTATGACATGTTCAATTTCCTGAAATACTAAATTTAACCATTGATAACAGCTGACACTTCACTGTTTTATTTTGTTGTAAAAGTATATCCTCATTCTTTCAAATGCACATTTTAGCTTGGGATTATCTTTCAAAATAACTTTTTGAGCAGTTTTTGTGAAACCTGGTACAAGTCAATTCGTGTTATTTTCTTTTTTTTTTTTTTTTGTAGAGACAGAGTCTCACTGTACTGCCCTTGGGTAGAGTGCCGTGGCGTCACACGGCTCACAGCAATCTCTAACTCTTGGGCTTACGGGATTCTCTTGCCTCAGCCTCCCGAGCAGCTGGGACTACAGGCGCCCGCCACAACACCCGGCTATTTTTTGGTTGCAGTTTGGCCGGGGCTGGGTCTGAACCTACCACCCGCAGCATATGGGGCCGGCGCCCTACTCACTGAGCCACAGGCGCCACCATGAGTTCTATCTAGGAACCATTGTGCGCAGACAGCTTGAAATAGCAACAAAGTATTTAAAAACGATGTGGCTTATGAATGCACAGTACATTGATGGCTTGAGAAGTTGCATCCTAGTGATTTTAATCCTAAAAATGATCCATATGGGTCCTCTGAGATCAACATGGATAATGATGAACTGAAAGCTGAGTAGTGGAAGCAAATCCATTTCTATCTACAGGTGAATAAGCAGCAAGGTTTGATGGTATTCCTATTCACAGCAATATTGGACCATTTGAAACAGATCGAAAGGGTAGAGAAGCTAGATAGATGAGTTCCATATGAATTAAAGTGAGCATCAGAAGAAAAATCATCTCACACCTCTTTCTGCTGTCATAACATAAAGGTAAACCATTTCTACACCATATTGTTATATGTGGTGGAAAATGGATTATTTTTGACAGTTGCACATATTTGGCACAATGGTTGGGTGAAGATGGAATGCCAAAACTGATTATTTGTCCAAAAAAAAAAAGTTAATGCTATCTGTGTATGGTCCAGCATTGGTATTAATCCATTACAGCTTCATGAAACTGCTGGTTAGTCGATTATTCTGGCTGTCTACTGTAACTAGACAAAATAGTTGGACAAAATAATGAGGATGCTTGCTACTAAGTAGATGAAATTGGTCAATAGACAGGCCAGTCCTTTTGTAAGACAACAGTCCACCACATGTCATGCACATAATGCTGCTCAAACTGTAGAAGCTGGACTTGGAAACTCTTGTCATCCACCATATTCACCAGATCCTGCACCAATTGTTTACCACCTTCTTCCAGGCTTTGGACCACTTCTTGCAAGGAGAAATTCTCAATTCTAAACAAACTATGGGAAACATCTTTCCTGATTTCATCGCCACTCACTCTCCAGGCTTTTTCGGGGCTAGCATTAAGAAGTTACGATTAAGATGGCAAAACTGTTTTGATAGGCACTTCGATTAATTGTACTGCTTCTTGTTTGAGATAGAATAAACTTTTGATTAGAAATCAGACATTGCATATTTAATGTCAGTGGTGCCACCAAATATCTGTAGTTGAAGATGTCATGTAGATAAAGGCAGCTATAGGTTTTCTTTTACCATAGAGACAAATCATTGTTAATTTAGTATTTTACCATTGCCAATTTTCTCAAGAGATCTGTTATTTATTCTGCATTAGAGATCTGTTATCTATTGGCACATATTTATGAAGGAATTCGTGCTTTTAAACCATACTTCAGAAATTTGAGGTTATTCTTTTCTTTCTTTCTTTTTTTTTTTTTTGAGACAGAGTCTGAAGCTGTTGCCCTGGGTAGAGTGCGGTGGTGTCACAGCTCACAGCAACCTCAAACTCTTGGGCTTAAGTGTTTTTTTCTTGCCTCCGCCTCCCAACTAGTGGGGACTCAGGCGTTCACCACAACACCTGGCTGGGGTTTTTTTGTTGCAGTTGTCATTGTTGATATAGCTGGCCCAGGCCATGTTTGAGCCTGCCAGCCTTGGTGTATGTGGCCAGTGCCCTACTTACTGAGCTATGGGCACCGCCTTTTTTTTTTTTTTTTCTTCTTTTTAGACGGAGTCTCACTTTGTCACCCTTGGTAGAGTGCTGTGGCATCATAGCTCATGGCAACCTCAAACTCAAAGGCTCAAGTGATCCTCTTGCCTCAGCCTCCCAAGTAACTGGGACTACAGGTACCTGTCACAATGCCTGGTATTTTTAGAGATGGGGGTCTCGCTCTTGCTCAGGCTGGTCTCCAACTCCTGAGCTCAGGCAATCCACCTGCCTTGGCTCCCAGAGTGCTAAGATTATAGGCGTGAGCCACCACACCTAGCTTAGGTTGATTCTTTTTTATTAATACCCTAGGAAACGGTATTAGCCAGCAATGTTAACAATGTGAAAGCTTTTCAGTGGGACACGTGATTTATTTTAGTTTCATGAATCTGAAAACCTTGCATTCTAATGCTAAAAAAGAGTTGAACTTTGAGGAATAGCAGAGTATTTCATTTTAGTTCAAACTAAGGAGAAAAGATAATCTCTTGCCAAACATACGTTCACCTGTTTTCATCAAACAACCAACTGTACAGGTGGTAACAATCATAATTGTGAAAGTTACTCTTTGATATCAGCATATTCTACAATGCATTATTGACTTTAAATGCTATTCATTCCTCACAGTCTATAGGACATTTTTATTTAACTTAATAATTTGAATCAAAGCAGCTGTCACTTCATTAGCTCTTTTGAAGCTGTTCTTGCATGAGAAGGAACAGCAAGGCTTATACAAGAAAGCCAACTTCACATCAGTAGTTTTTTAATCAGCAATGAAATCTGAATCTATATTGTACTTTGATTAGAGAAAAAAATCAAGAGTTGCCTTTTTTTCTCTGAAAATTTTTTTTCTGATGAGAGGATAAAAGGTTTCTTTGTCTCTTAAAGTTGTCTACTTAACATTAAAACACTCCGGGCTCTAAATTTTACTATAGTCATGAACCAAATAACAACATTGTGATCAATGGCAGACCACATATGTGAGGTCCGACTGTTAAGTTCACAAACTGATCCTAGAAAAAGAACAACTTGCCTCGTTGCTGAATATCACTATAGTTACCTTTGAAGTTCTACCCTTAGGAAGCTGTGTACCAATGCCAGGGCCTAGTTCACCCTCCGAGCAGTTTTGGGACTCTTTTGCCATCACGGCTGTCATTGTAATTACCCTGCATGTCCTGAATGTCATCAAAATGGCTTCCTTTCAGTATTTCCTTTATATTTGGGTAAAGAAAAAAGTCACTGGGGCCCAGATCAGGTGAGTAGGGAGGGTGTTCCAAAAAAGTTATTTGTCTACTGGTTACAAACTCTCTTATAAAGCCGTGAACTGGTACATATTACAGTCATGGATATGTATGGTCTGAGTTTGTCATTCTTTGAACATCACAGAGTGTGCTTAAAGGATCCTAAATGGTATAGCCTATTGTACACCTGGGTTATATGGCATAGCAGCTGTACTATATAGCCTATCACTCTTAGGGCACAAACCTGAACAGCATGTTACTCTACTGAATGCTGTAGACCAGGGGTCCTCAAACTGCAGCCCGCAGGCCACATGAGGCGGGGTGATTGTATTTGTTCCTGTTTTGTTTTTTTACTTCAAAATAAGATATGTGCAGTGTGCACTTTTTTTTTTTTTTTTTAATTTAAAAAAGGTACAGCTGTAGAGGGCACTTACATGGAGCTTACAGGACTGGAAATTGCTCTGGGTAAGTCACTGAGTTGTCAGTGAATGTAATAACACTTAGCTTAAAACAAAACACATTCACAGCTATATAAAAATATTTTCTATCTATATATACTTGTTCTTTCTTTGAGAGAGACCACGCCACTATGTTGCCCTCGGTAGAGTGCCGGGCCATCACACCTCATAGCAACCTCAAACTCTTGGGCTTAAGTGATTCTCTTGCCTCAGCCTCCCAAGTAGCTGGGACTACAGGCGCCCACCACAACACCTGGCTTTTTTTGTTGTTGCAGTTCAGCTGGGCCGGGTTTGAACCTGCTACCCTCGGTATATGGGGCCCGGCACCCTACCCACTGAGCCACAGACGCTGCCTCTGGCTATTTTTTGTTGTTGCAATTGTCAGTGTTTAGCTGGCCTGGGCTGGGTTTGAACCTGCCAACTTTGATGTATGTGGTGGTGCCCTAACCACTGTGGTAGGGGCACCAAGCCTGTGCTACACTTTTTATCGTTAGAGGGTACACTCACTTTTTTTTTGAGACAGAGCCTCAAGCTGTTGCCCTGGGTAGATAAAGTGCTGTGGCATCACAGCTCACAGCAACCTCCAACTCCTGGGCTTAAGTGATTCTCTTTCCTCAACCTCCCGAGTAGCTGGGACTACAGGCGCCCGCCACAACACCCCGCTATTTTTTGGTTGCAGTTGTCATTGTTGTTTGGCAGGCCCGGGCTGGATTCCAGCCTGCCAGCTCTGGTATATGTGGCTGGCACCCTAGCCACTTGAGCTACAAGTGCCGAACCTACACTTAAACTTTTTAAAAGAAAACTTACTGTAAAACAGCTTGCCGTGTTATGTTGCAGCATATATTAATATCAACATCTCACATTTACTGCATCCTTTGATTGTGTCATTTTCTCTTGTGCTTGATGTAATCTCGTGTTGTATTGTTCATCATGACCCCTAATCTTACAGAACCCATGGCTAATGTGCCAGAAAGAGGCCACATCAAGTGATTGACCTGGAAACAATTAAAAGTGGTTAAGAATTATAAAGGAGGAAAATTATTGATGGTTGTTACTTTCTAAGTAGGTACTACCCATTCCAATATAAGTACCAACTTAAGGAACAAGAAGAAAGTGGCAGAAGTTATTAAAGGATCTGTTTCAGTGAAAACAACTTGACATAACAGAAATTATTCCAGGGCCTATATCAAATATGGAGAAATTTCTAATGACCTAGAACAGTGGTTCTCAACCTCCCTAATTACCGAGTTACAAATTTTAAAAGGGGTTGAGACCCACAGGTTGAGAATTGCTAGCCTAGACTGAAAACCAGACACAGAAGCATATCCCTCTGAACACCGTGATGGTCACAGCCAAAGCAAAAAGTCTGTGATGTTGAAAGACCTGCTTATAATGTTGAATTTACGATCAAGTCTGAATGGTTTAAATAATTCAAGAATCGTTATTCTTTCCATAATGTGAAGGCAGCTGAAGATCTTTTGAAAACTCTAGATAAGGTGATTGTAAAGTAAAATTATTGGCCAGAGCAAGTTTCCAGTATGGATGAAACCTTCCTGTTCTGGAAACAGATGCCTAAAGGGACTTGCATCCAGAAGGAGGCCAAATCAGTGCTACGTTTCAAGGATTTTAAGATCAGGTAACAAAGTCTTGTTTAGGGGCAGTGTTATAGGCCATAAATTGAAACCCTTTGCCATCTTACACGGTGAGAACCCCACAGCCTTCTAACAGATCAGTAAGCATTACACTGCTGGTTTAATGCAGAAACAGTAAGTCACAGATGACCCAGCTCCTCTTTCAAGATGCCCTCCTGATTTGCTATGCCAGCAAAATGAAGTCCTGTTTGGAAAATAACACACCTTTCAGGACACTGCTTACTGTTGATAATGCTCCTGCACATTCTCCTTTCAGTGGTGATCTCCGTGCCAGTATCAAAGTGGTATTTCTCCCTGCAAGTAACAACTTATTGATCCAACCAGTGGATCAAGAAGTTATAGCACCTTTTAAGGCCTTATTACTTGAGGAAGACCTTTCTCCAGCCTATCACTCAACTCAGGAAGACACTTATGCAATTGTAGAAGGGTTATATCCTCAGTAACTGCATTAAAAACCTTGCTTGGGGCTTGGTGCCCATAGCACAGTGGTTACAGCGCCAGCCACAGACACAGAGGGTGACAGGTTTGAACATGGCCCAGGCCAGCTAAACAGCGACAATTGCAACAAGAAAATAGCTGGGCATTGTGGCGGGCACCTGTAGTCCCAGCTACTCGGGAGGCTGAGGCAAGAGAATCACGTAAGCCCAAGTTGGAGGTTGCTGTGAGCTGTGATGCCACAGCACTCTACCCAGAGTGGCATAGTGAAACTCTGTCTCAAAAAAAAAAAAAAAAGGCTTTGCTTGGGTTTGGGGTGATGATTGATACCAGGAAGAAGACATTTTGAGGTTTATCCTTAACTTCAAAGGATTTCCAAGAATAAGGAGTTTGCAAAAATCAGCAAGACTATAGTTCAGATGACAATAACTATAATCTGGGCGTGTTCATGAGGACCACACTGAGGAGCTCCTAGAAATTGTTCCTGATAAACTGACTAATTAGGAGTTGTAGGACCTGGAACAGGAATGCATCACTGAAAGAAGAGACAAGAGAAAAGGAAACTCCAGGAAAAGAAAAAGCAGAATCCTCAAAATTCAGTGAAGTGTTTAGCAGAAGGGAGAATCGCGGGAGCCCAAGAGCTGGAGGTTGCTGTGAGTCCTGTGACGTCATGGCACTCTACCGAGGCCAGTAAAGTGAGACTCTGTCTCTACAAAAAACAAACAAACAAACATGGACCTCCACACCAAAAGGCTTTCATTAATAGAGAAGAATGTTCATGGTGCATTTTCTCCTTACAAGCAAATCTATGTTATAAGAAAGAAACCAAGCAAACCACTATGGTTGTATCTCTGAAAAGAATGAAACCTTTTCAAGGAGGCCCTCAAGCAGATCTTTCAGAAGGATTTCCAGATGAAGGCATTGTTGTCATAGGAGGTAATGGCTCCATGCATGCTATCTCCCCTGAAGACCTTTCAGTGGAACAAGATACAAAGGTGAAGACTGATAGTGAAGACCCTGACCTTGTATAGGCCTATACTAATGTATGTCTTAATTTTTTTTTTTGCAGTTTTTGGCTGGAGCCGGGTTTGAACCCACCACCCCCAGTAGATGGGGCCAGCACCCTACTCCTTGAGCCACTGGCACCACCCAGTATGTCTTAATTTTTAACAAAAAAGTTTAAAAAGTAAAAAAAATAGGAAAAGAACTTAGAGAACAAGTATATAAAGATAAAAAATATTTCTTTTATAGTCGTACAATGTGTGTTTTAAGTTAGGTATTATTCCAAAAAGTTACAAATTGAAGTTTTGCTCCGTGCCTGTAGCACAACAGTTACAGCACCGGCCATACACCAAAGCTCCCAGATTCAAACCCAGCCCCGGGCCAGCTAAACACAATGACAACTGCAACAAAAGAATAGCTGGGCATTGTGGCAGTGGCTATAGTCCCACCTACTTGGGGAGGCTGAGGCAGGAGAATCGCTTAAGCCCAAGAGTTTGAGGTTGCTGTGAGCTGTGACGCTAAAGCACTCTACCAAGGGCGACATAATAAAACGCTTAAAAAAGAAAAGTTTATATAAAAAAAAAAAAGAAAAAGAAAAGTTTATAAAGTTACAGTAAACCAAGGTTAATTTATTATTGAATAAAGAAAATTATTTTATACGTGTAGGTAGCTCAAATGTGCAGTGTTTAGTCTATAGTGTACAATAATGTCTAAGGCCCTCAGATTCACTTTCCACACTTTCACTGACTCACTCAGCACTTCTAGTCCTGCAAGCCCCATTCATGGTAAATGCCCTGGATGGCTGTACCCTGTGTTTTTTAATCTTTTATACCATATTTTTACTGTTAACTTTTCAGCGATTTTCTCAGAACATATCCTTGTTGTTAAGCGGCACTTAACTATGCATAGTAAGTATCCAGCCTGATTCATAAAGGGAAAATGATTTTATGTTGGTTATTTCTAACTGTAAAATGTTTATCTTGAACTCCTTTGTCTTTGGTTTGGGTAAAACCAATCAACAAATGTGATCTGTCTTTTCTGAACATTGAGGATTTATACTGTGGGGCATAAATAAAAATACTTGGTTTAAGATAGCTTTTTCATTTGAATTTCTGTATTTTATAGTTATTCTACAAAAGGGAAAAAAACATAACTGAAATTGATGCTTTTAGAGTTTTCATTTTAAAAGTGACATTGCCTATCTGAAATGGCATTCTGATTCTGGTTCTTGTGTTTTCTTTAGGACTACCGGACAAAACCTTTCTGCTGCAGTGCTTGTCCATTTTCCTCAAAATTTTTCTCTGCCTACAAAAGTCATTTCCGGAATGTTCATAGTGAAGACTTTGAAAATAGGATTCTCCTTAATTGCCCTTACTGTACCTTCAATGCAGACAAAAAGACTTTGGAAACACACATTAAAATATTTCATGCTCCAAACGCCAGCGCACCAAGTAGCAGCCTCAGCACTTTCAAAGATAAAAACAAAAATGATGGCCTTAAACCTAAGCAGGCTGACAGTGTAGAGCAAGCTGTTTATTACTGTAAGAAGTGCACTTACCGAGATCCTCTTTATGAAATAGTTAGGAAGCACATTTACAGGGAACATTTTCAGCATGTGGCAGCACCTTACATAGCAAAGGCAGGAGAAAAATCACTCAATGGGGCAGTCCCCTTAGGCTCAAATGCCCGGGAAGAGAGTAGTATTCACTGCAAGCGATGCCTTTTCATGCCAAAGTCCTATGAAGCTTTGGTACAGCACGTCATTGAAGACCACGAACGTGTAGGCTATCAGGTCACTGCCATGATTGGGCACACAAATGTTGTGGTTCCCCGATCCAAACCCTTGATGCTAATTGCTCCCAAACCTCAAGAGAAGAAAGGTATGGGACTCCCATCAAGAATTGGTTCCCTTGCTTCTGGAAACATGCGGTCTTTGCCATCACAGCAGATGGTCAATCGACTCTCAATACCAAAGCCTAACTTAAATTCTACAGGAGTCAACATGATGTCCAATGTTCACCTGCAGCAGAACAATTATGGAGTCAAGTCTGTAGGCCAGAGTTATGGTGTTGGTCAGTCGATGAGACTGAGTCTAGGTAGCAATGCACCAGTTTCCATCCCTCAACAATCTCAGTCTGTGAAACAGTTACTTCCGAGTGGAAATGGAAGATCTTACGGGCTCGGGTCAGAGCAGAGGTCCCAGGCACCAGCAAGATACTCTCTGCAATCTGCTAATGCCTCTTCCCTCTCATCAGGCCCGTTAAAGTCTCCTTCCCTGTCCCAGTCACAGGCATCAAGAGTATTAGGTCAGTCCAGTGCTAAACCTCCTGCAGCTGCCACAGGCCCTCCTCCACCCAATACTTCCTCAACTCAAAAGTGGAAAATATGTACAATCTGTAATGAGCTTTTTCCTGAAAATGTCTATAGTGTGCACTTCGAAAAAGAACATAAAGCTGAGAAAGTCCCAGCAGTAGCTAACTACATTATGAAAATACACAATTTTACTAGCAAATGCCTTTACTGTAATCGCTATTTGCCCACAGATACTCTGCTCAACCACATGTTAATTCATGGTCTGTCTTGTCCATATTGCCGTTCAACTTTCAACGATGTGGAAAAGATGGCAGCACACATGCGGATGGTTCACATTGACGAAGAGATGGGACCTAAAACGGATTCCACTTTGAGTTTTGATTTGACACTGCAGCAGGGTAGTCACACTAACATCCATCTCCTGGTGACTACATACAACCTGAGGGATGCCCCAGCTGAATCTGTTGCTTACCATGCCCAGAATAACCCTCCAGTTCCTCCAAAGCCACAACCAAAAGTTCAGGAAAAGGCAGATATCCCTGTTAAAAGTTCACCTCAAGCTGCAGTGCCCTATAAAAAAGATGTTGGGAAAACCCTTTGCCCTCTTTGCTTTTCAATCCTAAAAGGACCCATATCTGATGCACTTGCACATCATTTACGAGAGAGGCACCAAGTTATCCAGACAGTTCATCCAGTTGAGAAAAAACTCACCTACAAATGCATCCATTGCCTTGGTGTGTACACCAGCAACATGACTGCCTCGACGATCACTCTGCATCTAGTTCACTGCAGGGGTGTTGGAAAGACCCAAAATGGCCAGGATAAGACAAATGCACCCTCTCGGCTTAATCAGTCTCCAGGCCTGGCACCTGTGAAGCGCACTTACGAGCAAATGGAATTTCCCTTACTGAAAAAGCGAAAGTTAGATGATGATAGTGATTCACCCAGCTTCTTTGAAGAGAAGCCCGAAGAACCTGTTGTTTTAGCTTTAGACCCCAAGGGTCATGAAGATGATTCCTATGAGGCCAGGAAAAGCTTTCTAACCAAGTATTTCAACAAACAACCTTATCCCACCAGGAGAGAAATTGAGAAGTTAGCAGCCAGTTTATGGTTGTGGAAGAGTGACATTGCTTCCCATTTTAG
The DNA here is from genome assembly GCF_027406575.1 of Nycticebus coucang. NCBI lineage: Eukaryota > Metazoa > Chordata > Mammalia > Primates > Lorisidae > Nycticebus > Nycticebus coucang. Next base: position 56,666,394 of record NC_069800.1, on the reverse strand, counting down.
TAACAAAAGGAAGAAATGTGTCCGTGATTGTGAAAAGTACAAGCCTGGTGTGTTGCTGGGCTTTAACATGAAAGAATTAAATAAAGTCAAGCATGAGATGGATTTTGACGCTGAGTGGCTATTTGAAAATCATGATGAGAAGAATTCCAGAGTTAATGCTAGTAAGACTGCTGACAAAAAGCTCAACCTGGGAAAAGAAGATGACAGTTCTTCAGACAGTTTTGAAAATTTGGAAGAAGAATCCAATGGAAGTGGTAGCCCTTTTGACCCTGTTTTTGAAGTTGAGCCTAAAATCCCTAATAACCCAGAGGAACATGTTCCAAAGGTAATTCCTGAGGATGCTTTAGAATCTGAGGAAAAGCTAGACCAAAAAGAGGATGGTTCAAAATATGAAACTATTCATTTGACTGAGGAACCAACCAAACTAGTGCATGATGCTTCTGATAGTGAGGTTGACCAAGATGATGTTGTTGAGTGGAAAGATGGTGCTTCTCCATCTGAAAGTGGGCCTGGTTCCCAACAAGTGTCAGACTTTGAGGACAACACGTGTGAAATAAAACCAGGAACCTGGTCTGATGAGTCTTCTCAGAGTGAAGATGCAAGAAGCAGTAAGCCAGCTGCCAAAAAAAAGGCTACCATGCAAGGTGACAGAGAGCAGTTGAAATGGAAGAATAGTTCCTATGGAAAAGTTGAAGGGTTTTGGTCCAAGGACCAGTCACAGTGGAAGAATGCATCCGAAAATGATGAGCGCTTATCTAACCCCCAGATTGAGTGGCAGAATAGCACAATTGACAGTGAGGACGGGGAGCAGTTTGACAACATGACTGATGGTGTAGCTGAGCCAATGCACGGCAGCTTAGCTGGAGTTAAACTGAGCAGCCAGCAGGCATGAGTGCCAGGGTCCCTGGCATCAGAGACATGTGACAGCCTGGAACTTGTTCTCCATTCAGTATGACTTCAAAGCTATCTTCTAACTGGTACTGCCTTGTGAGTACTTGTCAGCAGGCTGTGGAACATGTGGCCACTGCAGTTCCAGTGGTTATTTCTAAGTCTGACACATCGGCTGATCCTTGCTTCAGGACCTTCTCTGACAAACTATGGTAACTAAATGTGAAAAACCAATAAGCTGGTGGCTTATGAATGCACATGGGGGAAAGCAGAGGTTTATTTTATCTGCCTTTTCAACATTTCTTTCCCTCTGTACAATGTTTGGTTGGATGTCCTTGAGCGTTACGCTGAGTCACATGGTAGTATAGGGCCAACATACAAGCTACCAGTCTAATGTGTATAGTAGACTTTGGGAAAACTCGATTTTTTTTTCATGTATTCATTCTGAATAGTTGAAATGTATATTTGTACAGTCTTTTAGACCTATTCAAGTGATGCTTATGATATTGTTATTGTGTGCCCATCATAGATTTCTTTTTTCTTTTTTTCCTTTCTTTTTTTTTTTTTTTTTTTTTTTTTTTTTTAGTGTTGCCCTTGCTGTGTAATAAATGCTATATCTAGTTTACCTAGCAAAAGCTTGAACGGCGCTAGTAAGGACTTTTGGATAGACTTAGTTTTTGCACATAACCTTGTACAATCTTGCAACAGAGGCCAGCCACATAAGATATATATCTGGACTCTCTTGTATTATAGAATTTTTCTTGTTCTGAATATCCTTGACATTTCAGCTGTCAAAAACTGGTATTTCGGATCTGTTTTCTGAAATCTTTTAAGCTAAAATCACATACAAGAACTGACTTTGCAGCTACTAATTTTGACACCTTTTAGATCTGTATAAAAGTGTGTTGTGTTAAAGCAGCAAACCAGTGAGTGCTGCCTTTTGGGTATTTAGTTTTATCTTTAGTTAAGCACCACCCTGGTGTATTCATTTATACCATCTAATATATGACACTGTTGTAGTATGTATAATTTTGTGATCTTTATTTCCCTTTGTATTCATTTTAAGCATCTAAATAAATTGCTGTATTGTGCTTAATGTAAATATTTGCTTTATTACACATGGCAGTCTTGTGTCCATTGTATCCTGTGCCATTTTAATGCTATAACTGTCCTTCACCAGAAATAGAATCCACGGTTACAGAAGAATCTTGTGGAAAACCAACATCTTTTATTTGCATAAAGAATGCTTTTAGGCACCTGTTACAAAATCATCCAGCTTTCTGGGGTTTTTTTCCTTTTAACTGCAAAAATAAACATCCTTGAGATTTTTCAGTTTTCCTTTTGTTAAGGAGCATAGCCTGCGTATATGTGTAAATGTTTCAACGATAAAAGCATATAAACATAAATTGGCATTAATTTCCAAGCAGAGTCTCAATGCCCTGATGTTTTTTCTAAATAAAGTAAATGTAGTTTTCATTTTATAATAGGAACAATTATAGTAAAGAGGCAACTAGTTTCCTTCTGTTGTAATGCTTTTGACCATCTTGTTATCAAGGGAAAGGCTTTGAAGAGCACACATTTGAAAGACTGTCAAGATGGAAGGAGTTGGTATTTTTACTATACGTAGATTCCCAAGAGCAAATTGTCCTAAAAAGTGGAAAGTTACAGGAAGCAGAATTAGGCCAACATTTTCAGGAGTTAAAATAATGATGGGCTGCTCCAGTCCATGCGAGGGTTAGTCATTACTTCTCAGGGACACTGGCCTAACTGAAGAAGTCTAAAGTGGCTAATTTCCCTAACTTCTGAGACTTTCCAGAAAGGACTTTTGTTAATGTTTTTACCCAGGCCTCCTCAAACTTTTTAAACGGGACCAGTTCACTGTCCCTCAGACCGTTGGAGGGCTGGACTATAATTTAAAAAAAAAACTATGAACAAATTCCTATGCACACTGCACATACCTTATTTTGAAGTAAAAAAGAAAACAACAAAACTGGAACAAATACAATCACACCGCCTCATGTGGCCCGCGGGCCGCAATTTCAGGACCCTTGTTTTTACCTAAGAAAGGAGATTTGATCTACCTCTCCCTAAAATGTTACGCTTCTTGAAAACCTTTAGAATATTTGGGGCTGGCATGGAGCTGTTCTAAATCTGTTGTATCGGTAGATTGTAAATTCTACATGTATCAGCCAAAATTCAGGACAGGATGTCCCCAGATTATGATGTATAGATCAAATCAGAAATGCCAGCTGAATTTAAGCCATCTTATGTTTGTTTGGAAATCACTCTGCCTAATTAACAGGTGGGAAGAGCAGAAGCTGAGTTTCTGAGTTCTACATGGAGGACTAATAAGACTTGAACAAAATACCAAGGAATTTGGGCTCCAGTGTCCTGGTTGGACATTGGAATGGATACAGATAAGTATGCTTCTTCACTAAGGTGGGTTTTTTTGGCATTCAGAAAAGGGCTTAGCCCCTAAAGGAGTTGGAAATAATAAAAGATTCCCAACTGGAAATGTTGCAGAATCCCTAAAAGTGTCTCAATAAAAGCCATTTTAAAAGAATATTGTTGCTACTGTTTGCTTTTGGAATAATCTGGAGATGTTTAAATTTAAGGCTTTGGCAATCTGCCACCTAATTAAAGAATGCCTGTAATTGTAGGCTGAACATGCTGTAGGTTTTCATTTTAACAAGAGAAAACCTAATAACTTACTGTAGAGAAATTTTCTTTTTTGCTCTTCAAATTTTCTTATGGCAATGAGTTCCAGAGTCTGGCTGATGAGGACTGTGGTTTTCCATTCCAGCATATAGGAGCATTTTCATAGGCCATCTTTAGTTTTCATCAAGCAGTACAGAGAGAAGTCTACATACAGCATTGTCCCCTCTATCAGATCCTAGCAGAAAAGAATCTACCCCTGTTTTCACCTTGTAGTTGTGTATCGATTTGATCCAGATGCCGCCCATTTATAAAGAAACTCATTTCAGAAGTCAACAAATTGGAAGACTAAATGTATGAAAGACTGGGGGAATGGCTCCCTGTTTGAAGCATTTCTCTAGCAGTGATTGAACCTGCTTCTTGCCAGTGTGTACAGCCATGCAGAGGAGGGTTCCTTTACCCCCACCTCAGACTGCCAGCCCTGAGTCCAACACAGGGCCCAGAAGTCATCTCTGGGTGACTTTATGCCACTAAGGTTTGAGAGCTACTTAGCTTAAGTGACAGAAAATCTCTTAAAATTAAGTAGGACATACTGAATATATGGATTTTGCAGAGCCTCATGGCTCCACCCACTGTGACCCCATCTACCTGCTGCTTGCAGACTTCCTACCAGTTGCAGGCATGTTTCACCAAGGTACCATGTAGGAACATCTCAAACTTAGAAAATTCCGGAAGACTAGAAATAGAGCTGCTCCAACACTTCTGAAATGGCATTCCAACAAACCAATTATCGGTGGGTCACTAGGAGATAGTCTAGCCAGGGGTCCTCAAACTTTTTAAACAGGGGGCCAGTTCACTGTCCCTCAGACAGTCGGGAGGGCTGGACTATAGTTTAAAAAAAAAAAAAAACTGAACAAATTCCTATGCACGCTGCACATACCTTATTTTGAAGTGAAAAAAATGGGAACAAATACAGTCACACCACCTCATGTGACCTGCGGGTTGTAGTTTGAGGACCCCTGGTCTAGACAAAGACCATCTCAGCTGAGAGAAACTCTTGACAGTAAGGTCAAAAATAAGGCATTTCTCCCAACTGCTGGAAGGTGGGCTTGAAATTAGATCCAAACTTGCACCAATGGGAGGTCACCAAAGGTAATTTCTTTGCATCCTGCTACTTCCTATCTACTTACCCCACTTTAAATAATGTGACCGGGAGTATGCAGTATAACAAATGTAATGGAGCTGAACTGCAACTTAGGTGGGGTTGTGTTTGAAAGATGAAAAGTTGTGTATGTCTAAATCAACCCCTGAAGATTCTTGAGTCATGATTTCACAGTGGTCTGACCAAGGAGAGAGGACACAGGAAGAAAGGTCCCTCATCATTTTCAGGATAGATGCTCTGGAAGACAGGACAGAATTTTCCAAATGATTGTATAAGTTTGTTACAACTCAAGCGTTTTTCAGAATTCAGGGTTTATGCATCTGTAATGCAAGCCCCACCTGGATGCTTGCTGGCCTTAAGGTGTAAAACCATTTAAACCCAAACGGTCTTTTGCACTAAAATATCCTTGTTTGGGGGCGGCGCCTGTGGCTCAAGGAGTAGGGCGCCGGTCCCATATGCCGGAAGTGGCAGGTTCAAACCCAGCCCCAGCCAAAAACCAAAAATATATATATATATATCCTTATTTTTACTATTATGTACCTTTATTAATGGCATTACTATGAGTGAAGCACAATGGGTATCCTGTTAAGTATCCATTGGTATCTATTGGAAGCTGATGAAGCAGTTAGAAGAGGCGGGCGGCGCCTGTGGCTCAGTCGGTAAGGCGCCGGCCCCATATACCGAGGGTGGCGGGTTCAAACCCGCCACCAGGTTTGAAGTGAAAAAACCCCAGCCAAACTGCAACCAAAAAATAGCCGGGCGTTGTGGTGGGCACCTGTAGTCCCAGCTACTCGGGAGGCTGAGGCAAGAGAATCGCTTAAGCCCAGGAGTTGGAGGTTGCTGTGAGCTGTTTGAGGCCACGGCACTCTACCGAGGGCCATAAAGTGAGACTCTGTCTCTACAAAAAAAAAAAAAACACACACACACAAAAAATAGAAGTAAAGAGGCTTTTCTAATGTACTTGATGTGAGTGCTGTGCTGGCTGCCATCTAGACTACAGCAGAATGTGACAGCTGTGTTACGCGAGTCCAGAAATCAAAAGTAAAGATACTGCCTGGGAAATGGGAGAGGAAGAGACAGTGATGTGGCTTTCTCTTTGCAGCTCTGTCTGCCAGCAAAGCTGGATCAGCATTCCTTGGAGAGGGTCAAGCAGAAACCTGTCCTCCAAGGAGGAGCCTCCAGGGAAGGGGTTCAACTATACCTTTTAGGAGGGCAACATTGTTCCTAAAAATGCCCAAAGCTCAGGTTACATCATGAACGTACAGCTACTCAAATATCTTAACATCACTGATGTGTAGTTTCTGGGACTAGGTGTAGGGTTAGAGTCAAGATAATTGAGTCCTAGAAACAGTTCTGCCCAATCCTTCCCTGCCTCTCCCCCCAAAATCCTGTAAAGGGAATATTAGCTTGACAGGTTTCAGGTGCTGACATGAATTCAGGTTTAAAGGATCTAACTCAGGCGTCCTCAAACTGCAACCCACGGGCCACATGAAGCGGTGTGAATTGTATTTATTCCCGTTTTGTTTTTTACTTAAAAATAAGATATGTGCAGTGTGCATAGGAATTTTTTCATAGTTTTGTTTTTTTTTTTTTTTTTTGGTAGAGACAGAGTCTCACTTTATGGCCCTTGGTAGAGTGCCATGGCATCACACAGCTCACAACAACCTCCCAACTCCTGGGCTTAAGCAATTCTCTTGCCTCAGCCTCCCGAGTAGCTGGGACTACAGGCGCCCGCCACAACGCCCAGCTATTTTTTTGGTTGCAGTTCAGCCGGGGCTGGGTTTGAACCCGCCACCCTCGGTATATGGGGCCGGCGCCTTACCAACTGAGCCACAGGCGCCACCCAGTTTTTTTTGTTTTTTAACTATAGTCCTACAACGGTCTGAGGGACAGTGAATTGGCCCCCTGTTTAAAAAGTTTGAGAACGCCTGCTCTAACTTGTCCCAAGATGCCAGTTGGCAAAGGGGAAGATGATGAAGACCTGAGTCCACAGCCACTGGCATTTCCAAACATGCCATGCAGCCTTGGCCTTGGGTAAGGATTAGCCTCATCAAAAAGGCTTCTGCTATGCTGAAAGATGTGAGCCCCAGTCTCTAAACTAATACACTGTACTTGGCTCGGTGTTTCCCAAACTATAGTCATTTATACTTCCAACATCATCTTTTTTGCCACGTTTGTCTAACAACTGCCTTATGTTCTCGGTGTGTTTCAACTCCTTTTAAATAAAGGCCAATGATCACTGTGAATAAAAAATGTTGTAAAAATAACAAAATATTACATTTTTGCCACCTATTGTGTGGGGTATAAGAGTGGCACTTGTCTCTGTTAATAAAGAAAACCAAAGTGAAGTCAAGGGCCCCTAGCACCAAAAAGACTCATCCTTGGCCCAGGAAGGCTGAAAGAATCAGATGAGCCCTATCTTGATGTGACTCCTGTTACTTTTTTTTTTTTTTATGTAGAGACAGAGTCTCACTTTATCGCCCTCGGTAGAGTAAGTACTATGGCATCACAGCTCACAGCAACCTCCAACTCCGGGCCTTAGGTGATTCTCTTGCCTCGGCCTCCCAAGTAGCTGGGACTACAGGCGCCGACCACAATGCCCGGCTATTTTTGTTGTTGTTGCTATTGTAGTTTGGCCGGGGCAGGTTTGATCCCTCCACCCTCAGTATATGGGACCAGCGCCCTACTCACTGAGCCACAGGCACCGCCCACACCTGTTACCTCTTGCTTGCCGAGTAGCATGAATTAGGAGTCAAGAGCTGGGCTCTAAGCCCAGCTCTCAAGGCCCAGCCTTGAATGGCTCTAAGCAAAGTCTCTGCTTCCTTTAGGAGTGATTACCCAGTTTGCTTTCCTACCTCAGGCCCTTTTACATTAATTAGGACTCTAACTGACAGGTAATGGGACGTCCAACTCAGACTGGGCTTAAGGGAACAGGAGCAGCTGGCTATGCTTGGAGAAGACAAGCTGCTCAGTGGTGTCGGCAAGGACTCAAGTCATCTGTCTTTCCGTTCTGCCACCCACAGGAGCACCTTCATCCTAGTCAGGTGCCCTAGTATTTGTAAGATGCCTCCTGAGAGGTTTCCCCTCCTTCAGTGTTGAGCAAGAACCTTGAACTCCAAGCCAAGTGGACCATTCCCAAACCATTGGGTAGCTGACCGGCTTCATCCAAAGCTACTGAGTCCGTCACTGTGAGCTAGCATTATCCTAATGAGCTTAGACCAGTAGGGTTGCATCTCTGGGACTGAGGTGGGATCAATTCAACCCAAACCAGAAAACAGTTCAAACCCAATGCCATGCTCCACCCAGGCACAAGTAGGGGACTCTGTACTCTTCAAATGAAACCTCATGCCATGTGCAAGCCAGACAGAATGTGCAGTTGCTCCAACTGAGAAGAGGCAGCAAATGCTTAATAATCTGGCATTGTTTGAAAGCAGTGTCTCCCATCCCTGGCTGGATATGGAGATCACCTGGGGAGCTTTAAAAAACGAGCAAGGCTGAGGTCCCTCCAGAGCTTCTGATGTGATTGGTCTGGGGTGTGGCTCAGCTGATTCCAAGACTTGAGAACCACTATTTTGAAGAGGTGCACAGTGAACACGGCTACAAGCGTGAGCCTTCCCCTGACTAGTGTGCCTTAGTATATCTGCCACAGGCGGTTTCCAGCAGGAGAGCGTTTGCTCTGATGCCTCCATTCAACACACGCCTCCCATAGCCTACGAGAACCACCTGTCTCTACACTCAGCTGCAACCTGTGTGCCAAAAGCAACCTCACCTGTGTAAATGAATGTTCTGACGTCTCCTTGATTCACGAGGGAAAACAAGGGCCCTAAACGGATGACCCTTTAATCCTTACTCTCTGGGCTGCGTCACCCTTTCCACAGCAGTAGGCACTCAGGGATGCCAACCAAATAAAAAGCACAAACCTTGCTCTCCTGCAGCTGCTCCTCGGCATCTCCTCCCACCCATCTGCCCCGGGCCTGGCTCCATCAGAAGAGCAGCACTGAGGGACATCTGCTCCGTCCGTCTGTGTCAGAGCGTCTTCCTGGAAGGCCCAGTGAGGAACTCCTCCCAGTTGAGGAGGCTGACCTTGGGCATTCAAGGTGGCTTGGTTCTTCAGGGAAACCATGTGTTCGCCCTGACCAAACTTGGGTGTCCCCTGCAGTCCTTCCCTTAACTCCTTCCTCACTCCCAGCACTGTGGGTAGCCACCAAAGCACACTCCTCTAGAAGTCCCGCAGGGTGGCAGAGGCAGGCCCCACCCACTGCCTTCCCCGCTCCGCTGCTCAGCTGCTTGCAGACCTCAAATCCATCCACCTGGTCATTACCTGTGAAGATTTCCATGGTTCTGAATCTGAAGCAAGAACTCATAGAGGACAGCCTGTGACAGCTGCCAGAAACTGGAACTGCTCTGAACTCTCAAACCCAGAGATGCTTGTGCTGTTGACTGCTTGACAAAGTGGAGTTTTGCTTTAAGATGGCCATGAGGACCTGGGTCAGTAAAACATCTTCAGAGTCGGTAAACCCTAGTGCTAGCCTCTAACCCTCCTGAGAACGCCCCTTCTCACCCCAAGGAGAATTTTTATCGTGAGTGGATGTTGGATTTTGTTAAATACTTTTTTCCTGTGTCTATTGAGATGATCATGTAGATTTTGTCCTTTATAAATATGATGTGAACATTGATTGGTTTTTCTTTTTTCTTTTTTTTGAGACAGACCCTCAAGCTGTCACCCTGGGTAGAGGGCTATGGCATCACAGCTCACAGCAACCTCCAACTCCTGGGCTCAAGCGAGTCTCCTGCCTCCACCTCACAAGTAGCTGGGACTTCGGGCACCCACCACAACACCCAGCTATTTTTTGGTTGCAGCTGTCATTGCTGTTTGGCAGGCCAGGCTGGATGCGAACCTGCCAACTCAGGTGTATGTGGCTGGCGCTTTTAGCCGCTTGAGCCACAGGTGCCGAGCCCATTGATTGGTTTTTCAAACACTAAACCAACCTTGTATTCCTGGCAGAAATTCTGCTTGGTCATGGAATATGATCTTTTTATATGATGCTGGTTTCAGTTTGCTAATATTTTGTTGACTTTGCATCTGTGTTCATGAGGTGTCTCTTATCATGTCTGACTTGGCATCAGTCACCCCCAAAAGGAAAGCTTGCACAGCACACATTTCTATTTCGAGACCCAGTGTCCTATTCCCAGAGAATCTGGAACTGAGTGCAGAGGTGCTAGCTAGACCACCAGATGCTAGAATTGCCGTGACCATCCAGCTGCCATTCTCCACCTCCCAGAGCTGAAGCCCAAATGCATCTCTTCACATACCCCATATTCTTGGAGTCAATGCTCCATGGGCTCAGGGTCTCTGGTTCAAAGGGCCTCTCCTCCCAAATGCCATAGGGACTAGGCAGGCAAAATAAATTAGTGAAGTAATTTGGGTACTAGAAAAGCCTAAAAAGCCAGCCCCAAAGTGACTTGGCTTTAGCTCACTGTTAGCTTACAAGAATGTGAGCCCAGTGTTCCAGTGCCACATTTTCCAGTTTGTAAAAAGAAACAGGAAGTCCAGTTATGTGCACGCGTCTAATGTTTAATTACTGACACCTGATTTTAAATGAATGTTTCCAATAGGTAAATGCCAAAATATCAAAGTTAAAAAAAAAAGTAGAGTGAAAATGATCCCTCTCACCCCCTAAAAAATACCCACTATTCTCAAATAGTATTTATCCTTCCTGAGAATTTTTTTTTTTGGTAGAGACAGAGTCTCACTTTATGGCCCTCAGTAGAGTGCCGTGGCATCGCACAGCTCACAGCAACCTCCAACTCCTGGGCTTAAGCAATTCTCTTGCCTCAGCCTCCTGAGTAGCTGGGACTACAGGCACCCGCCACAACGCCCAGTTATTTTTTGGTTGCAGTTCAGCCGGGGCTGGGTTTGAACCCGCCACCCTCAGTATATGGGGCCGGCACCCTACTCACTGAGCCACAGGTGCCGCCCCCTTCCTGAGAATTTTGATGCCTTTCTTTTTCACACACTGATGGTAGCAGACCACGTACAGTTTTCTGCATTTGGCTTCCATATCTTGGCAATAGTTCCAAATTCATAAAGAACTCCTAATCCATTTTTACAACTTTGTAGTATTCCACTGCATGGCCGTGCTATGACAGAATTTCTCAATCTGGGTTCTTTCTAATCTGTTGCTATTTCACTGTACAGTGACTCAACTTGTCTATTTGTCCTTTCTTGTCTAAGTTGGATTCCTAGAAGTGGAACCCAAGGGCATGTCCATTTTTCATTTTGACAGCTATGGCAGCTGACTCCCATGAAAACACGGTCCCACCATCACTGTACAAGAATGCATGGTTCTTTAAAATTTCACAAACAGTGAACAATTTTAAGGTCTGCTAGAATGATATGTGAAAAATCTCAGGGTAATTTCAATATTCTTTCCTACTTCATGGCTTATGTTGAGGCTGAGTATCTTTTCATATGTTTAAATGCCTTTTGCATTTTTCTATGAAATGCCTGTTCATATCCTTTGCCCATTTTTCTATTTTGCCTTAATCATTTGCAAGTTCTGTGTAGTAAGGAGATTATCCGTCTGTAACAGGAGTTGCAATATATTCTCCAGTTCTTCATTTGGTCTTCAAATTTGCTTAGGATTTTATTGTTTCATTGTGGGACTTTCTTTTCTTTGGTCGAGTTTTTTGTTTGTTTTACCACATAGAGGTTTAACTTTTTTTGTATATAATGAAATTTGTCTCTCTTAGGGCTTCTGGACTTTGTACAATTTTCCAATGTTTTTACCTACTTCTTAAACAGATTTATTTTATCTATTTAACTCCTTAACCCATTTGGAATTTTGGGAACTGTTCCAGGTATTTTGAGCTACGAGTGAGCTACGGGGCTCCCTTTCCTTTTTCCAGACAGTCACCCAGTTGCCTCAGCATGGAAACATTTTAACAGTTCAGGGAAAACTACACATTTCTGCCAACCGGATCCAGCCCCATAGGCTGCTGTCTTAAAACCTCATGCTCTGATAGGCATGAAATGCCCTTCCACTGGGGAAGGGGGAAAGTGGGAAGGGCAGCTGACCCAAGAGTCTTGCTCTTATGATGATTTGCAATGACCCTTCTGGTGTCCCCGGCCAACAACAGCCACAAAAAGAAAGGGAGCCATTTCCTAGGCTGCAGTTACCCTTGCCATGAGATTAAGGGCCTGCTAAAGTCAGCAGTTTAGGATTTCATTTGCTTGACAAGAGACAAGTCGGACACAAAGACGGCACCTCCAGAATGGAGCTGCTCAAAGGATTGAGGTCACCCTCCAGGTGTCTCCACATGTCCCTGAAAGTTCGCTATTTAGCACTGCAACTCCCAGAAATACCAACTAGTCACGTCTAGTTCATTCATCACTTCTTCCCCATAGAGTTTCTCCTGCGACCTGACCCCTCCTCACTGACTACAGAGAGAAGATCCAAGAACGGCGAAACCCAGAGACTTAGACTTTAGCAGCTGGTTAGACTTTTAGCAGCTCCCAAGTGCCCACGGCGTGTTCTAAGTCTGACATTTACGGGCAGTCCCTACGTCACTCACCGTTGAGGCCCTTGCATGCCACTGGTCAGCTGAGAAACCGGGCACACGGTGAGCCCTTTCCTCTCAGGCCCAGTCACCATAACAACAGCCACCCATTACCAAGTGCTCCTCCGCAGGCCTGAGCCCAGCATGCACACAGCTCACCTTGTTCCATCCCCCCAACAACCCAGGAGGTAGATGCTATCTTACTGAGGAGGCTGGACTCAGAGAAGAACAGCAACTAGTCCAGGGCCACACAGCTGAGACGTGCAGGAGATAATGGTGCTCTGCAGGCAGGCTTATATTAGAGCCTGCGTGCTCTTGGACATGGTCCCGTGTGTCGCTGAGGTCAGTGCTGTGGTTGAATCTCATGACATTCCCTTCTACCTCTCCCTACCCCTAGTTCAGGCCCTGGAAGGAGGAAGAAGCCTGGGAGTCTCCAACAATCAATAGACACTCAGCCGTCTACAAATTAGTGTCCTCAGATGCCTATCTAAAAAATTAACTTCCCATTGAATCTATGCCCTCCCTGAGCAGACCGGGGCACAGCCAGGGTCTAAGCTTCCTTCATTCAAACCAGTCCCAATCAATACAATGCAGCCATGAGAATTAACGATCCACAGCTCCACACAGCAACAGGGACACCTCCCACGGGCACGGCAGCAGCAAGCCAGAGAGGCCAGACACGAGACGGCATCCATCCTGCACGTGCACGCGCCATCCGTGCTTTATTACATACAGTACAGAAACCAGCAACGCTGTCTGTACTGCCAGAAGCCGGGATGCTGGAACCTGGCCAGGGCAGACACTGGGCACTGACAGTGCCAGTCCATCGGTTTCTCAGTCTGGGTGAGAGTTAAACAGATGTGCTCAGTTTGCGAAAATTCTCTGAAGCATACACTTAGGTATCCTTTTCTGTAATGTGCATTATATTTCAACAAATGTTTACAAATGTTATCTCAGAAGAAAAATGCTGAGTCTTCCAAAGACAAGGGGTCCTCCTATATCTTTTAATTCCAAACATTGTCCTCAAGTGGGCACAAGCCGACTTTTTCTGTGCTTTTCTACTGCTATCTTGCCAGGTTCATTATTTTAGATTTCCTTGAAATTCTAATGCTGGTCTGGAGTTCAGTTGTGAGCATGCGTGCGCGTGCGCGCGTGTGTGTGTGTGTGTGTGCGTGTGTGTGTGTGTGTGTGTGTGTATCTGCTCTTGGCTCTGAGAGGAATTCCAGAAATATCCATTACAAGTTGAAGCCAAAGTGAGGAGTCAGGAATATAAGGACAACAGCAGGGACACTCTCTGCATGGAAAGAAATAAAGGTAAACACACCTTTGAAGACAGGTGCCTAAAGACCTCTGCTTTCTTGCTAGGAATCCAAAGGTCAGGACTGTGCCCTTCCCTCAGGCCAGGGCTTTATAATAAGTAGATTCCATACAAGTGGGGTGGAGCCACCACTCCCAGTTCTCACTCCCGGACCACAGGTGAGCTCTTAACACCTTTATTGGGATGGCCCCCCTGGCCAGGGACATCGGGTTCTCAGACACACAGCCAACACCAGGGACCCTGGAGCTAGCCCACCACGGAGGCTCTTCACAGAGAAGGGAAGTCCCCACTGCCTATCAGCCACGGTCACACCTGGCCTTACCCCCTTTAAACTCCAGGCAGGCTGATACAGGAGGCTGTGCCACATGGGGGTTCCAACTGCTTTTCTAAACCCTGGGCCTCACATAAGGGCAGGGGAGGAAATTCAAAACAACAATAAAAAGAAAGAAAACCCAAGCTGCTCCATTGTGCAGTTTCACTTTCCAGTGTCCCTGAGGGGAGGACCACAAAGCTCACAGGCGCTGAGGACGGCTAGGGACTCGGTGCTGGGCCTCCCTGTCGAACTCGGGAAAATAGTCCTCGGTCCTGTACAACGTGGGCAGCTCATACATCAGGGGCGCTGGGGCAGACGGTTTCTGGAAGGACAGAAAACAAGGTGTTTTATCAGCAATTTGGAGCCACTTACTCTGTGACCCAAGAATTCCAGTTCCAGGAGTTCATCCTTTGGGACAGTCACACATGTCACGGAAGACTTCTGAGCTTCTCTGGCAGCTGCACTGCCTGTGGCAGCCGAAGCCGACCCCCCAAAGGAACCAAGGCATCCATGTCAGGCCCTCTCCACAGCGGAATACTCTGCAGGCGTTAAAAGGAGCTCAGCAGACCTATCTGTTCTGGCAGAGAAGGGCTGAGAAACCAGGGTGACAGGGGGCAGACGCGTGACCAAGGGACCATATACCCACAAGCATGTGTGTGACAGCTCTGCAGGGCCAGCCTGGGCACAGTGGCCATCACTGCTGATGGAAACGGATTTTTCTTTTCCCACCTATGCTGCCTAAAGCTCACGCCATACGCATGCGCTACTCATTCAGAAAACACAATTGAGGCCGGGCACGGTGGCTCACACCTGTAATCCCAGCACTCTGGGAGGCAGAGATGGGTGGATGCCTGAGTTCAGGAGTTCAAGACTAGCCTGAGCAAGAGCAAGATCCTGTTTCTACTAAAAATACAAAAATTAGCTGGCCACGGTATAGTCCCAGACAATCCGTCTACAGCCAGATGGGTACGGGTTGGAGATAACCCACAATCTGACCCTCTTTCTCCAAAGAACTGCCCATTGTGGTATCCAGAAAGCATGACATTCAGGTGAACAATGACAGTACCAAGGCCAGACCACTTTTTGTTGTTGTTGTTGTTGCAGTTTGGCTGGGGCTGGAGCTTGAACCTGCCACCCTCAGCATATGGGGCCAATGCCCCCCTGAGCCACAGGTACCACCTAAGGCCAGACTTCTTATCTTGATACATGACTTGGAGGCCAAAAAGTATTTTGTGATGCTGAAAAGACATGTCCTTTCTTCTCCTGACCCTCAGGATGCAGGCAAGGGTCAGACACCAGGCCAGGCCAGAGAAAGTGTCCTGGCCCAGCCAGGTGGCCTCTCCTGGGCCAGCTGGGCTTCGTCCTGACCCACTACTTTTTGAAATGGTTCTATCATCAGGGATGGAGCTTCTGCATCCTCCCTCAAAGAGATGGATTCCGTAAACAGAAGCAAATCAACATAGAACAAGGAGCCAAGGACTGGTAAAAGGCCCCAGCAGCTTTGGATGTGATTGTATCTTCAGGCCCCAGGACATCTAACAGAAGAAACTCCCAGTCCCTTCCTTGTGGCAGAAGGGAAACGTCATTCCTGCATGAGAAATGCCGGGATAAAGGGGCTGCAGGGAGAGGCAAGCTCTGCTGGTGTTGGGACAGATGTCACGTTGGATGATTAAACAGCTGCTTCCCTGTACTCAGAAAGGAGCTTGATCACCAGCCGCCAGCAGGAGCTCTCCAAGACCAAGCCACCCCAAACAAGCACGCTTTCCTTTCTCAAGAGGGTCACCACCTGGAGGGGGAGATGAAAGGCTTCAGAGGCTGGTGTGGCCCCGTGGTGACCAGGACAAGTCCCCTGACGTCTCTGAGGACACGTGGGAGAAATGTGGGTGATTTGAAGCTGTCCAGGGCACTGGGTGGCATGGGCATGACCCCTTCAACCCAAAAGGTGGTCTTGGAGAGGGGTAAGCGCTGTTCCACCCTGTCCACTTCCTCTTTGGGTCTCGGAGTCTTGATTTTTTTGATGGGTCCCTTGTACTCTGCTCCCCATCCCAGCAGCCCCCTCACCAGCCCACAGGGATTGGTCCAGGGTAAGCATGTGACATGAGAGGGGCCAATAACAAGCAGCCATGGGGCTCTCGCTTTGGGAACCAGCATGAACTGTGCCCCCAGTTTCCTGTGACGCAGACCCAGGCCGAGGGCCACTTCTGCCACCAACTGGGGGCCTCCTGAGAGGGAAGCAGAGTTGGAAGATAGGGCAAGACACAGTCATTGCCAGAATCCAAGTTGCCTAGAGTTGCTGTTACTTGCAATTAAGTGTCCTGGCTAAAGTGAATAATAAACCCATAGTGAGGGCAGTTTGCAGGAGGGTCCCCAGGTGAGGCTGATGTGTGAGGGCTGAAAATAGCCCAATGGCCCAGATGTTGCCAGGGTACAGATTCCTCCCCCAAGGGTGAGCAGGACCCCACCCAGGAGGTCAGGCCCCAGTCGCTGGCATGCCAGCATGCCACAGAAACCCACTTCCCCACCCACTTTCTCTTGGATTCTCAGGGGGACCTGTATCGTGAGGAGTCAGCTCTTATCTCAGAGGTCAGGGGTACCATAGAGCTGGGCCCACTCAGCCCAGCCCCAGCCCATGGCTCCACAGCACTCCGTGGGAACAGAGCAGCAAAACCCAAACGCTAAGGGTCTCACCTACAGTATTCCCTTAAGGATCTCAGATGGGACTGCAGAGCTCTCCAGCTCCCACCCCTCAACCTCTGACTGGTAAGAACAGTCCCATCTGGGCTAGGCCAGGTAAGCAAGGAGTATCCAACCCTCTGGGCTCTAGCTCCCCACCCTCACCTCCCAGTCTACAGGCAGGAATGTTCTCTGGGCTGGGATAGGCTACGTCAAGACTCAGAAACCTGACACTGCTGGCCCAGGGCATGGCCATGGCCACATGCTCCTCTCCAGCCCTGAGCCTGCCTGCCACCTGCCATTCTCTGCTGCTGGGACCTCTGGGACACCAGGCCTGGCTCCCTTCTACCTACACTCCCACTTCTCCCCACTGCTACCCTGGACACCCAAGTTCCCAAACCTTCAGCCCATAGGCCAGACGCATGTGTGCTTGGTCGATTTCATGATTTTGTAAAAACACAATTAACTGCAAACATGTAGAAATCAGATTTCCTGTGAAAACCAGACTGCCGATTTCCATTGGAAAATGGGATCATCCGGCAGCTCCAGGCCCACAGTCCCTCGTGCCCCAAGGTGGCTGAGTGGAGGAGCAGTGGCCCCTGAATCCTTTCCATTCCTGTGACTTGCTGCTTCTGGCAGATGCCTCAGAGTTGGCCTCCTGCTCTCTGCACTATTGTTTCTGCTCTATTTCTGACAAAGACCCCAAATGGCTATGACAGCACATGACAAGGTGGATCCTCAGGCCCCACTGGGCTCAAGTCTCTCCTCTGAACCTGCGCTCAGGTCACTGTCTGCTTTAAAGCCAGCTGCCTCCTCAGGGCCTCTGTTTGCCCTGGGCTACTCTCCCACACCTGTTTCTGGAATGTTCCACACCTCCTCTTAAGTCCTAGTCCATCTTTGTGTCTTCCTCTGGGGATGCCCTAATCACATATTCCTGACCCCAGACTGATTTCTGCCAGGCCAGGGTCAGCAATTTTATCTGTTAAGAACCAAACAGCAGGGCGGCGCCTGTGGCTCAGTGAGTAGGGCGCCGGCCCCATATACCGAGGGTGGTGGGTTCAAACCCAGCCCCAGCCAAACTGCAACAAAAAAATAGCCGGGTGTTGTGGCGGGCACCTGTAGTCCCAGCTACTGGGGAGGCTGAGGCAAGAGAATCACATAAGCCCAAGAGCTGGAAGTTGCTGTGAGCCGTGTGACGCCACGGCACTCTACCGAGGGCAGTGAAGTGAGACTCTGTCTCTACAAAAAAAAAAAAAAAGAACCAAACAGCACGGGCGGCGCCTGTGGCTCAAAGGGGTAGGGCGCCGGTCCCATATGCCAGAGGTGGGGGGTTCAAACCCAGCCCTGGCCAAAACCCACAAATAAATAAATAAATTAATTAATTAATTAATTAATAAAAAAAAAAAAAAAAAAGAACCAAACAGCAAATGGGTTAGGTTTTCAAAGCCACATGGTCTTTGTCAAAACCACTCAACTCTGCCCTTGTAGCACAAAAGCAGCCATAGGGAATATGCAAACAAAAGACATGGCTATGTTCCAATAAAACTTTATTTACAAAAACAGTGGCAGGCCAGATTTGGCCCCCAGACTGTGGTTTGCCTCAGAACTAAATCTGTCACCCCAAATAGAACAGGGATTACACACCCGTCCCTGTATCTCCCACACAAGTGGGCACGGAGTGGCGGGTCCCATACATGGGGTGCCAGATGCAGGGCCAGGCCTGCCTTGCAGTTTACCCTCAGCCCTGAGTTTTATGTGTCCCTTTGGCTTGGGTAGTCACTGTAGCCCTGGTCTGTCCTGGCTCACCCAGAACAGGCAGGAGGCACAGCATCCTCCACTCCAAAGGGAGAAGCAGGTCACACAGAAGCCCTCCTCACAGCCACAGGGTCAGCCCCAGCCTCCCCTCCCCAGCTTGCCCACAGCCCCACTGGGGCACAGGTTAAGCTCTGGGATGCCAAGGCCCCAGGCTAGGCCCCAGGCTGACCATGTATAGGAGCTCAGATGCTGACTGCCTGCCCAGGTCACCAGGGACTCCCCGTGCCAGGGAACCTGGGAGAGGCCACTCTCAAGGCCTAGTCCATCCTTGTGATTCCCTCTTGGGAAGCTCTATTTGCACACTCCTGCCCCTGCACTGATTTCTGCTCAGGCCAGGGTCAGCAACTTTATCTTTATGAAAATGATGATTACACCTACTATGCACCAGGTTACCTTATCTCTAACCCTCACAGCACTCTTTTAAGGTACAGTTTCTCATCCTCCCTCGCCTTACTTTCCTCCTCTACAAAATGGGGATACCATCAATCTCACTGACTCTCCTAGAGCACAGCAGTGATGCTAGAGATGTTGCAGCCACTTTGGGACCACGAGGACAAAAGCCAAATGCTAAGGAAGGCAGAGCAGTAGCCAGGAGCATCTTGGATCCCTGATTACTTTCTCGAGAAGCCCCATTGGCTCAACTGGCTACCTTAGGACTTCTTGTCACATGAGGGAAACATGTGAACAGTACTTGGTTAAACCATTCTATTCAGGTTTCTAGTATGTGGTTTGACATAATCCAACTGATCTGTGCTACTGTTACTCTCATTGTCCCTCCATTTAATAGTGAGGGACCTAAAAGGGCAGAGCCAAGAATAGAGTCTGGTGGTTTAGGCAATGAAGTGGAAGAACCTCCAAAAGAAGTGAAAACTGCTAGTTGCATAAGCAAGCAGATAGGGAGAAGATACTCAAAATCATTCCAAAAACTAAAAAAGAATTCCAAATAAGTTTGCAGTATGTCTCCCTCCAGGGGCTGGAGCTACCTGCCCCTCTTCTGCCTGGGGTAGGGGCTGCACCAAGTGACTTGCTTCCAAAGAGCAGTGAATGGAAGGGGGAGAAACTGGCAACCCTACCTCAGCCAGGTGGTCAAGTTAAGCATCTTCAGGGATGAGTCATGTTGAAGAATGTGCCCTTCTGCGATGTGATGAGAAAGGACTTTTCACCTCACAGTCTTCCAACCATAAAAGCCATGGCTCCATTCTAACCACAAGAAAAATATCAGACAAGTCCTAATTAAAGGATATAGGCCAGGCCCATGGCTCACACCTGTAATCCTAGCACTTTGGAAGGCTGAAGCAGGAGGCTCACTTGAGGCCAGGAGTTTGGAACTGGCCTGGGTAACACAGTGAGACTCCGATCACTACAAAACTTTTAAAATTAGCCAGGTGGCTGGGTGCTGTAACTCAGTGGTTAGAGAGCTGGCCCTGCTCACCAGTGGTGGTGAATCCAAACCTCACCTGGGCCTAGTTAACAAAAAAATTAGCCAGGTGGTAGTGCTCGCAGTAGTCCCAGCTACTCAGGAGGCTGAGGCAGGAGGATCACTCGAGCCCAGGAGTCCAAGGCTATGATCAGGCCACTGTACTCCTACCTGGGTGACAGAGACTCTGTCTCTAGAAGAAAAAAAATTTTTAAGGATATTGTTCAGGACGGAGCCTGTGGCTCAAAGGAGTAGGGTACCATCCCCATATACTGGAGGTGGTGGTTCAAACCCAGCCCTGGCCAAAAACTGCAAAAAAAAAGATGGCACCTGTGGCTCAAAGGAGTAGGACGCAGGTGCCATATACTGGAGGTGGCTGGTTCAAACCTGGCCCCAGCCAAAAACTGCAAAAAAAAAAAAAAAAAGGATATTGTTCAAACTACCTAACCAATATTTCTCAAAACTGCCAAGATCATTATGAATAAGGAAAGTCTGAGAAACTGGCATAAATCAGAGGTGGCAAAGGAGACATAATGAAAATATAATGTGGTACCTTGGATGCCATCCTGGAACAGAAAAGGACTTTAGTGAAATTCCAATGAACGGTGGCATTTAGTCCGTAACGTATCACTGTTGGTGCCTTAGCTGTGACTATGCACCACAGTCATAGGTTAACAACAGGAGAAACTAGGCCGGGTTTGGGAGGCCAGGGTGGGTAAAGGAATTCGAGACCAGCCTGAGCAAGAGTAAGACCCTGTCTCTACTAAAAATAGAAAAACTAGCTGGGCACTGTGGTGGGCACCTGTAGTCTCAGCTACTCAGGAGGCTGAGACAAGAGGATCACTTAAGCCTGAGAGTTGGAGGCTGCTGTGAGCTATGACATAACAGCACTCTACCCAGGGCAACAGAGTGAAACTCTGCCTCAAAAAAAAAAACAAAACAGGAGAAACTGAGAGAGGAAAAGAAGGTGATTCTCTGTGCTTTCATATCAACTTTGCTCTAAAATTAAAAAAAATATATTAAAGAAAAAGTGAACAGAAGAAATAGGCCAGTCCAACTCCACAAACCAAGCCACAGCCTCTCTCAGTTCAACCACAGTGACCACGTATCAGGTACTTCCAGAGCACCAGCCCCCAGAGGGCCCCGCAGGTTATGTCACGTTCATCCTTACCACTGCTGGGAGAGGCAAATATTAGTGATCCCGTTTTGCAAAAGAGGACAGTGAGGCTCAGAGAGTCACTTGGCCACAATTGCCTAGCATGGAACTGGCAGCCCTGGGTTCTATCCCAGGCCTGCCAGGCTCCAGCATCTGTGCTGCCCAGCACCAAGCCAGGACACAGGTCCCCCTGGAGCTGCATGGGGTTGGGGTGAGCTTTCAGTCAGGAACTAGGACGTCCCTTCAGCATCTGCTTTCTAACCTTGGGACCCTCAGGAGTTGCCCCTTCTAGCCTAGTCAGATCACAAGCTGGTGATCTTTGGTCAGCATCTGGCTTGCAGACAAGTGTACCAGTTAGCTGCCAACACTAAAGAACCAGTGCATTCAGATAAATATTAAAGCTTGTCTCTCCTGAACAGCAGAGCTGCCTGGCCACAGTGGGTCTATGTTCTGCAGGCACAGCGAGCTGGCCTCATCAGACAGGGCGCCTGTCCCACTCACCGCTGTCCTGCCTGGCCTCCAGGACCTGTGGGCTCTGTGGGCGTCTGGCCTGACCATGGCTCCAGGTTGACAGCACTCAGAGAAGCCTCCACAGGGCTGTCAAGGACGCTGAATGGAAAAGGCCTTTGCTTCCAGCCCTAGGCCCCATAGTGTAGGGACTGCTGATCTGGGGCCACCAGTGGGCTCCTCCCCACCCCAGGTCCTCCAGTGCTCATAGATCTGTAAGACAGGAACTGTGACACCATCCACTCAGTAGATGAGAAAGCAGGCTCAGAGAGAATAGGGCCAGGTTGTGTGTCCAGCGTCATAGCTGGTAAGTTGAGCGGGGATTCAATCAGAGCTCTTCTGAGTTCTTGGCACCAGCCTCTGCTATGGCCAGCCCACAGGGCCTTCCCCTTGGCTCCTGGCCTCCTGTCTCTGTCCTGGCTCAGGGCTTTCTGTACGCAGGTCATGCCTGGCTGGCCTGCCCACATTTCTGCTCCAGGGTCTCACATCTTCAGAGTGCTCCTATGGCTTGAGAAGAACCCCTCCCATTTCCCTGCAAGCAGCCCCTGCCTGTCTAATCCTGCCTGCGGGCTAGGCCGGGCTGGGCTGGGCTACCTCACACAGCCTGCAGAGCTTGCTGGCCCCTTCCTGTCAAGAGCCACCTGCCTAGCCCGGCCCCTGCACCAGCCCCAGCTGGCCCAGTGACCACAGCAGCTGGTGGAAGTGGGAGGTCCACTGGGACCCTAAGGACAGGGCTGAGGGCTTCAGGAGTCGGCCACCAGTGCCCAGAGTGACCCTAGCAGCAGACACAAGCTGGCACATCTCATTAAGGTGATGCTGACCCTAAGGAGCATCTCTGGAATGTTCCCGAATCCCCAGGGATTCTGCTTTTAGCGGAAGGAAAAGCGTTAACGTGGAAACCAGCAGAGGAGGAGCCCCTGAAGTTCTATTGAGATGCTAGCTACTAAATCCAAGTTCATACCTAGGGACAGCTACGTGGGGGGAGTCAGTATCATGGCACTCTTCAGAACTAGGTCTTCCTGGGGGCCCAGCTCCTGACCCACAGTCTGATCGGACTTTGACCAGCAAATGCTGTTGTCCATGTTCCAGGTCCCTTACTCCCTGTCTCTCCCCTTCCCTATCTCCTCGAGTCCTGATCCCTCCTTCAATCAATGGTTTGTGCTTACGTCATCTTGTTTGAGCATCAAGGTATCCAGGCTTTGCTTCCCGTCACGGCCACTGACACTGTAGTTCTCTGAGCACTGCCTATACAAGCTTTACTGCATATACAAGCACGTACAAGCTTTAACTGAGCACCTGCTATGTTCCAGAGACTCTATCTGCATAGGTGTCACAAAGCCCTTTTACAGATGAGGGAAACTGAGGCTTTCAGTCGTTGAGTGACTCACTGCAGACCCAACCGCTGTCTTATCTCACCAGACAGAACCTCTATCCACCCAGTTTGCCCATAGCACAGTGGCTATGGCACTGGCCACATACACCAGGGCTGGCGGGTTCAAACCCGGCCTAGGCCTGCTAAACACTCTACCAAGGGTGACATAGTGAGATTCTGTCTCAAAAATAAAATAAGGCACATGGAAGGCAGCATATGCAAAGTGCCACAGGAACACCACCAATAACAAGCACTATTAAAGAAACTCATTATCGGGCGGCGCCTGTGGCTCAGTCGGTAGGGCGCCCCATATACCGAGAGTGGCGGGTTCAAACCTGGCCTCTGATGAACTGCAACCAAAAAATAGCTGGGCGTTGTGGCGGGCGCCTGTAGTCCCAGCTACTCGGGAGGCTGAGGCAAGAGAATCGCTTAAGCCCAGGAGTTGGAGGTTGCTGTGAGCTGTGTGAGGCCACGGCACTCTACTGAGGGCCATAAAGTGAGACTTTGTCTCTACAAAAAAAAAAAAAAAAGAAACTCATTATCATCAGTAATAATGGCAGCGAGCCTTATGTTATCTCGATGACAGCTAACGACATTCCTATGCTGGGGCTGTGACTGGTAATCTCATTTTACAGATATGGAAACCAAATCTTTTCTTTTTTTTCGAGTCAGAGTCTTACTCTGTCAACCCCAGATAGAGTGCCACGGGGTCATAGTTCACAGCCATCTCAAACTCTGAAGCTTGAGCAATCCTCTTGTCTCAGCCTTCTGAGTAGTGGGGACTACAGGCACCTGCCACAACATGCAGCCAGTTTTCTATTTTTAGTACAGATGGGGGTGTCACTTTTGCTCAGGCTGGTCTTGAACTCCTCAGCTTAAGCAACCCACCCCCCTCGGCCTCCCAGAGTGCCTAGATTACAGGCATGAGCTACCATGCCCAGCGCCAGAAACCAAGTCTTGACAAGGATTAGATACTCAACGTGTGACACTCATATGACAGGTGGAGCCAGCCCCGTGAGATATATCCCGGACAGTCACACAGGCCCTGTGCTTAGGGACTGCTTTGCTGTTCCTGTTTTGAAATTCTTAATAAGTTTTTTTCAAAGGGGCCTCACACTGTCATCTGGATTTCCAACCAGAATCTGTATGCCCCGGGGTGAGTTCTCCACCCTCTGCTGTAACTCAGAAGGGTCCCTTGTGGAAGGCACCACAGATGAAACTGAGGCAATGAACAAGAGTCAGTGCTTCTAGCTGAGCAAATACCTTAGGACGAGCGGTGGAGGCAGGGATGATGGGAGCTCGGGGGCCTCATCAGCAGCTGGTTTCAGCACAGAGCAGGGAGAGGATGAGCCCTTCTTAGCCCAGGCTGAGACCAGAGGGCCACACCCAGTGGTTCCAGGGCCTCCCTGTCAAACTGAGAGCCTCTACCTCCACAGATGGCTGCAGGAGGTGTCTGACCTCGGGTCAGCGTCCCCTTAGCCCACATCAACAACTGGCCAAGGTCCGGCAGCTGGCTGCGGTCACACGAGGGTTGCTCACATCTCACTTCAGTGCTGAATTATCAATAGAATCCTTGGGGGGCTTTTGTTGGCTGGCCTGGAAGGTGGTCAGCTCCATGATAGAGTGTTGAAAATAGCATCAATTAGTTCTGGGAAGCAATGAGCAAGCGCAGTCCACCATTTTGTCCGGTTCCATAGAGGCCACTCCAAAGAGCAGACAGTGCCTAATGTGGGCAGCTGTTACCATTAAATTAAGTAAACAAGTCACTCGGGCAGGGATTTTCAACCAGTATGCCACGGCACACTGGTGTGCCGAGAGAGGATCTTAGGTGTGACTCGAAAATTTTTAAACATCATTAAATAGGGAGGCGCCTATGGCTCAGTGAGTAGGGCGCTGGCCCCATAGGCCGAGGGTGGCGGGTTCAAACCCTGCCCCTGCCAAACTGCAACAACAGCAGCAAAAATAGCAGGGCATTGTCATGGGTGCCTGTACTCCCAGCTACTCGGGAGGCTGAGGCAAGAAAATCGCTTGAGCCCAAGAGTTGGAGGTGATGCCACAGCATCTACTGAGGGCGATAAAGTGAGACTCTGTCTCTAAAAAAAAAAAAAAAAAAATCATTAAATAAATTACTTTCCTTTTTTGTTTTGTAGAGACAGAGTCTCACTTTATGGTCCTCGGTAGAGTGCCGTGGCCTCACACAGCTCACAGCAACCTCCAACTCCTGGGCTTAAGCGATTCTCTTGCCTCAGCCTCCCGAGTAGCCGGGACTATAGGCGCCTGCCACAACACCCGGCTATTTTTTTGTTGCAGTTTGGCCGGGGCTGGGTTTGAACCTGTCACCCTCGGTATATGGGGCCAGCGCCTTACCGACTGAGCCACAGGCGCCGCCCTGAATCATTTCTTATAAGCATGTATGAACCTAGGGCTTCCTCAATAGAAAAATTAAACGTGCACACACATGCCGAGTTGGCCACACCTCCCCCACCTCTCCCAGGGCCAGCCCAGTGGCTCTGACCCCCTCACCCCCAACCTGCACACACGGCATCCTCCACATGCAGCAGAGTGTTCCGCTGAGATGCAGGGCAGAGCAGGTCTCACACCCTCCAGGCTTAGGCCACTGACCCCAGGTCCTTGCTCCCTGGTACCCAGACACCTGTATGTTCCGTTTCTCGCCTCTGCCAGGGTGCCAGCTACCTGTGCTCTCAGGTTACCTTCTGAGGTCCTCCTGACCCTGTCCTGCTCCCCAGGTACCCCATACCTCCCCTTTTTTGCTATTCTCTACCCTCCTTCCCGCTGCCCAGGTACATCACAGTCACACCAGATGGTCATTACATTAGGGCATCAGCTGCCGGAGGCCAGGATGCCCCCGCCCCCACACTCCAAGGATCTGAAACAGCACCTGGCTCATACAGGGGTTCAAGGAAAGCAGAGCTGGCCCTTGGTATGCACAGCTTCCAAATCTGTGAATTCTGCATCCGTAGATTCAACCAAATAAGCAATTCAAAAATATTTGAGAATGGCTCGGCGCCTGTGGCTCAAGCGACTAAGGTGCCAGCCACATACACCTGAGCTGGTGGGTTCGAACCCAGCCTGGGCCCACCAAACAATGATGGCTGCAACCAAAAAATAGCCGGGTGTTGTGGCAGGTGCCTGTAGTCCCAGCTACTTGGGGAGGCGGAGGCAGGAGACTCGCTTGAGCCCAGGATTTGGAGGTTGCTGTGAGCTGTGATGCCACGGCACTCTACCCTGGGCCACAGCTTGAGGCTGTGTCTCAAAAAAAAAAAAAAAAAAATATATATATATATATTTGAGGAAAGAAATGATTGTTACATCTGTACTGAATGTGACTTTTTATGGTTATCACTCTCTAAACAATATAGTATGACACCTATTTAAGTAGCATTTACACTATATTAAGTATTATAAGTAATCCTAAAAATGATTTAAAGCACACAGGAGGTGGGCACGTGGTTCAGTCCCAGCATTTTGGGAGACTGAGGTGGGAGGATCACTTGAGCCCAGCAGTTCAAGGCTGCAGTGAGCTCTGATTCTGCCACTGTTCTACAGCCTGGGCAACAGAGCAAGACCCTGTCTCCAAAAAAAAAAAAAAAAAGTATACCGGGGGCTGTGTGGGGGTTATATGCTTTTAAAACATAATTTAATATTGGGGACTCAAGCATCCATGGATTTTGTTGCCTGTGAGGAGCTCTAGAACTAATCTAAGCTCAAGAACCCAGGGATGAATGTATTAACTTGAATGAATGACTGAAGGGGGAGTGAAAATTTGGTATCGAAGGAGTTAAGCCTGGCCCAGGGGCTGGGGTCTTACATGTGGCATCTCCTGGAGTGGCCAAAAAGGCATAAGAGAGGAGCGGGGATGATGGCAGGAGGGAGATGGCTGGGGCAGCCTCCAGGCGGCAACGCTGGGGCGTGCTCTCCCATTTCAGGAGCCCTAGGGGCAGCTGAGCCGCCCACCCTCATCTCTACCTCCAACACTCTCAAAATAACCAGAAATGGGGAACCTGGCAGGAGTTAAATCACTTCTGGAGGCCCAGAGGCCAAGCCTCAGGGGACTCCTGCCATCTGCCCACTCCCTCCGGGGCTCAGGCTATTCCTGGGAATGAGGGTGGAGCGGAGGTCAGAGTCACAGAGAACCTCGGATTTGCACTTTGACATCTCCAGTGCCCCTGACAGAGCAGCCAGCACTGAGAGCAGACAGAGTCTCTTCATCTAGCACAGTAAACCGTGTCCCATTCCAATGTCCCAACTTTGTCCCCTCTCCAATGGCAAGGGACCCCTTTCTGACCATGTGACTTTGGCCAAATTACCAACCTCTCTGTGCCTCTGTTTTCTCATCTGGAAATCAGGGCTAATAATACTTCCACCCCATAGAGTGTTATGCCCACATAACCGCAAAGTGCTTAGAAAACAGTGCTCAATGAATTACCGGCTAATTTCATTCTTAGGGCCCCCAAATTCATATTCTTCCTAAACGCTGTCATTACCTGTGAACAGCCCAAGTGTACAATCTTATAATGCTGCATTTTTAATTTCAAAACACGAACATTTAAACTAAATCACAACTGGGAAAACCAGTTCTGATACTGCTTCAATTTGTAGTTTACAAGCAGCCTCAAAAATTGTCAGTGCCAGGACATCTCTCAGCCACTAAGAGACCTGGCTCATCCATCAACCATGGGGCCTGGCTCACAGTAGGTACTTAATAAATGCCTGCTGGCCAGACGAGAGATTATAGGAGTCCCCACACAAGGCACAGAGATGCCCCCAGCCAGCCCTGCACACAGCCCCCCAGCCTGTGATTTCTCCATCTCTCAAAGCTATTATCTGACCCCTCCTCTGATGGGGCACCGCCCAAGGCCTCTAGAGCCAGGGCCCTGCCAGCAGAGAGCTGCCAGACACAGGTTGGGCTGAGGAGGCCGAAGGCTGAAATCCCTAATCCTAGTCACAGCTCTTTGTCACTTCATAGCCATCACTTGGTGACATCAGGCCTAAAACAACCACCTCCCTCTTCTGGCTTCTCAATTTAAGAACCAGCATTTCCCCTGTCCAGCTGAGGTCCCCAGGTTAATTATTAGGATTCGCCAAGTAACGGGAACTTTGGGCTTAGCAGCCCGTCAAGCAAGGTGTGATGGTATCAGCCAGAACAGGTATCTGGATGGATTTTCTGCCTAATGAGACATGGTTTATTTTCCCAGCAGAAAGCTAAGCATGAACAGAATCAAGTTCAAGTGCTTCCCAGACTCTCTGAGCATCAAAGGGATTGTACTTTCCCCAGATAATGGCAACCACAGGTGCAGGCATTGTGCAGGTATCTGCACTGACAAAGGACCCACCTCTGCTCATCACTTTTCTCCAGAATTCGCTGTCCTCTGCCCAGCCCAACCTCACTTGTGGACACCTGTGACCCGACATCCTGTCCTAGGCTGGACTGCACACACCACACACTGGGACAAGCTGTTCCCTCTACAATCCTCTCCTGATCTAGTCTTGGCTTCCCCTGACCGTTTTTCTCTCTGGCACAGACATCAGAAGCGCATGGCCCACCTCATAATAATCTGCCAATAGTTCCTGATTGTGAGTTTTATGTTCTAGGAAGACCATAAGCCCAACAGGGACCTAGTTTCATCATTTCTTCATCCTCAGGTGGCGAATTCACAGCTATTACTACTAACAGCTCCCACTACCAAGTGCTTGCTACGTAAGAAGAAAGAAGGTCCCCACAGGGCCCTGCTGCGGGCACATTTATGTCCTGATGCAGACTCCAGGGTTCAGAGAAGGGCAGTGGGCGCCCACAGCCCCTGCTAGCTGGTGGACAGCGGGCTCAGACTCGCTGGCCCCTCCTCCCTATGGCAGGTGGCCCTGCTTAGGCCCATATCCCTTCTTCAGTCCAAAAGGACTATGGCCTGGTGATTTGTAGGGGCACAGTACAGATTTGTGATTGTGTGGGTGACACGAGGAGAGACATGGGACAGGCACACAGGCAGAGACAGACATGTAGATAGAAACAGATGGAGGGAGACGGGGATGTAATCAAGACACAGGGATGGGTGGGGATGTAGAGACAGAGGCAGGGGCCCTCTCCTGGCCCACTGCCCCAGGGGCCATGGCAGGGAAGGCTGAGGATGGGAAGAAAGTGGGTGGGGGAGGTAGAACCCAGAAGGAGACCAAGGGAGACCCAGACAGCCCTAGTGCATGTGCCTAGCTGGGTGTACCCAGCGGCTAGTCACACTAGCCAGGACAGGCTAGTGTGCCCTCCAGACCAGTCAACGGCCTGTCACCCTCTGACCCAGCATTTCTTAGACCATGTCCTCAGGCCAGGCCTCTGCTGAGGAGCCACACCCTTAAACCACTGTCTTGGTCAGGCTGGCTAGGTCCTGGTGTGAGCCAGGGAGGAGGCTGGCCCAGGTGGACAGCGGCTCAGGGGAGAGCAAGCTGCCCCATTCAACTCCTGATGGGGGGATCTGTGGTGACAGAAGAGCATGTGGGGGCGGGAGGTGGAATTCTACAAACATCAACTTCAGGAACTGGCTTTGGAGGCCTCGAAGATGTCAAAGACATGCCTGGGCCGCCACATCTGAAGGGGGGTGGGAAGAATCTGTCCCTCAAAAGGGAGCTGTCTACAAATTAGCCCTGGCTGCACATCCTTACTGCGCACCTACTATGTGCCAGCACCACAGCAAGGGCCATGAATCCCCGGGGGGCAGCATAGAGCTTAGGACCACGGCTCTGGAGCTGAACAGCCTCTTACCTCCTCCAGCTGACTGTGGGCAGCTGCCCCTCTTGCTGCCTCAGTTACTCATCTGTCAAATGGGGCCAGTGACAGCAATTCGCCTTGACACAGCAGGAGTGAGGCCAAAAAACCATGAGGTCAGCCCAGAGCTTGGATTATGAAATAGGAAACTGGGAGGAGGAAAACTTCCCCATGAAGTGCAACTTTGAGGGTGATGGTCTGGCTGGAGGGCGTGTTGAAAGCTACAATACCTCACGTAAGACTGAGAAATATCACGTGTCTTGCTCAGAAAGCAGGTGTGCCTGGCAGGACATGGGGGTTATAGAGGGCTCCCATCAACCACCTCCTGCGGCACTGCTCCTAGGGAGAATCCTTTCTGAGAAAGGAGTCATGACCAGCCCTGGGTCCTGGCAGCTCTTAACCCTAGATGACGCCCCCACCCAGGAGACTCAAATGCCAGGCTGGCCAGGGCAGCTCATGAGTTCACCTTCACATGAGCCCTGGGACCCACCTGGCCAGAGGAAGTTGTCCAAGCGGCCCGGGCTCACAGGTCCCACTTCCCAAGTGCCCCAGTGGGCCCAGAGAAGCTGCTAAAATCCCAACAGTGGGGACTGGTGGGAAGGCCTGGTAAGGTAACCCAGCAGGAAAGGAATGGGTCAGGCCCATACCTCACAAAGCCCGGCCCTGCCTGTTTAGCACAGCCTGTGTTCTTGAGGCCAATGCCCACTGCTGTGACAGCAGCTCCCTCTGTCCCTCCCCTGCCCCCGGCACCATCTCACCGCAGACTGCTGCCAGGACACAGATGGAGGCCTGTGAACCAATCAGTCCTGAAATTTGAGCCTCTAAGATTTGCTCTCAAAATCAGTTGATTTCACATAAAAATCTGCATTGTCTATTAAAAAAATGCTAGGTCATGCCACGCTGGGCCTCAGGAGCTAAGGCCACCTGCCACTTGCCTCTTCTCTTGGCCACAGTCCCTGCCTGGCCCCTTTGCCTCACTCAAGGCCCTACCAAAGCCCTGAGCATTTGAATTTTGCTCCCGGGGCATGAAGAATGTAGGGCTCTGGAATCCACTGGGCTCCTGGCTTAAATCTACCAGCTACTGGCTTAAAATGTTCTAACTTTTCTGAGCCTCAGTTTCTATACCTGAAAAGCAGGATGTTAACAGTACCTATGTAACAGGTGGGCCTGAAGATGAACCAAGTGTGGACAGGTAAGTGCTGGCTTATGCCAGCCCAAAGAGGAGCCCTGGATGGGTGAGGTGGCTCATGCCTATAATCCTAGCATTCTGGGAGGCCAAGGAGGGTAGACTGTTTAAGCTCAGGAGTTCAGGACTAGCCTGAACAAGAGCAAGACCCAAACTGTACTAAAAATAGAGAAACTAGCCAGGCATTATGGCGGTGCCTGTAGTCCCAGCTACCCAGGCTGATGAGGCAGGAGGATCTCTTGAGCCCAAGAGTCTGAGGTTGCTGTGAGCTATGACACCACACCAGGGCAACAGAGACCTTGTGTCAAAAAAAAAAAAAAGAGTCCCGAATACTCTGGCTGCAGGCACCAACCACTATTATTATTAAGGCACAGGCCCTACCCTTGTGAAATTCCCAGCATAGGGGAACAGCAGGTGAAAATACGGATGACTCGGGCGGCACCTGAGGCTCAGTGAGTAGGGCGCCAGCCCCATATACCGAGGGTGGCGGGTTCAAACCCAGCCCCGGCCAAACTGCAACAAAAAAATAGCCGAGTGTTGTGGCGGGCGCCTGTAGTCTCTGCTGCTCGGGAGGCTGAGGCAAGAGAATCGCGTAAACCCAACAGCTAGAGGTTGCTGTGAGTTGTGATGCCACGGCATTCTACAGAGGGCGGTAAAGTGAGATTGTGTCTCTACAAAAAAAAAGAAAAGAAAAGAAAATACAGATGACTTCACACGAAGGAATGAAGTGGGGTTTGGGGAGCCAGGAGGCTTCCTAGAGGTAGCATGTGGGGTGTTGAACGGTAATGGAAGCCGCGGGCAGGGAGCAGGAGCAGGGAGGGTGTTCCGGGCAGAGGGAGCAGCATGTGCAAAGACCACAGACAATGCCCATCACCCCCGAGGATGGCGGGGCTGGGTGTGAGGGCACTGTCGTCAGGAGGGCACTGCATTGGGAGAAGGGTGTATTGGGTGTGGGGCGATTCCACAGAGGCCTCAACAAAATCGTGTCCCCATCCAATAAAAACCCCTGTTGTCAGCAGAAACTTCCTCCTTTCTCACCATCTCCATCACAAGAATGCAACACTTAAAGAACACTGTTCCCAAGCCAGCCTGCCAGGAGCCCCGAGTCCCTCCCCAGCACACGTGCCACCAGAAATCTCGGAGGAAACAAGCCTGTGGACGTGTCAGGGCCGTGGGACTCCCTGGGAGCCAGTGTGGTGGGTGGTGGTGAGGCGGGGCGGGGGAGGGAGGGGTTGGGACTAAGCGCCGATTGGCCCTCCCTTGTCACATTAATATTTGCCATCTGCTCATGTTGCATTTTTACCACAAGGGGCCGACGGGGGCAGAAGGAATGGGAAGCGGCTGGTTCAGGGCCAGAGAAGGCACCCGAGGCGCTCTTTTCCCTCCTTTGTGTTTGGGTCTTGGTGGCCTCCATGCCCAGGACACAGCCCAGCCCGGCTGCCCCTCCCAGAGTCTCCCTGTCCAGGGAGAGTCTGCCCTGGGTGAGGGGGATGGCCCCTTGAGAGGCACGGCCCCTTCCTCTGGGCTAGGCAGGGAGGAGCGAAGGCGAGGGCGGGAGCTGGGGGTCCCCAGGGGCCGGAAGGACACGGAGCCCGGCACTGACGACTCGGGTAGGCCAGGCTGGGCAGGCAGCTCCAACCCCGGCCCAGGACAGCCCTTAAAATTCCCCTCCCAGCTCTCTATAGCAGGAGGATGACACCTCCAGAAAAATCTGGGAGGCCAGCAAGGGGCCCAGAAGCCTTAAGAATATCCATGAGTGAATATTCACGAAATGCCTACTATGTGCTCAATCCAAGCCGGAGACACACACCCAGGCAGGTGTTGAGAAGAATGGGTGACAAGGGCCTGATGGAGCCTCATTGGGGGTGCTGCTCAGGGGGCCACTCAGACCGCTGCTTCTTCGACAGAAGCCACAAACACAGATTTGTATGTGAAATTTTCTTTATAAAATTCTGGCAGCCAACTCAAATATATCTATATACCAGGCGGGCTAGAGAACACAAGTAGTTGGTGCATATTTGGCCCGGGGATCTCCAATGTGAAGGCCTGGCCACTGGGGCTGTGGTCCCAGCCCTTGGAAGGATCACAGAGGGACGGGGAGATGCCCTGAACAAGATGAAAGCTTGACCAAATCCTAGCTCTGCCGCCTGTGCTGTGTGGCCTTGAGCAAGTAAATAGCTTTCTCTGAGCCTGGAATAGCAACATCTATCTTGGGGAGTATTATAAGAAGTTAAGACAAGGTACAGAAAGCTCTGCATACACAGTAGGTGCTTAATAAAACTGTTGCCTATTAGTCATGCTGCTGTTTCGAGCTGAAGGTGGTGCAAAAAAGTAAAGAAGATGCCCTGCCACTCCCCCCTGGTCCCCCAACGCTTCCAAAGGGGTGGGGCCCATGAGGTTCATGACGTCAGCCTAAAATCTGGAGCTGGGAATGTGCTGGATAAGACCCATAGGTGCGAAGATGTTTCCACAAATAATTTAACTGACTTTTAGACATTGGAAGATTCACATAAAACTCGAGATGTCCAGCTTTCTCCCCCAAATAGGAGACTCTGGCCACACTTGGTGCCCATTTCTACAAGGCCAGGGCTGGGAAGCTCGACCTTTTAGGTGAGCTATGGGTTCTGCAACTCGCCACAATCCATTCCGCGCCCAACTGTCTCCTGCCCCGGGACCCACCGGTTTCTGTTACCAGGTGCGCCTGTCAGAGCCGCTATGGTAGGATTGAGTTAAATTCCACTCCCCGTGTATTCCCACTCTGCCTTCAGCCCCTCTGCTCATCCTTCCTTCTGGGCCAGTCTGAGCAACTGTGGCCTCCCCAGGCCTTTGCTGGCCTCAGGGGCGTAGGGGTGAACAGGTGCTCTGGGCAGGCGTGAGCCCAGGCCAGGCCACTGCCCTCCTGGGCAGCCTCGCTCTGTGCAGGAATCAGGAGTTGGCCCCCACTGGTTTTGCCATGAGCCAAAGAGCCTTCCTTGGAAAGCATCACATTCTTCTCCATTGGAAAAATTAATCAAAATGACACCTCGTGAACAAGATGTTTTGGCTCGGCAGAAAACAAACAGCGGTTTACAACAAATTAGAGAGGCTGCTCCATGGCTCTGGGAACACGTGCCAAAGGGAGGGCTGGCCTGGCACAGCCAGCAGGACACCTGCCTGGGCCAAGGGGACACCTGCCGTGGCCTTCCGCACACTTGTGGGGCCCACACGGCTCTGGCCTCTTTCAAGCTTTTGCTTCTACACGCCTGAACCACCTCCAGATGTGAGGGGCGGTCGGAGTGCAGGCACTGGGCTGAAGGCCTCCTCCTCCGGGCTTTCCTGGAACTCAGACACGCTTCTGGAAGACCCGAGCCCCAGTCCTGCAGCCACTTTTCTTTCCTCTCCTTGCCTCTCCCTCCCACCCCCGCCCTGGGGCCAAGACCTGGCAAGGAGAGAAATCCAGAGAGCTCATGGCACAGCATGAGATGTTTCCAGGAGAGGAAACATTCAGAGCAACTGAACTCTGCAGTGGGGAGGGCACCACGTGCCCTGCTTAGCTCTCACATTGAAGTCTCAACAAGATGTCATTGACCCTGAATGCCATCCCGAACTCAGGGTAGAGTGCAAGCCCTGGCGTCTTGCCAAGCAAAGCAAATTTGACTAGGTCATTCCTCTGCTATAAATCGTCTCATGGTTCCCATTGCCCTCAGAATAGTGTGAAACTCCACGTGGCCTTGAGGTCCTGTACAATCTGGATGCTGTCACCTCCCTGATGTCAGTTCCCCCACTCTCCACCAGCCCACTGGCCCAGTCACACTGCATGGCCCTTCCTCACGGATTCCTCTGCGGGGCACCCTCCTCTGACTGTAGACTCATACTTCCCCATCAGCCAGGTCTCAGCTTCCCTTACCCCCTCACATTAGGTCAGACCAGGACTCCTTCAGAGACAGTTACATACTGAATTTTCTTAAGAGTTTGGTCATTGTCTGTACTCTCTCACCAGACACAAGCTCCCTGAGGATCACAGCTCTTTCCGACAGCAATAGGCCATAGAGATTAGAATGTAGGTTCCGCCATGATGCCCAGCTGTGTGGGCTTGGGTAAGTTACTTAACCTCTCTGTGTCTCAGTTTCCTCACCTATGACGGGAGGATAAAAATAGCACCTCCCCAGTGGGACACTGTAAGGACTGATGAGTTGAGAACAGTGCTTGGCACAGCAGGGCTGACTCCGTGTCAGCCTCCTCATGACAACTGCCCACCACTGAGGGTTGAGTCTGTCCTGGGCCACTCTGTCACTTATGAGCAAAGCCAGCTTTTCAGACCCACCAATGCACTTAAACTCCATGCTCAGAACCCTCCTCTGAGAGTTCAGGAGTCTCCTCTCTGTATTGGGTCAGGCCCTTATCATTTTGTATCAAATCTGAACTAGTTTTCTAGCAAACAAAGCCTCTCACGACCTTGTCTAGGTCAGCTGACTGACCATTAGACTCTGAGGATTTGAGAGGCTAAGCAACTTGCCCATGGTCACACAGCTAAGGAATGTCACAGATGGGGCTGAGCTATATGAAAAAGAGGTTCAATTCTCAGTTAAAAACCTATAATGTTATAAACAAAATCAACATGAAAGCATAATAAAAAACTTTTCCCTGGCCAAGGCAGTGGCTCACACCGTAGGGAGGCTGAAGCAGGAGGATCATTTGATACCAGGAGTTCAAGACCAGAATGGGCAACATAGCAAGACCCCATCTCTATGAAAAAGAAAAAGAAAATTATCCAGGCATGGTGGTGTGCACCTGTAATCCTAGGAGGAATTCAGGAGGTTGAGGCAGAAGGACTGTTTCGAATCTAGGAGGCTAAGGCTGCAGTGAGCTATGATTGTACCACTTCACTTCAGCCTGGGCAAAAGAGCAAGACTCTATCTCTATAAAAGAAAAAAGGAAAAAGTAAAAGAAAATGGTTTTTTACATATTGCAGCATGAAAATATTGACTTCTGGACCACGAAAGGACACACAGTGCAGCGTGGACATGAGCATCTGTGGCTGGGTGCTGGGCTGCATCTGGGTCTGTGGCTGAAATGCATCTTTCCAGGCAGCTCAGAGGCAGGGCTGAAAGCCCTGGACTTCAGTCGAGGGATGGGGGTGGCCTTACTAGAAGGTGGTGTACTGGAGTGGTCCCCAAGCCGCTTCCTCCACAGCACCCCTGGGGCCAGCCCAGGCCACAGACAATGTCCACACTCAGCCCTGAAACATGCAGACCCAGTGGGGTCTGGGGCCCCACTGTAGGGGCAGAGGGGTGGGGACACTGCTTCCTGGTCCCCCACCTATTGTGCTGCCCCCACTATCCCTGGGCCTCCCCACCACATCTGCAGAGTGACAAAAAGGAGGTGATCTGGGAAAGGCAGGGCTGGCAATGGTTAGGAAAAAACAGAGACCTCCCCCAACTACTGTTCTGATGAATGGACAGAGTACAAACACCCCCTAAAAGGCTCTGTCACAGCTTCAGAGGTGAAGGCTGAGGCCTCTCTCTCCTGGTTCCTACGACGGGGTCCCCACCTCTCCCTGGCTTGCAGCAGTAGGCAGAAGCAAAAGCCCATGCCCGTGTCCCCAGGGCCAGGCAAAGCCCTCTCCCCAACCCTCTCCACTCCATGGACTCCTCAGAGTAGGCAGCCCAGGGGCACCACATGGACAGTTCCACCTGATTGGCCACATGGCTTGGGCTGGCGGGTCCCTTGAAATTCCCTTTAGCAGAGCAATGGGGTCTTGGGGGGGGAGAGTAGCAGAGAGAACAAAGTCCTCTGAACTGCTGGCTGCCTGGGCCCCTCAGGCCACAGGAGAGGGCTTTGTGTGGTTCCTGCCTCAGAAGCATCAGCAACTGAAGGTAAAGGTGGTAGTCACTGGGATGAGGTGTCCACCCAGGTCAGAAACTGAGGGGAACTGACTTGTGATGAAATCTCAGCCCTGGGGGAATCCAGAAGGGAGAGCCCAGCAAGGACTCCTACCTCCCCAAACAGCTGGCCCAGAGATCAGACTGAGCACAGAACCGCCCGGCAGGCCGCACTAGCTCTGGACCAGGCCTCACAGGTCTGAAACCCACCTCCACCACTTACTGGGGTGCCAAGCAATTCAAACCCTCAGGGACTCAGTTTTCTCATCTGTTTTTTTTTTTTTGTAGAGACAGAGTCTCACTTTATGGCCCTCAGTAGAGTGCCGTGGCCTCACACAGCTCACAGCAACCTCCAACTCCTGGGCTTAAGCGATTCTCCCGCCTCAGCCTCCCGAGTAGCTGGGACCACAGGCGCCCGCCACAACGCCCGGCTATTTTTAGTTGCAGTTTGGCCGGGGTCGGGTTTGAACCCGTCACCCTCGGTATATGGGGCCAGCGCCTTACCGACTGAGCCACAGGCGCCGCCCAGTTTTCTCATCTGTTAACAGGAACAAAGATCAGACCTATTTCACAGGGTGGGTGTGCGGCATCTGCAGAGTTGGCCTTGACACCAGCCATGACAACTGTTACTCTAGAACAGGCCTTTCAGCTTGCACCCCGGGTACAGTCACAGCCCTGGAAGTCTTTGGGTCTGCACACACATGTACGCGTACCTGGCTGCACTGCTCGCCCAGACAAGGCCCTTGTGGGCCAAGATCAACACATCGGGGTTGCTGAATGACTCACCACCTCTGGCTGGTGCCCATTTCCTGGAACAAGTCACCACAGGTAGCCAGGGGGCCTCTCCACGGCTTAGCACAGCTCAGAGTCGTGTGGAGAGGAGAGGGTGCAGGTCCCAGCGTGCCCAGCCACACCCAGGGGGATGGTACATCCCTGCAGCAGGAGTGGCAGAGGGATCCCAGTTTTGGAGTCCCACAGGCCTGAGTTCCAAACCCAGCAATGACCTCAGTAGGTGATTCTCCTTCTCCAAGCCTCAGACTCTGCCTCTGTAAATGAGAACACTAGTGCCAAACTCATGGGGACAATTGCACAGATTATAGAAAGTATCGAGTGCAGACCTAGGGCCCAGCAGGACCCACTCTTAGCATACTTGCTGCAGGCGATAGGGAGCCAAGGTCCTTTGTCCTTTCTCCCTGTAAAGTGCTTCTAAAATCCCTATCACCAGGAATGGTCACCATAACTTGCGCGAGAGGATAAAGGATACAGTTCATGATGTCATTGTCACTGGATGGCAGAGAGCCTGAGTTTGTCTAAAGAAAACAGTCACGAGGGCTTCTCACAGGAGGCAGCATTCACTTGGGCTCTGAAGGATTAGTAAGAGCTCCTGAAGCATGCGATCTATGAGGCCACTGTCCTGTTACTGGGCTACAAGTCACCTGGGGTGGCCTGGTGAGTGGCACGGGCCTCAGGTAGGTGTAAGGATGGAGCCGTGAGGCCAGGGCCTGTGAGTGGAGAGCCAATGCCCAGTCAGGCATCTCAAGTCACACCATTTAAAGGCCAAACAGAGTAAGTTTATAGAACTGTAACTCTCTGAACTCCCATTTCCTCACTTGTCAAACAAGGATATGGTTAATACCCAGCACACAAGAGGCCTTGGAGCTCGAAACGTGGTGATAAACAAAATGGAGATGGGCAGGCAGGTGGGGGACAAGCAGGAGGAACAGTGGGGACAGAGGCAGAGCTCAGGGCTCAGGCAGGGTGGGCAGGACAGGGCAGGCCGAGGTGGGGTAAGCACCTTTCCTGTGGAGGGCACAGCCCCACAGACAAGACACACCAGGCAGGTCCCTTTGTCCCCCCTTAGCCTTAGTGTCCTCGTCTATAAAATAGGGTGATGAAAAAAGTGCTTTCTTCAAAATCTGCTGTGACAATCCAGGGCCACATAAAACAGCACGTAAAGCGCTTACAACAGACCTGACGTAAACCATACTATAATCACCACGTAACGCGCAGGGCAGGCTTTCTCCAGCTCAGCACAAGTGACTTTGGGATTGGACAATTCTCTGTTATAAAGGGCTGTCCTGTAATCACAGGGTGGACGCTACCCACTAGATGCCAGTCCCCAACCCCCCACAGCTATGACAACTAAAATGTCTCCAGACACTGGCAAATGTCTCTGGACATGGAGATCAGCTGATAATGAGTTGGAAAAACCGATGTGTCTTAAACGTTGAAGGTCTCCATCGCAAGATCCACATGGCCTCAGCTTTTTCATCCATAAAAGAGATGGGTGCCGTGGTTCATACCTCAGGTCCTAACTACTCGAGAGGCTGAGGCAGGAAGATCACTCAAGCCCAGATGTTCAAGACCATCCTGGGCCACACAGCAAGATACCATCTCTAAAAAAATTCTTTTTAAAAATAAAACTAATTTAAAAAAAAATTTATAAAGGGACACATGATCTTTCCTTCCTGGCAGGCTTGTGAAAAGGATCCCAGAATGGTACAGGAGAGGTGGAAGGAAAAGGCCTTTGTAGGCTGGGAAGAGCCACCCACAGGCTGGCTGCCCATCCACCTCCCTTGGCTCCTCTGGTCAGACCAAGGCTGACTGTGTCTCAAGAAGGAGGACCTTGCCAGAAACCCAGATGTCATCTGGAGCATCATCCATAAGTGTGCCAAGACAGGATAGGTGAGCAAGGGCTGCTTTTGTTCACTACAGTAACCCCAGATGAACCACAGTACTCAGCAAACAGTAGGCACTCAATAAATGATGGCTGGGTGCGTGAGCAGTCATGGCACAGAAGAGAGGAACACGTGAGGGAAGGAAGGGCTGAGGTCCCTCAGCCACCTGGCCCGGCAGGCCATTTTCAGTCAACAGGAGCAAAATGTGCCCTCTGAACTCTGTGCTCTGGTTTCCTGAGTGCTTTTCCCCACTCTGGGGTTGGGGGAGGAAACGGGGAGACACCCTCCCTCACTTCATGGGGCAGGATACTCACATTCCTGAAGGAGGGGCGCCCTGCAGAGCCCAGCCACCTCCTCACAGCCTGTGAGAAGGCCCCGTGGTCCCGCTCAGCCTGAATCACATCGATTTCCAGGAAGGCAACGTGGTGCCCAACCATCTTGACGAAGGCCTGGAGGAGAGACGGGAGAGGATGATGGAGGACGGTGCAATGCCATGTCTGTGTGGGCTGGAGCACATTCCTGCCACTCCTTCAGCCAGTGGGACACCAGCCCCTTAATCACCTCAGCCAGCCGCCCTCCAATCAGGCTCCCCGTGGGGCTTGGTAGACCCTGCATAGTAGGAGGGGCCTGACACTAACAGTCACAGACCCCATCTTTGTCCCCTCACCTTCTCCCCATAGCAATTCTATTTTTAACCCCCATTTTACAGAGGAATGAAACTGAGGCTCAGAGAAGTTAGGTCACCTGCCCAAAGTCACACAGACAAGAAGTAGCAGAGAGGGTCCTCAGGGCACATACATCAGATTTCAAAGCCTTTGTTCTTGCAAACGGACTCTTGATAAATTACCCAGTGTTCCCTTGAATAGTTGCCGTGCTATATACTAGATCCTAGAAGCCATCAGGGGCCAGGCAGGGAATAAGCAAGTGAGGAGGGTTGGGTGGGGGCTGTGCATACACAGACCGCTGAGTCCAGGCCCACAGGGACCACTGGCTGCAGGCCTCAAGGGCAGAGCTTCAAAAAATATAAAAGAACTCTGGAGTCAGACTCTGGGGATTAGAATTTAAGTTCTACCTCTTAATAATTATGTGCCTTTTGGCAAGTTATTTAACTTCTGTTAGCCTCAATTTTCTAATATATAAAATGGAGATAATAACCCCAACCTTATTAAACAAGTTAAGTGCTTGGCACATTAAGATCTCATTAAAGGTCAGATGCTATCATTTCAAAAAGAAAGGAAAGAACATTCAGATTTTATGAAAAAATTCCCAGTTTTTAATCAATGTTACATTCAGATCTTATGAAAAATTTCCCAGTTTTTAATCAGTGTTAGCAATTAAATACACACTTTAAAAAAATACTGTGCAGGCTCAGTAAAATTCAACTCGCCCATTTGTGACTTCTGGTGTGTGTCTTTTTACACCTTTCTCTGTGCTCAGCGCATGTGTGTGCAGGTGTTACCATGCACAGGTCTGTGTATACCTGGCTAGAGGCCACCAAAATGGTGGCAATGGTGACATCTCAGAAAAATCACCACCTCTGTGGGCCTCCCTGGTTCCACTAGTAAAAAGGAAAGGATCTTCTTGTACCAGTAATAGGGATGAGGACATCTCCGTGCTGGGTGCTTCCAGGGGAACTTTCCCTTCACTAGAAAGAAACATGGTCCTCCTGTGGCCTGTGAGGCCTCCCCTCCCCAGCCCTGCCCTCTCCTTCTGCCCACCTCAGGGCCTTTGCACGCTCTCTCTGCCTATGGCTCCCTTCCTTTGTTTCTTGATGGGGCAGCCCTGATTGTCTTTTAGGCCTTGAACCAACTGTCACTTCCTTAATGAGGCCTTCCCTGACCCTAGCATTCATAATTGCCCTCTGCAATTCCTGGTCCCCTTAAGTTCTGCAAGAGATGGTGTAGCCGGTGTATTGTGTATTGGCCCGGACCAAGGTCCAGTAGAAGGGGCCCAGGTGGGTGGCGGGTGCGTGAACGCATACGTGTGAATGAATGAACGAACACAGCCTTAGCAAAAGGATGCTGGATGAGCCCCGGCTGGCTTCTGTTGTGCCTCTGCTGCCCTGGGGTTCGGGCTGCAGCAGGGCTGAAAGGCTCAATCAGCCATGTTGTGCCTGCACACATGTGTGTGTGTGTGTGTGTATGTGTGTGTGTGTGTGTATGTGTATGTGTGTACATGGAGATAAGGGTGAGTGGGTGGCTGGGACAAGGGGATATGGGCCAGGAAGCTCCTGACAAGGGCTCAAGCCCTCGAGCTCCACCGCCTCGCTCTGCCAGCACATCTGGTTGTAAAACCACAGACGAAAGTCCTGAACTCCCCTCCTGCCAGCCGATTCCAATTTTACGCTCTCTGCGTTAATACCAATCTGGTGGGAGTGTGAGGCGACGCCGAGGAATGTGCGCTGGAGATGTCTGAACTGTCTCCAAAACGCCTGCCAGCAAGGCCAGCGAGGCCAAGCCGCAGCCCGAGAGAGGCTGAGACCTGTGGGCCAGGGCTGCCCCAGCCTACTGGGGCACAGGCCACACGTCGCCACTTGATGGGGCCCGGCCTGGGAGAGAAGGAACAGACAGAGGGCCCGCTGCTGGCCTCAACCACCATGATGGCTGGGTGCTGGCAGGGTGGGAGCATCTCTGTATTTTTCCCTTCAACAAAAATGACTACTTTTATAGTCAGTTGGGAGGTGTGGAGAGAGGAAAGCCCCAGGGTTTAAAAATATCTGTTAAGTATTGAGGAATTAGAACACTTCTGCCAAAGCCCCCCACTTCAGAGCAGGGGCCCTGTCCAGAAAGGGGGGCCCATGCCCAGCGCCGAGGAACACAAGCTTTGCATCCCAGCACGGCACTCCCTGCCTGTGTGATTCTGGGCAAATCACTTCTTTCTGTGCCTCAGTTGCTTCTTCCGTAAATCAGGATAAAGAACAGGACCTTCCTCCCGAGGCCACTGTGAGGCAAAGCTCCTGCAGTCCCTGCCTCTAGTACATACTCAATAAATGTTAGTTTTCATTAATAAAATGAATAAAGGGCCGAGTTCTGGCCTGAGAGGTCACGTTGTGGTGTCTAAGCTCCCTGGCAGGTCACACTGAGATTTTAGTCACCCTGGAACACTCGGCCAGAAGGGCAGAGGGGTGACTGTCCATCCCAGACAGACTCTGCCTCTCTCAGCCTTGAGGACAATTATTAAATAAAACCACAGGAACAGCTTGTCCTTGCTAAGCACCTACCACCTACCAGGTGCTGGCCTAACTGATTTAATCCCCACAGCAACGCCCTGCGTGAAGGACATCGTATTCCCAGTTTACCAAGGAGTGAGTCACCGGGGGGCACATCTAAGCTTCGGCTCTCAGCCTCTGGAATCCACCTCCTTCACTGATTTTTACATCACACTTGAACTAGTGGGAAATACATCATCTCCCACTTGCCTCCAAATCCATGATCTTCTTGGAATAACTTAATTTCTCCCCCTCTTTTGACAGAGACCCAGTTACAGAGAAATCTCTGTGCTCTAAGGAAAGCGACAACACAGGGCTGTTGATACCCGACAAGGTGAGCAACACTAGGCCTCAATGCTGGTGAGACTCTAGAGCAGAGTGGGGACTGTGGCAAACTGAAGCTTCACCCCCATGGAAGGGGATAGTTGATTCTCAGCTCCAGCTGTTCCCAGAAGGGAATGGGAAGGTCTAGCTTTGGTCTTCTAACACCTGGCCCCTTAGCAATCCTGGTTCCTGCTAGCATCCAAGTTTACAAGCTCCATACAGGGGTGTCCAACCTTTTGGCTTCTCGGCTGCACACTGGAAGAAGAGCAGTTGTCTTGGGCCACACATTAAATACATACGCACTAGTGAAGGCTGATGAGCAAAAAGGTTCCCACATAATCCACGTGTGGCCCAGAGGCCGCTGGTGGGATACCCCTGATTACTTGCTGTAATTGCTGGTGGGAGTAGAAAATGGTGTAGTTGCTTTGAAAAACAGTTTAAAACTTCCTAAAAAGTCCCTAAAGCCCCTGCTATATCTGCTACCCCTCCCTAAAGCC
This sequence comes from Nycticebus coucang, assembly GCF_027406575.1. Taxonomy (NCBI): domain Eukaryota; kingdom Metazoa; phylum Chordata; class Mammalia; order Primates; family Lorisidae; genus Nycticebus; species Nycticebus coucang. Next base: position 56,623,032 of record NC_069800.1, on the reverse strand, counting down.
CCTGCTATGTCTGCTGCCCCTCCCTACTTTGTGGTTTTTGCCTTTATAAGCTTGTAAAAACTGCTGTTCAGAGCTTGACTCCTCAGCTCCTAAAAGAGTTGCGAGTCAAGCCCCAGCATGCTGGAATAAAATCCTCTTGCTGTTTGCATCAAAAAAAAAAAAAAAAAAAAACTTCCTAAAAAGAGTTACCGTATGACCCACCAAATCCACCCCTAGGTATTTACCCACAAGAAATGAGAATATATGTCCACATAAAAACTAGTATTCGAATTTCATAGGAACATTATTCAGGATGGCCAAAAAGTAGAAATAAACAATGTCTAGCGGATAATAAGTGGACAGATAAAATATGGTACACCCATGTAATGGGATATTATTCAGCTATAAAAAGGAGTGAAATAGAGACGCACACATGGGTGGACCATAAATGTTATGCTGAGTGAAAGGCTAACACAAAAGGACATATGTGATATCACTCCACTGGCATGAAATCCCCAGAGACAGAAAGTAAGTAGCTGAGTGGTTTCTGGGACCCATGGGTGGGGAATGATTCCTAATAAGCATGGAGTTTCTTTCTTTTTTTTTTTTTTTAGACAGAGCTTCAAGCTGTCACCCTGGGTAGAGTGCCATGGCATCACAGCCCACAGCAACCTCCAACTCCTGGGCTCAGCGATTCTCCTGCCTCCATCTCCCTGGGACTATAGGCGCCCGCCACAATGCCCAGCTATTTTTTGGTTGCAGCCGTCATTGCTGTTTGGCAGGCCCGGGCTGGATTCAAACCAGCCAGCTCAGGTGTATGTGGCTGGTGCCTTAGCTGCTTGAGCCACAGGCGCCGAGCCAAGCATGGAGTTTATTTGGGGAAAATGTTCTAGAATGATGTAATGGTGAATACACCCAAAGCTTCCAAACGGTACTTTTCTTCTGAGATAGAATCTCACTCTGTCACACAGGGTAGAGTGCTGTGGCGTCATAGCTCACAGCAACCTCAAACTCCTGGGCTCAAGTGATCCTCTTGCCTCAGCTTCCCAAGTAGCTGAGACTATGGGCGCCCACCACAATGTTCTGCTAGTTTTTCTATTTTTAGTAGAGACAGGGTCTCACTCTTGCTCAGGCTGGTCTAGAACTCGTGAGCTCAAGCAATCCACCTGCCTCAGCCTCCCAAAGTGCTAGGATTACAGGTGTGAGGCACCAGGCCCAGCCTCAAATAGTGCATTTTAAGAATAATCAAAATTGTCCTTTGATAATTTGCGCGAGGAGGGGGAAGAATATGTGTATCGCAACTGTAATCCCTCGGATGGATCTTGTCATTTTCAGAACAGGGTCCAAACTCCACGCCTTTGCCCTACACTGTCAGCCGCACCCATACCTCCAGGCTCATCCATGACTTTGAGTTCTTATACCTGCCCCAAAGCACCTGAAAAGCTTGCCATTTCCTGCCTCTGGGGCTCTGCACAAGCCATTCCCTCCCCGGGTCAAGGCCACACATGGGAAGCTCTGTTCCAGCTCTGGCCAGCCCCTCTGAGTGTGTTTGAGCAGCCGACCTGTCTCCCCCAGCCTGTGTCCCTGTCCTGCGCTTCTCACGGGCCACTCTCGGGTCCAGGTATCTCCCCACAGCTGTGTTTCCTGCACCCATCTCCGGGTCACCCAAAGTTTGGGTGCGAGAACCTCACTAGTATAGGGTAATGAGGCTCAGACCCATGGGGTCCCCCCCTGGGAGAAAGCAGCCCATGTGACCCCAGCGCAGTACTTCCCAAACGGGGGCAACACCTGTCTACATCTGGAGATGTTTGGTTGTCACACGGGCAGTGTGGAGGGAAGGGTGCTAACAGTATCCTGGGAGTAAAGGATCCAGAGTCGCTGCAAAGTGTCCCACCATGCCCAGGACATCTCCACCACTGGGAATTTCTAGCCCAAAGTGTCGACAACACTGAGGCAGAGAACCCTGCTCTGGAGCTGGCACCCCTAACCACAAGCTGCACTGTCCACCCGGGGGGCTTCCTTCGCCTCAGGATGAAGGCCAAAGTTCTGACCTTGGATGCAAGGTCAGGACAAACTGGTTCTGCTGCCAGTATCTCCAGCCCCACTTGGGTCAGAATCCCCTTCACTCTCTGCAGTGTGGCCTCCCAGGGTTCTTCCAGTGTCCCAGGTGTGCCCATCCCCTCCCCCAGCACTGCCCTTGCCTGCACCCTCCAGCATCCTGCAGACCCCACGGCTCAGTTACTACTTCCCTTCACAGCACGTGCCTAACAAAGCCAAATCCTTGGTCACTGTGGGCAGCAAAGTGATGGCTCCCAAAGATGCTTAAGTCCCCAGATTGTGTGAATGTGTGACCTTCCGAGGGACTCAGCAGGTGTGATTAAATTAAGGAGCATAAATGAAGACTACCCTGTATTATCCAGGTGGGCCGATGTAGCCACAGCATACTTACTGGGGGAGGCAGGAAGTCAGACTAGCAGAGAGCCTGGAAGATGCTGGGCTGAGGGCTTTGAAGGGGGAGGGGGCAGGCCCCACAGGATGCAGAAATGGCTTCTCTCTGAGTCTCCAGAAGGAACCAACCTGTCTACACTTTAATTTTAGCCCCATAAGGTATATTTGGGGTTTCCGACCTCCAGAGCTATAAGCTAACAAATGCATGTTGCTTAAAGCCACTAGGTTTGTGGTGATTTGCGACACTGGAAGCCAATATGGTGATGCTTCATTGAGTGTCCCCCTGTCCCTCAGTCAGTGTCGGTGGACTGAACGCTCAGAAAGGAAGTGGGCTTGACAGCTGGGCCAGCCCAGGCAAGACGAGAACCAGGCTGCAAATCTTCACATTTTCTTTCCTCTTTCAAATGTGTGGAATAAAATTCAAATGAATCAGCTATTCCAAGGGCAAAGTTTTAATTATATTCCTGCTTCATTCTCTGCTGACAAGAATGTTAATTCTCTGCTAACTCAGTGCCAACTGCTACGCTTATCCCCTTCCTCTCCAGCTTACAGGGCCCACAGCCCCTCTGGCCAGATGACCACTCCAAAGTCACAAGCTTCTCTCAGCCTCCCAGGCCTTCGCTGAGCTGGGAACCAGAATCCCAAACCCAAAGCCCCAGGTCAATGAAGAGCTTGGACTCCGGCAGATGTGAGTTGAGTCCCAAATTCATGTGGCTAGTAGTGTGACCTTGAAGAAGTGGCTTACCTCATGGAGTTTATGCTCTGCCTCTGGGAGATGGGGACCAACTTTGCAGGGCAACAGGGAAGAAATGAGATGCTAAGTATCTCAGCTCAGACAAGTAAAAGACAGGTGAGTTAAGCCAGCAGTGAGACAACAGGGCTGGGTGTGGTCTGCAGAGAACCAGAGAGCCCATGCCCATTTGTAGGGCACCTGCCACAGCTTCCATCCATTCTTGCAAGAATGTGGCCCAGCAGCTGGAAATGTTCTCTCTCTCCATTTGGGTCACCTTTACGTGGGTATCAATACATGTAAAAATTCACTGAACTGTATACTTAAGATGTGCATGCTTTATGTAGTCATACCTTGAAAAATAAACATATTAATACGCTTAAAGAAATGTGAGCCCAGGGTACTGAAGCTTCTGAATTTTCTTTTTTCTTTTCTGAGACAAAGTCTCAAGCTGTTGCCCTGGGTAGAGTGCTGTAGCGTCACAGCTCACAGCAACCTCAAACTCTTGGGCTTAAGCAATTCTCTTGCCTTAACCTCCCAAGTAGTTGGGACTACAGGCTCCTGCCACAATGCCTGGCTATTTTTTGGTTACAGTTGTCATTGTTGTTTGGCAGGACCAGGCTGGATTCAAACCTGCCAGCTCTGGTGTATGTGGCTGGTGCCTAAACCACTTGAGCTACAGGTGCTGAACCAAAGCTCCTGAATTTTCAAAAGAAGTTTAAAGTACAGATTTATTATTATTTTTTTTTTAGACAGAGTCTTAAGCTGTCTCCTGGGTAGAGTGCTGTGGCATCATAGCTCATAGCAACCTCCAACCTTTGGGCTGAAGTGATCGTCTTGCCTCAGTTTTTTGGTTTGTTTTTGTTTTTATTTATTTATTTTATTATTTTTAGTAGAGATGGGGTCTCACTTTTGCTCAGGCTGTTCTCAAACTCATGAACTCAAGCAATCCACCCACCTTGGCCTCCTAGAGTGCTGATTACAGGTGTGAGGTAACATGCCTGGCCTAAAGCACAGATTTTTTTTTTTTTTTTTTTTTTTGTAAAGACAGAGTCTCACTTTATGGCCCTCGGTAGAGTGCCGTGGCCTCACACAGCTCACAGCAACCTCCAACTCCTGGGCTTAAGCGATTCTCTTGCCTCAGCCTCCCAAGTAGCTGGGACTACAGGCGTCCGCCACAACGCCCGGCTATTTTTTGGTTGCAGTTTGGCCGGGGCCGGGTTTGAACCTGCCACCCTCAGTATATGGGGCCGGAGCCTTACCGACTGAGCCACAGGCACCGCCCTAAAGCACAGATTTTTATATAAAACACCCTAATTGTCTTATTTTCCTTCTCTTTCCTTTTTTTTTTGAGACAGAGTCTCACTATGTTGCCCTCCGTAGAGTGCTGTGATGTCACAGCTCACAGCAACCTCCAACTCTTGGGCTTAGCGATTCTCTTGCCTCAGGCTCCCACTTAGCTGGGACTACAGGCGCCCACAATAATGCCCGGCTATTTTCTTGTTGCAGTTGTCGTATTGTGACAACTTGAGCTTGGGCCAGGCTCAAACCCACCACCCCTGGTGTATGTGGCGGACGCGTAACCATTGTGCAATGGGCACTGAGCCACTTTCCTTCTTTCTTTCCTTCTCTTTCTCCTTCCTTCCTTCTCTCTTTCTCTCCTTCTTTCTTTCCCCTTTCCTTTCCTTTCTTTTTTCTTTCCGAGACAGAGTCTCACTCAGTCACACTGAGGTTGAGTGCCATGACATCATCACAGCTCACAGCAACCTCAAGCTCTTGGGCTCAAGCAATCCTCCAGAGTCGCTGGGACTACAGGCATCTGCCACAACCCCCAGCTAGATTTTCTAATTCTAAGAGAGACATGGTCTCACTTTGCTCAGGCTGGTTTTGAACTCCCGAGCTTAGGTAATCCACCCACCTCAGCCTCCCAGAGTGCTAGGATTATAGAGTGCCACCCACCGTGCTTGGCTTCACCCTGATTTTTAACATGTTGGAAACAAAATTGTTCTTTTTTTTTTTTTTTGAGACAAAGTCTCAAGCTGTCACCCTAGGTAGAGTGCATGACGTCACAACTCACAGCAACCTCAAACTCTTGGGATTAAGCGATTCTCTTGCCTCAGCCTCCTGAGTAGCTGGGACTACACGTACCCGCCACAATGCCCGGCTATTTTTTTTGTTGCAGTTGTCATTGTTGTTTAGCTGACCCAGGCCGGGTTCGAACCCACCAGCTTCAGTGTATGTGCCTGGTGCCGTAATCACTGTGCTACAGGGTCCCAGCCTGGAAACAAATTCTTATTTGTCAATTTGTATAAAATATCATGTGAGTGCAGTCCCCTCTTTCATCACGCACCCCCTCTGTGGAGCCCAACACCTGACACCCTCAAGGCCAGATCTGAGTCTTAGAAGAGAGGGTGAAAGCCTGACCAGGTCTGTGGGTCTTACAAAGAACCTTCATCATCCTAACCATACCTCTAGTCGGTCCACCTTGGCATAGATGGCACGAATTTCTGTCACTTTGGCCTTAAGGAGTGGGATGTTTTCCTCCAAAATCTGAGAAGTGTCACTCCTGATCTGCAAGGAACAAAACAGTTCATCAGGCCCCCTACCCTGTCCCCACATCCTCCTGCCTGTCTCGGGGATTGACCGAGGTGCGTGCTGACCCTGCTGATGGCCAAGATGCCAGGTGGTGTCCTGCTCAAGGACAAGCCCGAGAACAACTCTGAGTCCCAAGTGGGAACCAAACTCATTGACTCAGAATCCAGACTTACCCACCTATTAGTTACTAAACCACAGATTCATGGTTCCCCCACCCAAACAACCAGCCATGAGTCCCAAATGGAATATCTCCATTTTCTAAACCACTAAACTGGATCAAATGGAAAGAAGCAAAATCTTTTTTCTAAAGCAAACTGGCAAGTCTAGTTTTTGTTGCACTGGAATGAGTAATATTAACGAGTCAATAATTACCATTAATGTTAATGAAAACCACAACTCATGTATCAACATACTTCATACACACATGCGCTGTGCTAAGTACTTCCCTAAACCATGTCATCTTCTTCTGCTCACGAGGACACCAAAAGTAACCATGAACTTTACGAAGCCACATCTTCCCCTGGATCACTGAAATTAGACACTGACACAGCCATTTTCCTTCAGAGCCTAAGAACCAAGCCTAACTTGTATGTGTGTGAGAAAGAGAGAGAGAGAGGGCGGTGCCTGTGGCTCAACGGGGTAGGGCACCAGTCCCATATGCCAGAGGTGGCGGGTTCAAGCCCAGCCCTGGCCAAAAACCACAAAAAAAAAAAAAAAAAAGAAAGAAAGAGAGAGCGTCTATTCGCATGTTACTACATCCTCACTGTCCAGAAGGCCAGTACGCGTACTGCTGTCAAATCCTGGGGAGCATCCAAAATCCCTGGGTGAAAATTAAGTGTTGACTCCCCAGCCCCTCTGAGTCTGGTCCTGCTTGTCTGAGCATCTGTGTTTTCAGCCAAGGCTTCAAGGCAGCACTGGAGTGGGAATCTGGAAACCACAGTTAGAGGAACACCAGTGGGTATAGCAGGAGCTGGACTCGGGAATCAGACTAGAGTTTAAATTTATTAGGTCTACCCACCAGGAGCTTTGTGACCTTGGGCAAGTCACCGTATCCCTCTGAGCCCTCCTTTTCTTATCTGAACAGTGATGCAATGGTGGGTTCATTTGATCCTTGGAACGCTGTGAGGGAAAGGGTTTAGCAGAGCACTGGCAGCTCCTAGCTGGTCCCGATGACCCCCACCCTCCTAGTGACTCACTATTTTTCTTTTTTCGAGGCAGAGTCTCACTCTGTTGCCCCAGGCTAGAGTGCCATGGAGTCATAATTCACAGCAACCTCAAACTCCTAGGCTCAAGAGATCCTCCTGCCTTGGCCTTCTGAGTACACAATGCCTGAGTAATTTTTCTGTTTTTCGTAGAAAGGGGGTCTTGCTCTTGCTCAGGCTGGTCTTGAACTCTTGAGCTCTGGCAATCCTCCCACCTCGGCATCCCAGAGTGCTAGGATGACAGGCATGAGCCACTGCTCCCAGCCTTGACTCACTTCTAATGAAGGTATCAGCGAAAGAGATGAGATGTCACTTCTGAGTGACATCACAGGCTGTCACCTGCATCTGGCCGGTGTCCTCTCTTACCGGCTTATTTGTGGATATGCACGCACTCTCCCCTGCACTTCCCTCTCTGTTGCTTGCTCTGAGGAAGCCAGCTGCCACACCAGAGAGGACAACGTGGTAAGGAACAGAGGGCGGTCAACAGCCCGTGAGGAACTGCATCCTGCCCACAGCCACGGGTTTTCCCTGGAAGCGGCTCATGCCCCCATCGGGCCTTGTGAGGACAGCAGCCTGTGAGAGACCCGGAGCCGCAGGACTCCGCTCAGCCACGCCACAGTAAACATTGTTTTAAGCTGCTAATTGAAATAATGTCTTACATAGCAGTGGATAACAACTCGGTACGCAATTTTTAGTTTAAAATGTTTTTGTTTTTGTTTTTGTTTTTGCAGTTTTTGGCCAGGGCTGGGTTTGAACCCACCACCTCCGGCATATGGGGCCAGTGCCCTACCTTTGAGCCACAGGCGCTGCCCTAGTTTAAAATGTTTTTTGAATTGGGAGGCCCAGGCAGGTGGATTGCTTGAGCTCACGAGCTCAGGACCGGGTTTGAACCCCCCACCGTCGGTATATGGGGCCGGCGCCCTACTCACTGAGCCACAGACGCCACCCCCCTTCCTTTCTTTTTGAGACAGAGTCTCACTCTGTTAATCTGGGTAGAGTGCTGTGACATCATAGCTCACAGCAACCTTAAACTCTTGGGCTCAAGCGGTTCTCTTGCCTCAGCCTCTCAAGTAGCTGGGAATATTGGCCCCTGGCTATTTTGGAGATGGAGTCTCCCTCTGGCTCAGGCTGGTCTTGAACTTGTGAGCTCAAGCAATCTACCCACCTCAGGAAAGACTAAAATTATCATAGATCAGAGGAGACAAAGTGGCATCTTAGACTCGAACCTGGCACAAAAAGGGGACATTCATGGGAGACTGGTGAAATCAACTCATGGAGTTTAGTGTACATCAACGGGCCAATGCTGGCTTCCTACTTTTGATGAACTTACCGCTGAGACACAAGCCATTAATGATGGAGGTATATGGGAATTCTCTGAACTATCTTTATGATTTTTCTGTAAACCTAAAACTATTCCAAAGTAAAATACATAAATATGATTTAAAACATTCAAGTAACGAAGTCTGGGTTTATAGCTCCTCTTCAAAGCCAGCAGCTTTGGCAGCACTGACCCTGCGTCTCCCCAGGCACCGAAGGCTGGGCTGCTCCCTCCAGGTAGGCCTGGGCACACTGGTTGCCACAGTCCCCACTCCTCCCTAGTGTCTCATCCCTGCCCCCTTTTCACACATCTGTACCCTCCCTATTTTCAGCATCTGTTACCAGGAATAGGGAAAAGTCCTCTGAGCTCTCCCTTTCTTCCCCAAGGAGAAATTTCTAGAGGTAAGCCCTTCCCTTAGATCAGGAGAAAAGTACCCTGAGACAACAAAAAGACAACTCCATGGCAAGATTCAAACACTGCAGAACAAAGCAAAGGGGTGGAGGGAGTGAGAATCAGGAGACTGGTCTTAGCGACCCACGGGAGTGAAGGAAAAGGAGCCTCCTCTTCTCCATGGAGATGCCAAGAAACAGGAGGAACACAGAGGAAACCAGCAAGCCCATTCTCTGAGGCAGCTTTGCCAAGGCTGAAACTATAGGCAACCAGAGGCAGCAGGTACTCAGAGTGGGGGTTGAAGGAGGGAAATCTTAGGGCCTGAGAGGTGTCCCCACCTTACCCTTGGTTCCAGCATCGTGGGTGGAGGCTGTAAGAAGAAACTTCAGGGATATTGAACACAGGCCCAGTCGAGAAAGGCGTGACAGCAACAAGCCACACTCTGTGAGCTTTGGGCGTGTGCTGGGATGCACCCCGTCAAACAAGAACTATTTCCTCCTCAATCTTATTTTAAGGGTGACAAAACCCAGACTCAGGCTCAGTGCCTGTGGCTCAAGCGGCTAAGGCGCCAGCCACATACACCTGAGCTGGTGGGTTTGAATCCAGCCCGGGCCTGCCAAACAACAATGATGGCTGCAACCAAAAAATAGCCGGGCATTGTGGCGGGCGCCTGTAGTCCCAGCTACTTGGGAGGCAGAGGCAGGAGAATTGCTTGAGCCCAGGAGTTGGAGGTTGCTGTGAGCTGTGATGCCATAGCCCTCTACCCAGGGTGACAGCTTGAGGCTCTGTCTCAAAAAAACAAAAACAAACAAACAAACAAAAAAACCCAGACTCAGCCCAAAGTCACAAAGCTGGAAGGTGACAGAGGGAGGATCCCAAGACAAGTTGGTCCAAGGCCACCTCTAACCCCAGAAGGCAGTGTCAGCCTGATGTTGTCTAAAAAATGAACAAACAAAAGCATGCCAAAAAGTCAAATTCAGGATATTTCTGGCTTCTTGCGAAAAAAATCAGAAGATCTGACCATATTGAACCAAGACCCCCACACACACTGAGCCAGCCAGCTGGGACAGGAAGACAGCTGCCCCCTTTGACAGCCCCAGTCCCCACCAGTCCCTACAGTCTCCCCAGCATGGAGCCCACAGCTACCTAGAGCACTTTTCTTATAGGGGAATCAAAAGGAAAATGGCACATTTCTCACACTCAACTCGCCTCAGTGGTAGTCACATCACAGGCCTGCGGCTCTGCACACCTTGGTCCACATTCTGAGAAGAGCAAAGAGGTGTCAGTGAAGATTAATGATCTTGAGTCTCTGCCAGGACAAATCCTGACCAGGTTTCCGAGCCCAAGGACTGGGATTCCTAGCCCACCCTCCCAGCTCCCCAGAGCTGATCTTGGGAGCCCAGAAGTCTAGGCAGCAGGTGCTGAAGTCATCACAGAACAAAGACAGCTGTCCAAGACGATTCAGGGCCCCCAGGAAGGACAGCCAAATGCACTTGACCCAAGAACATACACCCAGGCCAAATGCAACTGCTGGGCCCGGGCCAGCAGGAAATGTTCTCCATCTATGCAAGCGAAGTAAGAGTCTGCTCCCTGGCGGAAGGTGGGCCCGAGGCCACTGGGGTCTCAGAGGAGCTGAACACGCTGCCCAAAGCCCAGAGGGCACTGAGCTGGAAGGCCTTACAAATCCAGTTACTGTGGATAACATCATCAGTGCCACGGCCCTCTGGCTTTGATAATGATGATGATGACATTAGTAGCAACCATTTATGGGTCCTTTAATACATAGCAGACACTGTACTCAGCAATTATTTTTAATTGAGTGTAAATGACATACAGTAAGTGAACAGGTCTTAAGTGGACAACTCAATGAGGATGTTTACATCTGTGTAACCACCATCCAGACCAAGGTACGGAACATTCCATCACCTCCATAGGCTCCCTCATGACCTCCCCTGTCAAGACCACCCTTGCAAAGCTAACCACTACCGGATTTCTGCCACTGTGGCTTAGTTTTGCCTGTTTCTGAACTTCAGGATAAGAGAATCACACAGACTGTATTCCTGAGCCCAGCTGCTTCCATTCAACATCATGTTTGAGAGCTTTGTCCATGATTCTGGGCATAGCAGTCCATTCTTTCTCATGATTCTGTTGTATTCCAAGATATGAACAAACAACAACCTATTCACCTATTCTACTGCTGGTGACATTTGGGCTGTTTCCAATAGGAGGTATTTGGAACAAGGTTGGTACAAACACTTGAGAATGAGTCTTTGCGTAGACACTTGTTTTTATTTCTCTTTGGTAATGATCTAGGATTATTATGGAATTGCTGGGATATGGGTTAAGTATTACAACATGTTTAACTTTATAAGAAACTGCTAAATGGTTTTAAAGCATCTGTGTCCTTTTGCATTTCTACCAGCAAATGATGAGTGTTTCAGTTGAGACTTGGTATTTTGGTGGTTTTCAATTCTAGCTATTCTAGTGGGCGGAAAACACCCCCCCACCCCCCGCCTCAGCTATTTCTCATAATAACTCTTTAGAGATGGATACTATTTGTAGTGGGTTAAAGATGGCCACAAATTCCCTATGTTCCTCCCATATCCTCTCCCCTTGATTAAGGGTAGGTTATGTGACTGCTTTGACCAATGCACTATAACAGAATGCCACTGTGTCAAATTCCAAAACAGGCTGCAGGAGACTTAGCAGCTTCCACTTTCTGCCTATTGGAATGACTGCTGCAGGGAGGCCATTCGGCCATGCTATGAGGAAGCCCAAGCCAGCCATGTGAGGAGGCTGCATGGAGGAGAGTCATGTCAACCAGTCCCCCGCTAGACCAGCCATCCTGGCCCAGGTACCGGGCAAGTGATGAAGAAGTCAACTGGAAATCCCCACCCCAGCAGGTAACTTGTGGCACAGACAGCTATCCCCTCTTCACTCTGCTCAAGCCCACAGCATAAACTGTTTTACACCACTAAGTTTCAGGGTAGTCTAATGCAGCAATAGATAATAAGAACCATTATCTGCATTTTATGGAGGAGAAGATAAAGGTTCAGAGAGGCAATATGATGTCCCCGAGGCTAGGCCCCATAGTGAGAAGAACCAGAGCTTGAAGTGCCAACCCTTGGCATTATATCGAAGGTCAAAACAGGTCCCAGCACAGAGTCGTGAATTTCAGTCACAGAGAATGATCAAGGACAAGCTGGTGGAAGAATTAATACATCAGACAGGAAGCTGGACTTTGATTTCTAATAGGCTGATTTTATCAGAAAGGAAGTGGCTTCTGTCTAAATCATGAGCATAGCGTCTGGCTTCTCTCAGACCGCTAAATTGATCAAACGATGTTTCTGAAGGCTGAGGCATGGGCCTGGGAGGCAGCGGTCCATGCTGTGACATCGCCTGCCCCCTGGAGTTCCCCACTCATCCCTACCTATAGCTCTAAAGAGAAGAGGAGGTGCCAAGCTAGGACTGATAACCAGAAACCTCTCTCTGCAGCCATGGAGCCTCACAACACAAGGGCACAGGCATACCCAACAAGCCAAGTGCCAACTGTTAGGGGCCAGAGGATTTGTATAAAGGGCATCGGCACAGAGCACAGCTGAAAGGTGCCGCCAACCCAGCGCCTCCAGGGGCCCCCAAAGCATCACGCATTTGTAGGGCATGCTGGGTCCATTCTATCAGTGCAGACACTGGAAAAAGTCTCTGCTTCGACAAGGACACGTTCCACTTCTTGGAATGTGGGACCCTCTTAGTCTGGCCTTATTTTCCCACTTTCAGTAAGGTCAAAAGTACAGGGAAATGTAATCTATCAAAAACATATGAGCACATGGTGGCTGTGGAGTCAGGGAGGCTCCCCAGGGAACAGCTGGAGCTCTAAGGAGCAGGAGGGTACACTTGCTATGCACAGCGGGCAGTCACTGTGCTGGTGACTTGGCGATGCTTACCAGGTAGTAAGAAGCACCCCAGGGAGCCAGATCTTTGCTTTTCTGAGAGAAGCCAGAAATCCAGATTTTTATTTTTATTTTTTTTTGCATGAAATTCTAAAACTGTCAGCAGCTAATACTTGTTTTTTTCTTTCTTCCCCCAGAAACATCAAAATATCTGTAGACAGGATTGGGCCCGTGGGTCATCCATGCAAGGCCTTGAACTAAAATCTTTGCAGAGAGCATCTCCAGGCTCCAAGTTAGGAAGAGCTTCCCGATGCTGCCTACAATCCTGGGACACAGACACATATTACCTGTCAGGGAAGCTGGGATGGTTTTCCAGGGATGAGTGGAATGAGTCTCTCTCCACCTTCTGAGTTCTCCTCCCAGGCCGGACAGAGGGTCTCTTTGCACAAAATGCCCGTGGGGATGAGGAGGTGGGACTTGGAAACAAAAGTGTCCCTGGAGCATCAGTCCACACCATCTTCCAGACTTGCCTTCCCTGCTTGTGGCCAGTGATCTCCACACTGCGACAGCCACCCCATGTCCCTGGCTTCCTCCCTGCCTTTGCATGGGCTGGTCCCTCTGCCTGGACACCTTTTCATCCCATCTCTCAAATTCTTTCTATTTCTTTCTTCACCCATTCTGTGAAGCCTTCCCAAGCTCCCAGGCAGGATTTAACACCTCTGCTCTAGGATCGCTTTGCACCTGGAACATATCTTCACAACACAACCAGTGACTGGTACCCAAATTAGTCTCCCCCAGTAAACTGAGGCGCAATGAGGATGGAGACCAATCAAGCTCCCTGCAGCCCCCAGCTCATTATGTGGCCCCTTCGTGAGAAGCCATCTGATGTTTGGTGATGAGGAAAGGACCATCCAGGCCATTAAAAGCCCATCTTGTTGCCTAGCTCTCACCTGGACCCATGGCTGAACTTTAAAAAGAGGAAAAAACATATGGGCCTTCTTGGGAATGTTTCTATTTCATTCATTGCTGGGACCACGGAGTCTGGCCCAGGGCAGCCTCTTAAATGTCTGCTGAATATATGGGGACAACACAGAGCTGCGATGTTGTGCTGTTTTGCACAGAGCCTGACACAAGGTAGGTGCTCCATAAACATCTGGGGCTGTTGTCACTGCCACTCGCCTGGACTCTCACAAACACCGCCCTTCCCAGGGGGATAAATCCACACCCCTGGGCCTTGGTGGGCAGGCTGCTTCTGCCCTCGGGAGAGGCAGGGCCTGGCCGCCGAGTACGGCTCTGCCCTTTGGGCCTCCTGCCAGAAGCCTCAAACCCGGGTTACTGGTTTGCCTTTAATAAGCTTAGAAACTTCTAGAAAATGTCATCACTGCGGCTAGGGGCTCCACACCTGGCTGGCAACAACCCAGGGGACAAGAAAATCTAGAGGTGACTTCTTAGAGAATTTGGAGTTGAGACTTTGTCTTCATCCATCTTCTTCCACACCCAGCCCAGGGGATTTGAGCCAACAAAACAGGGTAGGAGGCAAAAGCTGAGAGAACAAAAGGATTCCAGAAGGAACTCCATGCCCAACCCCGCCATGGGCTGTGGCCGGGGCAAGAGGCTCCTCCTAGGCCTCGCAGGCCTGAAGCCATTTCCTGGCTGTCTCCATGTTTGCACAGCGAACAGTGCAGAGCGGAGGAAAGTTAAATATAGTCTTAGCATCCCCACCGAGCGGCTCCCAGCATCGGTGCCCGAGAGTGCCACCTTGTGGCCCACTGCGGCTCCTCTGCGGAATAAAAACCATCTCAGGGGAAGGAGGACATCAAGATGGCTGCCTCAGGAAGCACTTGGGGTTGAGAGCCAGTGTGTGCGAGAGAGAGACAGTGTAGAGACAGAGTGTGAGAGAGAGAGAGCGTGTGTGCGAGAGAGAGAGAGTGTGTGGCTTCCTCTCACTGCTGGCCGCCTCCCCATTTCTTTTGGTTGCTAAATCACCACCAAAATGGCTTCCCCAGAAAACTCTACCAGGCCCTGACGTCCGACCTGGGCCCAGTCCACGCCTCCCAGGCAGACACTCACCATGTCAGCCAGGCTGCAAAATTCTTCCAGCCTCAAGAGCATCCCCTCGATGGCCTCCTCCACCTCCTTCGCCTGAAAAAGAGACAATATCCTGGAGATTAGCAAGTGGTTTCCAGGGAGACAAACACCCTTCATTTGTTTCTTTATTTTTTTTTAAGCAAACTATGTTTTAGGATTATGTGCCCAGTTCCTTCTAGACCCCTTTCCATAGCCTGGTTTGAAATAGCAAGAAACTGGCAGCGGTCCTGACGCCCAGCAATGGAGGGCTGGTTAAAGCCAATGCAGACGACCCACTCTTTGTGGTTCTCAAAAGAGAGATGGATTAATGCTAACTGGAAATAACAAAGCTACCCTTATCCTCCCCACTGCATAGATGAGGAAAGTGAGGTTCAGAGAGGCAAGGTAACCTGCTAACAAGTCACACAGCTAAACAGCGACGGGGCCAGTATTCTAACGTAGGCTGGAGTTCAAGGCCTCAGCACCCACTCTGATACACTGTGCTACATGACCCCTGAACAGCCAGAGAGGAAAAGAAGGCCACCGAAGGTGTTGGATACAAATCTATCTTTGTAACCACACAAAAAATAGACACAGTTAACAGAGAAAGGCCGGGCAGGCACAGTGCCTCATGACTGTCATCCCAGCACTCTGGAAGGCCGAGGTGGGTGGAACATCTGAGCTCAGGAGTTTGAGACCGGCCTGAGCAAGAGTGAGACCCCATTTCCAAAACTAGCCAAGTATTGTGGCAGAAGCTTATAGTTCCAGCTACTTGGGAGGCTGAGGCAAGAGAATCGCTAGAGCCCAAGAGTTTGAGGTTGCTGTGAGCTATGATGCCATGACACTCTACCAAAGGTGACAAAATGAGACTCTGTTGCAAACAAAAAAAGACAAATAACAACAACAACAACAAAACAGAGAACGGCCTGGAATTATATGTGCCTAATTGTTAATAATTAAGGGACATGCATTTGTTGTTTTAATTTTTAAGAGATGGTGTTCTCGCCATGTTGGCTAGACCAGTCTCAAATTCCTGGGCTCAAGCAATCCTCTCACCTCAGCCTCCCAAATAGCTAGGATTATAAGTGTGAGCCACCATGCCTGGTCAGACATACTTATACTAAAAAATTATATGTTGTAAAAGAAAAAAAGAAAATCAAAAATAATTATACGTTGGGTGGCACCTGTGGCTCAAAGGAGTAGGGCACCGGTCCCATATGCGGGAGGTGGCTTGTTCAAACCCAGCCCCAGCCAAAAAAAAAAAAAAAAATTATATGTTGTTTAAAATTCAAATTTAACTGGGCATCCTATAGTTTCTTTGGAAACCCTATTAATAGGTTTGGCACAGTGGCTCACGCCTGTAATCCTAGCACTCCAAGAGGCCAAGGAGGGCAGATCACCTGAGCTAACGAGTTTGAGACCAACCTGAGCAAGAGCAAGACCCTGTCTCTAAAAATAGCTGGACATTGTGGCCGGTGCCTAGAGTCCCAGCTACTCAGGAGACTGAGGCAGGAGAATCACTTGGGCCCAAGAGTTTGACGTTCCTGTGAGCTATGATGCCACAGCACTCTACCGGGGGTGACAAAGTGAGACTCTGTCTCAAAAAAAACAAAACAACAACAAAAAACAATAAAGAAATCCTATTAATAATGCTTTTAGCCCTGAGGAGTAGGAATAGGTCAATGTTTTATATTATGTGACGGCTCCAACACTCACAAGACCAGGCCAGGCAGTGACATAAATGAGTTAAATAGGTCACTGGAGCTTATGGTCATCTGAGAAGTGCTTGTCCAGTTCTAGAGCCGCCAGCCAGTTGTCACCACCAAGAAACACCAGCCCAGGCCTGTTAGATCTTTCCATTTATCAAGAGAAGTCAGAAATTCTAATTTGATGGGAGATGTCCCCATATTTAAATATTGGCACACATTCAACAAAAAATCTTTAACACTTCCCAGACCAAGCCAGTCATGAATATTGAGAGGGCCTTCCCAGGTGAAAGCCCCGCTGTATCATTTGTATAAATATCAGCTTGAGCCCTTTCCCCTCAAGTACACACTACTTTCATGCCTGATGATATACATGTTTTTGGTGTTGTTTTTGTAATTAATTACCAGACATTCAGGAAGAAAGTTCACCGAGAACATGAACCACTTTCTCTGGCTCACCAGACCAAATGGTTCTGCTCCGGGGAGGGGCGGCCAGCATTTCTGGGCAGGCCTCGTCCTCACCCTCCACACCTGAAGGCTCCCTCACCACCCACTTGTCCCCAGAGAAATGTTTATACAGTGCTTGCTGCTTCCAGTGTGAGCTGTCGCTACCGCCACAAAATTAACGACTGCACAAAAAAAAAAAAAAGAAAAAAAAAACATCTTTCAGGCTGGAGAATAAATAGCACCAAGTAGCAATTTTAAACTCTGGAACCTTCATCTCACAGCTGGGACTATTTCTGCACCTCAACAGGGGATGGTGGAAGGAAAACTAAAAACCATGAAAGAAGACCCCACACCTCCCAAAAGTAAAATGGTGGTTTAAAAAATGTCATTATGAAAAAAGAAAAAAAAAAATGTCATTATGGTACTAAGGGAGAAAGATGGAACCAAGAGGTCATGGAGGTGGGAGACGGGGGATAGTCGGTTGCTCCTTCTGACCCAGAGGAAAATGAAAGAGAAGAAAGGGGTGCTGGGGCGGCGCCTGTGGCTCATGGAGTAGGGCTGCGGTCCCATATGCCGGAGGTGGCAGGTTCAAACCCAGCCCCGGCCAAAACCCACAAAAAAAAAAAAAAAAAAGAAAGAAAGAAAGGAGTGCTGGGGCAGCACCTGTGGCTCATGGAGTAGGGCGCCGGTGAGGTGGTGTGTTCAAGCTTGGCCCCAGCCAAAACCACACACACACAAAAAAAAAGTGGGGGGTGCTGAGGGGTGACAGAGGATCCCCAGGAACATGGTGTAGACATCTCAGACCCCAGTCCAGGCACAGATATGCTCAGGAAAGCAGTCTGTACCCAAGACATTTCTGAAGCTCTCTGTAGGAAGCGCATCTCAGCCCACATTGACACATTCAGAAGGACACAGCATGTTCATGGCAATCCTGGGTTCAAATCCCATCTTCCCTGCTGCCAGCTGTGCAACCTTAACCCAACAGCTTCACTTCTGCATTTCACTTCTGCTGGCTCACCTGTGACAGCAGCCGTCGTACCCAGGTGGGATGGTGGGCAGAAGGTAAAGCCCACGTGATAAACGTGACTAAATCATTTACCACAGTGCTGACACGCAATAGGTATGTGTCAAAGGGTTGCTTTGCATACCCCTCTCACTAGATAATAAAAACAATGGCTAATCGGGCGGCGCCTGTGGCTCAGTGAGTAGGGCGCCAGCCCCATATACCGAGGGTGGTGGGTTCGAACCCAGCCCCAGCCAAACTGCAACAAAAAAAAAAATAGCCAGGCATTGTGGTGGGTGTCGGTAGCCCCACTCGGGAGGCTGAGGCAAGAGAACCGCCTAAGTCCAAGAGCTGGAGGTTGCTGTGAACTGCAACGGCACAGCACTCTACTGAGGGTGACAGGGTGAGATTCTGTCTCTAAAAAAAAAAATGGCTAATCACTACAAATGGATTAGCTCACTTGAGTCTCACAAAAACCCTATACAATAGATGCCATTATTTCTTCTTTTTATGGATTGAGGAACAGAGGATCAGAGACGTTAAGTCACTTGCTCAAGGTCACACAGCTAATAAATATTGAAGCCAGAATTTGACCTTGAGCAATGTGACTCCAGAACTGACGTTTGTGACTGCCAGGATGCTCTTTGGAGGAGGGGAGGAATGTGTCCCCTTTATTGCTGCCTATCAACTACAGTCGCTCTCTCCCCCATTCACCCTTGGTACCTAGGGTGGAGCCCAAAGCAGGAAGGAGCAAAGAATGCATTTGCTGACCGTTCAGTCAGCTAAGGGAGAAACAAGACCAAGACATTCCCAACCAACGGGAAGGCGCTCAGGATTTGCCAGCCCACCACGCCCACAAATTGTTCATGGGACAATTTTCTCTCAAGATAATCCCCTAAGTGGCCTCAGAAATGAGAGTACCACAGGCTGCAGCCCACGTGCTTTTTTAACCAGCCCATGAGCAAAATGAACGACCTTGCTGTTCTTTACAACTCCCTGGGCATAAATTGCTCCACTCTGAGGGGAAGAAGGTAAAAGGCTCACTTTTAGTGACATTCAGGGAACGACCGGTGGAGACGGGGAGTGCGCTTTTTACTTAAACACGTGGAAATCATGGCTGTTGCCGGTTTCCCCTACTTCTCCCCTTCTCCCAAACTGCCAGTCCAGGCTTCCCAGTGGGGCATGCCAGAAACCTGACGAGGGGCTGACCCTGCCCGCCGAGTGACTGGCGCAAGAAAACACAGGAAGATCTTCCACCCATGATCCTTCCCAGCTCAACAAATGGAAACTCCAATGTGCAGTTCCTGAGGCCAAATACTTCAGAGCATACCTGACCGTTCTTCCTTATTCTTTTTTTTTTTTTTTTTTGGAGAGAGTCTTGCTTTGTCACCCTTGGTAGAGTGCCATGGTATCATAGCTCACAGCAACCTCAAACTCTTGGGTTCAAGTGATTCCCTTGCTTCAGTCTCCCAAATAGCTGGGACTACAGGCGCACCCCACAATGCCCAGCTATTTTTAGAGATGGGGTTTTGCTCTTCCTGAGGCTGGTCTTGAACTTCCAAGCTGAGGCAATCCACCCACCTTGGCCTCCCAGAGTGCTAGGATTACAGGTGTGAGTCACCGTGCCCGGCCTTGACTGTTCTTTCTCTCTCATTTCCCATCCCAGCCAGTCTCCCATCCCAGCCAGCAAATTCTCTCTGTTCTGTATTATTCAAAATGTCTTTACCCAAATGGGACTGCACCACCACTCTGGTGCAAGGCACCGTCATCTCCCTGCTGGGACTAGTGCAGTAGCCTGTTCACTGCTCCCTTGCCTCTGGCTCCATGCCCCTTCAATCTACCCCTCTGAGGGATTCTGTTAAAACCAGAGCTTTGCTCTAAATGCGCCACTCTACGACGTCACACCCACTGGGATGGCTACCATCACAGAAATGGAAAGTGATAAGCGTGGGCAAGGATACAGAACAAGTGGACCCTCACTCGCACCTGGTGGACGTGTAAAATTTACAGCCACTTTGGAACCCAGTTGGGCAGTTCCTCAAAAGGAATACAGTGACCCTGTGATTAAACAATGTACCCCAAAGAAATGAAAATACATGCTTTTACCAAAACGTGTACATTAGAAAGAAAAGAACCCAAGGTCCATCAGCGTATGAACAAACGAAATGTATCCACAGAATGGAATAGTATTTGTCAATAAAAATGAAGTACCGGTACATGTTACCACGTGGGTAATCCAAACATGCTAAATGAAAGAATCCAGACACAGAGCGGCGCCTGTGGCTCAAGGAGTAGGGCCCCAGTCCCATATGCCGGAGGCGGCGGGTTCAAACCCAGCCCCGGCCGAAAAAAAAAAAAAAGAATCCAGACACAAAAGGTCATGAAGAACATACTTCCACTTACATGAAATGTGCAGAAGAGGCAAATAAATCACAGAGACATAAAGAGATTAGCGGCTGTCTCTGCTCTTGGGATTGGGGTGGGGCTGGGGGTTAGGAGATAACTGCTAATGACTATGGGGTTTCTTATTTGGGTGAAAAAAAAATCTAGAATTAGATCATGGTGATGTCTGCACAACATAGGAAATATATTGAAAACCACTGAATTGTACATACTTTAAAACTGTGAAGTTTATGTTTGGTGAATTACACATCCATTAAAAAAAAATCCTCTTCCCTTTCCACCACACTCAGTAAACACTGAACAGAGGCCTCCCCAGCCTCCACCCCCTCTCTGACCTCATGCTCCACCAAGCACACTCCCTGCAGCTTTGCCCCGGGGCCTTTGAACCTGTTGTGTCCTTTACTGGGGAAGATCCTCCTTCACCTCTTTCTAGCCCTTTTGCTCAAACATCTCTCTTCCCAAGGCTGCCCTGACCCTGCAGCTCCCCACTCCCAGACCTCCTGCCCTGATTCATTTTTCTCCTTGACATGTTTCGCCATCTAACATACCCTATACTTTTCTAATCTTGTTTCCTGTCGTCTTCCCCTACTAGAATGAAAACTCTGGCCATTGCGGGTTGTAGCTTCTTATTCACTTTTCTATTCCCAGAGCCTAGAATAGTGCCTCGCCTATAGTAGGTGCTTACGCTTCTGCAGACGGCTCTCCAGCTCTACCTCATCCCACATGCCCTGTTGCAATGACTTTGCCACTCTGCCCACGAAGAGGTGGGATCCATTCCTCCCCACCCCTGAATCTGGGCTGGCCTGTAACATGCTTTGACCAATAGAATGTGGTAAGAGCAATGCTCTGTGACTTCCAGGGTTGGCCTCAAGAAACCTTGCAGCTTCTGATTCACCCTCTCAGAAACCAACAGCCACGTGAAGAAGTCCAGGCAACTTTGCTGCAGATACCACATGGTTAGAGGCCACGTGGAGGGAACTGAGATGCTCCAGCTGACAGTCGGCACCAGCTGCCAGCCAGAGGAGCAAGGCCACGTTGCTCCACAAGGGCCCTGAACGCAGCCAGGAGTGAGCCCTTAAAATGGCAGCTGTCCCATTCTAAGGGCTGGTAGGTTGTTACCCAGCAATAGGTGATTGATACAGTGGCTTGGTGAATATTCATTGAAGGAAAGAAAGAAGGAAGGGAGGACGGAAAGAAAAAGTGGCAGGGAAGGAGGAGCTACAAGCTGAGAACAGCAGTCCCGGGTGCTCGTTAGTCCCAGCTTTGCACTTTCTGCTGGGTGGTCTCAACTATATCTCTGACCAGCTCTGTGCCTCCATTTTCCCATTGGAAATGATCCTCAGACTCTCTCTGTCCTGTGATGGAAGCTAAGGCGGTCTACTGAGTAAGTTCTCTGAGTTACTCCCAGCCAGAGGACTTCATATAAGACACGACTGTAAATGGGACCCTACAGGTCTCCAAACTCACAGGGACACAGAAGCCAGGCAGGTAAGGAAGTGGGCTGTGCGTAAGGCTACTGCAAACTGCTTGTTTTCAGTTTCCCACTTTTGATATACAGATTTTACTTTTCTCCAACTCTGAGAAAGACAGTGGGAAAAGCTGGATAACCAATGGCAGCTGATGCTCGACCTCCAGATCAGGGAGACGACAGAGAGGGGCTGGGACTGTGACAAACAGGAGATCCGATGGCCCAGCTAGAGAGGGTGGCTGCTGCTTGGCCCCAGCTTCTGCCAGGAAGGAATGTGCCAACTCTACTTCGTTTAAGACAAACAGTGATCCAGATATTTATATTAATTCTCCCAATTCAAAAATGTTCAGGCTCGGCGCCCGTAGCACAGTGGTTACGGCGCCAGCCAACTACACTGAGGCTGGCGGGCTCAAACCTGGTCTGGACCAGCTAAACAATGACAACCGCAACAAAAAATAGCCAGGTGATGTGGTGGGTGCTTGTAGTCCCAGCTACTTGGGAGGCTGAGGCAAGAGAATCGTTGAAGCCCAAGAGTTTGAGGTTGCTGTGAGCTGTCATACCATTGCACTATACTGAGGGTGACACAGTGACACTGTCTCAAAAAAAAAAAAAAGGGCGGTGCCCGTGACTTATGGAGTGGGCTCCAGCCCCATATATCGGGGGTGGTGGGTTCAAGCAGCCCCAGCCAAAACTGCAAAAAAGAAAGAAAGAAAGAAAAAGAAAAAAGAGAATATGTTCAAAACTAGCCTAATAGCTGGGCGCGGTAGCTCATGCCTGTAATCTCAGCACTGTGGGAGGCTGAGGTGGGAGGATTGCTTGAGCTCAGGAGTTTGAGGCTTGTCTGAGTGAGAGTGAGACCCTGGCTCATTGGAAAAACCGAGCTGGGCGCTGCTGCGAGCACCTGTTATCCCAGCAGCTTCGGAGGCTGAGGCAGCAGGATGCCCACAGCCCGAGTCTGAGGTTGCAGTGAGCTACAATGCCATTGCACTCTGCTCAGGGCATAGGGTAGAACTCTGTCTCGACAAAACAAAAACAAACAAAAAAAAATAGCTCAATAAATTTAAAAATACTATGACAGATCGAGCGCACCTGTAAACCCAGCACTTCAGGAGGCCAAGGCAGGAGGATCATTTGAGCCCAGGAGTTCAAGACCAGCGAGCAACATAATAAGACTCCCCCATCTCAGCCAGGCGCAGGGGCTCACGCCTGTAATCCTAGCACTCTGGGAGGCTGATTTGGGTGGATTGCTTGAGCTCAGAAGTTTGAGACCAGCCTGAACTAGAGAGAGACCCCATCTCTACTAAAAGTAGTAAAACTAGCTGGGGGTTGTGGCAGGAGCCTGTAGTCTCAGCTACCTGGGAGGTTAAGGCGAAAGGCTCTTTTGAGCCCAAGAGTTTGAGATTGCTGCAAGCTATGACACCACAGCATTCTACCCAGGATGACCAAGTGAAGACTCTGTCTCAAAAAAGAAAAAGAAGGGCGGCGCCTGTGGCTCAGTGAGTAGGGCACCGGCCCCATATGCCGAGGGTGGCGGGTTCAGACCCAGCCCCGGCCAAACTGCAACAAAAAAATAGCCGGGCATTGTGGCGGGCGCCTGTAGTCCCAGCTGCTCGGGAGGCTGAGGCAAGAGAATCGCGTAAGCCCAAGAGTTAGAGGTTGCTGTGAGCCGTGTGACGCCACGGCACTCTACCCGAGGGCGGTACAGTGAGACTCTGTCTCTACAAAAAAAAAAAAGAAAAAGAAAAGAAAAGAGAGAGACCCCCATCTCTTAAAAAAGAAAATAATATATACATATAAAGCTGGGTGTGGTAGCGCACACATGTGGTCTAGCTATCAGGAGGCTGAGGCATGAGGATAACTTGAGCCCAGGAGTTTGAGGTTGCAGTGAACTGTGATCACACCACTGAACTCTAGCCTCAGTGACAGAGCAAGACTCAAAAATAAATAATAAATAAATAACTAAAAACATTATGATGGCCAAATAAACCTGTCTATGGCTGAATGTATCTTTTAAACCTCTGGCCAATCTCTGTCTGTCTTTAAAACACGAACATACAAGACAAAAAGCAGATTAGTGGGGGGTTTGGGGAATGGGAGCTAAGGGCTACAGGTTTCCTTTTGGGATAATGAAAATGTTCTAAAGTTGATTGTGGTTGATGATGCACAACTCTCTGAATGCACTAAAAGCTGTTAAACTGCACATTTTAAATGGGTGAACTATATGTATGTGAATTACTAATACATCTCAATAATGCTATTTAAACACACACACACCCAAAACACTGAAAAATCATTGTTTTTTTTTTTTTTGGTTTTTGGCCGGGGCTAGGTTTGAATCCACCACCTCCGACATATGGGACCGGTGCCCTACTCCTTGAGCCACAGGCACCGCCCTGAAAATTTGTTTTAAAAAGCACGAGTGGTTTTAAACCCACTCAACCCAGGGCGGCGCCTATGGCTCAGTGAGTAGGGCACTGGCCCCATATACCAAGGGTGGTAGGTTCAAACCCGGCCCCAGCCAAACTGCAACAACAACAACAACATAGCTGGGTGTTGTGGCGGGTGCCTGTAGTCCCAGCTACTCGGGAAGCTAAGGCAAGAGAATCACCTAAGCCCAAGAGCTGAAGATTGCTATGAGCTGTGACACCACAGCACTCTACCAAGTGTGACAAAGTGAGACTCTGTCTCAAAAAAAAAAAAAAAAACACACTCAACCCAGGTCAGGCAGAAATAGCAGCTTTAGTCTCATCTCTGTGCTCAGGAAGAGAGGTATGGAATGAAGGTTGAAAAATTCTTGGAGCTGGGCGGCACCTGTGGCTCAGTCGGTAGGGCGCCGGCCCCATATACCGAGGGTGGCGGGTTCAAACCCGGCCCCAGCTGAACTGCAACCAAAGAATAGCCGGGCGTTGTGGCAGGCGCCTGTAGTCCCAGCTGCTCGGGAGGCTGAGGCAGGAGAATTGCCTAAGCCCAGGAGTTGGAGGTTGCTGTGTGTGACGCCACGGCACTCTACCGAGGGCAATAAGGTGAGACTCTGTCTCTACAAAAAAAAAAAAAAAAAAAAAAGAAAAATTCTTGGAGCTGAGGAGCAAATAGAGTGATTCTCCAAATAGCCTTAGATTTGAATCGCAAACCAGAAAGGAGCTGGCAGGTTAGATAATAGTTTGCTGCCCAAAGAGGTAACTGGGGAACTCATTCCTCCCAGACCAGCAAAGCAGAACAAGGTTTCCACGCTGGTCCCGAAGGGCCCTTAACCTTGAGATTTGAATGTTCAGAAAGGGCTGACTACTCTGCTCTGACTTTCCGAAATGTTAATGTGGCAAGTGGCCAAAATGTAAAATGCATGTGTTCTTAGACATAGTAATTCCCTGCCTAGGTATTTATGCCACAGATTTGCTTAAATGCAAAATGATATATGTACAGAGGCATTCATTGCCATATACTTTGTAACAGCAAAAGACTCCGTCCTTATAACTTAAATATCCATCAATAAAGGAATGGTTACCTAAATTATAACTCAGACAATGACGTTCTAACTGCTAAAAATAATTGGGCAGCTCTCTGTGCACTCATATGGAAAGATCTCCAAGATATGCTCAGTGCAAGAAGCATAATGCAGATGTGGAGGGTTGGTGGGAGGTGAGGAAGGACCTGTCCCACCAGTGTGGAGGGGGCAGCAGTGGCCTCTGCAGAGAGAGGAGCAGAGGCCTGAGGAAGAGGGTGGAAGGAAGCTCCCTCATCACCTCACGGTGGCTAGTCCTTTTTTGGATTTGTGATATGTGCATACATTTTTAATTTTTAAAACAAAACTTTTAAAAACACAACTCTAATTTACTTTTTTTTTTTTTTTTGAGACAGAGTCT
The DNA here is from genome assembly GCF_027406575.1 of Nycticebus coucang. Classification (NCBI taxonomy): domain Eukaryota; kingdom Metazoa; phylum Chordata; class Mammalia; order Primates; family Lorisidae; genus Nycticebus; species Nycticebus coucang. The sequence goes on along the minus strand of NC_069800.1, from coordinate 56,597,526 downwards.
CACTTTGTCATCCTGGGTAGAGTACGGTGGCATTACAGCTCACAGGAACCTCAAACTCTTGGGCTCAAGTGATCCTCTTTCCTCAGCCTCCCAAGTAGCTGGAACTATAGGTGTATAGGCGTCCACCACAGCGTCTGGCTATTTTTTCAGAAATGGGGTCTTGCTCTTGCTCAGGCTGGTCTCAAACTCCTGAGCTTAAGTGATCCACCCATCTCAGCCTCCCAGGGTGCTAGGATTACAGGCATGAGCCACCACGCCCAGCCACTACTCTGATTTACTTTAAAATAACCAAAAGGCCAGGTGCAGTGGCTTATGTCTATAATCCCAGCACTTTGGGAGGTTGAGACAGGATGATCACTTGAGGTGAGGAGTTTGAGACCAGCCTGGGCAACACAGTGAGACCCTTTCTCTGCAAATAAACAAACAACAAACCAGACATGGTGGCACACACCTGCAGTCGCAGCTACTCGGGAGGCTGAGGTCAGAAGATCGCTTGAGCCCAGGAGTTTGAGGCTGCAGTGAGTTACAATCATGTCACTGCACCCCAGCCTGGGCAATAGAGTGAGGCTCTGTCTCTAAAAAAAGCAACAAGTAAAAAAAACCCACAAGCCATATTTTCCACCACAGCTACAGAAAAGGAATAAATTCAGATCCTAAGATAGCCTACAGAACTGGTGGCTCGTTCAGACCGTGCATTCAGCAGCTGGGTTTTGTAAACCCAAAGTGGAGTCTGTGGTTGGCCCAATATATATAGGTGCAAAGAGCGAGCACAGGACTTCTAGCCTACACTGGATTTCTGGACCTTTGCTTCTGGGCCTGGTGCATAAAAATCCCTGATCTTTAACCCAAATGGAGGGCTGAAATTGCCCACTTCTAAACGCAGCTTAGAACTATTACTTGTGTATGTCAGTTGCCCCAACTTCAACTCCTTGGAGCTGGGGACACCTCTCATGCACTCACATCTCCCAGCACTGGTCACAGTGTCTGTAATGACAGCACATGTTCAGTGAATAAATGAATGATTGCAGCTCATGTTCCAGACCTCTTATGAAGACCCCCATGTGGAATGAAGAGACAGGGCATGGGGGACACAGGGCCTGATCACAGACGCTTCACAGCCCATGTCCTCCCACCTCACAGCCTGGGCAGGGTGCTGGGGGTTCACACACCGTAAGGGACACTTCCTTCACTGACATGCACCAGGTGCTGAAGACACTGCAGCAAGAGGACATTAAAGTCCCTGCCCGCGTGGGGCCAGGGCTGGAAGGGGAGCTGGGGCAGATCCCACTTGCATGGACATGAGCCTACACCCCTTGCTGGCCCAGATCACAGCAGCGGGCAGCCCCAACCATTAGAATCACCTAGGGGGTGTTCAGAAGTCCAGATCCCCAGGCCTGGGCCCCCCAATAATCAGTTCTACTCTAAGCTTCCAGGATGATTTTTCTAGCACACTGCTCAGATGGGTTGTTCCCAGGCTTAAAACCTTCCTGGAGAGCTTTTAAAATCTCAGTGCCCAGTGGCATCCATGCCAATTAGATCAGATTGCCTAGGGGTGGAAACCAGACATGAGTACTTTGTTGTCTTTAAAGATTTCCAAATGAAGCCAAAATTTGCAAAGTTTGGGAGCTACCCCCTAACTCAGTGCTCCCAACCATGGCTGTACCCCACCCCACCCCACCCTACGAGGCTGATTTGGTCAGTTTATAGATGCATGAAAATACTTTTGCCTCTTGGTTTTGCTTACAGAAGGCAGCAACACACGTGGCCCTTGCTGGTCTCAGCACACGCTTCCCCACCTGATTGGCATGGCTCGTGGGACAAACAGGCTGATGGGCTCTGGGGTGCTTCCAATCGTTGAGAATCTGTTTGTTTAAAGCTTCTCTGTGACAATGAGAGTCAGCCAGCCTGGGAACCTTCCCCCAAAGCATGGGTGTAACTATGATAAGAGTGTGAGAGCCCAGGAGACAGCTCATTCCACTGCAGGGCAATTCTTTTTTTTTTCTGAGACAGAGTGTCACTTAGTCACCCTCTGCAGAGTGCTATGGCATCAAAGCTCACAGCAACCTCCAACTCTTGGGCTCAAGTGATTCTCTTGCCTCTGCCACCCAAGTAGCTGGGACTACAGGCACCCACCACAAAGCCCAGCTATTTTTAGAGACAAGGTCTTGCTCTTGCTCAGGCTGGTCTCAGACCTATGAGCTCAGGGCAATCCATTTGCTTGGGCCTCCCAGAGTGCTAAGATTATAGGCGTGAGCCACTGTGTCAGGCCTGCAGGGCAGTTCTAAGGGTAGAGAATGGGGGGCTGGCTAGGGGAGGAGGCTCAAGCTTGTGATCCTAGCACTCTGGGAGGCCAAGGCAGGTGGATTGCTTGAGCTTAGGAGTTTCAGACCAGCCTGAGCAGTCTCTACTAAAAATACAAAAATTAGCCAGGCATCATGCTAGGTACCTATAGTCCCAGACACCCGGGAGGCTGAGGCAGGAGAACTGTGAACCCAGGAGTTTGAGGTTGCTGTGAGCTAGGAAGCCATTGCACTCTAGCCTAGGGCAACAATGAGACTCTGTCAAGAAAGGAAAGAAAGAAAGAAAGAAAGAGGCTGCTTCTGAGAAAAGGCTGCCCTGTCCAAGCACCCACCTTGGCCTTGGATCCCCACACTCCTAAAATTCTTTTTTTTTTTTTTTTTGAGACAGAGCCTCAAGCTGTCACCCTGGGTAGAGTGCCGTGGCTTCACAGCTCACAGCAACCTCAAACTTCTGGGCTTAAGCGATTCTCTTGCCTCAGCTTCCAAGTAGCTGGGACTACAGGGGCCTGCCACAACACCCGGCTATTTTTTTGGTTATAGTTGTCATTGTTGTTTGGCAGGCCCAGGCTGGATTCGAACCCACCAGCTCTGGTGTATGTGGCTGACACCTTAGCCGCTTGAGCTACAGGCTCCAAGCCATACACTCCTAAAATTCTGATGCAGGGTGCACAGCCACAGCAGCCCTCCCTGGATTCCCTGCTGCTGCTCCAGCCCCGATTATCTTCCTGTTGTGTTGCAGCCCTAAGTCCATTAATTGGATCCTGTCCTTCTCCGGTGACCCTAGAATAGAATCCAGACCTGTCCTCATGGCCCTCAGACCCTGTGGCCCTGCCTTGCCCTGCATGATGACCGAGACCCATGCACTCAGGCTCCTCTCAGGTCCCCATCATACCCCATGCACAGGCTGCTGATCTCAGCCAGGCCTTCCCATCTCTCCTCAGTCTCTGTCAAAGCCCCTTAGGTGTCCCCAGCTCAGCAATGATCCCAGGGAGTCGCTCTACCTGATGGTCATTAGCCTACTCATCCCCTCCCTGACTGCATCAGTCATTGAGGGCAGGCACTAGGTCTGTCTCTACCGCCTCTCTCAGCACCCAGCCTGGGCTAGGCACACGTAGGTCTACTGCAAAGATTTAAGGAATAAGTCTTTGAACTTACATAGATTATGACTCTGTCCCTCTACAGGCTTTTAGTCCAATATGCCAAACCTGAAAGCCCAAGGGGACCAGCCAGGAGGTTTCCCAGAGGCATGTGCTTACGGGTTAGATACAATAAAATATTCTTAGTTCCTACAAGGAAACAGCTTCTCCTGTATTTTTCTTGAAACTCAAAGCCATCATTGGCTAATTTGTGTTTTCCTACTTTTTGTTCCAGGTAATACTTTGAAGAAAAATGTTCCTTTTCTCTTATCCCTACTATAGAAAAATCAAAAGTTCAGGGCCAGGTGCAGTGGCTCACACCTATAATCTTAGCACTCTGGTAGGCCACAGCAGGAGGATTGCTTGAGCTCAGGAGTTTGAGACCAGCCAGAGCAAGAGCAAGACCCCATCTCCACCAAAAATAGAAAAATTAGCCAGGTGTTGTGGCAGGTGTCTGTAGTCCCAGCTACTTGGGAGGCTCAGGCAAGAGGATCACTTGAACCCAGGAATCTGAGGTTGCTGTGAGTTAGGCTGACGACACAGCAGTCTAGCCTTGTGTAGCAGAGTGAGACTCTGTCTTAAAAAAAAAAAAGAAACACAGATTTTTCTTTTTTTATTGTTGTTGCAGTTTGACCAGGGCCGGTTCGAACCTACCACCCTTAGTATATGGGGCTGGCACCCTACCCACTGAGCCACAGATGCCACCCAGAAACACAGATTTTTCTAAGAAAACTCCATCTTCAAAACTCACGTGGACTGAACCAATGAGATGAGCCTGCTGGATTCTACCGCTAGGCCGCCAGTCTGCACCCCCTGAGCTAACAATCCATGTGTGACTAAAAGTCCCAGGTGTTTTCTCAAACAGCCTCTGCTCACTCAAGCAAAGATGCTGGTGTGGGAAAGTTCTGGCTTCCTTCATTCCCTTTCATCTAGGCCATTAACTCCATGTGTGGGCCAAAACCTATCCTGTGTTCCATGTCCCAGCTCAAGAACCAAACTGAATTTTTTTTAAATATGGTTCATTTATTCTTTTTACATAAATATGTTTTTATTTCAGATTAATACCAGGTTACATTGTTTGTAAGATTGTTACATTGTTTGTGTTTATCCAAGTTGTAGGTAAAGTCCAACTGTAGTTGTGCCCCTCACACAAGAGGTATGCCATGTACATTGTAGGTGACAGAAAAGCCTGGCTAGGAATTCCCCTAAGTGGCCATCAGTACTCAGCCATGGGGAGGGGGAGAGCGGAGCACCCCTTTCTCATAAATCAAGGGACCCTGGAAGCAAACATCTGTCCCTCCCTGACTTTATGAAAATGTTTCCCGGGGCGGCACCTGTGGCTCAGTGAGTAGGGCGCCGGCCCCATATGCCGAGGATGGCGGGTTCAAACCCACCCCTGGCCAAAACTGCAACAACAACAACCAAAAAATAGCCGGGTGTTGTGGCGGGCGCCTGTAGTCCCAGCTGCTCGGGAGGCTGAGGCAAGAGAATCGCGTAAGCCCAAGAGTTGGAGGTTGCTGTGAGCCGTGTGACGCCACGGCACTCTACCGAGGGCGGTACAGTGAGACTCTGTCTCTACAAAAAAAAAAAAAAAAAATTGCTTAAGCCCAAGAGTTTGAGTACTCTACCGAGTAAAAAAAAAAAAAAAGAAAGAAAATGTTTCCGGTATCTCCCCTGAAATTTTACCCCCAAAGAGGAAGTTCAACCTAGAAACAGAGAGAGGAACAAAAAAAAACTGGTTAAACAGAAAACCCCAAAGGCACAGTAATTCACCTGCTAAGCCGCACTGGCAAGGCGGGCCCTTCAGCAACTCCTAGAAGACGCTGGAGAAGGCAAAGTCCGGGCAGACCTGGTGCCCCCTCTCCAACCCCATTTCCTGCTGTTCCTTTCTATCTCCATCCCCAAGAACACCCTGCTTTGTTCCCCTAGGGCTTTTGCAGGGACTGCTCCCTCTGCCTGGGATATTTTTCTCCTCCAGAAGCCAACACTTACTCATACCGCAGGGCTCACCATAAAATGACACCATCTCAGGGAAGCCCACCGGGCCTGCACCCAGAGAATAACCTTCTGTTTCCCCTCCTGGGTCCCTGTGTTCCCTTTTCCCTGCACTTTCCTCTGGGGTCTCCAGGCTCCTCAGAGAAGCCTTCCCTGCCCCTTACTGGATGCCCTGAGCATGTATAACAGGTTCCCGAAGATCAGAGACAACCCCAGTGCTCATAGGACATCTCATTTAGAGGTCTAATTTGTCCCGTGTTGATTGTCCGGCAGTGCCGTGAGGGCAGGGGCCTTGTCTGTCTTACAGACTGTGGTGTCCCCAGCTCAGTGGGACACCTGAGCCTAACTTTACTGGGCAACCTGGGACAGACACCCAGGCCTGTGGCCGGCTGGGCTGGGACTCCTACTATGCCATTTAAAAACCAAAAGAGACCTGAAAGCCTAATTTGTAGGGAAGGACCTGCTGCCCAGGCCTGTTCCAGCTCATTTGCCAACCTGGAAACAGCTTCAGCTCAGGGATCCGCTAATGAACGAAGCTTTAAGTAGAAGCTGCATGTGACTCTGCTCTGGTGCCTTTCTGCTTCTTTTGGTGAATAAACTTCAGTGAGCGTGTTAAGTGGAGCTACTGGGAGTTGGGACTCTTGAGTATGTGCCCCAACTTGTGTCTTACAAGCGAGCACGTGCCACTTTGTGTCTGAGTCAGAGAGAGCCCTGAGTGAGAAAATGAAATTGATAACAGGCAGTTTCTCTTGAAGACTGTCCCTAATAGAGACAAATGCAGCTGGAGTTTAGCCACTGGGCACAATGACATCTCGCTGCTAAGAGGAAAGGAGAGAAGGAACCAGACATACACTTAGGATGCAAACATATGTGGAAAATTGTACGCAACATAATGCCTGTCCCTGCATCCCTGCCTCCCTGGGATACCAGACCAAGGTGCACTTGGGGTTGAGCCTCCCCAGCCTGGCAAAAGATAACAGCTCTGAATGATCTATAAATTACAGTACATCCACACGATGCCATTTATTTAGTGAGAGCCTCAGTTTCCTGAGCTATAAAGTGGATATTAACATCATCCTAGTCACTGAGTCACTGCCACGATGCAATGGTATAACCCATGAACACAGTTCAGTAGACTGCTAGCACATTGGATGTGCTCAGGAAATAAAAGCAATTATTTCCTCATCCTGAGATAATAGGAAGCCAGAGGATGATGCAGACCTAGGCGCTTCAGTATGGAAGCCACTAGCCTCACGTGACTATAGAACACTTAAAATGTGGCTAATCCCAATGGAAATGTGCTGATTTTCATTTGCCTTCTACCTGTCTGCCCATGGCAGGCAACAGGCGGGCAAAAGACAATATAAAGAAAAAAGTAGTGGGGGAACCCTGATTTTGAAAACTTACAACAAAGAACAGAATGTAAAGTTTCATTAAATTTTAAAATAATTACATATTGAAATTACTTTTTTTTTTTTTGAGACAGAGTCTCACTATGTCACCCTCAGTAGAGTGCCGTGGCATCACATCTCACAGCAACCTCTTGGGCTTAAGTGATTCTCTTGTCTCAACCTCCTACGTAGCTGGGAGTACCGGCACCCACCACAACACCAGGCTATTTTTGTTGTTGTTGTTGTTGTTGGAGTTGTTATTGTTGTTTAGCTGGCCTGGGCCAGGCTCGAACCCATACCCTCGGTGCTTGTGGCTGGTTCCATAACCACTGTGCTACGGGTGCCGAGCCTGAAATTAAATTTTGGATACATATACTGTTATTTTCAATATCTTGAAATCAATTTCATCTATTTCTTTTTCATGTGGCTCCTAGGACACTAAAAATTAGATAGGTGGCACTCATTTGTAGCTCTAATTATATTTCTATTAGTGCTTATGGATCCATTCTGATATGTCCATGCCATTTTTAAAACTAAGATGTAATTTGCAACCATAAAATTATAATATTCACCCTTTTGGCCTGGCACGGTGGCTCACACCTGTAATCCTAGCACTTGGGAGGCTGAGGCAGGTGGATTGCCCTGAGCTCATAGGTCTGAGACCAGCCTGAGCAAGAGTGAGACTCCATCTCCAAAAAATAGCGGGGTGTTGTTGCTGGCACCTGTAGTCCCGGCTACTTAGGAGGCTGAGGCAAGAGGATTGCTTAAGCCCAAGAGGTTGAGGTTGCTGTGAGCTGTGAGGCCCTGGCACTCTATCGAGGGCGACAAAGTGAGACTCTATCTCAAAAAAAAATTTTTTTTCACCCTTTTGGAGTGTATGATTCAGCGGTTTTCAGTACATTCACAAAGTTTTGCAAACATCACCACTAATTCCCCAAGCAGTTCATCACCCCCAAAAGACGCCCATGTCTACCATTAGCAGTCACCCCATCTGTTCCTGTCATTTTGAGTAAAGAAAAGGAAGTTGCACTATAGCTATACAGCATTAATTGGGATTTTGTAAAAATATATACAGATAATCTGCATTTGCAGATGCATTTTTAAAAAATGTCTAGAATGATTTAACCAAACTGTTAATGTTGGTTTCCTCTGAAAACGAGAATTTGGGTGGGAGAGAAAAGAGGTATACTCAATCTATTATAATAAATACTTCTGTACTGCTTCTGTAATTTAAAAACAGAATGGGTTGAACTTCTGGCCCTAAGTCCTAGTGAACTTGGGTAAATAACTTTTTCACAGCATCATCAACAGACCGCCTTTGGTTGGAAGGTAAAGGGTCTCGTTTTAGATCTACTTTCATTTTTTGCTTTTAAAATAGAAAGTGCAGAGATGTGGTACTTTCTTCCTAGCTGCAGAAGGGACCGCGGCCGAAGCCTGTCGCGCCGCTCCTGGCCTTGAGCCTCGCTCGGGGGAACCGGGCCGGGGAACCGGCGGGAGGTGGGACTGCGGTGGGACGTCCCCCAGGGCCAGCCTAGCAAGGAGCACGCCTCGGCCCGGCGTCCGAGGACCCGGAGGATGCTGTGGGGCCCGAGTGGGGATAGAAGGCGAGTCTGGGCTCCTGGGGATCAGTGTCGCTCGGAGGAGGGAGAAGACGCCGCGATCTGCCGCGCATCTCTGGGTAGCTCCAGGCGGCCACCTCTCTAGGAAGCAGGAGATCCTCGGGGCCCCCACTCCAGGCGCAAGAGGATTCTGCCGGGAAGCCGAAGGCACCGGTCAGAGTTCAGAGCCACCGACCTCCATCTCAAGCCCCCCTTTAACCTCCGTCTCCTACCTCGGCCCCAGGCTCGGGGGTCAGGAAGAGCGCAAGGTCGTGCGCCCCGCTGCGCACCGGCTCCGGCCGGTCGGAGTCCACAAGCAGCATCTTGAAGGCGACGGGGTCCGGCTGGCGGAGGCTGACCGGGAGCCCGTCGCCGCGCCCTGGACTCGGAGCCCCGCCCCCGGCCCGCTGCATGCCCGGCTGCCCGCCTGGCGGAGGCGGGGCAGGTGCGCACCCGGCGGCCGCGGCACGGGGCTCCCGGAGCGCCGGCCGAGCGGGCAGCGCCACCCAGTGGCGAGCGGCGTGCGCTGAGCCCGCCCCGCACCACCTGGTCAGCCCCAGGACTGCAAACTCGCTCGCAGATTGCGCGGTCACCCGGGCTCTTTGAAAACTTCCAAAGCCGGGAACACACACAGTCTCTGGAGTGGGACCTGCGCATCAGGAGCTTTTGAAGCTTTCCAGGTGGTTCCAACCAAATGTGAGAACCATCAAATTTGAGAACCAAAGCTAAATTTGAGAACCACCGGTGCGAACCATCTCTTTCTATCAGAATCCCGAGTGAGCACTGGTTCCCAGAACTGGCTGCAGAATCGAATCCCCCGGGGAGCTTTTAAAAGCCCAGAAACCAAGCCTCACACTAGGCCGATTAAATCAGAACCCTTGGGGGTGGGGCCTGACCTTCGGTAGTTTTTAAAGCTCCCGGGGTGATTTCAAAGGGCGTCCAGCGTAGAGAGCCGCTATCCTAGGGGAATCTTTGCACTTAGAGCCCCAAGCCGCGCCCCCTAGGCTCTTCCTACTTAAGCATCTATTTTACTACAGGCGGAGAGTCTTGAAAGTTAGGAAAGCAGGAGTGCCATGGTCCTTTTTCTTCTCGGTCACCTTTTAAAATAAACTTCCTCGGGAAATTCCTAAGTGCACTAGATTTGACAAGCCCCGCCACGCCCCTGGAGGCTTGTCTGGACCTTTCGGCTGAAGAGGGCCGAAGAGCGCTTCCCCCAGCAGTGCTAATGGACAAAGTACTATTAATAAAAGGTAAATAGGTATAGGGAAGTCTAGAGTTTTTATTTTTTATTTTTATGACTTTAATGTTAAATTTGTCTTTAAAAAGTGGGCTGGTTTTGGGGGTTGAAATAAATATCCAAGACGCCCCCCACACCCCACCTTCCTGTTAAATTTGAAGCCCCTACGAAGGGGGCCTCAACACATACTTGATCTGTCTTTTGGGTAATTCATCAGCATACAATTCCCACTTCCAAATCTACCCACTGCTAATTTCTCCGTATCCAAATATTCAGGTCTTCAGACCAAAGTCATTTTCTGGGAAATCCTTGGCAAAGAGTTGGGCTTCAGGTGCTTAGCAAAAGGGTTTTATAGGAATCCCACGCTTGGTCATTCGTCATTGTCATGGTTTTCCGGATGCTCCGAGCCTTCCACGCGTCACACACACCTCTAAAGACCAACTTTAGACATTCACCCCTTGCCCGCTGGCTGGGGACCTCCCTGGGGAAGCCTAGAACTGGAGATGCCCAAACAGACCTGCGCACAACAAACTTCCCCTGATGGCTGAATCTGAAAACACAGAGCTAAGAAAAAAAGATGAGTTGCAGAAGGCTGAGTAAGGCGCTCTGCCATTAACACACAGTTTTTAAAACATGCAAAACCATGCTTTATATTGTTTATGGATACAAACAGATGGAGCCAAAGTGCAAATCTGCACGGGAGCGATGCCCCCCACATTCCGGAACGTGGTTACTGGGGAGGGGGACTGCCTGGGGGAGGAGTAGGAGGGTTTCAGCGACATTTGTTAATGATTTATTTCTTCAGCTGATGCTCGTTACAATATTTACATTTTTTGAATGCTCAAAATGACTCATTTTTTTTTTAAACCTGGGATATTAACTATAAGTGCTGATCGCCCAAATCCTCCTCGAGGGGAGGGGGTCGGGAAAGAGGTCCCTGAATTTTTCCGAAGCGTCCCAGTGATTCATACCCTGGGCCAAGTGGGCTAGCCTTTTCCCCCTAAATATGTGATTGTGCCTTAAAAACATTTTGCTAAAAATACAGATGCTCAGAGCCCTACCTCAAACACTCTGACTCCGGACCTTTGGGGAGAGCAGAGCCCGGCGTCTGCTTTTTAACTAGCCCAGCGGTTTACTCCCACGCACAACCCCTGTTCAGGGGCTGCACCTCTGACCCCCGGAGGAGGCCAAATAAATGGCTTTAAACAAAGAGGACTGAATTCTTAAACGTCTCCTCAGCTTTTCAGGAGTGCTTGTCTCCTACCCCAGGGCCCTGCCCGGGAGAGGCCTTCCTACCTAGGTCGGCAGCCCTCGGGGAGGCCCCGGGGCCAGCCGGCCAGAGAGGCCTGGAATGCAGCCCGCCCAGGCCGCACCCTGCCCAAACCAGTTTGAACCAGCTCTGGGATGGAGCCGTGGCGCGTTCCCACGAGCTCCCTCTGGCGCCCAAGTTGGGTTCGGAGCTGCGGCCGCCGGCCCCTGCGCCGGAGGCCTACCCAGGTGCCGGGGGCGTCTGGTTCCAGCCTGAGCAGCGCCCCAGCTGGGCCCCAGTTCACACGCCCTGCCGCCCTCACCTCATCTGCGTCACCCCTAGCAGCAAAATGGTGGCCTGGCCGTGGCTTTTCCAAGTCACTTTTCCCAGCTCAGGCCTCAGGCACACAAGGTTCTAGATTAGCGCCAGTGCCCAAACTTAGCTGCCCATTGCAAACTCCTGGGAAACGTCCAGAAAATACTGATGCCCAGAACCCATCCCAGAGATTGTGACTTGATAGGTCTGGAATGTGGCCTCGGCTTTGAGAGTTTTAAAAGGTCATCTGGGTGATTCCAATCTGCACTGGTTCAGGGCTTGCTTACCTGAAGGCTGGGGGGATCTCACAGCTCGGCTTTCTACATCTTCTGTGTGTCCTGAGTGCCTACTGTGTGCCAGGCACTGTTCCAAGCTCTTCTCATAGATGACCTCATTGAATCTCCACCACACCCTGCGAGGTAGGTAGGCCCATCTGTGATCCCCATTTTACAGATGAAGAAACTGAGGCAAGGTGCAGCAAGGTGGCTCACACCTATAATCCTAGCACTCTGGGAGGCTGAGGCGGGTGAATCACCTGAGCTTCAGAGTTTGAGACCAGCCTGAGCAAGAGTGACCCTGCTTTTACTAAAAATAGAAAAACTAGCAGGGACCTGTAATCCCAGCTACTCCAGAGGGAACAAGAAGATTGCTTGAGCCCAGGAGTTTGAGGTTGCAGTGAGCTATGAGTATGCCACAGCACTCCACCTAGGGCAGCAGAGTGAGACTCTGTCTCAAAAAAAAAAAAAAGAAAAGAAAAGAAACCTAGGCAAGGGGAGGTTAATTCACTCTCCCAGGATCCTAACTAGTAAATGGAAGATGCAGGATTTGAGCTTAGACAGTCTTATCCCAGAACCCAAGTTCTTACCTGCTGAGTCCACCAGGCAGCCTCCTTCCAGGCAACCCTGCTTTGGGGTTCTGTTGCTTGCTTTTCTGGTCCAAACCCACTGGGAAAGCATTTGAGGTCAGGGCTGCTGCTCCCAACCCACTTTTTCCACCGCCTTCCTGAACTGCACCCTAGTCATTTCCCTTCTTGTTCATAATAATTCTGTGATTCCCCAGTGCCCCTCAGACAAAGTTCAGGGACCATAGCCCTGGTGAAACCTTGCCCTATGCTAAGTCACAAATGGGAGCCTGAGAGGCAGGGCCAGGACCAGAGAGAGGCAGGCAGGCGCTCACTGTGCAGGAGCCACGCATGAGAGTAAGTTCCCCTTCCCTGCCTGCTAACCTGTAGACGGGCTTAGTTTGAGCAATGCGGTGTTCAAATTCATATTCTTTTTAATATGATAGCCTTTAGTAGTTCACATGCACATCCAGGTTCGTGGCTTCTTTTGAAAAGAAAGGAAGGCTCTAGAAGCCATGGGCCTGCATTGTGGCAGGGCAATACATGGCCAGTTAAGGAGCCACCCAAATTTGTCACAGACCTCCCATCCCAGCTCAAGTCCCTTACTGGCCTGTTGGCCCCTGGGTCTGTGACTCTGGATTCCCAGAACACATCCATATCTGATGGCCTCCACGTCTATGTCCAGCCTTTCCCATCTAGAATACCCTGGGCTACCCACTTGGCTGACCACCCCACCCTGCCCTCTACCCAGCCTTCAAGGCCCTTTTCAGTAGCTCTTTTCCTGAGCCCCTAACAGATGTGCCCTTTAAGCCTGCCTCTGATGCTATCTTCCTTCTGCTGCTAACTCAAGTTCACTGCCAAACAGAAAGTTCCCAGAGGAGTCTGGGAGCCTTAGCATATTCTAAGTCCTCAATAAATACATATTTCTTTCTTTCTTTCTTTCTTTTTTTTTTTTTGAGACAGAGCCTCAAGCTTTCACCCGGGGTAGAGTGCTGTGGCATCATAGCTCACAGCAACCTCCAACTCCTGGGCTTAGGCGATTCTCTTGCCTCAGCCTCCCAAGTAGCTGGGACTACAGGTGCCCTCCACGACACCCGGCTATTATTTGGTTGCAGCCGTCATTGTTGTTTGGCGGGCCCTGGGCTGGATTCAAACCCGCCAGCTCAGGTGTATGTGGCTGGCGCCTTCGCCGAGCCAATAAATAGGTATTTCTAAACTGTGAAGTTCCTGTCATGCTTAGTATCTGTTCCCCTCCCCACCCCCAGTGCAATAATTTCAAATTCAACCCATCTTCACAGAAACACAGTGAAAAACCAGGTTTTAAAAAATATTTTTACCGGGCGGCGCCTGTGGCTCAGTGAGTAGGGCGCCAGCCCCATATGCCGAGGGTGGCGGGTTCAAACCCAGCCCCGGCCAAACTGCAACCAAAAAATAAGCCGGGCGTTGTGGCAGGCGCCTGTAGTCCCAGCTGCTCGGGAGGCTGAGGCAAGAGAATCGCGTAAGCCCAAGAGTTAAGAGGTTGCTGTGAGCCGTGTGACGCCACGGCACTCTACCCGAGGGCGGTACAGTGAGACTCTGTCTCTACAAAAAATATATATATATATTTTTACCTATCACTTTGAAATTCTCACAATTTTTTTTTTTTTTCGGCCAGGGCTGAGTTTGAACCTACCACCTCCGGCATATGGGACCAGCGCCCTATTCCTTGAGCCACAGGCACTGCCCTCACAATTTATTAGTAACAAGAAACAGCAATGGCAGCTTCCGGTCCTCTCCTTCTAAGAGGGAAGGAAGGCTTCTAATTCTTTGAAGTAATTTGATCGTTTTTGCCTTGCCTTTCCACAGCAGAGCCACAGAAAGGGTCTTGCAGCTTTGGGGGCCAGAGGCCAAGGGTCAAAATGCTCCCTAACATGTAGCTTTCAGAGCTTCCCTGGTCTTGAGAAGCCAGAGCAGAGGCACTCAGGATTCGAGGAAAGAGTTTTGTTTTTTCTTCCCTTTCCAGCTCCTGAAATTGTGCCTCTACTTGGGAGGCTGAGGCAAGAGGGTTTTTTTCCCTCTGCCTCTGTCTAAATAGTAAGTGGGTGGAGAATCCTGCCCAATGCAAGGAGGTCAGAGGTGACAGGATGTTGGTTCCTAAGCTTTCTGTGAATTCTCACTCACTGCTCTCGGCCACCCCTGAGGGTTGCAGGTTCACCGTCCTTATCCAAAACCACTGGGACCAGACCTGTCTCAGACTTGGAACTCCTTCGGTTTTAGAACATTGATACTGCGCGTACTACATACTAGCCAGCGGCTTCCGGGTAGGAGCAGCACGCTCTTACCGTGTAATCATATTTCTCAGCAAAACGTGCGAATGTTCACCCGAAATGAGCCACACAGAGGCTTTAAATAACCTCCTTTCAGTTCAGCTCAGTGAATTTCTGCTGAACTCATGGGGAAGAACGCTAATGGTTTTGGCATTTCCTAGATTTCAAAATTACAAAAAAGGGATTGTAGACTTGTTTCCCAACTCCATAGTTGGAGAAACTGAGGCTCAGTAAGTGGGGGGGGGGGGCCGGGCCCAGGCATGTAACTGTTAAGTGCAGAAGTTAAACTTTGAACACAGAGGGCTCTTTCTATTACATCACATTGAAATGGATCAGAACATACTGGAAAATTGTTAAATACCCTAGTAAAAACAATATTAGAAGGTATTTGAATATATTTGTTTCTTGTTTCAGGAACTTGTATCTCTGTTCATTAAGAGTCAAAGGACCTTTTCCATCTTTGAAATACAAGGTACGGCATTGTGTATACAATGGGTACTTCATAAATGGAACGCCGTTTTGTATGAAACCCTCAGTCATATCAGCAACAATTAGCTGAAAGGGGCCTCTGCTTGTCACAATGGCTGAAAGCAAACACAATAAAATGTGGCAAAAAGAAAAAATTTTAATGTGTTTATCTTAACGAGGATTTAGGAAACCTTATTTTCAGAAGTTCACATGACAAACTCAGAGATTTTAAAAATTGACTCTGAGTTCAATTTAAGGCAACAAAATAACACACCTGTTAAAAAGCAAATGGGAATAAGGATGTTTACTTTTTATTTTTTTGAGACAGAGTCTCACTCTGTCACTCTTGGTAGAGTGCTATAATGTCACAGCTCAGAGCAACCTCAAATTCTTGGGCTCAAGTGATCCTCCTGTGGGCGGCACCTGTGGCTCAAAGGGGAAGGGCACCCGTCCCATATGCCAGAGGTGGCGGGTTCAAACCCAGCCCCAGCCAAAAACCACACACACAAAATAATAAATAAATAAAATAAAATCTATAAAAAAAAAAAAAAGACTTGGGCTTCAGATTAAAAAAAAAAAAGTGATCCTCTTGCTTCAGCCTCCCAAGTAGCTGGCATCACAGGCCTGTGCCACTACACCCAAAATAGTTTTTTTCTATTTTTAGTACAGACCAGGTCCCGTTCTTGCTGAAGTTTGTCTCAAACTCCTGAGCTCAAGAAATCCTCTTGCTTTGGCCTCTCAGAGTGCTAGGATTACAGGCGTGAGTCCCATGCCTGGCAGGATGTTTACTTTAAAAATACAGAATGTGATATGAAGAGCAAAAAGGGAAGGTCCTCAGCCTCTGGGATGGTCCTTGCTGGGTACAGAGGGTGGCTTTGGGAGGAAGATTTGTGTAGTGGCTGACTACAGAGGCAGAGACTCTGGGCTCAAATTCTGGCTCCTACCCTACAAGCTCTGTGATCTTGGTGGAGTTAGTTAACTTCTCTGTAACTGAGTTGCCTCATGAATAAAATGGCATGATACAACTCACAGCATTGCTAAAAAGATCCAATGAGGTAATCTCAGTATGCTGCTACACAGAGGGTCTGGCAGAGAGTCAAGAAACTCAAGAAACACTATATTTTAAGTGCAATATTGATAAACTAGAGTGTTTCCAAGAAAAGACGAAGATGGCCGGGTAAATAATAGAACAGGTAGAAGTGCCAGGCAGATACTCGTCACCGAGCATGCAATCAGTATGTGTCTTTTGAGACCAACAATATAAAGTCATATCCTATGGTGCCAGTTTGAAGGAGCTGGCAGCGCTGTTTTGCCTGGACAAAGCTTGGCGTATCTGATGGAAGATCATGAAGAAGAGAGATTCAGTGAATAATCGTATGGGGTTTCTAAGGAAGCAATACTAAGCCAGAGAGGCAAGAGTTACAGAAGTAACACCTGCGTGGCTTCAGAACCCCTCTCACACTGACTACCGTCTGAGTGGCGCCGCCTGGCGGTGCGCTCCACAAGGTGCAGGGAGGTTGATTCCAACGTGGCCCCCAAGGCTCCTGCCCCCTTGTGGACATTCCCTGCATAACATCCTCCTCTGAAGAGTGGGCTAGACCAATGAACGTGGTGGCATATCACTCCTCACGCCTAAGTTTAGGTTACTGATTGGTTGACTTTGTTGGGGTTTTTTTGTCTGTCTGTTTTTAAGACAGAGTCTCACTTTGTCTTCCTCGGTAGCGTGCCATGGCATCACAGCTCACAGTACCTCCAACCTCCAACTCTTGGGCTCAAGTGATCCTCTTGCCTCAGCCTCTCAAGTAGCTGGGACTACAGGTGCCCACCACAATGCCTGGCTATTTGATTAGTTGACTTTGAGTTAAATCAAAAAGAAGCTTTTCCTGGGTAGGTCTGAGTTATGGAGGCAAGCCCTTAAAAGAGGGATTAGAGGCCAGAGATGGAGAAAGTCAGAAATGGATGAAGTCGGAGACTGGCTCATGCAAGCCATGAAGAAAGCAAGGCACCAGGGTGTGGCCCGCCTGCGAAGGCCATGTGGTGGAACCTGGGACCTACAACTGCCTGAAGGGCTCCCAAGTGGCCGAGCTCAGACAGCCCCAGCAGGCACCTTGGTTATAGACTTGTGCCACCGTGAGCCAAGGGCTCAGTTAACCTGTTCCTCCTGATCAAGGAAACTGAGATTACAGGTGTGTGTTGTTGACGTTTGTTTTTATCCTCAGCATTTACTTGATGGTTTTGGCTACTCATCAGAAAGTCAACATATCAACAGGATTTTTTTTTCTTAGAGACAGAGTTTCACTTTGTCACCCTCGGTAGAGTGCTGTCGCATCACAGCTCACAGCAACCTCCAGCTCCTGGGCTTAGGCAATTCTCCTGCCTCCTCCCAAGTAGCTGGGACTACAGGCGCCCGCCACAACACCCGGCTATTTTTTGTTGCAGTTCGGCCAGGCCAGGTTTGAATCTGCCACCCTTGGTATATGGGGCCGACACCCTACCCACTGAGCCACAGATGCCGCTCTATCATCAGCACTTTTTTTTTTTTTGTAGAGACAGAGTCTCACTTCATGGCCCTCGGTAGAGTGGCCTCACACAGCTCACAGCAACCTCCAACTCCTAGGCCTAAGCGATTCTTTTGCCTCAGCCTCCCGAGTAGCTGGGACTACAGGCGCTCGCCACAACGCCCGACTATTTTTTGGTTGCAGTTTGGCTGGGGCCGGGTTTGAACCTGCCACCCTCGGTATATGGGGCTGGCGCCTAACGACTGAGCCATAGGCGCCGCCCCATCAGGACTTTTAAAAACAGCTTTCCATCCACCGTCTTATGAAAGATTTAAAAAGAATGGTGTCTAGTGTCAACCACAACATGAAGAGGCACCCTGACCACCCAGAAGAAGATAAACTCAGGACTACTTTTCTTTTTTTTTTGTAGAGACAGAGTCTCACTTTATAGCCCTCGGTAGAGTGCCGTGGCCTCACACAGCTCACAGCAACCTCCAACTCCTGGGCTTAAGCGATTCTCTTGCCTCAGCCTCCCGAGTAGCTGGGACTACAGGTGCCCGCCACAACGCCCAGCTATTTTTTTTTTTTTTTGGCCCGGGCTGGGTTTGAACCCACCACCTCCGGCATATGGGACCGGCGCCCTACACCTTGAACCACAGGCGCCACCCCCGGCTATTTTTTGGTTGCAGTTTGGCCGGGGCCGGGTTTGAACCAGCCACCCTCCGTATATGGGACAGGCGCCCTACTCACTGAGCCACAGGCACCGCCCAGGACTACTTTTCAAGAGGGAAATCTGATGATATGTATGGAAAACAAGAATCTTGCACAACCTTACACTTACATCGGGAAGTTTCAATTCTAAAAACTTTCCTTAGAAAATAATCATAGTTGTATGCAAATATTTGCAGAGTTAAGAGAGTAAAAAATTAACTTAGATGGTGAGCGTCAGGAGAACTGATAAAATAAATGACCTTGTGCAGCTATAAAAGAGGATTGTAGATGAATATTTATGGAATTGATGAAATGGTCACAATATGTTAAATAAAAGAATCAAATTAGATGATTCTGTGAAGTCTGATCTCATTGTTATAAAAAGAGAAAATGCTTTTTTCTTTTAAGAGAGAGGGCCTTGCTCTGTCACCCAGGCTGGAGTGCAGTGGTGAGATCATAGCTCAGTGCAGCCCCAAACTCCTAGGCTCACAGGATCCTCCTGCCTCAGCTTCCCAAGTAGTTGGAACTATAGGCATGTGCTGCCACATCACCCAGCTAAATCTTTTATATTTATTTTTAGTAGAGACAATGTCTCACTATGTTGCATAGGCTGGTCTCAAACTCCTAGCCTTAAGTGATCCACCCTGCTTGGCCTCCCAAGGTGCTGTTTATGTATACATACAACAAAATGCTAATAGCGGCTATTGCCAAGCGAGACAGTAATACAGTAACATGAAGGCTGGGCGCAGTGGCTCACTCCTGTAATCCTAGTACTTTGGTAGTCTGAGGCTGGTGGAGCTCCTGAGCTCAGGAGTTTAAGACCAGCCTCAGCCAGAGTGAGACCCCGGGCATTGTGGCTGGCACCTGTAGTCCCAGCTATTTGGGAGGCAGAGGCAAGAAGATCACTTGAGCCTCAAGAGTTTGAGGTTGGGCTTGGCACCCATAGCACAGTAGTTACAGCACCAGCCACATGCACCAAGTGTGGTGGGTTTGAACCCAGCCCAGATCAGCTAAACAACAATGACAACTGCAACCAAAAAAAAAAAAACAAGTAGCTGGGTGTTGTGGCAGGTGCCTGTAATCCCAGCTACTTGGGAAGCTGAGATAAAAGAATTGCTTAAGGCCAAGAGTTTGAGGTTGCTGTGAGCTGTGATGCCATGGCACTCTACCCAGGGTGACAGCTTGAGCCTCTGTAAAAAAAAAGAGTTTGAATTTGCTGTGAGCTATGACACTAAAGCACTCTACTGAGGGCAACAAAGTGAGACTCTGTCTCAAAACAAAAAAAAAAAAAACGCAGAACACCCAGTAATTTTAATTTTTGTCTTCTTCTTTTTTTTTTTTTTTTGTAGAGACACAGTCTCACATTATGGCCCTCGGTAGAGTGCCGTGGCCTCACACAGCTCACAGCAACCTCCAACTCCTGGGCTTAAGTGATTCTCTTGCCTCAGCCTCCCGAGTAGCTGGGACTACAGGCGCCCGCCACAACACCCGGCTATTTTTTGGTTGCAGTTTGGCGGGGGCCGTGTTTGAACCCACCACCCTCGGTATATGGGGCCGGCGCTGCCCTAATTTTTGTCTTCTATATTTTATAAATACCTGCAGTTAATGTATATTTCTTTTGCAAAAAGAAAAATAAATTTTC
This sequence comes from Nycticebus coucang, assembly GCF_027406575.1. Taxonomy (NCBI): domain Eukaryota; kingdom Metazoa; phylum Chordata; class Mammalia; order Primates; family Lorisidae; genus Nycticebus; species Nycticebus coucang. The sequence goes on along the minus strand of NC_069800.1, from coordinate 56,577,839 downwards.
TAGGAAACAAAGTCTCATTTTCTTGTCCTGATAGAGTGCTATGGTGTCATAGCTCACAGCAACCTCAAACTCTTGGGCTCAAGTGATCTTGTTGTTTCAGCCTCCCAAGTACCTGGGATTACAGGTGCTGCCACCATGCTGGGCTATTTTTAGAGATGAGGTCTAGCTCTTGCTGAGGCTGGTCTCCAACTCCTGAGCTCAAGCAATTCACCCGCCTCAGCCTCTCAAAGTGCTGAGGTTACAGACATGAACCACCACATCTGGCTATAAATTTTCTATTTTAAAAAGTTATTCATTTGGGGTGGGGCGCCTGTGGCTCAAGCTGCTAAGGCGCCAGCCACATACACCTGAGCTGGTGGGTTCGAATCCAGCCCGGGCCTGCCAAACAACAATGACATCTGCAACCAAAAAATAGCCCGGTGTTGTGGTGGGCGCCTATAATCCCAGCTACTTGGGAGGCTGAGGCAGGAGAATCGCTTGAGCCCAGGAGTTGGAGGTTGCTGTGAGCTGTGATGCCACAGCCTCTACCCAGGGCAATAGCTTGAGGCTCTGTCTCAAAAAAAAAAAAAGTTATTCATTTATCTATTTATTTTGAGACATAGTCTTGGTCTGTCTCTTGGGCTAGAGTGCCATGGCCTCACACTAGCTCACAGCAACCTCAAACTCCGTGGCTTAAGCAATCTTCATGCCTCAACCTCTTAAATAGTTGGGATTACAGGCATCTGACACCACACCTAGCTAACAAAAGTTATTCTTTTCTTTTTTTGAGAAAGAGAGTGTCACTCTATTGCCTGGGTAGAGTGCTATAGCATCATCACAGCTCACAGCAACCTCAATCTCTTAGGCTCAGGCTATCCTCCTGCCTCAGCCTCCCCAGTAGCTAGGACTATAGGTGCCCACCATAATGCCCAGCTAATTTTTCTATTTATAGTAGAGATGGGGTTTCACTCTTGCTCAGGCTGGCCTTGACCTCAAATGATCCAACCACTCCAGCTTCCCAGAGTGCTAGGATTACAGGTTTGAGCCCTCGCCAAGCAGAGTTTGAGACAATTTTAATTTTTTAAACTCATTTATCTTTATTTTTATTTATTTATTTATTTACATAAAATGGAAGCTTTATTTGCAGGGGTTATTTTGAGATAGAGTCTCACTTTGTCACCCTCAGTAGAGTGCCCTGGTGTTATATCTCACAGCAACCTCAAACTTGGGCTTAAGCAATTCTCTTGCCCCAGCCTCCTGAGTAGCTGGGACTACAGGTGCCCACTACAACACTTGGCTGTTTTTAGAAATGGGTTCTCACTCCTGCTCAGGCTGGTCTCAAATTCCTCAGCTCAGCCAATCCACCTGCCTAAGCCTCCCAGAGTGCTAGGATTACAGGAGTGAGCCACTGCACCCGGCTGATGCAATTTTTAAAATGTCATAACAACAAACAGTACTTTCTTAAACAGCTCTTATGGCAAAGAGGATGAAAAATCAAAGCTGCAGATATCTACTAAATAGATAAAAAAATGTTTTTAGAGGGAGGGGGGTGGGGCCTTGGTGTGTGTCACACTTTATGGGGGCAAGACATGATTGCAAGAGGGACTTTACCTAACAATTGCAATCAGTGTAACCTGGCTTATTGTACCCTCAATGAATCCCCAACAATAAAAAAATAAAATAAAATAAAATGTTTTTAAAAAATTAGCCTATAACCTAAGAATATGGGGAAGGGGGAGAGGGAGGGGAGGGGGGAGGATGGGCAGAGGGAGGGTGATTGGTGGGATTACACCTGCAGTGCATCTTACAAGGGTACATGCGAAACTTAGTAAATGTAGAATATGAATGTCTTAACACAATAACTAAGAAAATGCCAGGAAGGCTATGTTAACCAGGGTGATGAAAATGTGTCAAACGGCTCTCTCTCCCCTCCTCTCTCTCTGTCTCTCTCAGTCTCTGTCTCTTCCCCCCTTTCCTCTCTCTCTCTTTTCTCCCCTCTCTCTCTCTTCTTTTCTCTCCTCCTTGGTGCTGCTCTGCAGCATCCCTCCCTCACCAATAAAACCTTTCGTACAAGCCTTGGTGGTCTGTGAGATCTTTGCCGGTGGAGTGCCCCCCTTTCATCTGGTGTCAGAAGTGGGATGTAATTAGGGAACGCTCCCAAGGGCAGCTTCCACCTCTTCCATGGCTTTGAGCTCCTGGGAGCTCCCTATCCTCCTCTCGCACTCCCTGCTCTCACCACTGCACTGGCTGTGTCCATTCGCCAAAGTGCTCTAATCAGCACCCACCACTGTCCCCATCCAGTAGTGGGACAAAAGACGGCTTCATGACTCAACCACCTGAATCATACTACAAATGTGATGGAGAAGGCCACTGGGTAACACATTGCCTCAATCCCAAACCTTCGCCAGCCTTCTTTCTCTGCAAAAAAAAAAAAAAAAAGGGTCACTGGAAGGCTGACTGCCCCTTGGCTCAGAGAGGAAATGGGGCCAGCCAACCTACAGCACCTGCAAGCAGAGTTGGGAGTTGCCTCTTCTCAAGACTAAAGGGACCCTGGCTTCTCTCACCTGATGAAGATTACCTCTACGGAGCCAAGAGTAACCCTGAGGGTGGCCGTTGAGATTCCCAGCCCAATCCCACACAACTGTTAATACCTTGTACGAGAGTGTGACTGAAGTTACATCACAGCTGAAAAAACCGCATGTAGTCATATTGTCTGGGGCCAGGTTGGAACGCACTGCCCTCGACACGGAGTTGAGGCCCTACTCACTGAGAAACAGGCATCTTCCCTCATCTAATATTTTTTTTTTTTTTTTTTTGTAGAGACAGAGTGTCACTTTATGCCCTTCGGGTAGAGTGCCATGGCATCACACAGCTCACAGCAACTTCCAACTCCTGGGCTTAAGCGATTCTCTTGCCTCAGCCTCCCGAGTAGCTGGGACGACAGGAGCCCGCCACCATGCCCAGCTATTTTTTGGTTGCAGTTCAGCCGGGGCTGGGTTTGAACCCGCCACCCTCGGTATGTGGGGCCGGCGCCTTACCGACTGAGTCACAGGCGCCGCCCCCTCATCTAATATTTTTAAAATACTTTATCAAAAAGATATGTTGCCCCTCACTCAAAAGCCTTTTCTGTGTCTTTTGAGGTGATTGTGTGGTTTTCCTTATTTATTGAATTAATGTATTGTTTTTTATTAATTGATTTTCCCATATTTCATTGAACTGGCAATCCTGGTAATAAATTCTATTTGGGATACAAAGAAAAAAAAGAAAGAAAGAAAATGTGTCAAACGGTCTATAAAACCAGTGTATGGTGCCCCATGATCGCATTAATGTACACAGCTATGATTTAATAAAAAATAATAAATAAATAAATAAAAAGTTAGCCGGTTTGGTGGCAGGCGTCTATAGGCTCAGCTGCTTGGGAGTCTGAGGCAGGAAGATTGAGCCCCAGGGTACGTTGTTCTGTGATTGTTCCACTGCACTCTAGCCTGGATGACAGAGTGAGACCCTCTCTCTAAAATATTAAAAAAGAAAAAATGAAAACAGCCTATAATCCTAGCACTCTGGGAGGCTGAGGCGGGTGGATTGCCCTGAGCTCACAGGTTCAAGACCAGACTGAGCAAGACCCCGTCGCTAAAAAAATCTCCGGGTGTTGTGGCAGGTGCCTGTAGTCCCAGCTCCTCCGGAGGCTGAGGCAAGAGAATCACTTGAGCCCAAGAGTCTGAGGTTGCTGTGATCTATGACATCACAGCACTCTACCCAGGATGACAGCTTGAGACTCTGTCTCAAAAAAAAAAAAAAAAAAAAACTAAAAAAGAAAGAAAGCAAAGAAAAGAGCATTTAGATTTATACCTCACACCAAGATCATGCTATGTTGGGGCGGCACATGTGGCTCACTCAGTAGGGCGCCGGCCCCATATACCGAGGGTGGAGGGTTCAAACCCGGCCCCGGCCAAACTGCTACAAAAAATAGCCGGGCGTTGTGGCGGGCGCCTGTAGTCCCAGCTGCTCGAGAGGCTGAGGCAAGAGAATCACCTGAGCCCAAGAGTTGGAGGTTGCTGTGAGCTGTGATGCCACAGCTCTCTACTGAAGGTGATAAAGTGTCTCTAAAAAAAAAAGATCATGCTATATTGCAAATAGATAGAAGAGCAAAATGTAAAAAGTGAAGGCTTCCCTATACTAGAAGTAAGGAATGCGTTGTTTTTATTTATTTATTTTTTTTTTTATGACCCTCAGTAGAGTGTGGTGGCCTCACACAGCTCACAGCAACCTCCAACTCCTGGGCTTAAGCGATTCTCTTGCCTCAGCCTCCCGAGCAGCTGGGACTACAGGTGCCTGCCACAACGCCTGGCTATTTTTTGGTTGCAGTTTGGCCGGGGCCGGGCTTGAACCCGCCACCCTCGGCATATGGGGCCGGCGCCACAGGCGCCGCCCCAGGAATGAATTGTTTTAAAACTTAAGAGTTGCCTCGGAAGTTGTAGCTCAAGTAGCTAAGGCGCCAACCACATACGCCAGACCTGGCAGGTTAGAATCCAGCCCGGGCCTGCCAAACAACAATGACAACTACAACCAAAAAATGGCCAGGCGTTGTGGTGGGCGCCTGTAGTCCCAGCTACTTGGGAGGCTGAGGCAAGAGAATCGCTTAAGCCCAGGAGTTGGAGGTTGCTGTGAGCTGTGATGCCACAGCATGCTACCCATTCTACCCAGAGCGAGAGGCTCTGTCTCCAAAAAAAAAAAAAAAACCTTCAGAGTGTGAAATCATCTCTTATTATGATACAAAATTCAGAAGCCATAATAGAAATTTTCAACTCTTAAGAACTTCAGTGTTTCAACATGGAAAACAAACCACTGTAACCATAAATAGCACTGTGGTCATAAGAATGTTCTGTATCTTGATTGCGGTGGTGGTTACATGAGTGTATAATATTTGTCAAAAGTTATTGAACTGTACATTTGGACTACATTTTATTGACATAAAATATACCTCAATAAACTTGATTGTTCGAAAAGTAACATAAGCTGGGAAAAATATTTGTCAATGCACGTTATGTAGTCAAAGGATAATCTTCATATATAAAGGCTTCTGGAAAGTGATAAGAAAACATCAAATGAACAAAGTATGTGGAAAGATAGTTGGAAGAAAAGATCGTTCGGTTAGCTCACAATCAGTTGAAAAGATGTTTAGTCTCGGTGGCGCCTGTGGCTCAGTGAGTAGAGCGTTGGCCCCATATGCCGAGGGTGGCAGGTTCAAACCCGGCCCCGGCCAAACTGCAACAAAAAAATAGCTGGGCGCTGTGGCGGGTGCCTGTAGTCCCAGCTGCTCGGGAGGCTGAGGCAAGAGAATCGCTAAGCCCAAGAGTTAGAGGTTGCTGTGAGCCGTGTGACGCCACGGCACTCTACCTGAGGGTGGTACAGTGAGACTATGTCTCTACAAAAAAAGAAAAAAAAAAAGAAAAGATGTTCAGTCTCCCTCATAGTAAGATACATTCCTTTTTTTTTTTTTTTTCTTTTTTTTTTTGTGGTTTTTGGCCAGGGCTGGGTTTGAACCCACCACCTCCGGCATATGGGACCGGCACCCTACTCCTTGAGCCACAGGTGCCACCCGTAAGATACATTCTTTAGCCAACCAGGTTGGTGAAGTACCTGAGGATTGGCAAAGCTCTAGGGCAGTGATTTCCAACTGGTGTGCTATGCCATGAGAGGATCTTAGGTGAGCGGTGAAAATTTTTAAAGATTATAAGTTAAATTATTATTATGTTTTTTGGCTGGGGTCGGGTTTGAACCTGCCCCCTCCAGTATATGGGGTTGATTGGAGCCCTACTGACTGAGCCCCACACAGGCGCCACCCTAAATTATTGTTGAATGAAGTTTGAAGCACGGCTCGGCGTCTGTGGCTCAAGCAGCTAAGGCGCCAGCCACACACACCTGAGTTGGCGGGTTCAAATCCAGCCCGGGCCCGCCAAACAACACTGATGGCTGCAACCAAAATATAGCCGGGCATTGGCGGGTGCCTGTAGTCCCAGCTACTTGGGAGGCGGCGGCATAATAATCGCTGGAGCCCAGGAGTTGGAGGTTGCTGTGAGCTGTGATGCCACGCACTCTACCTAGGGTGACAGCTTGAGGCTCTGTCTCAAAAAAAAAAAAAGAAGTTTGAAGCACTGTAAGTATATTCTTTTTTTTTTTTTTACTCTTTTTTGATCAACATAATTTAAGTGTGCTGTGGGAGTTTAACTATAGGTTCAAGTGTGCTGTGAAATAAAAAAGATTGAAAGGTACTCCTGTAGGGAAACAGGCACTGTCATCTTTTGTGGGTGGGAGCAGAAACTGGCACACCTTCAAGGAAGGTAAGTTGGCAGCAGGTATCAAAATTATAAATGCATGTATTTTTCTACTCTGCAATTTATCTTCCTGGAATTTTTTTTACAAATATATTCCCAGAAGTGCAAAATGCCTTATCAATATAACTATTGATTGCCACAAAGCTGTCATGGCAAAAGAATTGATATGAACAGTCCAACAATACATTGTTAAATAAATTGGTTACCTAGGATGGAGCTCTGATGATAAACAGCGATTAGTAGAAAACTGGCGAAATTTAAATAAAGTCTAAAGTTTAGTCAACAGTAATGTACCATCATGAACTAAATGTTTATGCCTCTCCAAAATTCATATGTCAAAGCCCTAACCTTCATTAGGGCTATATTTGGAGATGGAGCATCTAAGGAAGTCGTCAAGATTCAGTAAGGTGATAAGGGTGGGGCCCTAATCATGGAGTATTAGTGTCCCTCACTCTCTTACACTCTGTGCAGGCACAGAGGACAGGCCATGTGAGGATGAACAGAGACAGCTGCTGTCTGCAAGCCAGTGAGAAAGGCTGTCCCAGAAACTAAGGATGCTGGCTCCTTGGTCTCAGACTTCCAATCTCTGTAACTGTGAGAAAATAAATTTCTGTTGTGTGAGCTGCATAGTCTGGGGCATTTTCTTCCTCCCTTCCTTCTTTTTTTTGGACAGAGCCTCACTCTGTTGCCACAAACTAGAGTGCTATGGCATCTTAGCTCACAGCAACCTCAAACTGCTGGGCTCAAGTGATCCTCTGCCTCAGTCTCCCTCAGTAGCTGGGACTACAGGGCCTCACCACCAAGCTGGGCTAGTTTTTCTATTTTTACTAGGAAAGGGGTCTCGTTCTTGCTCAGGCTGGTCTCCAACCCTTCAGCTCAAGTAATCCACCCACTTGGGCTTCCCAGAGTGCTGGGATTACAGGCGTGAGCCACCGAGCCCAGCCCACTGTGTACTTTTTTAAACTTCTTTGGTTGTTTGAGCCATGTGGATTTAATAACCATGCAAATAACTAATTTTGTATGTATATGTGCTGCCGAAGCGAGCACGCAAATAACTAATTTTGTAAAAACTAAAGAACATTCAGGAGAGAGCGGAGGGTGTCCCCTATACCTACTAAATATATTACAAAGCTAACAACAATCCAAACAGTATGAAACAGGTGCAAAGTAGACAAATCAACAAGGCAGAATGCTGTGGCCAAAGAAAACCCAAGAACATCTAAGAATTTAGCCAATAACAAAGGTGAAATTTCAATTCACTAGGAAAGTAGTGTCTTACTCAATACATTGTGTTAGAACAATGAATAGAGCATTTTTTTTTTTTTTTTTTTTGTGGTTTTTGGCCGGGGCTGGGTTTGAACCCGCCACCTCCAGCATATGGGACCGGCGCCCAACTCCTTGAGCCACAGGCACCGCCCGAATAGAGCATTTTTTAAAAATGAAAAGACCTCTTTCACCATATAGCGCCCTAATTTTCAGATGGATAAAATATTTAAATGTAAAAAAAAATCATAAAAGTGACTGGGGAAGTGGCTCACGCCTGTAATCCCAACACTCTGGGAGGCTGAGGCCGGAGGATAGCTTGAGGTCAGGAGTGCAGGACCACCCTGAGCAGGAGTGAGACCCCGTCTCTACTAAAAATAGAAAAAGATTTAGCCAATGTCATGGTGATCACAGTTACTTGGGAGGCTGAGGAGGATCATTTGAAGCCAGGAGTTTGAGGCTGCTGTGAGCGAGGCTTATGCCACAGCACTCTAGGCAGGGGCAACAGAGTAAGACTCTGTCTCAAAAAAAATCATGAAAGTACAATATTAGGGTAAAATCTGGGTAAATATTTATGTATTTTTTGAGAGGGGGGAAAACGACTAAAAGAAAAAGATTTAAAAGATTTTTTTTTTTTGCAGTTTTTGGCCAGGGCTGGGTTTGAACCCGCCACCTCCAGCACATGGGGCTGGCATCCTACTCCTTTGAGCCACAGGCACTGCCCAATTTAAAAGATTTAAATACATGGCTAAGTGATATGGCTCATGCCTGTAATCTCAGAATTCTGGGAGGCTGAGGCAGGTGGATTACTTGAGCTCAGGAGTTTGAGACCAGCCTGAGCAAGAGGGAGACCCTCTACTAAAAATAGAAAAACTAACCAGGTAGATGCCTGTAGTCACAGCTACCTGAGAGTCTGAGGCAAGAGGATTGCTGGAGCCCAGGAGTTTGAGGTTGCTGTGAGCTAATGATGCCATGGCACTTTAGCTAGGGTGACAGAATAAAACTCTGTCTCAAAAAAATTAACATCTAAAATTTAAAATCCTGGGCAAATATATGTAAAATAAAAAATTCCTGGCTCGGAGCCTGTAGCTCAGCTGCTGGGGTGCCAGCCATATACATCAGAGCTGGTGGGTTCGAATCCAGCCCAGGCCCGCCAAACAACAATGACACCTACAACCAAAAAATAGCCGGGTGTTGTGGCGGGTGCCTGTAGTCCCAGCTACTTGGGAGGCTGAAGCAAGAGAATTGCTTAAGTCCAAGAGTTGGAGGTTGCTGTGAGCTGTGATGCCACAGCACTCTACCGAAGGAGATATAGTGAGACTCTGTCTCAAAAAGAAAGAAAAAAAAATTCCTAATAAAAAATATAAAAGTCAGTAATAAGCATAGTTAAGAGGCAAATGACCAATTAGGAAAAAATTATAACCAAAAGGTTGGTCATCCTTAATGTAGAAAGCAGTTCTACAGAGCAAGAAAAGATGGGCGAGGACGGTGGCTCATTCCCATAACTCAACACTCTGGGAAACTGAAGAAAGAGGGTTGCTTGAGCCTAGGAGTTCGATACCAGCCTGGGCAACATAGTGGGACCCCATCTCTAAAAAAAGTTTTTTTTTAATCATCTGAGCTTGGTGGGTGGCTGTAGTCCTAGCTGGATCATTTGAGCCCAGGCATTAAAAGCTGCAGTGAGCTATGATTGAGTCCCTGTACTCCAGCAGGGGATGAGTGAGACCCTGCCGCTAAGAATCAAAGAAAAAAAGAAATATCAACATCTTGATTTTTAAATCTTGTACAAAGGATCCAAATAGAAGGGCCAATAAAAGAAGAAATACAAATAAACAGTTTTTTAAAAAACCCTTTGCATTAATAATCAAAGATATGCCAAATAAAATTAAAATGAGGTGCTTTTCTCCCCCTACTAAATAAAAATAACAAATCTGGTGTTTTCAAGACAAAAATACACACACACACACACCCAACAAGCACATAAATTAGAACAAGCTTTCTGGAAGGAAATTGGGTATATTCATAAGCCACCTCCACTTTTTCCAAAAAAATGCATATGTTTTGACCTAAGTATTCCTCTTCTAGGAATTTATCCTAAGGAAATAATTGGACAAAGAACAAGAAGATATATTTACAAAGATGTTCACCATAGCACTGTTTATAATATAATAGTGAATAAATAGAAACATCTCATCTAAGGTATTGGTTTTACAAAAGGACAGTGTATCTATACGGTGAAATTTGATGAAGCTGTCATAAATCATGCATAGCTATATTGACGGAAAGGACATTCACAATGGATAGTCCTCTCAGGAAAGAGAACTAGAGAATAATCTATATGTATTGTATGATCTTTTTTGTGAAAATAAAAAACATGTTTCATGTGCATATATGCTAAAAAAATGCAGTGGTTATCTCTGAATAGTGATTTTGCGGGATGACTTTTCTTTTTTTCCATATTTTTCCCCCTAAAATTTCTCCTGAAATCACACATTACTTAGGTGGGCACACAGCTGCTTTAAATAGTTTCCTCTTCACATGCAACATTTGTATATATGCAAATAAATATATTTTCTCCTTCCCAGATATGTCTCTGAATCTCTGACTCTAAGGATCCCATGTGAGTACAAAAAACCCTGCCTGCCACTTTTATTTTTGTTGCCTGTGGATGAAAACAACCTCTAGGAATGAATATAGCAACAAGAAAAAGGTAAAAACAATTAGCCTTCGGAAGAAAAGAGTAAAAATAAGCACAATGTCGGTTTGCCAAGGAGACACAGTGGCTGCATGTTCTGAGAACTCCTAATTGAGACCAAACCATTGGGCTGGAAATAAGCATCAACTCAGGGATAAATTATGTATGGCCACTGTTAAATATTTTATCCACTCTCAAGCATTATTTGCCTTCGCATAGCTAAAAGGGGAAAGAAAAAGAAAATACCCACATCCTAATCATTGTCAGTCACCATCTTTCCTCTACCGTAAAACAGCCACCAATATGCTACACTCTCTTTTGAAGAGGAAAATCTCTATGACTGAAATTAGAGACCAGTATGGAGAAGCAGGCTTCAAAGTCACTGCTCGATGGAGGGATGTCACGGTGGCTTCACCTTCTGCATCAAGTCTGTCGTCCTCCCAAATCACAAATGGTTTGCTGTACTGAACATGGTGTTTTTTAAAATCTGTGTGCAAGTGCCCGGGGTGGTGGCTCACACCTGTAATCCTAGTACTCTGGGAGGCCAAGGCAGGAGGGCGGCTTGAGCTCAGGAGTTCCACCAGTCTGAGCAAGAATGAGACCCCATCTCTACTAAAAATAGAAAAACTAGCCGGGTGTAGTGGTGCACGCCTGTAGTCCCAGCTACTTGGGAGGCTGAGGCAGGAAGATTGTTTGAGCCTAAGAGTTTGAGATTGCTGTGAGCTATGACACTACAGCACTCTACCAAGAGGGCAAGAAAATGAAACTCTGTCTCAAAAAAAAAAAAAGTATGCAAGGATTCTTGGTGATGCCTGGGCCTAGGGGGTCTGCGTTCCCCGGTATCCATGCAGAGGGCGAGAAAGGGCAACAAGGATATGTGAGGCGTTGTCAAGGGCTGATGTCGTCCATTCAGCCTCTGGCCATTTGGCCAGCTTCCCAGCCACTCTGCCTGCTCTCCTGGCGAGTCTCCCTTTGCCGTTTATTTTCTCCCTTGCCCTTGGCTCTGTCTGTTCCGCTGTGGGAGACACATGCCAGCCCCACTGGGCACAGGCCCTCTGAACATGAGCCAAGGCACTCTGGAGGTGGAGGAAGGACATGGAGGCCAGCTCACCCTGTGTGTCACAACTGAATTACAAAGGGTTACTGTTGCCTTTCACAGGAGACTGAAAAATTATTATAGTCAATGGCCCTTTGGGGGTGAGATTTATTTGGAATCACTTTTCAAGTCTTGTCTTATGTATGCGTGTGCATATACTGACAGTTTAATTTCACGTCTACGTAGATCAGATCTGTGCGTGCATGCCTGTAGGTGTTGTGTGTAAATGCACATACCCAGCTGAAAATCAACTAGTCAAAAGTTGTGTCATATATGAAAAAATGCTCATTGTCCCTAATCATCAGAGAAAGGAAAATCAAAACCACCCTGAGATATCACCTAAGCCCAGGAAGATTCGCCCACATCACAAAGTCCCAAAGTTGCAGATGCTGGCGCAGAGGTGGAGAGAGTGGGACGCTTTTACACTGTTGGTGGGACTGCAAACTAATATAGTGTGTTTGGAAAGAAGTATGGAGAATCCTCAAAGAACTCAAACTAGATTTCCCATTTGACCCCACAATCCACTACTGGGCATCTACCCAGGAGACAAATCATTTTCTCATAAGGACATTTGCACTAGACTGTTCATTGCAGCGCAATTTACAATCACCAAGATGTGGAAACAACCTAAATGCTCACCAACCCAGGAATGGATTAACCAACTGTGGTATATGTACAGCATGGAATACTATTCAGCCATAAAAAGATGGTGACTTCACATCTTTTGTATTAACCCGGATGGAGCTGAAACACATTCTTCTCAGTAGAGCATCACAAGAATGGAGAAACAAATATCCAGGGTACTCAGTGCTAATATGAAGCCAGTGGATGAACAAATACCCACATGGGAGAAAAACTCATTTCAATTCAAGTTGGGGGGAGGGGGAACCAGACAGGAGGGAGAGGAGAGGAGGGGATGGTGTGTTCCCACTGAATGGGCACGATGTAACGGTATATGGCACACCTTTGGGGTGTGGGGCATAACTAAAAGAGGGACTTTACCTAACAAATTCAAATATTGTGACTTGGTTGTTTGTACCCTTCCATTAACCTGAAATTTAAAAAATAATAATAATAATAAAAAGAAAAGTTGTATTTTTTTTTTTTTTTGAGACAGAGCCTCAAGCTGTCACCCTGGGTAGAGTTCTATGACATCACAGCTCACAGCAACCTCCTACTCCTGGGGTCAAGCGAGTCTTCTGCCTCCGCCTCCCAAGTAGCTGGGACCACAGGCACCCACCACAACGCCCGGCTATTTTTTGGTTGCAGCTGTCATTGTTGTTTGGCGGGCGCCGGCTGGATTTGAACCCACCAGCTCAGGTGTATGTGGCTGGAGCCTTAGCCGCTTGAGCCACAGGTGCCGAGCCGAAAAGTTGATATATATATATTTTTTTTTGTAGAGACAGAGTTTCACTTTATGGCGCTCGGTAGAGTGCCGTGGCCTCACACAGCTCACAGCAACCTCCAACTCCTGGGCTTAAGCGATTCTCTTGCCTCGGCCTCCCGAGTAGCTGGGACTACAGGCGAAGTTGTATATTTTTAAGTCAAGATCTTCTCTTATATTTTCTTGCTTTACCAGATAAGGATTCAAACAAACAAAAATCAACATTCTTTGTAAGTTACTAAGTTACCCTGGCAGATTCTTGTTCCTGAGGATGACAGATTTGAGATTCTTTCTGATTCCAGGTGACACCAGGGTTAGTCCCTGGTCCACCTGAGAAGCACCAACGTTGAGCGCTGCTGTGCTCACACAGTTGTCACCACCGGCATCGCAGGCAGGCCCACATGCTGAAGCTCGCCTTCCATCCCTGCTCACCCGTGCAGGCATCTTCCGGGTTAATGATTTAGTTTGAGTCACTAAGCGTACACACATTTTTACCTGAGTCATTTCGGGCACATACTTGAGACAGCGCCTGAAGGCCTCTGGGGACACTGGAGGAAACCTGATATGCAACTATCATGTGCTGGCAAAGAAAGCCTGGGAACAAAACTCTTTATGTTCTGTAAGAACAGCACTGGGTTTAAGTTGAGCATAACCTGCTCCAGGTCTTAGAAACAATGACATGCGTGCTGTTCCCTTGCAGTTTCCAACATTGCTCAGAGACTAAGTGGCAGAGGAATGCAGGCTGATAGCACGTGGGTTGTCCTGTCAGTCAAACTCTAGCCTTTCTTGTCCTGTCTTTGGGCAGATAACCAGCACAAAAACCCAGCCTGGAGTTTCTGTAGGCTCGTTTTCAGCACAGCTATAGTGATTCGTGTGGAGAGTTCTTGTATTCGATCAAAACTGCAATTCTGATAAATCCGATTTTACTAATTCGGAAGAAGGATACTCTGCCCCGGAGGCTGGAGCCTGAAGCTAACCTTTACTACAGTGTGCCCACACCATGCACAAGACGAGAGACGGGGGCTTTTCACGCATCTTTGAGAATCTTAGAAGAAATTACAGGCCACGTTCATGAAAGTGCTTTTGCTAAGAGTTAAGGGGAGACCCAGAAGAGAGAGCTAGATTTCAGAACCTCTCAAACTATAATGTCACATAAACCACATGGTTAAAATGTAAACTGCTGGGCTCAGCACCTGTGGCTCAAGTGGCTGAGGCGCCAGCCACGTACACCTAAGCTGGTGGGTTGGAATCCAGCCCGGGCCCGCCAAACAACAACGGCTGCAACCAAAAAATAGCCGGGCATTGTGGCGGGCGCCTGTAGTCCCAGCTACTTGGCAGGCAGAGGCAGGAGAATCACTTGAGCCCAGGAGTTGGAGGTTACTGTGAGCTGTGATGCCACAGCACACTACCCAGGACGACAGCTTGAGGCTCTGTCTCAGAAAAGAAAAAAAAAAAGCAAACTGCTGGACCCATCGGCAGAGACTGGGAATCAATAACGCACGTGGTGCCAATGTCGCTGGCCCAGGAACCACACTGAAGGGTCACACTGAGCTAGCAAACGCACCTATAGGCCAGTGCCCTGAGCCAGTTGCTGAATCCCTTGGAGCCCCAGTTATTTCCCTGAAAAGTAAACAGAACAGCTACATTCATGAGTGCTCATTAAGCCTCGGACACTGTCCTAAACCCGTCATCCCTACTAACTCTAACCCTCGCAGGAACACTTTGAGGAAATTGTTTAACAACAGGAGGAACAGAGCCACTGACAGCTCGTGGCTCCTTAGCACTCTGAGACCCAGGTGGCCGCTGGCAGCCTGCTGGCCCTCCACTGCTGGGTGTGTTTAGTTTGCCATATGTATTGTCTTACGACTCAAAACAACTCAAAACATTTCATATGAAATTCTGAATTTCTGGCATCTTCTGAAAAGTTAGAAGATGCACTTCTAACTTGGGGCCCACGCATCCCCAAATGGCAACCATGGAAAGTGGTAGATCCTCGCCTTGAGAGGGGGGGGTGGGTGTCCCCGGCTTACCAGCCTCACCCACCCTGCCCCACTCTGGCCCTGTGGGCATTTGAATTTGCAGCCCCTTTCTCTAAGACCCACAGTTCTATCGTTTCTGTATTTTGAAAGTAATAACATTTGAACTTCCTGCCATTTCTTTTTTTTTTTTTTTGTGGTTTTTGGCCGGGGCTGGGTTTGAACCCACCACCTCCGGCATATGGGACCAGCGCCCTGCTCCTTGAGCCACAGGCGCCGCCCCAGAACTTCCTGCCATTTCAAATAGAAGTTTATATTGTAATTATATGTTCTTTAGTACTCAATTTGTGTCAGATTATTTATTTTAGAGACAGTCTCACTTTGTCACCCTTGGTAAAGTGTCGTGGCATCACAGCTCACAGCAACCTCCAACTCCTGGGCTTAGGCGATTCTCTTGCCTCGGCCTCCTAAGTAGCTGGGACCATAGGTGCCCACCACAACACCAGCTATTTTTGTTTGCAGTTTCGCCTGGACCGAGTTTGAACCTGCCACCCTCGGTATATGGGGCCGGTGCCCTACCCACTGAGCCACAGGCGCCGCCCTTTTTTTTTTTTTTTGAGACAGAGCTTCAAGCTCTCGCCCTGGGTAGAGTGCCATGGTATCACAGCTCACAGCAACCTCCAATTCCTGGGCTTAAGTGATTCTCTTGCCTCAGCCTCCCAAGTAGCTGGGACTACAGGTGCCCACCACAACGCCAGGCTATTTTTTGGTTGTAGTTGTCATTGTTGTTTGGCAGGCCCTGGCTGGGTTTGAACCCGCCAGCTCTGGTGTATGTGGCTGGTGCCTTAGCCGCTTGAGCTATAGGTGCCGAACCCGTGTCAGATTTATTTTAAATAGAATCAAAATAAGCAACAATACCTCAAAACATGGCTTGGTGCTGCAGCTCAAGTGGTTAAGGTTCCAGCCACATACACCTGAGATGTTGGGTTCGAATCCAGCCTGGGCCCGTCAAACCACAATGACAACTACAACCAAAAAATAGCCAGGCGTTGTGGCGGGCACCTGTAGTCCCAGCTATTTGGGAGGCTGAGACAAGAGAATCGCTTAAGCCCAGGAGTTGGGGGTTGCTGTGAGCTGTGATATCACAGCACTCTACCCAGGGTGACAGCTTGAGACTGTCTCAAAAATAAACAACCTTGGCTGGGCGCCTGTGGCTCAAGCAACTAAGGCGCCAGCCACATACACCTGAGCTGGCGGGTTCAAATACAGCCTGAGCCCGCCAAACAACAATGACGGCTGCAACAACAACAACAAAAAATAGCCAGGCGTTGTGGTGGGCGCCTGTATTCCCAGTTACTTGGGAGGTGGAGGCAGGAGAATCGCTTGAGCCCAGGAGTTGGAGGTTGCTGTGAGCTGTGATGCCACGGCACTCTACCCAGTGGTGACAGCTTGAGGCTCTGTCTCCAAAAAAACAAATAAACAAAAAACCCAAGTCCTAATGTAGTCATTTTTACAGGTTTTAAACTTTCCCTTTCACTATAGAACACTATCACTGGTCTCAAATTTAATTTCCACTTTTACCATTTTCTTTTGAAAGGCTGCTTGCAATTTTCATTTACCTCATACATGGCACTTTATGCTTTTAACTCTTTTATAAAAAATTTATACCAAATAGTTTTTTTTTTTTTGAGACTCACTTTGTTGGCCAGGCTAGACTGTTGTGGGATCAGCCTAGCTGACAGCAACCTGAAACTCCTGGGCTCAAGTGATCCTTCTGCCTCAGTCTCCCAAATAACTAGATCTATAGGTACCCACCACCACACCTGCCTAATTTTTCTCTACTTTTTTTTTTTGCAGTTTTTGGCCGGGGCTGGGTTTGAACCCACCACCTCCGGCATATGGGGCTGGTGCCTTACTCCTTTGAGCCACAGGCACTGCCCCACACCTGCCTAATTTTTCTATTTTTAGTAGAGACAGGGCTCTTGCACAGGCTGGTCCTTCCTGCACTCAAGCAATCCTCCCACCTCCACCTCCCAGAGTGCTAGGATTACAGGTGTGAGCTTGACCTGTACCGAATACTTCTTTTTTTTTTTTTTTTTGAGACAGTCTCACTATGTCGCCCTTGGTAGAGTGCCATGGCATCACAGCTTACAGCAACTGCTAAGTCTTGGGCTTAAGCAATTCTCTTGCCTCAGCCTCCCAAGTAGCTGGGACTACCGGCATCTGCCACAACACCCAGCTATTTTTTTGTTGCAGTTGTTATTGTTGTTTAGCTGGCCGGGCCGGGTTTGAACCCGCCAGCCTGGGTGCATGTGGCTGGCACCCTACCCACTGAGCTATGGGCACTGCCTATACCAAACACTTTTTAAAGGTGCAAATGACACCCACTATTTTCCCTCCCATGCAGTCCTTCCTCTTTCTGATGGTAGCAGGGCCCTGATTCCCGAATGTTTTTCAAGGGACCATGCCCCTCCCCTGGTAGATCCAGACTGGGGTACCCAAGCCTTGGCATAGGTATTAAGTGAGGGATAGTCACATGACAAGACAGGGCCAATGAGAGTTGCCTCTGGGATTGACCAGCTCCCTTCCTGGTGCTTGTTAAGGGGTCAGAATGAGAGGAAGTTGCTGGAGGTCATCTTTGCCACCACAGGGAGGGAATTTGCCTGAGAGATAAAAGCCAACATAGGAAAGCAAAGATAAGAAATAGAGAGGGATTCTAGTCTGTGGTGTAAAACAGTAGCCACTAGCCATGTGTGCCTGTTAAAGTTTAAATTAATTAAGGCCAACTATGGTGGCTCATACCTGTAATCCCAGCACTTTGCAGGCCAAGGAGGGACGATGGAGGCCAGGAGTTTGAGACTAGCATGGACAACATAGCAAGACCCCTGTCTCTACAAAAAATAAAAATAAAATAGTCGGCATGGTGGTGCATGCCTGTAGTCCCAGCTATCTGAAGAAGGCCAAGGCAGGAGGATAGCTTGAGCCTAGAAGTTCCAGGTGTGTGAGCTATGATAGTACCATTGTACTCCAGCTAGGGCAACAAAAGACCCTCCCCTATCTGTGGGGGGGAAAAGTTAATTAATTAAATTGACATAAATTAAAAATTCGCTTTCTCAGTTACACTAGCCACTCTTCAGATAAGCAGTAGCCATGTAGACGGGTGATTACTATCTGGACAGAGCAAATGCAGATTTCCATCACTACAATGGCAGACATCATCTGTGCCAAAATTCTAGCCCCGATTATCCAGCTGCATAAGCCAATAAATTCCTTTTTGTGTAAGTTAATTGAAGTTAAGTTTATTCACTATCCAAAGAATTCCAAGGCAAAATCCTCCCAATTAACACTGGGAAAAATGTGACCACTGACCAGTCACAGATATAGAGATCATTTGAGTGTCTTCCTCTTACTCAGGTCAATGCCAAAGAAAATCACCACTGGGTTCAGAAAGGTAGTTAAGCAGACTATACTCAAGAATCGGAATTAGAATGAACTAGAGAGTAAGGGCATTCAGTTTTCTTTATATTCTATTATGCAGAGAAGGCTGCATTTAGAATAAACTTCATTCCCAAAAGAGAGCTTTTATAAATGGAAAAACACCTAAATACAGTTTGCAAATACAAACTCCACTCAATTTTAATATTAATTTATAAGATACACATCAAGAGTTGTAAGACAACTGGATAAACACATTAATCTTTAAAATATTATCTAAATGTTACTTGCGTTTAAGGGAAGAATGTGGTAGACTACTACATCCTAAGGACTGTTATTTTTTGTTTGTTTTTTGAGACAGAGTCTTACTATCACCCTGGGTGGAGTGCTGTGGCGTCACAGCTCACAGCAACCTCTTCAAACTCTTGGGCTCAAGCGATCCTCTTGCCTCAGCCACCCAAGTAGCTGGGACGACAGGTGCCCACCACAAAGCCTAGCTAGTTTTTAGAGATGGGGTCTCTAGCTCAGGCTGGTGTCAAACTCCTGAGCTCAGGCAATCCACATACCTTGGCCTCCCAGAGTGCTAGGATTACAGGCATGAGCCACTGGGCTTGGCCACTAAGGACTTTTTAATCAATCTGTCAGGTTCCTTTATATTGACCTTGTGATAGCCAGATGCCCACCAATGACTATATAGATACACATGTACTTCCTGTGGGCAATGAAGACTTCCTTTTGGTTTCCAAAATCCTTTCGGACAGCATTTAGGTGGCATATATAGCTAGGAGGCACAGCCAGATTTTGCTTTATCCTTACTGGTAACAGCCACTATCACCAAGTGATATGCTGTCTCAAGATAACAAAGACTTTCAGTGTCTTGAAAGCAAAGCCACTCTCAAACTTTGTTTAGGGCTCTGCTGCTGGGTCACGGATACACACTCTTAAAGCTCCACTATACAAAGGAAACCTTCCCTAAAGTAAAACAGTAAATAAAACAATCAGCAGTGGTTTTATCAGTGGCTGTTAAACATTTGAGCACCTAAAGGCATATATCCAGAATCGGGGTTTTGTTTGTTTTGTTTTTGAGACAGAGTTTTATTTTGTTGCCCTCGGCAGAGTGCCCTGGTGTCATAGCTCACAGCAACCTCAAACTCTCGGGCTCCAGCGATTCTCTTGCTTCAGCCTCCCAAGTAGCTGGGACTATAGGTGCCACCCACACCTGGCTATTTTTAGAGACCAGGCTCCCTCTGGCTCAGACTGGTCTGGAATCTGTGAGCTCAGGCAATCCACCCAGAGTGCTAGGATTGTAAGTGTGTGTCTGAGCGCCCAGCTATCTTCCTTTATAAATTTTAGCTTGTTCTCAAGATCAAATGTATCAAGTTCTTAAAAACTAGGAAGCAGTAGGAATTTTAGATGCAAACCACATTGCGGTCATATTTGGGGGGTGAAAGTGATGTTTTAGCCCCATGCCATTGTTTTGTGGACCCTGAAACCCAGGGATGAGTTATGAAGTATTGAATGTAATGTAAACAAACCATGGTGTTCAATTTATACTCAAGGGATTTTCAATGTTTTTAAATTGGAGAGAAGGAATTAGAGGATTACTGTTTGGCAGAAGTTAGTGCAAAGATCAAGTAAAGTAGTGACAGGGTGACTAATTCAGGATTGGAAATAGCTCAGAAAGGGTTAGTTGTATCTCAGGACTTTGAAATTTTTCAGTATAAACTGATTTTAATCCACATAGACCATACTATATAGGTGTAGTAAGTATAACTAAGCGAATCTGGATTTCAAAAGATAAACTGTTGTATTACAAACTCCTTTTGTTTCACATAATATTAACAATGTTAAAGATAATTTTGGGTGAATATCATGCATAATCTCTCATACTATTAGAATTAACTACATTTTAGGGTGGCACCTGTGGCTCAGTAGGTAGGGCGCCGGCCCCATATACCAAGGGTTGCGGGTTCAAACCTGGCCCCAGCCAAAATGCAAGAAAAAAAATAGTCGGGCGTCGTGGCAGGCACCTGTAGTCCCAGCCACTCAGGAGGCTGAGGCAAGAGAATCGCCTAAGCCCAGGAGTTGGAGGTTGCTGTGAGCAGTGTGATGTCACGGCACTCTACCGAGGGCGGTAAAGTGAGACTCTGTCTCTACAAAAAAAAAAAAAGAATTAACTACATTTTAAATGTTATCTTCCAGTCATATGGTTACACATAGTTGTAGTAAATGCACATATAATTTGATGTTATCTTTTAACAATGAAAAGGAAGCAAGTTATCTTTTTGGTTTTGAGACAGAGCCTCAAGCTGTCGCCCTGGGTAGAGTGTCATGGCATCACAGCTCCCAGCAACCTCCAACTCCTGGGCTCAAGCGATTCTCCTGCCTCTGCCTCCAAAGTAGCTGGGACCACAGGCACCCGCCACAATGCCCAGCTATTCTTTGATTGCAGCTGTCATTGTTGTTTGGTGGGCCCGGGCTGGATTCGAACCCGCCAGCTCAGGTGTATGTGGCTGGTGCTTTAGCCACTTGAGTCACAGGCACCGAGCCTAATTTGATGTTATCTTTTAACAATGAGAGAAGTAAGGATCTTGTTATAACTTAATCGGTTTCTTCCAACCCCTTTTCTATAATGGGTGTTCGGTAAATATCTGTGGGTGACTTTTCATATAACTTCAAACAAGAAAGTAGCCTTTATACAAGTCTATCTTTATTTGTAAAAAATAATATACAACTAAAGCTAATTTGATTTTTAAAATCAAAATTCATTTAGTGATAATGTACATTTTATAATAAAATTGTAGTAAAATACTGACATTTGATAGTTTAAACAAAGTATCATTCATGTAAAAATCATGTTATAGCATGTAAAATTTAATTAGAAAATTCATAGTTCACAAAAGTACATATATTTTGTTGATAGCTCAAGGACATTACCTTAAATTTACTTAAGATACAGAACAAAATTCACAGTTAGGCTTGACATTTAGTACTATAAAATTTTACACTGGACCCACTGATTTTTGTTAATATGGTACACTTGAAATAATTGATTCTATTAATGAGTTAATATTTTATTGTATAATCCATACTGGTTTTACAATACGTCCAGTAATCAATTATTTCACCAATAATTTAAATGACAGAAATCTAGTTGGAAACACCATTGACATATACCCTTAGCGGGATAATTAAAACAAAAAGCACTAGCAGCTTGGATTTCCATTTTCATAAACGCATACAAGATAAATCTGTATTTTACAGTTAAAATTTGTACAAAAAGTCAAGCCCTGAAGTATTTTTCCCCCAAGAGAAAAGTTCTGATGTTAAAACTTTGTTTAAAAAAAAGAGAGGTAGTGTGTAAAAATATTTTTACTTACAATGTTGAACCCCTGCACCACTTATAGTATAAATGAAATTTAACCTTCTACAGACTAACATTATTTTGCCATTCAAGAGTCAAACTTATAAGACCCACAGAATGTTAAAGCGGAATGCCATTCAAAAGAAAGTGGTATATAAATGGAAGAATGAATTCAACAGAAAGTACATTGTATTATATAATGTACAGCTAATAGTTCACTGATAATATGCATAATGGTAATGTGAACAAAATGCATTGAAGTATTCTGAGTTAAGTGATCTTCATTTAATTAAGACTTCTTCATATATTTTACCATACAGAGAAAACATCCTTCAAAACGGAGTCATTTGAATCTTCATTGTTTTAATAGCACACAGTTGTTAAAAAGGTATTCATACTAGCCCTACCATAAAATTAATTAATAAATAACTCTTCATAAGCCACAGGGAACTTATGTACTTCGTAATATTCTTAGTTTCTATATACAAGCATACCATTTGCTTGTGCACATTGTACAGTGAAATCAGGCGAGGAATGATTGTTAGCAGCCTCACTCTTGACATGTTCTAAGTGGATGCACTATTAGGAAGTAATAAATAGCCTCATAAAATTAATAGTGAAAAATCTTACCTGTCATAGGAGAATACTACATATTTTTCATAAAGTGTAGGCAGTGTTTCTATAAATCCTGTCAAAGGAAAACCCAACTTTTTTGTATAAAAAGTGCACAAGTTTGTCCTGTGTGTAAAAATCTCTTAATTTCGGTGCATTTTTCATCCAAAATGATTTGAAACTGAATACATTAAGAGTATAAAAGGAAACCAACAAAAGACACTAACAACAAACAGAATGATTTCCAGTGAGACTGGGAATGAGGAAAGAAGAAAGAGGTTAGAGCAGAGTCTCCCATTATTTCCAGAGTCACCGGAATCGCCATTAAAACATAAATCATACCCACACGGAATTAGTTTGTAAATATGAAAACAACAGGATGGACAAACACCAACTTGCACAACTGCTACAGAGTGTCGTCACTCAGGAGCACAGCTTTGATGCTTCACATGACAAGCAACTCCTGAAAACAGCCAAGTCATTTGATTTCTTAGAAATTAGAAAAAAAATGCATTAGGCGGCACCTGTGGCTCAGTAAGTGGGGTGCTGGCCCCATATACTGAGAGTGGTGGGTTCGAACCCAGCCTCGGCCAAACTGCAACAAAAAATAGCCAGGCATTGTGGACGCCTGTAGTCCCAGCTACTCGGGAAGCTGAGGCAAGAGAATCACGTAAGCCCAGGAGTTGGAGGTTGCTGTGAGCTGTGATGCCACAGCACTCTACTGAGGGGGACAAAGTGAGACTCTGTCTCTAAAAAAAAAAAAAAAATGCATTTACAAAACAATTTGTTACAATTAGTAATGAAGGAACAACATTGAAAAAAATAAGACACTGGAAACGTAATAGCTGAGGCCCCAACGTACCGAGAGATAGGATCAGACTTCTTCACATTAGAATTTTTAAAATATAAAGGAAAAACTAAGTGGGCTCTGCACAGCAGGTTTAATATGCAACCAATTCAAGCAGAAATGATCCAGTCCTCTCCCACAGTTCTGAGAATGTGCTTCAACATCCAGTTCTCCACAGACAAAATAACCAAAGCACATAATTCATTAGCAAAGGCCCCTTTGTTTTAGACTTAAATTCACCTCTGATCCACCAAAATTTATATTAACAATTATCAAACTATTATTTTAATAATATTCTAAGCTTGCAATATTTTCTCATGCCCATTCCACATAACTGGTCAGAGGTATATGCTCTTTGAACTAGCCAAATGCACAAGTCCCCACGGCGTCCTCCCTCAGAAAACATGCACACAGGGTTTCACAATGTTATGATTGTCCCATCTTCTTCTAAGAGTTTCTGATCTGGAGCATGTGTTTCAAATTCTGTGTTTGTGCCACTTGCTACAGGTGCTAAGCTCACTTCATTAGAGGGAATAAAACCATTCTGTCCAGACTCAAAACTGAGCTCTATTTGCGTTAATGATTCCAGGCTCTCAGTATTGGGAACAGCTTTTGGAATCTGTTGTGGCACACCACTGTCCTCAATAATAATGTCATCTTCATCACTGTCTTCATCCTCTGGCTCAAAGCTTGGTTCCATCTGCTGTGGATAGCCAAGAAGGCTATTATCAGTAGACTGGCCAGAGCTGCCGGAAGTCCGACTGTTCCTGACAACATTATTCCTCTGGTTTGCTGGTCTCACTGTTATGATGAGGTTGCGGCTGTTCGCAATCATCATGTCGGTTACTTGATCAAGACTCTTCCCCGAAACTTCTATGCCATTAACTTCTAAAACTTCATCATTAACAGCTAATAGTCCTGTGCTTTGAGCCAGACCTCCTGGGACAAGCCTGGATATAAAGATCCCTGGGACCTTCTCTAAGCCATGTGGTGTCACCCTGACACTGGAGCCATCTCGGATGTAGAATCCCAGGGGTTTCTCCATGCCATATTTGTAAAGACGAACCCTGCGATGTGTTTCTGGGAGAATATCCACATCTATGATAGAAGACACAGGTCTAAAGTCTTGGGGCATACTAATGACGATGTGTGGCTTCTTTCTGTGGTTGTCAGGACGCAACACATTGGTTAAAACGTTCTTCTTCTTTATTAGTGTGTCTGTACCAAAGGCACTATAGTCCGCTTCTTCTGTTTAAAATAAAAGAATTATAGAAATGCTATAAAAATATCCATTTACCTACAGTTGAATATGTACAGAAAGGATAATTCAAATCCATTTGGTTACATAAACTAGCACAATAGTGGATTAGCTTATTCTAATCAAACCATGTTATACAGTAGTATAATGTCATACCATAAAAAACCACCAGGTGGCCATCTCAAATGCCCATCACAAAATTACCAAATGTTGGAAGTTAAATTTCGTAATGCTTTACTACATACACATTAAACGTGGCAAATGAGATTCTGACAGATCTTACACACACATCCTTGAAGATTTTAAACCTGCTATTTAAAATATATTTTTGCTTCATTTGTTTAAAAACCCTGCAATTTGTATGCATATCATATTCAGCTCAGAGATATGAAATGGGACATTTGATTTTCAAAGTAAATCAAAACAGCAAAATCTGTAACATAGCAATGTATCTGTACTAGCAGGTGGCTGGGCAAATAATGTAATTAAATGAAGCAGGTACACACTGAATACACAGGAATTTTGGTTTTCTGCAAAAAAACCATTCTCCCTCATTGTTCTGGGGGGGATTCTTGATCTTTTAATTTCATTTTGAAAGAGGCACAGGTGTAAGATTTTTAACTTTTCTCCACTGCATGAAAAACTCCAAAACACATTTTGTCTTAGTGGTGGAAACATAATAGGGAGTGGTGAGGACTCTGGCAAATTGGAGAGCTGTCCCATTTAAAAGGCATAGCTCGCCTGTGGCTCAATGAGTAGGGCACCAGCCCCATGTACGAACGGTGGCGAGTTCGAACCCAGCCCCGGCCAAACTGCAACAACAACAAAAAATAGCCGGGCGTTGTGGCAGGCGCCTGTAGTCCCAGCTACTTGGGAGGGTGAGGCAAGAGAATCACTTAAGCCCAAGAAGTGGAGGTTGCTATGAGTGGTAACATCACGGCACTCTACCAAGGGTGACAAAACGAGACTCTGTCTCTAAAAACTAAATAAATAAAATAAAAGGCATAGCCGCTCCTCAGTTCCAGGCAGGTTTTCTTGTGCCAGAAAGCCTTGTTTTTGATTGCTGCTACCAACAACAACAAAAAACCTGTTTGGGTGGAAGAATTCATTCCTAAAGCCACCAATTGTTTTTGTTTTTTGTGGTTTTTGGCCAGGGCTAGGTTTGAACCCGCCACCTCCGGCATATAGGACCGGCGCCCTACTCCTTGAGCCACAGGCGCCGCCCCCTAAAGCCACCAATTTATAATATGATATAAACTAAAGGAAAACAGAACACCTACCACCGGATATTTTAAGTGATATGACTGCAAAAAGATATTCTGTAGACAAAATATCTCATCAGCTAAGGAGAGGTAAAAAAGGAGATCAATACAAGAACAAAAGTTGAAATCATATTTTAAAAAATAACTGAACTGACGATAAACTAAACGGGCAAATTTCCAAGGATTAGAAAAAAAAAATTCAATAAAAATAAAAGAAAACAAAGTCCTCTCCTCACCCCTGCAAAAGAAATAGTCCAGCCTCGGCCCTGCAGCAGATAGCACTAGCAGGACCATCTCTAGGGCTTCAGTGTTGCTCCCCCCCCTCCTTAGAGAGCTATTACCATCTTCATCACTCTATAGACGAGGAAATTCAGGGTATAACATGAGTTACAGGGAAGAGCTTGGAACCCAGGTTTTCTTACCCCAGTTTCTTCCCATGCTCACATAATGAATGCTAAGTAACAATTGTGTGTCAGAGTATGGAGAACTTTAGTATTATTTTCTGATGTTACATCAATATTCTTCAAAACCTAGTTTCACATAAATGTACAAGACTAGGGGGAGCTTATTTTTTGGCATCCTCCCAGCCCTGGCACTTTCGTCTTCATTTATAGACGAAGTATTTACACTGTGTTCTTACAGAGACAAATTTATAACATGGCTTTGGAAATAAATCCATCTGTACAAGAATTTTTTGGCAAAATTTGATCAAAAACTTATCAAGAGTCCTCTACTGATGTGTCTTCTTAAAATTACATATATTTTTATTTTAAAGTAATCAAAGGGCGGCGCCTGTGGCTCAAGGAGTAGGGCGCCGGTCCCATATGCTGGAGGTGGCGGGTTTAAACCCAGCCCCGGCCAAAAACCACAAAAAAAAAAAAATAAAGTAATCAAAAACAAAAGCCTACATAATAATATCTATAAGGGAAATTCCAGACCATATAAACTGAGAACAAAATCAAGTTGCCTAAATACCTACTCATGGGAAACCTGACCAAACCCCCCCCAAATCTGCATAATTTGGCATTGCCTGCAGACTCCATTTGAATGCTTTCTGCTAAATTCTCAAAAGCAATATGCCCCAGTACAAAGGCACCTTTGTTCTCCCATCTAGCTAATCAGTTTCCAGCCACTGGGAAAGAAAATATTTTGGCAGAAAGCCAGGGTGCAGGGTGCTAGTTTAAAGTGTAAAGGTGAATGTCCCTAAGTAACTGAGTTGACTTTCTACCTGAGTTAAGTTATATCAGAGCACTGAACTCTGAATGAGATGCAAACTCGATTCATAGCAACCTTCCACTTGTATAAACTCAGACATAAGCAAGAGTATATATGACAGAGGCCGATACAGCAATACGTCACTTTTCCCCTGTCTTTCGGCCACCGATCTCGGCTAACTAGCATAGACAAGGATCCACCTAGAAGGCCTCTGAATAATCAAACTGGACGTCTTACTTTCCTACACACAAAAAGTTCCTGTGCTGTACTTACAGAGGAGCCTGCGGGGCCTCCCTCTGAATCTGTTACTCTTTAAACATTAATTCTGAAAAGCCTAGTAATCTCATTCCTTAGCTCACAGAGGGTCATAAGTCACACATTCAGAGTGAGGGGTAAGGGTCTCCGTGTGAGCAGCAGGCACAGATACAAGAAAAAGCACAAGCTCTATACTCCACAAGCACGCCTACACAGCAGCTAAACAGCAACGTTTCATGGTATAGTCATCAAGAAAGTTCAAAATTGGGCAGCGCCTGTGGCTCAGTCGGTAAGGTGCCGGCCCCATATACGGAGGGTGGCGGGTTCAAACCCGGCCCTGGCCAAACTGCAACAAAAAAATAGCCAGGCGTTGTGGCGGGCACCTGTAGTCCCAGCTACTCGGGAGGCTGAGGCAAGAGAATCGCTTAAGCCCAGGAGTTGGAGGTTGCTGTGAGCTGTATGATGTCATGGCACTCTACCCAGGCGATAAAGTGAAACTCTGTCTCTACAGAAAAAAAAATTGGGCTCCATTTGAAGCTTAGAGGAAGGCAGGGAAAAATGAAATAATTTTTTTTTGTTTGTTTTTTGAGACAGAGTCTCACTTTTTTACCCTGCGTAGAGTGCTGTGGCATCACAGCTCACCGCAATCTCAAACTCTTGGGATCAAGTGGTCCTATTGCCTCAGGTTTTCATTTTTTAGTAGAGACAGGGTCTCTCGCTCTTGCTCAAGCTGGTCTCAAGTGAGCTCAAGCAATCCACCCACCCTGGCCTCCCGGAGTGCTAGGATTACAGGCATGAGCCACCTCACCCAGCCTGAAATAATTTTTAAAAGTGTCCTAATCCAGGTTAACAACCTTTTTCTGTCAAGAGTCAGTAAACAGCTGTGGCGTAATGGCTCACACATGTAATCCTAGCACTCTGGGAAGCTGAAGCAGGTGGATTGCTTGAGTTCAGGAGTTTGAGACCAGACTGAGCAAGCGTGAGATCCCCCTCTCTACCAAAAATAGAAAACTAGCCTGAAGTCCCAGCTACTCCAGAGGCTGATGCAAGAGGATCGCTGAAATCCAGGAGTTTGAGGTTCCTATGAGCTGTGACTCTAGGCCATTCTACCCAGAGCTAGGGAGTAAGATTGTCTCAAAAAAAAAAAAAAAGTCAGTGAATGTTTTAAGTATTGCAGGCCATACAGTCTCTCTTGCAAAAACAGCCAAAGGCAATAGATAGAACAGGAATGGATGTGTTCCAAGAATGCTTTATTTACAAAAACAGCCAGCAGGCCTTAGTCTGCTAACCCTTGGAAAAACCCAAATTGGTTAAATGAAATAGATATGGCAACTCTCAAAGGATTAAACATCACTTAAAGCGAATTAAATATTCAAATTTTGCAGACCCCTTTAATTCCCACTATAAAATCAACCACCAAATATTTAATAAAGATGCCGGGCATTGTACTCTGTCCTGGAGATTCAGTGAACAAAACATACACAATGACTGCTTTCATGGTCCAAAAGAGGAGATGGCAACTAACAAACAATTTCAACTACTGTAATTAAATTATGGCAAAGGTGCCCAGAGCTGGGAAGCAGCTCACCATGCTGGGGAGAGTGTAGTGTGTAACTGGCACCTAGCATGGCTTGCAGGGAAGGAAAAGTGAGATTTCTGTGGAGACTGGAAAAGCAGCCAGTGGCTAATCGGGTAAGAGGGAGGAAGAACGTTCCAGGCACAAGATATAATAATGTAGAGAAAAGTGAGGGCAGGTAAGTCAATATAGCCAGGACGGAGGGTGAGAGGGTGGGGTCAGGAGCCAAGTTAGAGGCAGCCAGACAAACTGGGCCTCCTGGGAAGTGTTAAAGCTTCTAGATTTTAGCCGAAGGGCAAGGGGAAGAGCACCAAAGACTTTAAAGGAGAGGGTGAAGATAATCTCTGGTTTTCTAGAAAGCTCTTTCAGGCTACAGGCTGGGGAAGGATCCAGGACAGGAGACCCCTGCAGTGATTTGGGATGGTTTCTGCCAGGAGCAGAGGCAGTGGAGACAGAAACAAATTTGAAAAATAATTAGAACACAGTTTTGTTGTTTTTTTTTTTTTGTAGAGACAGAGTCTCACTTTATGGCCCTCGGTAGAGTGCCGTGGCCTCACACAGCTCACAGCAACCTCCAACTCCTGGGCTTAAGCGATTCTCTTGCCTCAGCCTCCCGAGCAGCTGGGACTACAGGCGCCTGCCACAACGCCCAGCTATTTTGTTGTTGCAGTTTGGCCGGGGCCGGGTTTGAACCCGCCACCCTCGGTATATGGGACCGGCGCCCTACCCGCTGAGCCACAGGCGCCGCCCTAGAACACAGTTTTAATAGGCTTGATGACCGATTAAAACACAGGTATGTGTCAAAAGTTATAAGTCATGAGCAACTAGTAATCATACTAGACGTTCTTCCTAATTTCTGGGGCCATACCGTTTATTAAACTATACCTTACAATTCATTACTAAAATGCATAAACCCTAGGCTGGGCACCATGGCTCATGCCTATAATCCTAGCACTCTGAGAGACCAAGGTGGGTGGATTGACTGAGCTCATGGATTTGAGTCCAGCCTAAGTTAACAGAGACCCTGTCTCTAAAAATAGCTGGGCATTGTGGCGGATGCCTGTAGTCCCAGCTGCTCAGGAGGCTGAGGCAAAAGAACTCATCGAGCCGAAGAGTTTGAGGTTGCTGTGAGCTATGACGCCAAGGTACTCTACCCAGAGTGACAAAGTGAGACTCTGTCTCAAAAAAAAAAAAAAAAATGCATATCCCTTAGACAATCTTAAACTGATTCATTAAAATGCAACCTTAGGGCTCAGTGTCTGTAGGTCAAGCAGCTAGAGTGCCAGCCACATACACCAGAGCTGGCAGGTTCGAATACAGCCCGGGCCTGCCAATAATGACAACTCCAACCAAAAAATAGCCGGGCGTTGTGCTGGGCACCTGTAGTCCAGCTACTTGGGAGGCTAAGACAAGAGAATTGCTTAAGCCCAAGAGTTTGAGGTTGCTTTGAGCTGTGACACCATGGCATTCTACCCAGGGCAACATAGTGAAACTCTCTCTCACAAACAAACAAAAAAAATCAGCCAGAGGCCAGGCGTGGTGGCTCACACCTGTAATCCCAGCACTCTGGAGGGCTAAGGTGGGTGGATTGCCTGAGCTCAGGAGTTCGAGAACAGCCTGACCCAGAGTAAGACCCCGTCTCTAAAATATAGCTGGGCATTGTGGCAGGGTCCTATAATAGTCCCAGCTACTGGGGAGGGTGGGGCAAGAGGATTACTTGAGCCCAAGAGTTTGAAGTTGCTAAGAGCTATGACACCATAGCACTCTACTGAGGACAACAAAGTAAGACTCTGTCTCAAAAACAAAAAACATTAGCCAGCCACTCAGGAGGCTGAGGCAATAGGATTGCTTGACCCGGGTATCTGAGATTGCAGTGAGGTATGATAATCCTACTACACTCCACCCAGGACAACACAGCAAGACTCTGTCTCACACAAAAACAAAAAACCACTTGGTACCATATCAAATATAATTGCTGCTCCTGTTGATTTCTCAACTGGAGTCAACAAGCAAAGAAAACAGAAAATGAATTCGGCACAGCGGCTCACACCTATACTCCTAGCAGGATGAAGATTCGGGAGGCTGAGGAGGCCATGAGTTAGAGACCAGCTTGAGTAACAGTATCAGATCCTGTCTCTACAAAAAATTAAAAATAGGGCTGGGCACAGTGGCTCACACCTGTAATCCTAGCACTCTGGGAGGCGGGGTGGTGGTGGACTGCCTGAGCTCACAGGTTCGAAACCAGCCTAAGCCAGAGCAAGACCTCATCTCTTAAAATAGCTGAGCGTTGTGACAGGTGCTTGTAGTCCCAGCTACTCAAGAGGTTGAGGCAAGAGAACTGCTTAAGCCCAAGAGTTTGAGGTTGCTGTGAGCTACGACACCTCACTCTACTGAGGGCAAAAAAGGGAGACTCTGTTTCAAAAAATAAAAATAAAAATAAAAAATAGCCTGGTGTGATGGTACAAACATAGTCCCACCTACTCAGGAGGCTGAGCCAGAAGGATCACTTGAGCCCAGGAGTTTGAGGTTGCAGTGAGCTATGATCATGCCACTAGCCAAAGTGAAGGAGCAACACCTCGTCTCCAAAAAACCAAAAAAATTCAGAGGAGTTTTCATAATCAAGCAATAAAATGTAACTATACTTATGTCATGCTTTATATTATTTTCCTGAATTTAATGTTCATTAAGGTTTACCTAAAATCAGTTTTTTGTTTTTTTTTTTTCCTGAGGCAGAGTCTCACTTTGTTGCCCTAGATAGAGTGCCTGTAGTGTCATAGCTCACAGCAACCTCTTGGGCTTAAGTGATTCTCTTGCCTCAACCACCTGAGTAGCTGGGACTACAGGCGCCTGTCACACACCCAGCTATTTTCTTTTTTTGTAGAGACAGAGTTTCACTTTATGGCCCTCGGTAGAGTGCCGTGGCCTCACACAGCTCACAGCAACCTCCAACTCCTGGGCTTAAGCGATTCTCTTGCCTCAGCCTCCTGAGTAGCTGGGACTACAGGCGCCCGCCACAACACCCGGCTATTTTTTTTGTTGCAGTTCGGCAGGGGCCGGGTTTGAACCCGCCACCCTCGGTATATGGGGCCGGCGCCTTACCGACTGAGCCACAGGTGCCGCCCCACCCAGCTATTTTCTTTCTTTCTTTTATTTTTGCAGTTTTTGGCCGGGGCTGGGTTTGAACCCACCACCTCTGGCATATGGGGTCGGTGGTCTACTCCTTTGAGCCACATTTTCTTTGAACCCTCTTTTCTTTCTTTTTTAAAGAGATAGGGGCACCCCTGAGCTCAGGCGAGCCATCTGTCTCAGCCTTCCATAGTGCTAGGATTACAGGTGTGAGCCACTGCGTTAGCTTAAAATCAGCTTTCTACTTAAGCCCATGTTCAGCTTTGCTTACAAGAAAAAAGAATCAACATGCATCACAGTACACTATGTAAGTCTGTCATAGGTTTAGATGGTGGGACCTGGTGGCAAATGAGACAGAGGAAAACAAGCTGACACAAGTTCAGTAAGGTAATTCCAAGTCTCCCCTGAGTGACCTGGTACAGGTGGGTTTGTAGGGAGCTTTAGGTAGGGAGGGCAGAAGAGATCCCTGTGACAAGCTATGCACTAGAAGGAGGCAACTATGGGAAGAGCTGGGGGAAAGTTTTTTTTTTTTTTTTTTTTTGTAGAGACAGAGTCTCACTGTACCGCCCTCGGGTAGAGTGCCGTGGCGCCACACGGCTCACAGCAACCTCTAACTCTTGGGCTTACGCGATTCTCTTGCCTCAGCCTCCCGAACAGCTGGGACTACAGGCGCCCGCCACAACGCCCGGCTATTTTTTTGTTGCAGTTTGGCCGGGGCTGGGTTTGAACCCGCCGCCCTCGGCATATGGAGCCAGCGCCCTACTCACTGAGCCACAGGTGCCGCCCTGGGGGAAAGTGTTTTTTATTTTTGTGACAGAGTCTCATTTTGCTGCCCCAGGCTAGAGTGCCCTGGTGTCAGCCTAGCTCACAGCAACCTCAAACTCTGGGTTCAAGTGATCCAGGTACCCACCTGGCTAATTTTTCTATTTTTAATAGAGATAGGGGTCTCTCTCTTGCTGAGGCTGGTCTCAAACTCCTGGCTCAAGGAATCCACCTGCCTCAGACTCCCAGAGTGCTAGGATTACAGGGGTGAGCCACCCCGGTAAGTGATCTTCAGAGAAAAAAAGAGCAAGTGCAAAAAGCACATAAATAGCAACAAACTTACCAAGTTTGAATGACAGAAAGAAAGCAAATGTGGTTGCCTGAGACCAGGGAGTGTGAGAATGCAGGAAGAGGAGGCTAAGAAGTCCAAATCAGAAAGGATTTTACTCTGGTTGCAACAGGAAACCATTAGAGGGTTTTACTTTTTTTTTTTTTTTTTTTTTGAGGTAGAGTTTGATTATGTCGCCCTCGGTAGAGTGGAGTCACAGCTCATAGCAAACTCAAAATCTTGGGCTTAAGCGATTCTCTTGCCTCAACCTCCCAAGTAGCTGGGACTACAGGTGCCCACTGCAACACCCCGCTATTTTTTGGTTGGAGTTGTTGTTGTTTGGCAGGCCCAGGCTAGATTCAAACCCGCCAGCTCCAGTGTATGTGGCTGGCACCCTAGCTGCTGAGCTATAGGCGCTGAGCCCATTAGAGAGGGTTTTAAACAGGAATTAACTAACCAACTTATTTTCATTTTTTGCTGAAGTCATATTTGTATTAAATTTATATTTTTTAAATCTTTCTGTTGAATGGACTATTTCTATGTCAGCTACTAATTATATTGGGCATTTTACCTCTACCACATAGAAAGTATTTGTTCACACAGAAACATATATCTAAGTTGTAATTCCTATAACAAAAATAAAAACCTTCAAGGCTCGGCGCCCATAGCACAGTGGTTATGGTGCCAGCCACATACACTGAAGGTGGCGGGTCTGAACCCAGTCCAGGCCAGCTAACCAGCAATGACAAATGCAACAAAAAGTAGTTGATGGGTGGCTCCTGTGGCTCAGTGAGTGGGGCGCTGGCCCCATATACCTAGGGTGGTGGGTTTAAACCCAAGCCCAGCCAAACTGCAACAAAAAAATAGTCAGGTATCGTGGTGGGCGCCTGTGGTCCCAGCTACTTGGGAGGTTGAGGCAAGAGAATCGCTTGAGCCCAAGAGTTTGAGTTTGTGAGCAGTGATGCCATGGCACTCTACTGAGGGCAACATAGTGAGACTCTGTCCCAAAATAAATTAAATACCTTCCAAGGTCTCAATAAAAATGGTGTCAATCAATAAAAAACGGAAAGAGAAATAGCTGAAGACACCACCCTTCAAAGATGTTAGCATTAATTCCATGATCATGCCAACTTTACAATTCTAATAATAAAACACAAAGTGGGATAACCGAGTTCCTATAATCTAACAAACGGGATAATCCAATGAACTTTTATCAGATGGCTATAGTCTAAAAACTCATTTTGGCCGAACATGGTGGCTCATGTCTGTAATCCTAGCACTCCTGGGAGGCCAAGGAGGAGGAATGCTTGAGGTCAGGAGTTTAAGACCAACCTGAGCAGGAGCAAGACCTCCCCAACTCTACTAAAAATAGAAAAATTAGCTGGGTGATGTGGCTGGTGCCTATAGTCCCACTTACTCAGGAGTCTGAGACAGAAGGATTGCTTGAACCCAGGAGTTTGAAGTTGCTGTGAGCTAGGCTGATGCACTCTAGCCAGGGGCAACAGAGTGAGACTGTCTCAAAAACAACCCCCTAGCCCCCCCCCCCAAAAAACCCAACTCCTTCTATATTTGAATACATATTCCAAATAGCAAACTAAATTTTTAATGAAAATTATATTTGCTAACAAGAAAGGCCCATGATCAAATCACAATTATTTAAATTCTTTATTTTTGGCTTGGCGCCTATAGTTCAGTGAGTAGGGCGCCAGCCACAAACACCAAGGCTGGCAGGCTGGCAGGTTAGAGCCCGGCCTGAGCCTGCTACAACAACAATGACAACTGCAATCAAAAAATAGCTGGGCATTGTGGCGGGTGCCTGTAGTCCCAATTAATTGGGAGGCTGAGGCAAGAGAATCACTTAAGCCCAAGAGTCGGAGGTTGCTGTGAACTGTGATGCCACAGCACTCTACTGAGGGCGACAGCTTGAGACTCTGTTTCAAAAAAAAAACCCAAAAAACTCTTTCTTTTCCAGCATTTTAGAAATAGCTTTCCAAGGTTCTATCCCTGGTCTTCATCTCAACTGGCCGTATGTCTACTCTCAAATTTTAACTACCACTTTTGGAAGACTTTGAAATCTAACTAGTCTCTAGATTTCTTTCTTTCTTTTTTTTTTTTGTAGAGACAGAGTCTCACTTTATGGCCTTTGGTAGAGTGCCGTGGCCTCACACAGCTCACAGCAACCTCCAACTCCTGGGCTTAAGCGATTCTCCTGCCTCAGCCTCCTGAGTAGCTGGGACTACAGGCGCCAGCCACAACGCCCGGCTATTTTTTGGTTGCAGCCATCATTGTTGTTTGGTGGGCCCAGGCTGGATTCAAACCCTCCAGCTTAGGTGTGTGTGCCTGGCACCGAGCCTAGTCTCTAGATTTCTATCCTGAATTCCAGCCTACCATTTCCAATCTCCTACATGACATGTTCAACTTACCAGACAGATAAGATTTAGTCTAAAACAAACCTCCTAATTTTCTTTCCCAAATGAATCTCTCCTTCAAACTCTGCTTGTTTATGACACTGTCCCAGCCACCATCAGACTCATGCCCATAAAGCTATGCTTTGCTCTGCTTCACGTGTACCAGCTGCTGTGAGTACAGATTCTGGACGCCTGTCTCCCCAACCCACCCCGTATCTTCCCACTGCTGCCTCCCGCCCTGTCCCCACTACTGGAGAGTGGCTTCCAGGGCAGCCTTCTTATTTCTCCACTGCTGCTCCTGGCCTCTAATGTAGGACTGCTGCTCACTGCAATTCATCCTGAACAGCCACCTGGATCTTCCTAAAGTCACACTCTAATTACAGCACACCTCTATTAAATAAATCTGCCTTAGGGGTCTTTGGAGAAACTAATTTGTGTGTGTGTGTGTGTGTGTGTGTGAGTATTTTGTAAACAGACAATATAGAAAGACAGCATGAGAGACCATTGAGCCTGGTTTTGGGATAATTTAAGGTCCTTGGAAGTTTATTTTGTTGGCGGTCTTTAGTTTCTTCAAACCCACAAAAGCAAAGATACACTACTGGTGGAATTTCAAAGCCCTGGGTGTGGCCCAGTGCTTATCAACTGATTGGAAATAAAGTTTCACCTTCAAGGGTAATCCCTACCCATTCTCTCAAACTCCTTTCTGGGTTGCTTTACAAACACTGTAAGGCTTAAATTATCCCAAAACCAGGCTCAATGGTCTCTCATGCTGTCTTACCAAACCTTTTCATTTACCAAAGAGAAAGGAATAAATGGCACATAACATAATGATGCCTACCCTGCCCACCTGGAGAGAGAGAGAGAGAGAGAGAGAGAGAGAGAAACAGACAGGGGCGGCGCCTGTGGCTCAGTCGGTAAGGCGCCGGCCCCATATACCAAGGGTGGCGGGTTCAAACCCGGCCCCGGCTGAACTGCAACCAAAAAATAGCCGGGCGTTGTGGTGGGCGCCTGTAGTCCCAGCTACTCGGGAGGCTGAGGCAAGAGAATCGCTTAAGCCCAGGAGTTGGAGGTTGCTGTGAGCTGTGTGACGCCACGGCACTCTACCGAGGGCCATAAAGTGAGACTCTGTCTCTACAAAAAAAAAAAAAGAGAGAAACAGACAGACACACATACAGGAAGCTATGTTTTGTTTTGTTTTTTTAAATTTTAAGACACAAAATACATTTGAAAAGGCTTACCAAATAGTCATTTCACTTTTTTTGCAAGACTAATATCAATGTTTACAAGTCTCCAGAACACTTGCTACCTCATTTTCCTAGATAGTCAAATAATTTTATATGGTATTAGTAAAAAATATCCTACAGGGAAAAGAAAGAAAACCAGGTGCCTGCTGTAAGCTGGGGGCACTGCACTTAGCTCATTTAACCTTGATATCATATTCAATCTATAGGTAAAGACATTGAGATTCAGGAAGATAAGTAACTTTGCTTTCAGTATCTATTAATTGGTAAATACAGCAGTTGAAATTTGTTTCCCCTGAAAAAAATGGAATGTTACTGACATTGAAATACTCTTTTTGCATCTTTCTGAATAGACAATAGTCCATTCAATATAGTAAAGATTCAGCAAATTCCTAATTTCTACTAAAAAACCCTAAGAGGTTAAAAAATTAAAGTAACTGAAATGACAAATTTTCTAAAGTACACTTAGCAAAGTGTGTTTATAAGTGAATTTATAAAGATATAAATTAAATCAATAAGGGTCAGGTGTGGTGGCTCACACCTGTAATCCTAGCACTTGGGAGGCCAAGGCAGGTGGATTGCCTGAGCTCATGGGTTCAATACCAGCCTGAGCCAGAGTAAGGGCCCTGTCTCTAAAAATAGCCAGGCTGGGCCGTGACTGTGGCTCAAAGGAGCAGGGCGCCGGCCCCATATGCTGAAGGTGGTGGGTTCAAACCCAGCCCCAGCCAAAAACTGCAAAAAAAAAAAAAAAAGCCAGGCATTGTGGTGGGCGATAATCCCAGATACTCAGAAGGCTGGGGCAAGAGAATCATTTAAGCCCAAGAGTTTGAGGTTGCTGTGAGCTATGACGCCATGGCACTCTACCAAGGGTAACAAAGTAAAACTCTGTTTCAAAAAAAAATTAATTAATTAATTAAACCAGTAATATCATGAATGTTTTCACCTACTTGTTAGTTAACACAAGAAGAAGATTCACATAAAATGTTTATTTGGGGGGGCAAGGTGACTGACCCCCGTAATCCTAGCACTCTGGGAGGCTGAGAAGGGCGGATGGCCTGAGCTCACAGATTTGAGACCAGCCTGAGCAAGAGTGAGACCCGATTTCTAAAAAATAGCCAGGCATTGTGGTGGACACCTGTAGTCCCAGCTACACCTCGGGAGGCTGAGGCAAGAGAATTGCTTGAGCTGAAAAGTTTGAGCTGTGAGCTATAATGCCATGGCACTCTACCAAGGGCAACAAAGTGAGACTCTTGTCTCCAAAATATTGTTTATTCATTAAGTTTGTGGCAAAGTCTGGATCAATGGGGAAAATACACTATTTCTATTTTTGAAATAATTTTTCCGAACAGTGGTACTTACCCTTCTTTTGTATAAAGATCCTAAGCAGTGGGTTGGCTGTTGACACAGCTTTGTGGTAATTATCATCATTATTTATAGGCAGTAAGTCTCCATGGATGTCTGCGTAGCCTACTAAAACATCAACATTGGGTATCTTATGAACGTGTTGCAGTAATCCATAAAATTCCTCAAATTTCCCAGGTTTTGATCTCTCCAGTGAAAATCGACGAAATTCAGCTCCAAACTGTAAATATAACAAACATATTAAGTTTTTTTTAACAAACAAAAATAAACAGAGAAGGACTCGATTTGGAAATGCCATAGACAAATTAGTAAGTATACCTAAGTATTTCTCATAATACTTAGGTATATGTCCTAAGAAGATAGTCCATTATCAGAAACCTCATTATCAAGGGATAAAAAAGCAAAAGAAAGGCAGGAGGTGCCTCCTCACCATTGTGTCTCTGAAGGGAATTCAACTCATTCGTGGAGTCCCCGGGCCTTACTGGGGACTACGTTGCACCATGACTCAGCTCAAAACGCAGGCTGGAGCACAAACCCTGAGAGCAACACTCTTCTCACTCAAGTAACGGGGTACTAAAATGCTCCCAAGTCTTTATTTTGACCATCAGCAAAAACCATCTAAGTGTCCTCCTCCGTAGGAGAAACCAGAATTTCAAGAGATGAGGCAAGAATCAATAGCAAAAATATAAAAGAACTCTGAGCTTCTTGGCATTAAGGTATAACACAAATGGAGGCATCATAAAAGAAAACAGTCTAGGGCGGTGCCTGTGGCTCAGCTGGTTAGGCGCCGGCCCCATATACAGAGGGTGGCGGTCCCGGCCCCGGCTGAACTGCAACCAAAAAAAAAAAAAAAAAAAAATAGCCAAGCATTGTGATGGGTGCCTGTAGTCCCAGCTACTCGGGAGGCTGAGGCAAGAGAATCGCTTAAGCCCAGGAGTTGGAGGTTGCTGTGAGCTGTGTGATGCCACGGCACTCTACCGAGGGCCATAAAGTGAGACTCTGTCTCAAAAAAAAAAAAACAACAGAAAACAGTCTAGAGATAAGAAGCATCTTCTCACTGTTAATACAGAAAAAAGATGCTTTAGGAGCATATCAAATACATGTCCTACCACTATGCAATTAACATAAGAAGTGTTTATGTGCTTGGCACAGTGCTAGGCCCTAGAGACTAAAAGTCTCAGGCCTATTGCAGGAGCTCACTAATTAGCAGATAAAGAAGAGAATAACTACTTGACGGAGGTATTAAGGGATCACACAAATAGGGAGGAAGACAATTGTCATCATGTCTAATATTTACCTTCATGGTTCTGATTCTCATGTCAGCTTCCCCACAGCTCTGTTCTCCCTATGTCAAATCATTAAAGTGGCTCTTATTCAACACTAAGGACTGGCTTCATCTAGTCCATAATCAACAGGATTTATAACTTACTGTGGGATGAGTGTGGCATTTCCTCAAATGTGGAAACCTAAGAAAGGCTCATCAGCCTTTTTTCAAAAAGTGTCTCAGTCAAATAAGTTTGAGAAATGCTCCAAGACTATAATCACTCTCTTAGGAGTCACTATGGACACCAACACATTCATTAAAGGCTCAGTTAAGTATTTCAGTTGATTTTTTTTAATGTTTAAACAAACATTCACTAAATGTGTTTAACCACTGAACTCAAATTTCTCTAAATATCTATTTTTTTCTTTTTTCTTTTGAGATAGAGTCTCACTCTGTTGCCCTGGGTAGAGTGTTGTGGCATCAGTATAGCTCACAGCAACTTCAAAATCTTGGGCTCAAGTGATCCTCTTGCTTCAGCCTCTTGTCTACATATCTATTATTATTATTGTTTTATTTATTTTATTTTTTTTTAAGTGAGACAGACTCTCACTTTATTGCCCTCGGTAGAGTACCATGGCATCATGGCTCACAGCAACCTTCAACTCCTGGGCTCAGGTGATTCTCTTGTCTCAGCCTCCCAAGTAGCTGGGACCATAGGCGTCCACCACAATGCTCGGCTATTTTTTGTTGCTGTTTGGCCAGGGCCAAGTTCAAACCTGCCACCCTCACTACATGAGGCCGGCGCTGTACCCAGTGAACCACAAGCGCCACTCTACATATCTATTATTAGCAAGAAATACTAATTAATGTAAAAAAATATGATTTAAAGAACAAAAATAAAAGAAATACTAACGTACTGCTGTTAACTACTGGGACAGTCTTAAGAAACATGCATAGAAAGCTCCCATCGTAATAATTTGAGAAGTTTATAAATGTGTTCATTCATTTTCCCAAAGGCCCTACTGGACATATGGATTGACTGTGTTTGCTCTACCTAAAAAGTTTATCTGCCTTGCTTGAACCCGTATTCCTCACTGGTTTTAAATTATATTAAAATAAAAAACTCACTAAAACCACCTCTTACCTCTAAAAAATTATTAAAATAGTTTCCAAAACACATTCCTGAAATATAAACACTGACATTTGCCAAGAAAATAAGGTGACTCATACCTAAAGCCCTCAAAAAGTTTAGTCACACCTTCATGTTTCAAAGTAAATAAAAACTCAGGAAACGCCCTTCATATCAGAGACAGTCTTATGATGTTATCAAAAGTCACAGTTTCTCCTCCATTTCCCTTACTCGAATATCACAACAGAGTCGCCAGTGCTTTCTGGTTCATCCGCAGGGTTTATCCCTTTCCGACAGATGAATGGGGATAATATCTAATAAGATAACATTTTACAGCTTCCATGTTTTTGCTAAAGCTTTTGAATGAAAATTCTTTGCTCAATACTGTTTTCTCTTGCTTCTTAATTATTACGATAAAAACAATAGAAAATTTTATGGCTTCACAGTAGCTGTACCCTTTTGCCAATGCTGGCAGAGGGGGGAAAAAAAGTGAAATTATTATGCTCCTTGCAACAAAACAGTGGAATTCAGAGAACTTTTTACTACACAAAGAAAAATACTAAGATGGAAATAAAATTAAGATCTTATCAACAATTATTCATTCACTACCAACTATTTACAACTTTTCTTTAGCCTGGTCTACTATGCCCCCCAGGGGTCCTTAAACTACGCGGGTGGGCCCCGCATGAGGCGGCGGTGGGATTGTATTTGTTCCCGTTTTGTTTTTTTACTTCAAAATAAGATATGTGCAGTGTGCATAGGAATTTGTTCATAGTTTTTTTTTAAAACTATAGTCCGGCCCTCCAATGGTCTGAGGGACAGTGAAAACTGGCTCCCCGTTTAAAAAGTTTGAGGACCTCTGCGCCTAGCCATTCAGAACATGTATGGCTTCCCTTTTCCCGGCATCCATTGAATATATTCTAGAAATGCAAATTTAATATTCTATTTGTCTTTGAATTAGGAAATTTTATGCCTCAAAAACTTGTTCCAAGGTTATTAAAAGACGTCACTGATTATTGATTGAGTAACAATTAGGGAGATAAATCAGCTGCATAGAATAGTCACATGATAAAAAAAAACAAAAAGAATAGTCACATGGCAGCTGGTATCACAAATTTAACTATAGTTATATTTACATTATCCATTTTTATTATCTGTAGCATTTTTCTCTTCCATGAGCAAAGGTAATAAAGTTGATACTACTGTTTCTTTTTTTTTTTTTTTTATTTTTGGCCGGGGCTGGGCTTGAACCCGCCACCTCCGGCATATGGGACCGGCGCCCTACCCGTTGAGCCACAGGCGCCGCCCATTGAGCCACAGGCGCCGCCCGATACTACTGTTTCTTATGCAGAAGAAAGAGATCCTAAAACGAGGTACGTACTACTTAGTTTTGGTTACAACTTCTTAGCCATGAGTTTTGTAAAAAGCT
This sequence comes from Nycticebus coucang, assembly GCF_027406575.1. Taxonomy (NCBI): domain Eukaryota; kingdom Metazoa; phylum Chordata; class Mammalia; order Primates; family Lorisidae; genus Nycticebus; species Nycticebus coucang. The sequence continues at coordinate 56,536,238 of NC_069800.1, read as the reverse complement.
GTAATATCACTAAAGCAGGGTAAAAGAACAGTGTAAACTGTTTCAAAAATCTGTCCAAATAGTTTTTAAATGGTTAAGATGACAAATGTTTTATTCCAGCCATTAAAAATAAATGTATCAATGATAAATATCTAAAACATAATGTGTTGCAGATACACTAGAAACAGACCCTATACTTTGTCTAACAACAACTAGAAAGGTGGGACTGACTGCATTCAGTCCGTGTTTTCAGAATTCCTTCATTCCATTTAAGAGACATGGGTCACTAAAAGTGCAGCATGACAGGTCAAATACATAATGTGTAGTTTAGACGTAAGTATGTGAAAGATTCACAAATCAGTTAACAAAAGAGAAAGGGAAAAAGCCTGAAATTCCAGTCCCCAAGCACTCAAGATTTTCCTAGTACTAAAGGTAAATTACTATTTGTTTTTAATCAGTGCACCTAGAATTCCTACTCTTTTTTTTCCTATGGAAAAAAGTTAAAGACTTGCTACAAAGATCAGGACCATAAACTGAATTTTAAGATTATGCAATATCACAAGTGTTTTTCTCTCCTTAACCTCAACGCCCACAAATCCAAACTAGATTTGTAACAGAAATGCCATGAGAAGGTTCAACCACAAGGCAGAGAACCACTACCACCACTCAATAGCTAGAGGAAAAGCGCTCTACATTTTGAGCCATCTTAACCCTTCAGTTCAAGCAAGTCACTTCAATTTGCTATACTATGTCCCACGGAGGACAGAGGGAAGCACATATTCCTTACATGCTACAAATACCTTTATTCTCATTATACAACTGTTTCTGAAACTAGTGCCTGTATTTATAAGAGTTCCTAAATGCCAAATTGACATTTTAAAACATTGAAAATGTTTTTTATGTTATTTCTTGCTATAACTCTCGATTACAGAAACTTACAGAGAACTTTGCTTATCAATCCTAGACAATAAAACCATTCTATCCACAGGCTTCAGGAAGTTTTCCTTACTCTACCTTACCTCACTCAAAACCACTCCTTGATTTCGCATCCTCCTTACTAGTGTTACAAACAATGATGCCTCACTATTTTTGAAGTTTGATATGCTTTTTGCTTTTCCCCTTTACTGTGTTTCTGGCCTTTTCTGTTCTATTTTAAATGTTCTCACAGCCCAGTCAGTGTCCTGTCTTATATTCTGTAGTGCCTAAAAATTACCTTTAAAAAAAATGCTTTAGTCAAGGCTTTGTCATAAAAGCAGAGCTTGGGGATGTCATAACCTTTCTGAACCTCAGTCTTCTCATTTGACTTCTGAGAGAATTGAACAAGATCATCTGAACTCCTCTGGGTTCTTCAACTTAGGAAATGTATTTGCTGAAAATGTTCCCAGGGCTGCTGATCACCTTCAAATTCCAGCTCAAAACCCCCTTTGGAAAGCATTCCCTAACTAATCCCCACAGACTACCCTGCTCACCGAGCCTTGCGATTTAGGAATTCAGTGAATACCGAAGTAATTATCAGCAGACTGGCATACCGTTGGTCAAGGGTGAAAACACTTGATTTGACTAGGTAGCACGATGGAATGAGAAGAACATCCAGACTCCAACCGTAAAGTGCTACTCCAAAGTAAGATGATAGGGCTACTTTTATAGATTAAATGCATACCAAAGTTAGTGCTAGAGAAAGTCCTAGCAGGAAGCAAATTTAACTTTCAAAGGGCTGTTTAGTTCACGCGCTCTCCCCTTCCCCATTCCATGCACCCTTGAACCAAAGAGGGGTAACAACCGGGTGTTCCCGAGGCTTTTTACTCATAGCCCAGCAGGTAGAACTCCTCCCCAATCCTTCTGTACCACCTTGCATTCAATGCTTCACATCCTCGGGTATTACCTAGGCCCTTTTTCCCATCCTTGAAAGCAGGAATGAGATTTAAGAAACGAGTCTGAGTGGTCCACTAGGTCTTCTTACCTGGGCCAGGGACAGACACAAGCACATCACCTCCGCCACTCCCTTCTCAGCAAGTTTATTGCTCACGTTCTCCTGCCTCCAACCCCATCCCCCCCAAGTACCAGACCCCGGGGTAGCTCAGCCCGGCGCTTCCCCGGAACAAGGTCGCCTCCCCAGCCCTCCGAGTCCTCCCGGCCTCTCCCAGGCCACGGCTCCCCAGGCCTCCCGCTCCGCCCAACCCGGGCCCCGCGCACCTTGCTCTTCACCTCCATGGTGCCCAGGCAGCCGCTCCCCGCCCCGTGCCGGTGGCTGCGGTTCATGCTGAGCGCCGGGCCCCGCGGCGGCCTCCACGGGCCGGGCAGTACTTCAGGAGCGCGAGGAGCTAGGGCTCCGCCAGCGGGCGCGGATCGCGGCTGCGGCTACGGCGCCTCCTCACAGGCACCTGCAGAGGGGGAGGCCGCAGCTCAGGCGGCTGCGCGGAGCTCCACTCGGCCGGTTGCTCACGCGGCGGAACCGAGGGTCGGACTGGCGGCGCGGCGAGCGGGGACTCGACTCCCTCCCTCCCTCCGGGCCTCCGCGGCCGCGGCGACAGTAGTGTAGGCGGAGGGGGGGGCGGAGCGGAGGCCACAGGCGCCGCAGCCTCACTCTCAGCCACCTCCCCCGCGAGGCCGCGCGCGCGCACCCGAATCAGGCCAGAGCCGCGGCGCGTGCGCGCGCTCACCTGCAGCTACCGAAGCAACCGCAGCCTCTCGCGCTCCGCCCACACCAATAGGAAGCGCGCACCTGCGCCCGCGGCTCCAACCAATCGATACACTCCTCGCGCGGCGCATGGGCGGGCCGCCATCTTAAAAATCCCGCCCACCGTTGCGTGATTGGTCCGGGGCCGTAAGGGAGGGGCGGGATCACCTGAAGCTTTAGCCCTCCCCTCAGGATTTAGCAATACAGCTGGGAAGCGCATGCGTAGACCCTGTTGCTCCCGCAGACGCTGGCAAGACCGCCGGAAGCTGGAGCATACCTGGAGACCGGCTCGGCGGAGTGTGTGTGAGGTTTTTGCGCATGCGCGGGAGCGCGCCTGCTCTTTGGCGCGCGCCAGTCACACGCCAGACCCTGGGGGTGGAACGCGGGGCGTGTAGGTTTCCCAGGCTCCGCGGTGCTGCTGGGTTCCCGCAGGCCCCCGCCCCACTTACACTTTGGGACGCTGCAGCCTCCGATAGCGCCCCTCGGCCGTCCTTTTGTGTCCTTTAGGCGTCCAGCTGCAACTCTTGCTTACAGAATTCAAGTTTTCCCGCTTCTGCAGCAGTTACTGGGAAAGAACTATAGGGCTCTCTTGGCTTGATTTTGTTCAAAGAGACTGCACCCCTCCAAGCCTGTCGGGTCTCAGGGGGCCAAGAGGGCACTGTGAGGGAAGGAAAAGTGATTCCTCGCAGACCCAGCCTCCCTTAGGACTTGTGGTCTGGCCTTTCAGGGCTTCTATTTTTTTTTTTTTTTTAATTTAAACTCTTTAAGCCTTTCTTTTTCCTCCAGCCATTTCTTGGCCGTTTGCTGTTTGCACAATGAAGCCTCTGGATTGTGTTCGTTTCCCTGAGTGACCTAGCCGTGTCCCGGAGTAACAAAACACAGACAGTCCTTGTCTCTAAACGCCCCAGAGCTGGATCTCTTCTCCCAGGGACCCGGTTAGCATTGGCTAACCCATGGGGAGGCCAGGAGAAGACTCCCAGGTTCCCACCCCCGGCAGGGCTCCTCCTTCAAAGAGCTGTTGAAACCTGCTGCAAGCCAAAGAAGGGGCCTGGGGCAGGGGGCTGGAGGGGAACTACAACCTGAGCCGGGCAAGAACACCTGGGTGAGGAACCTTCCTCCCTTCTTCTTGCCTACCTCAAATCCCTCCTAAACACCTGTACTTTTTTCCCAACACTTCTGACAAGTTCCAGGCTTCCCAGTTTGGGGTGGTGGTGGTGTTTGGGAGTATTTTTTGAGACAGAGTCTCACTTGCCCTCAGTAGAGTGCTGTGGCGTCACAGCTCACAGCAACCTCAAACTCTGGCTCAAGCGACTCTTATCTCAGCCTCCTGAGTAGCTGGGACTACAGGCGCCTGCCACAAAGCCCGGCTATTTTTAGAGACGGGGTCTCGCTCTGGCTCAGGCAATTCACCTGTCTCGGCCTCCCAGAGTACTAGGATTACAGGAGTGAGCTACCGCGACCGGCCCTTGGGTTTCCCAGTTTTTTATGCACGTGAGTTTTGTGAGTGATCAGCTTCCATCCTAGAATGAAACAGAGTTCAACACTAGCAGGTAGTCAGATAAGTTTTTGCTGAGTGCTGCAGCTAAGGATGGGCGTTCTCCTGCCTAGCCTTTGTCCCTACCTGGGTTCAAAGGTGAGAAGCTCATCCTTTCCCTTGGAGAAATCAATTTACCAGTGATTTGTGAGGGGATTTAATTTTTGATGGCCATTTGGGAGTGGAAGTACCGGTGGAAAGGATGCCATCCCAAGCTGAGTAATAAGTAATAAAACTGCCTTCTCCACCCCCTTATGGGAGGGAGAGCACCTATGATGTGACTCAAACTCAGCTGGAAATAAAAGTGTGATGCCATGGGTGGCGCCTGTGGCTCAGTGAGTAGGGCGCTGGCTCCATATACTGAGGGTGGCTAGTTCAAACCCAGCCCCGGCTGAACTACAACCAAAAAATAGCCGGGCATTGTGGCGGGTACCAGTAGTCCCAGCTGCTTGGGAGGCTGAGGCAGGAGAATCGCGGAAGCCCAAGAGCTAAAGGTTGCTGTGAGAGTCCTGTGACATCATGGCACTCTACCGAAGGCAGTAAAGTGAGACTGTCTCTACAAAAAAAAAAAAAAAAAAACAGTGTGATGCCTGCTGGAGGAGCTGCAGAAGCAGGCTCTGTAACTCTTAACTGTTAAGACTATAGCAGTCCGGGGCGGCACCTGTGGCTCAGTGAGTAGGGCACCAGCCCCATATACCGAGCCCCGGCCAAGCAACCAAAAAATAGCCGGGTGTTGTGGCCGGCGCCTGTAGTCCCAGCTGCTCCGGAGGCTGAGGCAGGAGAATGCACAAGCCCAAGAGTTAGAGGTTGCTGTCAGCTGTGTGACGTCATGGCACTCTACCCAAGGGAGGTACAGTGAGACTCTGTCTCTAAAAAAAAAAAAAAGACTATAGCAGTTCTCAGCTTTTTTGGTCTCAAGATCCCTTTACACTATTAAAAATTATGGAGGACCCAAAGTATTTTATCTGTCTTGTATCTTTCAACATTTATCATCTTAGAAATAAAGCTGAGAATTAATGAGGCTGGGCACAGTGGCTCACACCTGTAATCCTAGCACTCTAGGAGGCCAAAGTGGGTGGATTGCTTGAGCTAATGAGTTAGAGACCAGCCTAAGCCAGAGCCAGATCTCTTGTCTAAAAATAGCCACGAGTTGTGGCTGGTACCTGTAGTCCCAGCTACTTGGGAGGCTGAGGCAAGAGAGTCCCTTAAGCCCAAGAGTTTGAGGTTGCTGTGAGCTATAACATCATAGCACTCTACTGAGGGTGACAAAGTGAGACTCTGTCTCAAAAAAAAAAAAAAGCTGAGAATTAAAACACAAGAATGCACAAGCACACATTCAGGTAGTCATCAGAGCGATGACATCATCACATGTCCCACATTCAGGTACTCATCAGAGCGATGATGTCATTACATGCCCTTTCTGGAACACTTCATCATAGAACACCTCATTCAACAATGAGGATGAAAAGAACGAATGACATCTTGGTATTTGGAAAAGTATTTTGACCTTGCTATTCCCCTAAAAAGGTCTCAGGGACTTCCAGAGGTCCCTGGACCACACTCTGATCATCACTGGACTAGAAGACATGTCACAACCTTTAGGGATCTCAAGTCTCAGCTTTCACTGCTCACTCTCCAGTTGGCAGCACCACGCCCCAGGAACAAGGGCCCAGCTCTGAGTGAGCGATCCTTGGGTGGTTGAGCTTTATTCCTGTTATCAGTACTGATTTCTCAGGCCCTTTTGTAAAGGAAGTTTGTGGGTGTCAGTGCACCTGCGTGGGCCCTGCATTCCTGGAGGTGCTGTCACATCCTCTCTCACCTCCCCCTGGGTGTGGCATCTCTCTATACTTGGACTTTCCTTTCTAGAAGGGAGGGCCGGGCCAGAGCTTCCTGGATCTCCTGAGTGGAATTTGCTCTGAGTCCTGCGTCACTGGTGGGCCTGGATTGTGTAAGGAAGGAATGTGGGAAATGATTTGGATTTGATAGAGGTATTATGGAGGAGGAGTACCCTTTTATTCCAAAAGCTGTCAGGGCCGAAAGTTTGTTCACAGAACCTGAATTTTGGCCTTTCTTGAGAAGCATGAAACCCAGAGAAACAGCACAGAGAGGATTTATGTTCCTGTTTCTTGGGTTTGGAGACTTAAACCCTAACCTTATATCTCTCCTTTATCCCTTCCCACCCCCAAATCCTCAAGCTAAAGCTGATCAAGACCTGTGTGTGGCCTGAAAAGCCCGTCCCATGCCTGGGAGAATTAATGCTCAGTGGGTCAGGAAGATAAGTGAGGTGAATGTATGACATTAGGGACTCCATAAATTATAGGTTCACAAAATCACTAGTCGGACTGAGCTCCCAGAGGTTATCACACCCACACACTGCCAGGCCTCTCCAGCCTATCTCCACCCTCGGAAAGTTGTTGGTGAGGGTTGTGTTTCCGCTTTATACTCCTTTTCAATACTTACTGTCTTTCAGTTCTATAAACACCCTGTTGTGTTCCTTTGAACCTACCTTGTGAGGTGGAATTTGTAGGTTTCCACCATTTGTTTTCTTAATTCCCATCTTGCATAATGATACTTCTTTCCTTCTTCTTCTCTTAGAGAAAAATTAAAAAGATGACAAGAAGTCAGCTGTACTGTTGGTGAAATTTTTGTCAAGAAATTTCTCTTGCCAGCTCTTTTTCTCCTTAATTGCTCAAGTCCCAGGTTTGATGGAGCTAGTTAATAATTCTTTGAGAAAGAGTTGAACTGTATATTTATGAATCTCAGACTACTCGCTGAAGCATTTTAAGCCCTTTAGCAAGGTGGAATTCAGTCACAAGATCTGTTTTCTGGTTAATAGTTTATAATACTCTGTGATGCTCACAACTAGGGAAACGAATTATTTCCTGTAGCCTTCAGAAGTTAGATGCCCTTCTACGTAAAAACCCATCTTAGCGGGAGGCAGTATGTGCCAGACATGGTGCCTCAGCCTTGCCCTTGCCTTGGCTCTGCCACGAGTTTGCTTTGTGACCCTCTCTGATTCTCAGTTTCTCCATCTGTACATGCAGGCCCCGGATGAGATCATCTCCACAACTCCTTCCAGCTCTTAACATTCTGTGGTACCCCAGGGATAGGGGAGATTGATCATTATTTCAACATTACCAGGGATGAACTGGAATAAAAAGAGTAATCTTTCCATCAGGGTCAACAGACAGACTGTAGTCATCAGCCAGAATATTCCAGTTCCCAGGAGGTGTTGATGAAGATGATGATAGTTAACATTTGTAAGAGACTTACCAGGTGCCAGAAACTGTGCTAAGTACTTTTCCATGGATTAACTCCTTTAATTTTAAGTTGCACCACGAGTGCTTTATATTTGGAGGCACTTAGATCTTATTTGTTTTTTTTTTTTTTTTTTTTTTGGCCAGGGCTGGGTTTGAACCCGCCACCTCCGGCATATGGGATCGGCGCCCTACTCCTTGAGCCACAGGCGCCGCCCGATCTTATTTGTTTTTTAAACTGAGAGATTGTTCGTTTGAATCCTTGCTCTGCTCCTTGTTGTCTGGGTGACCTTGACCCTGTTCTTTTAACCACTCAAAGCCTCAGATTTCTCCTCTGCTCCTCTCTACGAGAAGGTAGACAGCAATGCTGACCTCACCAGATTGTCGTGGGGCTCAAATGAGAAACTACCTGTGAAACTGCTCTGCAACCTATCAAATGTGGTGATTCTCATTAGTGATTAGATTAGTGACATTAGTGATTATCAGTTAGCAAATAATGTATCCTATCAAAGCCTTTGAAAGAGGCTCAGCACCCGTAGCTCAGTGAGTAGGGTGCCAGCCACATACCCCAAGGCTGGTGGGTTCCAGCCCACCCCTGGCCTACTATTCAACAATGACAACTGTAACCAAAAAATAGCCAGGCATTGTGGTGGGCACCTGTAGTCCCAGCTACTCGGGAGGTGAGGCAAGAGAATCGCTTAAGCCCAAGGGTTTGAGGTTGCTGTGCGGTGTGACGCCATAGCACTCTACCTAGGGCGACACAGTGACACTCTGTCTCAAAGGAAAAAAAAAGCCTTTGAAAGAAATTCCTTGAAATAAAATGGAAATGTGTAATAAATAAGCCACTCTTTTCATTCCAATGAAGGCAAACTTTTATCTTTATTTTTTTTTTTTTTTTTAAAGGCAGAGTCTCACTTTATCACCCTCGGTAGAGTGCCGTGGCATCCCAGATAATAGCAACCTCCAGCTCTTGGGCTTAGGCGATTCTCTTGCCTCAGCCTCCCGAGTAGCTGGGACTATAGGCGCCTGCCACAAGGCCCGGCTATTTCGGTTGTAGTTGTCATTGTTGTTTGGCGGACCCAGGCCGGATTCAAACCCACCAGTTCTAGTGTTTGTGAAGCCACTATTCCCTGAGCCACCGAGCCAACATGTCTCAATTTCTTTTTCCTCATGGGTTACATGAAGGTAGTCATAATGTTTACCTTCTCTGATTTCATAAATAACGATTGAGAACCTATTATATGTCAAACACTTTTCTAGATGTTAATGAAACTATAGAAAGACAAAAAGACAAAACCCTGCTGTCCTAGAGCTGACATTCCAAGAGGGAGTGACAAACAAAATAAATGAATTAAAATACATGGTGTATGAGGGCCACGGAGAAAAATAAAGCCAAGAAGTGGGGTGGGAAGGCCTGAGGGTGGAGAGAGGAGGAAAGGGAGAAAGAAAATGTAAAATTGGGTGGCAGGAGGGGCTTCTCTGGGCAGTTGGAGGTGAGAAAATGTGCCTTGGGTTTCTCTAGGCTTGGGGGGCAGGGACTGAGGATGGGTGCGAGGATTAAGGGAGATAAAGCTTGCTTGGTGCCTGGCACCCTGCAGTGCTTGTAAGGCACCAGCTGCTATTTTAAGCTTACTCGGTGCTGAGGCCTGGGGATGAAAGGCGAGGAGGAGTGGGAGCAGAAGAGAGAATGACTAAGTCAGCTCTGGGGGTGGGGGCGCTCTGGAGTGTTTCATGGGTGAAGTGACTTTGGTTAGAGCCAGAGCTGAGGAATGAGTAGGAGTTTGCTGGAGGCATGGGGGGGAGGATCCACGGGGGAGGAGGCATGGGGGGAGGCGTGGCAGGGGGAGGCATGGGGGAGGATCCATGGGGGGAGGAGGCGTGACAGGGAGGAGGCAGGGGGAGGCATTCCAAGAGAGCGAGCTTCACACCAGCAGTGGGGAGGAGGCAGGGAAAGAACACGGTGTGTCCCTAGCCTGCAAGCGAACATGGTGTGGGTGTGCTCTGGGTGGGGGCCCTCTCCGGAGATGAGGGGCTGGAAGAGTAGGTGGGAAGCAGAGATTGAGAAGAAACTGGAAGGCCATAGAAGGGAGTTTTTGCTTGGAGACTCCGCAAAATGTTTAAAACTGAGGAATGAAAGGATCAGACTTGTGTTTTAATAAGATCTACTGAGGAGGTGGGCACTGGGGCAGCAAATGAACAAGTCTTGCAAGGAAGGTTATGATTAAATGGCAAATGAGTGGTGTGGCCTGTGGGATGCAGGGAGGAGGAGGGCACCGTTCATTTATTTACTTATTCATTCAGCACATGTTTAACGAGGTCTAGGCACGAGCCAGGCACAGGCTAGATCTGAGACTGCACTGGGGAATACAACTGCCTCTCTGCCCAGGGGAGACAGACAATGCTCTGAATGTGGGTGGGAGGAGAGGGCTACCAGCACACAGCCCCACAGGAGGACTCACCTCCAGTCTGCGTGGCTGTGTGGGCAGGAGGACTTCTCAGTGGAAAGGTCTTCCCATTCTTTAAGAGAGGCTGGATGATTTTATGTGAAATTTCCTGATTTTTTTTTTTTTTTTTTTTTTTGCAGTTTTTGGCCAGGGCTGGGTTTGAACCCGCCACCTCCAGCATATGGGGCCGGTGCCCTACTCCTTTGAGCCACAGACACCACCCAGAAATTTCCTGATTTTTAAATGTTGGCAACTGATCAGACAGGGTGCAGTGACTGGTGTGAATGCCCTGAGTGTGTTCTGCTTAGCATGGGTGTGGGAAAAGCTCTGAGAAAGTGATGTTTAAGTACTAGAAGGTGTTGAGGAGGGTGTAGTTCATTCCAGGCAGAGGGAAGAGCATGTGCCAAGGATCCAGGCAGAGGAAAATCTTGGTGTGTATGAGCAATTCAAAAAAGACCAGGCCTAGAGCTTCTAGTGAAGAAGAATGGCCCAAAATGAGACCATGTAGGCCAGGACAAGGAGTTTGGATTTTATACTCAGGCCATTGAGAAGCTGTCTTGCTGGCTTGGCGCCTGTGGCTCAAGCGGCTAAGGCGCCAGCCACATACACCTGAGCTGGCGGGTTCGAATCTAGCCCGAGGCCCGCCAAACAACAATGACAGCTGGAACCAAAAAATAGCTGGGCGTTGTGGCGGGCGCCTGTATTCCCAGCTACTTGGGAGGCAGAGACAGGAGACTCACTTGGGCCCAGGAGTTTGAGGTTGTCGTGAGCTATGATGCCACTGCACTCTACCCAGGGCAATAGCTTGAGGCTCTGTCTCAAAAAAAAAAAAAAAGAGAAGCTGTCTTGCAATAATTAGAAATAACTTTAAGTACACCTGTAATCTTAGCATTCTGGGAGGCCAAAGGGTATATTGCCCGAGCTCAGAAGTTTGAGACCAGCCTGAGCAACAGTGAGACCCTGTCTCTACTAAAAAAAAAAAAATAGAAAAACTAAGTGGGGGTGTAGCAGGTACCTGTAGTGCCAGCTACTTGGGAGGCTGTGGCAGGGGGATTGAGATAAGGAGAGGGAGGCAGGGGCTCCCAGGATGAATGAGAAGACATCAGAAAACCTCAGGAGATGACATCAAAATGGTGCCATTTTATGGAGATCACTGAGGCAAGATCTTTGATCCCTCCAGATTTTATCTTGTAGGCCAGAGCAGTCCCAATGTGCCTGAGGAAAAGAATCATCACAAGTGCTTATTAAAAATGCAGATTCTAAGCGCCCCATCTGTGATCTCATGTCTAGGGGTCTGGAGTAGGCCCAAGGGAACCTGTAATTTTAACCGTCATCCTGTGATTCTCACTTTCAAGTTAAGTTTGGGAAATGCTGGTGTTGGCACGCAGGCGGCAGGGAGGTTTCTGGCCTGGGAGTCAGAAATTGGGGTTTTAAGATGGATTTGAGGAAAGAGAATTTGCAGCAGGCCTGTGTTAGAAGAAGCCCTTGCATTTGCCCCGACTTAGATTGTGGGAGGGGCCATATTCGCTTATTAGGGCTGTCAAAACAAACTACTACGAAAAGGGTGGCTTAAGGCGACAGAAATCTGCTCTCTCACAACTCTGGAGGCTGGAAGTCTGAAACCGAGGCATTGGAAAGGTTGGCTCTTCCTGGAGGCTCCGAGGGACAGGCTGTTCTGTGCCTTTCTCCTGGCTTCTGGAGGTTGCCAGCAATCATTGGCGTTCCTTGGCTGGTAGCCAAATCACTCCAATCTCTGTCTCTGTCCTCACACTCATGTGGCACCCTCCCACTGTAAGTGTAAGAGTGTGTGTGTGTGTGTGTGTGTCTTTGTCTCTGTTTTTTATAAGAGCACCAGTGATTGAGTTTAGAACCTAACCCAATGACTTCATCTTTATTTCATTACATCTGCAAAGACAGTGTTTGCACATTAAGTCACATTCCTATGTACTTGGAGTTAGGACTTCAACCTATCTTTTTGGGTGAGAGACACAGTTCAATCCACAATAGGGACGTATCGATGAAACAGTAATAAAAACAATCATGTCATAATACTCATAGTGCCTACTAACACTGTGTTAGGCATTTCACGAGCATTCCATCCTCACAACTACTGGGTGTTAATACACAATGTTTCTCTTCTTCAAACAGCGAACTGGAGCTTAACAGGTGAGGCAGGCCGCCCAAGGCCACATGGTGTGTCATCAGTGCAGGATCCTGGTGAGGAAGCACAGCTGGACAGGAGAAGGCAGAGGGTACAGAACAGTGAAGGGCTTGCATCAGGGCTCTGGAATCATATTTAGGCTCCAGGCCTGGTTCTGCCACTAGTTTCTGGTTCTGAGTTTGTAAAACTCAGTTTCTTTATCTGTAAAATGGGGATAATATGGCAACTGCTCCTTGGGGTTGTCATGAGAATCCAATGAGACACTTGTAAAGGCTTTCATGGAGTGCTTAGTACATCGTAAACTCTTAGCAAGATGTCACTATAGTTCATATTATTCGGGCGGCACCTGTGGCTCAGTGGGTAGGGCTGGCCCCATATAATGAGGGTGGCGTGTTCAAACCTGACCCTGGCCAAACTGCAGCAAAAAAATAGTCGGGTGTTTTGGGGAAGGCCTGTAGTCCCAGCTACTCGGGAGGCTGAGGCAAGAGAATCACTTAAGTCCAGGAATTGGAGGTTGCTGTGAGCTGTGACACCACAGCACTCTACCAAGGGTGATAAAGTTAGATTCTGTCTCAAAAAAAAAAAAAATAATAATAATAATTCATATTATTCAACTGTTGAAAGATAGAAGAATCACACCTGTAATCTAAGCACTCTGGGAGGCCAAGGCGGGTGGATTGCTTGAGCTCAGGAGTTCAAGACCAGACTGAGCAAGAGCAAAACCCGTCTCTACTAAAAATAGAAAAAAATTATCCTGGAATGGTGGAGGGCACCTATAGTCTCAGCTATTCCAGAAGCTGAGGCATGAGGACCACTTGAGCTCAAAAGTCTGAGGTTGCTGTGAGCTATGATGACACCACAGCATTCTAACCTGGGAGATAGAGTGAGACTCTATCTCAAAAAAGAAAATAAAAAAAGAGGGCAGCTCCTATGGCTCAGTGAGTAGGGCACCAGCCCCATATACCAAGGGTGTCAGGTTTGAACCCCGCCTGGCCAAACTGCAACAAAAAAATAGGCAGGCGTTGTGGCGGGCACCTGTAGTTTTAGCTGCTCAGGAGGTTGAGGCAAGAGAGTCTCCTAAGCCCAGGAGTTGGAGGTTGCTGTGAGCTGGGATACTACAGTACTCAACCCAGGGCGAGTACTCTGTCTCTACAAAAAAAAAAGAGAAAAGAAAAAGAGAGCGAAAGGAGTGGTCAGATAAGCAAGAAACCATCTGGGGTATCTACCTATTGTGAGAGGGACTATTACCATACTAATTTTTACCCTTTTTTTTTGAGACAGAGTCTTACTTTGTCACCCTCAGTAGAGTGCTGTGACAATATAGCTCACAGTAACCTCAAACTCTTGGGCTCAAGTGATTTTCTTGCCTCAGCCTCCCAAGTAGCTGGGAGGCACTCTAGGTGCCTGCCACAATGCCTGGCTATTTTTCGAGACAAAGTCTTGCTCTGGCTCAGGCTGGTCTTGAACCCCTGAGCTCAGTCAATCCACCCGGAGCTCTGTCAATCAGCCTCCCAGAGTGCTGGGATTACAGGCATGAGCCACTGCACCCGGCCAGTTTTAACCTTTAATTTACACACTGTCTGTATATTGAGGAAGAAGAAGAAGAGGGAAAGGATTTATTGAAAAGCTCCTTGCCCAACACCTAATACATTTTCTTTCTTTTTTTTTTTTTTAGAGACAGAATCTCACTTTATCGCCCTCGGTAGAGTGCCGTGGCATGACAGCTCACAGCAACCCCCAACTTCTAGGCTTATGTGATTCTCTTGTGTCAGTCAGGTGCCCGCCACACGCCTGGCTGTTTTCTTGTTGTTGTTGTTGCAGTTTGGCTGGGGCGGGGTTTGAACCCGCCACCCTTGGTATACGGGGCTGGCGCCCTACTCACTGAGCCACAGGTGCCGCCCCCTAATACATTTTCTTAATGGCTGTCCTGTGACTGGCCAGAAGTTCAGTGGGAACTTTGGGGAGTGTCATGTCAGTGTCCTGGTAGGAGTAAAAGGCATCTCATAGGCCCCTGCAGAGTGGATAGTGAGGAGATGAGGACCATGGCAACAAGTGACAAGGAACAGGTGGTGGCTGGAGGCAGCCTCCAAGAACTAAAGATTATGGAGCATTAAAATACACGTGTGGGGGTGGCGCCTGTGGCTCAGTCGGTAAGGCGCCGGCCCCACATACCGAGGGTGGCGGGTTCAGACCTGGCCCCAGCCAAACTGCAACCAAAAAATAGCCGGGCGTTGTGGCGGGCGCCTGTAGTCCCAGCTACTCGGGAGGCTGAGGCAAGAGAATCACTTAAGCCCGGGAGTTGGAGGTTGCTGTGAGCTGTGTGATGCCAGGGCACTCTACCAAGGGCCATAAAGTGAGACTTTGTCTCTACAAAAAAAAAAAAAAAAAATACACGTGTGGGAGCTATTTCCACAGGCTTTACACGCATAGGCACATCTCATCTTAAGGTGATCAGTTCATCTTGATTTGCTTATGACTGCCCCAGTTTTAGCCCTGAAGATCCCGGAAATCCTCTCAGTCTCTGACAAACTCATCTTCACAAAAATGTATGGACTCCTGCTGTCCTCTTCATTTTACAGATTTGGAAACGGAGGCACAGAGACGTTAAGTAACTTGCCCAGCGTCACCCAGAAAAGTGGCAGGGCTGATACTCAAACCCAAATAGTTGGATTCCAGAGTCCTCACCCTTCCTTTTATATTTATATTGCCTTTTATAGGGACAAGTGAATTTCACTTATTGATTTAAAACTTTTTCTTCCTTTACGAAATGCATCGTTAAATTCTTTGGGAGCAGAAAGCATGCCCGCGTCCTTTCCTCCTGCCCTAAGACAATCCTACAGGTAAAAAGTCAGAGCAGAGTCGGGTTGCAAGGCTGCCTACCTTCTAGGAGCCTCCCAGAAACAGGATACCCCCAGGGGATCTGCTCCGCAGCCCCAGCGGCTGATCAGAATTCCTCAGGGGATTTTTTTGAGGAGGAGGGAGAGTCTTAACCATGGAGAAGAGTTTCCAGGATGAAAATAAACCAACAAACAACCCAACTTGTTAACAGAGATCCAGTGACTTAGCCTTATTAAGTTTAACATTGAGGAGAGGAGAACAGAATCATTATAGAAATCTTTTTTCCCTTAGGAGACATTTAAGAAGTGAACATATTTTTAAAAAATTTAAAGGAATGCCAAGTTTATGTAAAATTATACCACTGATGACAAAGGCTTCAGAACAACAGCAGAGCCAGCCAAAGTTGATGCCCACGATTGATTTTATACTCCTGGGAAACACAAAAGAAGGAAGCCAAGAGCGTGAAAATGGGGTGATGGGGAGCATAGGCGGGGAGCCTGGGCCACGTCCTGGCTGGCTGCTCGCCTGAGCTGGGAGAACGTGGACAGGGGACTTTACCACTCTGACTCTAAAGTGGGACGCTGAGAGTAGCTGCTTCGGAGACTGTAGTGATTCGTGGAGACTGTAGGATTCTGCCAGTTCATAAATATCTCACTTAGCACAGTTCCTGGCACACGGCAACTGATGACTAAATGGTGTCTGCTATTGGTTGGGAAACTTTTGGGCCTGTGATTAGGAAGAACTCCAAGCTGTTTTTTTTTTTTTTTTTTTAATTTCAGGTTAATGTGGGGGTACATACAATTAGGTTATATAAATTGCTCATGTAAGGTTAAAGTCCGTGTTGTGGTTGTGACTGTCACCTCGGAAATGTGCCCTCTATTATTTAATCCTCACATTAACCCATGTACCATTATTATTATTCCATTTACAAGTGTGAAGAATGAGGCTTAAGAGAGGAAAAGAAGGCGGTGCCTGTGGCTCAGTGGGTAGGGTGCCAGCCCCATATACTGAGGGGGGCGGGTTCAAACCCAGTCCCAGCCAAACTGCAACAAAAAATAGCCGGGTGTGGTGGCAGGTGCCTGTAGTCCCAGCTACTCAGGAGGCTGAGGCAAGAGAATGGCCTAAGCCCAGGAGTTGGAGGTTGCTGTGAGCTATGATGCCACAGTACTCTGCCAAGGGCGATAAAGTGAGACTGTCTCAAAAAAAAAAAAAAGAGAGAGAGAGGAAAAGAAATTGTTTGCAGTAAAGATTCATACCAGGGGGAAGGCGTGTGCTCTGGATGAGCACCCAGGTCCATTCTTATTCTGTTTTCTACAGTACAAGTTTGCAGAAAAAACTTAAAAAATAAAATCAGATGGAATTTTTTGTAATTCCAGGTACCTTTGAGTATAAGGTAGAGCCATTTGTTTCTAGAAAGTGCCTGTGGGAATTTTCAAAATGGAGCAAGGCAGACAGGCAGCCTTCTTGATGAGGGAGTTTTTGCTCATCTCCAAGAGCATCAGGCAGACTGGAGGACTCTGTGCCCTACAGCTGAATCCCGCTCACTCCTCAGTTTCGTCACCCTGAGGTTAGTGTGTCCATTTATGGCAGCAGTTAAGACAAGCCAGTTGTGGGTGTGGCCCATGTTTCCTATGACTAGTTCAGGATGGTAAGAAGAATCTTGATCTTAGTCTACTAAGAGTCTCACCCTGGTGCCCTGGCATCAGCCTAGCTCGCAGCAATCTTCAACTCCTGGGTTCAAGGAATCCTCCTGCCTCAGCCTCCTGAGTAGCTGAGGTGCCCACCAAAATTAGCTGGGATCTCATTCTTGCTCAGGCCGGTCTGGAACTCCTGAGCTCAAGGGATCCTCGAACCTTGGCCTCCCAGAGTGCCAGGATTACAGGTGTAAGCCACCATGCCCAGCCTTCATCTGATTTTTTAATCATGAGCAGTAGCAATTGGTTTTCATTTTTGTGTGGTCCTTTTTGGTACTTTCGCACTGTTTGTCAGTTCCATGACTTAGGGGAAAGAGGTCTTCTAGCACCATCTTTAGAATCAGGTGTAAGAAGTTTAGTGATGCATCTATGGGGTCAGCCTATGAACTTTAAGTCCTAAGCTATAACCCTTCCAATGGCAGTAAGTGAGAAACGTAGGTTCTGGGCATTTTTCTTTCTGTGGCTTATTTCCACGGATCCACATGATCATTCCTGCACTGATTTATTTGTTCCTATATCAGACGAGGAGTGCCTGCCACAGTTTAGACACCTCTGCTCTGTCCAGAAGCCCAGTGCATGTCAAACATGGAATGCTGAAAGACTGGTTTTTAAAAATGCAGATGGATACTTTTGTAAAACATAACAAAAATGAAATTGAAAAACTCCAAAGGTATGGCCAGGTGGGGTGGCTCACACCTGTAATCCTAGCATTCTGGGAGGCCAAGGGTGGGGTGGATGGCTTGAGCTCAGGGTTCGAGACCAGCCTGAGCAAGAGACCCCATCTCTACTAAAATTAGAAAAACTAGCTGAGTGTTATAGCAGGCGACTGTGGTCCCAGCTACTTGGGGGGGGGGGACTGAGGCAAGAGCATTGCTTGAGCCCAAAAGTTTGAGCTATGATGCCATGGCACTCTAGCCTGGGTGAGAGAGTGAGACTCTGTCTCAAAAGGAAAACCCCAAACCCGAATTTTTTAGTTTAAGATTCGTAGACCAGGGTGAGTGGCAGGAGAATCCCGTGAGCTCAGGAGTTTGGGACCAGCTTGAGCAAAGTAGGACCCGTGTCTCTATTAAAAATAGAAAAATTAGCCAGGCATTGAGGTGAGCACCTGTAGTCCCAGCTACTAGGGAGACTGGGGCAGGAAGATTGCTTGAACCCAGGAATTTGGGGTTGCTGTGAGCTAAGCAGACACTACAGCACTCTAGCCTGAACAACAATAGACTGTCTCCAAAAACAATGAAACCAACCAAAAAAAAAAGATTCAAGAGACCACCTTTTGAATAGCATTGTGCTGGAGGACACAATTATGATAAGATGTGATAAATGTCCTCATAGGTTTGAGATCCCAGAAGATAGGAACATAAATAGTTTTGTGGAAGTCCATAGGATTGGTCATAGGTACAGTGGAAAGATATACGAGCCTTGAAAATTAGAGCTTGGAGGCCTCAACATCCTCCTCTGTCACATAGTACACTTCATAAGGTTGTTGGTTGTAGGTGAGGCATAAAGCACTGGACACACCAGCGTCTGAGGAATATTAAGCAAATCTCTCATTGTCAAGTGTGTTTGGTTTATTAAACAGTTGCTTACCGATGAGGGGGATGGGGACCATTTGTTTTTGCCATGTCTCTAACTCCACCCCCATCGGTTTTGCCACTGTTTAAAATTCAAACTACTTAATGAGACCCACATAGACTTGCCTTCTAGAGCATTCTAGCGATGAAAATATTAAAAAATAATTTTTATGGGCGGCGCCTGTGGCTCAGTGAGTAGGGCGCCAGCCCCATATGCCGAGGGTGGCGGGTTCAAACCCAGCCCCGGCCAAACTGCAACCAAAAAATAGCCGGGCGTTGTGGCGGGCGCCTGTAGTCCCAGCTGCTTGGGAGGCTGAGGCAAGAGAATCGCGTAAGCCCAAGAGTTAAGAGGTTGCTGTGAGCCGTGTGACGCCACGGCACTCTACCCGAGGGCGGTACAGTGAGACTCTGTCTCTACAAAAAAAAATAATAATAATAATTTTTATTACAAAAGTAGAGCAGTTTGTAGCAGGAAAAGGTCTCCTTACCTTTTCTTCTAAGACTTATTATGCACATATGACTATAGCAATGGGCTCATACCATGCCTTTTTGTTTGTGTTGAGACAGAGTCCTACTCTTTCGCCTAGGCTAGAGTGCCATGGTGTCATCATAGCTCACAGCAACTTTAGGCTCAAGTGATCCTCTTGCTGCGGCCTCCTGAGTAGCTGGGACTACAGGCGCCCATCACAACAGCTAGTTTTTCTATTTTTAGTAGAGGTAGGGATCTCACTTTGTTCATGCTGGTCTCAAACTTCTCCTGCCTCAGCCTCCTAGAATGCTAGGATTACAGGTATGAGCCACTGTACCCAGTTGCCTTTTTTTTTGTAGAGACAGAGTCTCACTTTATGGCCCTCGGTAGAGTGCCGTGGCATCACACAGCTCACAGCAACCTCCAACTCCTGGGCCTAAGCGATTCTCTTGCCTCAGCCTCCCGAGTAGCTGGGACTACAGGCGCCCGCCACAACACCCAGCTATTTTTGTTTGCAGTTCAGTCAGGGTCGGGTTTGAACCCACCACCCTCGGTATATGGGGCTGGCGCCCTACCTACTGAGCCACAGGCACTGCCCCCTTTTTTGTTTTTTTATTTATTTTATTTTATTTTTTTTTTTTTAAACTTTATTTATTTTTTTCTTTTTGTTTTTGGCCAGGGCTGGGTTTGAACCCACGACCTCCGGCATATGGGACCGGCGCCCTACCCCTTGAGCCACAGGCGCCACCCTTTTTTGTTTTTTTAAACCAAGCTTGCTTGTTACATTCAGTCATCCATCACGGTGATAACTCCACTTCACCACGTACATGCCTTCCTCATTCTTTTTACTGGCTGCATGGTTTTCCAAGGCATCATTATTTATTTAGGCAATCTCATGATGGGGGACATTTAGCTCATTATTACTCATGAGTGTTGCAGTGAACAACCTGTGCCTATGTCCTGTGCACTTACACGTGTGTTTCTTTAGAGCAGATTCCAAGAAGTCGGTGGGTGTGTACATTTAAAAATTCTGTACCGACTGCCAAAATTATCCTCCTGAACCACTCATCATGGGTGGTTAAATCGGAAAGTTTGTTGTTAAAACTCCCTTTTCCCACCTTTTGTAGGTCAAGAGTCTAAAAGGAGGAAGAACTCAATGAAGGTCACACAGTGAGAAGTCAGAGCCAAGAACACAGCCCCTGGCTCTTTAGAGTGAGGTTCCAGTGTCTCCACCAATCTTTTTAAAAGCCCTCTGGCCATTGACCTTGCCTGGCATGATGCCCTGCACAGAATCAGGTGTGAAGACTTCAAATTCATATCTGATATGAGCCTCTGTCCTTGAGATTGCCTTGAGTCCCTTGTCGAATCACCCCTGTTGTGTACAGGTACAGAAGCACAGGCTTTGGAGGTAGCCGACCCAGTATCTAATCATAGCCTGCTCTGACTTTGTGATTTGAGACGCGGCGCTCAGCCTCTCTGTGCTCCAGCTTTCACATCTTGGACGTAACAACCTTCTCACACAGCAGTCTCGAAGATAAAACGAGAATCATGTGTGTGGAGGGCTCTCGGGAGGTGTTTGCTCCCTTCCCCCTGTGGGTATGAAGACGGGGATTTGTGGTAGAGGCATCCGACAGAGGGCGCTGCACGAGCTGGAAGCCGGGAGGCAGAGGCGGGAGCTTTGGAGACAAGCTCTGATGGTGCTAATTGGTTCCTAGAATTTAGACTGAATTGAGGTCAGAGTCATTTTCCTTATCACTGCTGCAGCTGGTCTTTAGTGTGATATGAAAAGATAATGTTTCAATGTATTCGGAAGTCGTTTAAGGATAAGAAGTGGCCACATACCACAATTCTATGGTCACTCCCTACACCTTAATCTCGCTCTCTGAACTCCTGTGTCCTAAATATCAACTTTTGTCTTCTACTTCTCTGCCTCCCGTGCGATCCGGCTCTGTGAATGGCATCTCCAGGACCGGAGCTCTACTTTGATTCCTCTCTGTCCCTCACTCCCTCTGTCCACGCAGCTGCCCAACTCAAAGCCTTTCCCATGGAGCTCCTCCCCTGTGGCCCTCAGCAGCACCTCCTGCCAGAAGTAAAAACCACATCCTGGCAGGTCGCAGAAGCCCTCACTGAGAGCCGGAGCCGGAGCAACCTGACCTGCCTTCTCCTGCCTGGGAGGAACTAAGTGATAATGGAGAGTTTCAGCTTTTAACAGTGTGTGGCATTGTCTATAATCATTTCATTTGATCCTTATAACCACCTGTGCCTGGGCTGAGGAAGTGGTGTCCCTACTTTACAGAGGATGTCCAGAGAGGTGAACTGCTGTGCTGAAGATTCCGCAGTATATGACAGAGGCCAGGTGTTTTGACTCAAAGTCCAGTTCTCTTCCCTCCCCACTGCACTCTCCGCAAGCCAGAGGAGGTCCAGAGGCTGGTGACTAAGCTGAGCTAGTCCCTGAGATTCCCCAGCGTGTGGAGTGCAAGTTTCAATTGGTCCGCATTTCTAAATGCTGAAGACCTTTTGACCCAATGACCTCTTCTCTTCCTTGACTCCCTTCCCGTGATTTCATTCATTGTCATGGCTTTAACACCGCCTACCTGCTTGTGGACTCTCCTCTGAACTCCATTCATGCATATGCAGTTGCTGAGTCGGCCCCTCCATTATTTATATCTAGTAAGCATCTCAAACCTATCCTGGTCACACTGAGCTCTTCTCTTCGTCAAAAGGCAGATGGCAGTTCCACCTTTGCAATTGTATCTCGCAGACAACTATCATTAGAATTATCAGCCGGGCAAGGTGGCTTACGCCTGTAATCCTAGCACTCTGGGAGGCTGAGGTAGGTGGATTGCCTGAGCTCACAGGTTCTAGATCAGCCTGAGCCAGAGCAAGACTCAGTCTCTAAAAATAGCCGGGCATTGTGGCAGGCACCTGTAGTCCCAGCTACTTGGGAGGCTGAGGCAAGAGGATCGCTTGAGCCCAAGTCTTTGAGGTTGCTGTGAGCTATGATGCCATAGCACTCAACCAAGGGTGACAAAGTGATACTCTGTCTCCAAAAAAAAAGAAGAAGAAGAATTATCCTTGACTCTGCTTCTCTCATGCCCCACATGTAGTCTTGGTGACTTGACTTCCAAAATATATCCAGAATCCAGCCATTCCCTCCACATCTCCTACCCTGTAGAAAGCCACCATTACCTCTCACTTGGACTGGTGCAGTAGCCCCTTTTCTGGTCTCTCATCTGTACCTTCATCTCTCTAGCATTGATTCCCTACAATAAACAGGAGGATTCTGGTAAAATCTAAGTCTGATGATGTCCCTCCTCTGATCAAAGCTCTCTGAAACTTCTTATCTCACCAGAGTTAATGCCAAAATCCTTAAGATAGCCTTCAATAGCAGAGGCTCTTTCCTCCTGGTCCCAACCCACCTCCCGCCAGCCCTTCCCTCCTTTGGAGCCTTTGAAGTGTCCTCTGCCACACCCTCACTTCTGCTCATATTTACTCACCTTATTTGTTTATTGTTTGCCTTCCCCAGTGGAATGTGAGCTCCAGGAAGGCTTGGACTTAGCAGGTTTTTTTTTTTTTTTCCTACTTTATTTCTAAAGCAGTTCTGGCATACAGCCAGCACCTATGAGTGAGTGAGGGCAATTCAACTTAGCCCAGACCCCAAAGCAGTGCGACACTACCTTACCCGGCGAAGACTGCAAATGGCCCTGGCAATGTCAGTCACAGCACAAAACAAGTTAACATTAAGACTTGATCCGGACACAGATGAGCCTTGTGGAGGCCCTACCAGCAGCCATCTCTTGAGGCTGAAATTGGGGAGGACAATTTTGTAGATTTGAGCCTTACCAGGAATAGGAAATAAGAGGTAACGAGGTAACAGGTATCAGATATTAAACAAGTGCCAACGCTCTGCTAAACTCTTCGTATGAGCTTTTTCCATTAAACCCTCACACAACCCCATGGTTAGGTGCTATTCCCATCCCAATTTTAAGATGAAGAAACAGGCTTATGTGATGAGTAACTGGCTCACAATCACCCAATTAACAGTCTCTTCTGGACATTGGGAGTCACTGGATCTGGGGTGTGGCCCTTAAATCTGCCTCTTTCAAGAGCACATGTGGCTAATCTTACTCCAAGCATTTTGGGAAAGGCTGTACTTTTTGGAAAAGGCTGGGTAAACAGTGGGGCTAACTTCGGAAGGCAATTCCATTGTTCTGATGGCTGTGCTTTGTCCTCTGCAGCCTCCCAGAGCCCAAGGGTCCCTCCTACCCCTCAGACAAGCTCCCTTTGGGGTGTCCCAAACTCAGTAAACTCTCAAGCAGGGAGCAAGCTGGAGGCACGTGCCCGGCATTTTTCCGGGTTAATTTCCTTCCCTTTCTGAAGTCCCGTTTGTCTCCCCGCTGGATTTGTTCGCCCTGGTTCTTAAGTTTTGATATTTGTACCTTTTATCAATGTCACCTCTCTCCTCCCCCACTCCCTTCCCTTTTAAAATATTTTAAGACTTCTTACCTGGCTGTTAAAACCATAACATAAAGATTCAACTACATTTTTTTTTTTTATTGTTGGGGATTCATTGAGGGTTCAAGAAACCAGGTAGATTCAAGTATATTTTTAAAAAGGCATTATGTAAAAAATGATTATATCTCAACGACTGGAATCCAAAAAGAATGAAACAAAAATTCAAAAAATATGTATTTGTTTTTGATACTTAACATTCAGAGCCAAGTCAGGAAGTCGAAGCAGAAAGAACCCATGTCTCCTATTTACCATTAGGCAGCTGTCACCACCCCAACTGATACAGTGTTCACAGATTGTGATTTCTCTGGCACCTAAAATATATACACCCTATATCCCTACATAGTGTAAATGTCAAGAGTCTTTAATCATCTCCTATGTGTGGTAGATTACAGTTTCCAAACAATGATCACAATTTCTCCTTCAAGGACACTTCTCGTCAAAAGATTTGGGGAGTAGGCAGCACCTGTGGCTCAGTGAGTAGGGCACCAGCCCCATATACCGAGGGTGGCAGGTTCGAACCCAGCCCTGGCCAAACTGCAACAAGCAAAAATAGTGGGCGTTATGGCAGGCGCCTGTAGTCCCAGCTACTTGGGAGGCTGAGGCAAGAGAATCGCCTAAGCCCAAGAGCTGGAGGTTGCTGTGAGGTGTGACACCACTGCGCTCTACTGAGGGTGACAAAGTGAGACTCTGTCTCAGAAAAAAATAATAATAAAGATTTGGGGAGCTGGACAGGGTGACTCAATCCTAGCTCTCTGGGAGGCTAAAGTGGGCAGATTTCTTAAGCTCAGGAGTTCGAGGTCAGCCTGAGCAAGAGTGAGACCTCATCTCTACTAAAAATAGAAAAACTAACTGGGTATGGTGGCAAGCTTTTGTAATCCCAGCTACTTGGGAGGCTGAGGCAAGAGGATCGTTTGAACCCAAGAGTTTGAGGTTGCTGTGAGCTGTGATGCCAGGGCATTCTACCCCGGGTGACAGAGTGAGATTCTGTCTCCAAAGGAAAAAAAAATAAAATTCAGGGGATTTTAACACAAAATAGAGATACAGGGAAGAGTTAAGTGTTCTGTTTCGAGAAGAGAAAGAATTACTTTATTGATTATAAAAGTAAAGTGTTCATGCTACAAGTTGTTCTGAACCCACCTGTGTACCTTGTTTTTTCAAACACACCTGAAAGTTTTTAAAAACTGTCCAGCGCCTTCACAGTTATGTGGCCTTAGGTATAAGTCACCTGGATCTCTTTGAACCTTGATCTCTGTTTCTGTGAAAAGGGAAGTTGTGAGAAATGAAGGGACATGCTTTACCAGCCAGCATTGTTACCACAATTTTTGTTTCCCATCTTCCCTGGCCAAACAGACCCTCCCAGCACACTGGGCACCTCTCTGCCTCCAGATGCCTGCAGGGACTGTTCCTTCCTCCCAGACTGCCCTTTGTAAGTCCTGCAAAGTGCTGCTTGGATGCCACCTCTCCCAAATGTCTTCCCATGTCTCTAGTCAGAATTAAATCCTCCCAGTTCTTACCAAACCGCGGTGAGATGAGACCTCTGCTATGGCAGCTCTCACAGACAGCTCCCAACCGACTCCTGCGACATTCCTGCCAAGGGCGCGGTCTCCATCAACTGTTCCAGCCAGGCTAGTTCACACACCTCTCTCTCATCACCTCCAAAGTTGTCAGTCTTTGCCCATCTCCAGGCCAGTTCCCGTAGTGATCCTTCCAAAATGCAAACCTGCATTACGCATTACGGCTCTCATGCCTAAGACCTTTCGTGGCTCCCGACGAGTCTGAGTTTGAAGGTGAAAACTCAGTACAGGCCACAGGCTCTGAATGGTGTGGCCTTGGCTTTCTCTCCAGCTTCATCTCTGTTTGATTATTTTGGGGCCATAAATTTCAGCCTTTTTTTTCTTTTTTATTGTTAAATCATAGCTGTGTACATTAGTGCAATCGCCTGTACCCATTTGGTTTTTACATTTTTTTTATGTAAAAACATCAATAGTTTTATTATTTTTTTGATTGTTAAATCATAGCTGTGTACATTAGTGCAATCGCCTGTACCCATTCTAAGATGCACCACAGATGTGGCCCCACCCATTACCCTCCCTCCACCAAAACCTCCCCCCTCCCTTCCCCTTCCTTGGCCCTTTCCCCATAGTCTTGTGCTATAGTTGGGTTATAGTCTTCATGTGAAAGCTATAATTTAGCTTCATAGTAGGGCTGAGTGCATTGGATAATTTTTCTTCCATTCCTGAGATACTTTGCTAAGGAGAATATGTTCCAGATCCATCCATGTAAACATGAAAGAGGTAAAGTCTCCATCTTTCTTTAAGGCTGCATAGTATTTCATGGTATACATGTACCACAATTTGCTAGTCCATTCTTGGGTCGATGGGTACTTGGGCTTCTTCCATGACTTAGCAATTATGAATTGGGCTGCAATAAACATTCTGGTACAGATGTCTTTGTTATATTGTGACTTTTGGTCTTCTGGGTATAAACCTCGTAAAGGAATTATAGGATCGAATGGCAGGTCTATTTTTAGGTCTCTAAGTATTCTCCAAACATCCTTCCAGAAGGAACGTATTAGTGGGCATTCCCACCAGCAGTGTAAATTTCAGCCTTTTAATGTGCACAGTTCACTGATCTTTAGTATAGTCACACAGATGGGCGACTATCACCACTGGTTAATTTCAGAACTTTTTTCATCACCTACGAAAGAAACCCCAGACCCGTTAGCAGTCTCTCTCCACCTGCCACCCCTACCCTGGCCGCCACCAACCTACTTTGCCTCCATGGATTTGCCTGTTCTGGGCATTTCTTTTTTTTTTTTTTTTGGCTGGGGCTAGGTTTGAACCTGCCACCTCCGGCATATGGGACCGGCGCCCTACTCCTTGAGCCACAGGCGCCGCCCTCTGGGCATTTCTTGTAAGTGGAATCACGCACTATGTGGCCTTTTGTGTTTGGCTTCTTTGATTCCCCATAATGTTTTCAGGATTCATCCCTATTGTACCAAGTACCAACATTTCATTCGTATTCCATTATATGGACAGATCTCATTTTGTTTATCCATTCACTGGTTGATGGATAGTTTGGTTGTTTCCACTTTTTTGGCTATTTTGAGAATGCTTCTATGAACATTTGTGTTCAGGTTTTTATGTGATGAACAGATATTTTCATTTCTCTTGGGTATATACCCAGGAGCGGAATTGCTGGTTCACATGCTGTATGTTTACCCTCTTGAGGACCTGCAGGCTGTTTTCTACGGGTAGCTGCACCATTTTTGCATCTCCCCAGCAGTGCATGAGGGTCCTGACACACCTTCTTCTGGACACATTTTATACCACCCCGCCCCTGGATCCCTGGGCTGTGTGTACCCTCACACCTCCTGTTAGTTCTTACCTTGCCAATTCTTCCTCTCACGCAGCAAAAGGAGCTACTGAAAGATGCCTGTAGTTCTAACCCTATCAGACTCACTGCCTCTTTGTTTGCCCTGAAATGAAATTCATATATGATATAACCTGTCTGCCTAATGCCAGCATGTATATGTAATTCTTCAACTCTAAATAGAGAATAAATGAAAAGTCATTATTTTTTTTGAGATAGAGTCTCACTTTGTCATCCTGAGTAGAGTGCAAGTGGTTTCATAGCTCATAGCAACCTCAAACTCTTGGGCTCAAGTGATCCTCTTGCCTCAGCTCCCAAATAGCTGGCATTATAGTCAGGCACCACCATGCCTGGCTAGTTTTCTATTTTTAGTAGAGATGGGTCTCACTCTTGCTCAGGCTGGGCTCGAACTCATGAATTTTTTTTTTTTTTTTTTTGTAGAGACAGAGTCTCACTTTACCATCCTTGGTAGAGTGCCATGACGTCACACGGCTCACAGTAACCTCTGGCTCTTGGGCTTACACGATTCTCTTGCCTCAGCCTCCTGAGCAGCTGGGACTACAGGCACCTGCCACAATGCCTGGCTATTTTTTGGTTGCAGTTTGGCTGGGGCTGGGTTTGAACCTGCCACCCTTGGTAAATGGGGCCGGCGCCCTACTCACTGAGCCACAGGCGCCGCTCCTTTTTTTTGAGACAGAGCCTCAAGCTGTCACCCTGGGTAGAGTACGGTGGCATCACAGCTCACAGCAACCTCCAACTCCTGGGCTCATGAGATTCTCCTGCCTCCGCCTCCCAAGTAGCTGGGACTACAGGTGTTTGCCATAACGCCTGGCCATTTTTTTGGTTGTAGTTGTCATTGTTGTTTGGCAGGCCAGAGCTGGATTTGAACCCGCCAGCTCAGGTGTATATGGCTGGCACCCTAGCCGTGTGAGCCCCAGGCGCTGAGCTTTTTTTTTTTTTTTTTTTGAAACAGAGTCTCAAGCTATCACCCTGGGTAGAGTGCTGTGGCATCACAGCTCACAGCAACCTCAAACTCTTGAGTTTCAGCGATTCTTTTGCCTCAGCCTCCCAAGTAGCTGGGACTACAGGCGCCTGCCACAACACCCGGCTATTTTTTTATTTTAGTTGTCATTGTTGTTTGGCGGGCCTGGGCTGGATTCAAACCTGCCAGCTCCGGTGTATGTGGCTGTCACCCTAGCCTCTTGAGCTATAGGTGCCGAGCCTTGAACTCATGAACTTAAGCAATCCACTTGCCTTGGCCTCCCAGAGTGTTAGGATTATAGGTGTGAGCCACTGTGCCCTGCTTGCAAAGTCATTTTTAATAAAAATCATATGCATTTCTTTTGGCTTGGCACCTGTGGCTCAAGCGGCTGGCCACATACACCTGAGCTGATGGGTTCGAATTCAGTCAGGGCCCACCAAACAACAATGACAACTGCAACCAAAAAATAGCCAGGCGTTGTGGCGGGCGCCTGTGGTCCCAGTTACTTGGGAGGCTGAGGCAGGAGAATCGCTTGAGCCCAGGAGTTGGAGGTTGCTGTGAGCTGTGATGCCACAGCACTCTATCCAGGGTGACAGCTTGAGGCTCTGTCTCAAAAAAAAAAATAATCATATGCATTTTAATACTGGAAGCTGTAATGAAGTAGGTCCTTGAACTCACAGGTAGAAATACCCTGCAGGTGATGGTGGCTGATGCAGGAGATGCGGGTCTGGGAGGTGCCTGCTGGGGCGGTTGCCTGTCTTCTCTCAGTCTATGTGGTCATTGGATTCCAGGAAAATCCAGCGTGTGTGTAAAAACCATGCAGGAATTGCTGTGTCTGCGTGTAAAGTGGGGTAGCGTTCTAGAGTAACCTTACCACTCCTGGGAAGAAACACTGGACCTTGCCTTGGCCTGGGACATTCTCTCCCCCCACCCCGCCCTTGTATCGGGTCACTTTACCGGCTCTTTCAGCTGTCAACTGAAAATGCACTTTCCCACGGAAACTCTCCTGACAAATTTGCTCTCAGAGCCCCTGTGCTGCCGCTTCATAGCATCTTACAGCATCTGCAACCCCACATTTATGTGTTTTCTTTGTAATAGAAACCATGTCCTCCCAGTCCCCTTCTCCCACCCCCAGACACAGGCCCTGGGAGGTCTGAATTGTGACTTTCCTACCATTTTATTCCCAGTCCTTAACATAGTGCCTGGTACACACATATTTTTTTCTTCTTTCCTTTTCTTTTTTTTTTTTGAGATAGGATCTTGCTCTGCTACCCAGGCTAGAGTGCAGTGGTGTGGCATCATCATAGCTCACAGCAACCTCAAACTCCCAGGTTCAAGCAATCCTCCTGCCTTAACCTCCTGAGTAGCTAGGACTACAGGTGCCCACCACAATGCCTGCCTAAATTTTCCATTTTTAATAGAGATGAGTTTCTTGTTCTTGCTCAGGCTTGTCTTGAACTCCTGACCTCCAAGCAATCTTCCTGAACCATGCCAGGCCATAAATATTTTTTCCTCCTCCCTCCCTCCCTTCCTCTCTCTCTCTCTGTTTCCTCTCTCCCTTTCTTTCTTTCTTTCTTTCTTTGACAGAGTCTCACTGAGCTGACCTGGGTAGAGTGCTGTGGCATCATTGTAGCTCACAGCAACCTTAAACTCTTGGGCTCAAATGATCCTCCTGTCTCAGCCTCCCAAGTAGCTGGGACTACAGGCACCTGCCACAGTGCCTGGCTAGTTTTTCTGTTTTTAGTAGAGATGGAGTCTTGCTCTTGCTCAGATTGGTCTTGAACTGGGCTCAAGCAATGTACCCACCTCGGCTTCCCAAAGTGTTAGGATTCCAGGCATCAGCCACTGTGCCTGGCCCAATACCAGTGTTCTTGATAAATAAGCTAAAGACACATTGGATGTGCCTCAGTAAATAACTATTGTGCTAGAGTTATGGGGCACATCCTGAAATTCTCGTGGTTTCTGTAAAGAACCTATGTTTCAACTGTGTTAATTATTTCAGCTTTAGCTGCCATGTAACAAATCGTCCCAGAATTTAGGGGCTTCACATAACAACAATTTGGCTGTTTCCCATGAACCTGTGGGTTGGTGATCTGAGTATTGCTTCTGTTAACTCCTCTTGAGATCACTCACAAGGCTACCTTTATCTGGCAACTTGACCAGGACTGCAAGAGCGAGGGAGTCCTCACTCACCTGCTGAGCAGTGGTGCTGACTGTCGGCTGGGACACTGGGGCTCCTCCACCTTCCAGCAGGCTAGCCCAGGCTTCTTCTCCGTTTGTGTTCTTGAGGTGCCAAGAAAGTGAAACCAAAGACAGAAGATGTAAGGTGAAAACCTGGTTCCAAATGGGCACACCATCACTTTTATCTCATCTGTGGGGCAAAGCAAGTCACAGTGCCACTCAGATGCAGGTAGGGGCAGAGACAGGCCCCATCCCTGATGGGAGAGGCTGCACAGTGCCAAGGGCGGTGGCTGCTGGGAGGGCTGTTTACTGAGGCCTGTGCTGAAGGGACCTACCACTGCCATCTCCCTGAAGTGCACTGCTCTGCTCCCTGTTCTGAAATCTGAAGGGCAGGTCTGGATCTTTCTTACTGATGGAGGGTCCTTGGGGACCCTGAGTTTCCCCTCTGGACATGTCATCTCCTGGTCTGGGCCTGGAGATGGAGAAGGCAGAGGAGATGAGGTTGAATGTGTTCTTTCCCAGATCTTGTTTTGGTTTTATTTGGTTTAATTTGGGGAGAGGGATCTCATTTTTATTTGGGTAAGTCATGATGTCATTTTATTTTCTTGCCACTTGCCTCTTTTCTCTTCCAACTCAACTGCAATAAAAAGTAAAGGCAATGGAGCATTTCTGGCTGGTTATTCTGTAGATTTTATTTCAAAAGCACCAAAGGGTTGAGAGCGTGGATTAGAGAGCAAGACTCCTTGAGTTAGAATCCTGACTCTGCCACTTATAAGCTGTACAGTCTTGGAAAAGTGCCTTCACCTCTCTGTGCCTCAGTTTCTTCTTCATCTTAATCGGGATCCGGATGCCTAGGAGGGCTGTGAGGAAAGCTGGCATGTGGGGAGCACAGTGAATGTCAGGTACAGGACTGTGCACAGAGCAGGCACCTCCCCAAGCAGCTGGGGAAGGAGCCGGGGAAGAGCGCTGGTTCAGAAGTCAGGCAGACCGCTTAGCTCTGCCACAGATGTCTCTCTGGGGGAATAAAGAAGGTGGCTTAAATACAAAGCACTTCGTAACCTCTTACTGTATCCCCGAAAGAATCAAACCAGCATGTTTTGATAGCTGTGAGTGCTATCCCAAACTGGGTCTCATTCAAGCTCTATTAGGAGATATTTGTGCTTTTGATATAAATTATAAACCTAAACATATGTGGGGTTTGTTCTCCCCCCAAAGCAGATTCCAACCAGCGTGAAACTAGCCAACCCAAATAAATTGTGTGCTTAAATCCATTGTTTCCAGCAATGTGTAAACTGTTGAGTTACAGAGAGACGCTTTGAAGAAGGGGCCTCATTAGTGCTCCCAGCATCAGGGTTCAATTTAGGCAGTGGATATTTGAACCGTTTACTAGAAATATGTGGCAAAGAAAGACAAGCATGGGTGGGGGGGTGGGTGTCAAGAGATTCTTATCAAATTGTACAGGATGCATTTAGGGGGTGTTGTCAGAAAAGCACACAAAAAATAAAGCAGCAGCCCTGAGCTCAAGAAGAATCGCAGAATTCCTCAGCTGGCGGAATCATTTTGGGAATGCAAAGATCGCTTTCAATGTTATGTTTGCAAGGAAATGACAGTCACCAGGTGGAGAATGTCAGGTCCTCGGAGAAACCCTGTGGGCACTCACGTGCAGAAACTATTTACTTAACTGGAATTGGTTTCTGAAAAAATTTGACTCTGGAGAGTCCCAAAGTGAGTGTGGCGGGTGTCTGGGATTTTCTTTGAGGTCAGGAGTCGGAGTCGGCCTTTGCTAATCCCCAACTGATAAGGCTTCCAGATTTCAGGGCAGATTCATTCCTCTGCTGAACCAAGGTTTAGGGTCCTGGCTGAGGCTGGAGGGAGAATGTGTCATTTCAAAGGCCTTCCCCAGCCCCATGGAGCCCTCTGCTATCTTATGGATCGGTGGTTTGTCACAGGGGATCAGAGGTGCCTGGAATGAGGCTGAAGACGGGTCCAGAAGAGAGTGATCAAAAGTAGCCTGGAATGGTGGGTTAGAATGCTGGTCTCCTGGAGGAATCCGGCAATCTGACCTTCTCATCTGTGCTGGGGGTCGATGGGGTTGATAGAGGAGGCAAGTTCCACGCCATGATCTTCAGGAAAATGGGTGGGTTTTACCCAGTAGAATGAGTCTGGAAGATTGTTCCTCCTGTTGAACCCTCTCTCCAAACCCCCTCCCCTGACGGGGAGACCCTGTTGTCATCCTGACTGTGCCCCTGCTGTCTGCAGGAGGCTCGGGCATAGGAAAGTGCTGAGTCCAAAGGAGGAGGCCACCTGCTTTCTACTCTGGCTTTCCCACATGAATTAGACAAATGAGTTCACTCACCCAGTGTCTATCAGACACCTCCTCTCCTCCAGGCACAAGGATGCATGTACGTACCCGGGCAGCCACGGTCTTTCCTCCCAGATGGAGGATGAGAAAAAGGCAATATTGTGAGAATACCATGATGATGATGACAGCAGCGTGTATTTAGATGGGGCAGCTACCAACCAGACAGGGTCTAAGCACTTTACATATGATGCTTCAGTCTTCTCAATTCAAACCTGTGTGCGGGAAATACTTAGGGATCCCGTAAAATGCAGAATCTGGTTCAGTGGACCCGAGGTGGGGCCTGGGACACTGTGATAGCAAGTTTCTGGGGACACGAAATCTACCGGCCTATAGTCTGCACACTGAGTAGCAAGGTGGTATTTCACCTAATGCTCAGAGCCACTCAATGAGGCACTACTGTTATTCCCATTTTACAGATGAGAAAAATAGAGGCTCATGTAACTGAGAAGCCAGGATTGGACTCTGGGGCCTACCATGATGAGGTGGTGAGGATGCCTCACAGAGGGCACCTCGCCAGAGTGGGGTCCTGGAGAAAGCTTCAGGAGGATGTAACTCCTTAGCTGGGATCCAGCAGTTTAAGGGTTAAGCCACAGAGGGTGGTTCCTGGGGTGATAGCTGAGAGGCTGGCACCTTGAGAGGACCAGGTTCATTCTGAAAAGAAGGAAGAGCAAGGGAGCAGGTGGAGCCCAAGGCTGTGCAGGACCTCAAGCCTGCCCTGTGGCTTTACCTTAAGGGCCAGATCAGACCTCCAATCTGAAAGGATCAGACGCCTTTCTGTTCACCATCTGCACACTTTGCTGGAGAGATCCCTGCAGGCTCCACTGCCCCGCCCTGCGCTTAGCACCTCTATCTCCCACCAGAATATTTCCTCCTTGTGCTAGCATCTGGGATGACAGTGCCTGCCCAGCGTACATTACGAGGATGCTCCGGGGGGAGTGTGGATGGAGATGAGGGAACCTTTGGCAGTGCTAGAAATGCTGTAACATTTACAGGGTGCGGGCGAAGGGGGTGTGTGGGGGGAAACCCTCTGGCTGCAGAAGCGCTGGGGATGAGAGGTGCTTCCTCCCCTCACCACAAGGCTTACAGATGCCCCTGGACTCCTTGAAGTGGCCTCTGTATTTTCCAAGGACACTTTCCTGAAGGGGACCTCCAGGGATAGTCAGCCTGCACGCGTAGGGACTGTCCAGGTCATATTAGCGTCATCCCAGATGTCTCTGCTATCTGCCAGACCAACTCTTAGCCTAGTGTCCCTCCAAATGCCAACAACTTAACTCCCATTGTGACAATTCTGGTCATATTCATTTGCCACCTGGACTTTTATGTACTTAGTATTTGTTTTTGCTTTTGTTTGTTTGTTTTAGACAGTCTCACTTTGTTGCCCTCAGTAGAGTGCTGCACTGTCACAGCTCACAGCAACCTCAAACTCTTGGGCTTAAGTGATCCTTTTGCCTCAGCCTCTGGAATAGCTGGGACTAAAGGCACCCACCACAGCACCAGGCAAGTTTTTTAATTTTTTTTTTTAGCCGGGGCCGGTTTTGAACCCACCTCCTCTGGCGCTGAGGTGAGGCTCACTGAGCCACAGGTGCTGCCCAACCAGGCAAGTTTTTTAGAGACAGTGTCTCACTCTTGCTCAGGCTGGTCTTGAACTCCTGAGCTCAAATAATCCACCTGCCTCAGCCTCCCAGAATGCTAGGATTAAAGGCATGAGCTACTGTGCTCAGCTCTGTGCTTACTATTTATATTTAAATTGATTCACTTTTCCCCCAACTTTTTTTATTTGTACAAATTTATGGGGTTCACCTGCAGTTATTTTATAGGCATTAACCATGTAGTGGTTGAGTCAGGGTTTTAGACAGATAAAGTGCACTGTATCCATTCACTAATTTCTCATCACCCACCCCATCATCCTCACCCTTCTGAGTCTCTGTTGTCTGTCATTCCACTCTCTAGGTCCATGTGTACGCCCTCTAACTTTTTATTTTGGCAAACATTATAGGAAAGTTGAAAGAGCAATGCAAAAAAATCAATATACTCCCCTCACCTAAATTTACCTATTGTTAACATTTTTTGCCACAATTTGCTTTCTTTCTCTTTCTCTCCATATGTACATTTAAAAAATGTTATTTTTTTTTTCTGGGTCCCTTAAAGATAGTTAAGTAAGATTTTTGTTTTAGATTCCCAGAAAAGTTGCAAAGAGAGTACAAAGAGTTCCTATATACCCTGCACTAAAATCTGTTTCCCTTAATCGTTCACATCTCACACCAGTGTATTTGTCCCAACCAATGAACCAATATTAATACATTATTACTAACTAAACTTTGTGCTTTACTAGGATTTGGTCAGCGTTTCCTTTATCTGGTGGACCCAGCTTTTAAACTTTAAAGAATTAAAAATAGGGTGGTGCCTGGGGCTCAAGGAGTAGTGTGCCGGCTCCATATACCGGAGGTGGTGGTTCAAACGCGACCCCGGCCAAAAACTGCACAAAAAGAAAAAAAAAAAAGTTGTTTGGCGCTCACAATAAAAAGTAAAAAAAAAAAGAATTAAAAATAGGGATGTGTCCATGGAAAAGCGTTACCACTTGCCAAGAACAATTCCAACTAGATGTTGTTAACTGGGTGACCAAAACCCAGGGCCTGCTTTCTCTGTTAGGAGGGAGATTAGCCCAGGTTAGGGAGGTGTTAGGGACACACTAGCTGGAGCTGAGGCTTTCCCCCAGGCTAAATGGGATCCAATGAGCATTGCCGGAGGAACACAATGACCTCCCCACGATGAGATTCCGTGTTTCCTCTGTGTCACCTGCAGTGGCTCAGACATGTCCCCTGTGGGCTCCTTACTTTGGGAGACAGCATCTGCAAGGGCCTGGGATCCCAGAGTCTGGGACTGTCAGGCTCCAAATGCGGAGCTTTCTTCTGCCCTGAATTGGGGGACACCTGGACTGGTAGTTGGCCATCGGGGGAGTCATTTGTCTTCTTTGCAGTAACTCCTCCAGCTGTGTTTAATGAGTCAAAGACAGAAAAGACAGGGCAGCACCTGTGGCTCAGTGAGTAGGGCGCCAGCCCCACATACTGAGGGTGCTGGCTTCGAACCCGACACCCGGCCAAACTGCAACAAAAAAATAGCCAGATGTTGTGGCGGGCGCCTGTAGTCCCAGCTACTCGGGAGGCTGAGGCAAGAGAATTGCCTAAGCCCAAGAGTTGGAGTTTGCTGTGAGCTGTGATGCCACAGCACTCTACTGAGGGCAACAAAGTGAGACTGTCTCTAAAAAAAAAGAAAAAACAACAAAAAAGACACACTGGAGAATTCTACTGACAGCGGGTGAGCAGACAGTCACCAACTCAAGGGCTGTGTGTATACCTGTCTGGCCAGCGAGATGCACATGGCCGGACATTTGGTCAGTGAAGGATTGAGAAGTGGCTACACTGAAACTGTGCTTTCTCAACCACCCTTTGCATAACGTCTGGACTTGTTCACATTCATTCCTTAAAAATGCTTGAAAATGGCTCTGCACCTGTAGCTTAGTGGCTAGGGTACTAGCCACATACGCGGGAGCTGACATCCACTCAGTAGCCGGGACTACAGGCGCCCGCCACAACGCCTGGCTATTTTTTGGTTGTAATTGTCATTGCTGTTCGGCTGAGGCAAGAAAATCAGTTAAGCCCAAGAGTTTGAGGTTGCTGTGAGCTGTGACACCATGGTACTCTACCCAGGGCAAAATAGGGCAACTCCGTCTCAAAAAAAAAAAAAAAAAAGCTTGAAAATGTGTTTCATGTTTTATAAGTTAGAGTTGGTAACATTGACTTCTTGAAAACAAGTCATCACTTCCCCAAACCCTCCTTTCCAATGTGTATCTGCTATCCTCATTTCTAGGAGAGGTCAGCCCACCACCTAGGAGAGCCTCAGACAGCTCTCCTGTCCTGCGGGAACTTCACTCTGCAAAGTCCTACTTAGCTCCAGGGTCTGAAAATCTCACTGGAGGTGATTCAAACTGGAATGTTTGCAGAATTTAGAGTTCACCACTAAGAACTGCTGTTTATTTCAGACCTGACCTATTGTAAAATTCTTTGCGTTAGTCCAAGGAAGCAAGTAGTTGGGGCAAAATTTCCTCCACATATGGGGTGCAATGCCTGAGGAAGGAAGCTGGTTGGGACAGAAATAACAGATTCATTAATTTTCTTTTTCTTTTTCTTTTTTTGAGACAGAGACTCACTCTGTTGCCCAGGCTAGAGTGACAGCCTAGCTCACAGCAACCTCAAACTTCTGGGGCCAAGCGATCCTCCTGCCTCAGCCTCCCGAGCAGCTGGGACTACACACGCACCATGATACCTGCTAATTTTTGTATTTTTAGTAGAGACTGGGTACTTGCTCTTGCTCAGGCTGGGCATGAACTCCTGAGCTCAAGGGATCTTGCCCTGGCCTCCCAGAGTGCTAGGATTACAGGCGTAAGCCCGCATGCCCAGCCTATTTTCATTTTTAGAAATGAAATGATTACAGGTAAAAGCGACACTCCCCGACTCTTTTCCCAGAGGTTAAAATAAAGTTGAGTTTATAGCCTTCCAGACTATCTTTCTGACTTTCTTTGTGTTTCTATATTGTTTCATTTTATGTGTGTAAGGCAGGACTATTACACAATCAGGGTTATACCAAATGTCTTATTCTGATCCCCTTTCACTCAACAGTATGTTGTGAAGTCCTGTATGTTGTCACATGCAGATGTAGCCTGATACACCACAGCATAACTCCTTTCACATTTTATTCAACCTGTCACTAGGGGATAAACAGTCTCACCAAGTAGCTCTGAGTGTGCCTCCCTGTGTGCATGAGGGATGTGCTGGCAGGTAGGAGATGCTCATTCCTGGAGTCCAAAGTTCTTGCCAAATTACCCTTCTGAGTGTGTGTGCTTTGATGGGGAGCAGTGTCAGTTTCTGCTCTTTGGGGCTGTGTATTCCTGGTTTCTCTACTCCCCTAGCTGCTGGGAGGAAAGAAGCCAAGGGGAGGGAGAGAGGAATTCATCTCTAGGTGTTACAGACTCTGGAAGTGCTGTAGGGCCCAGCCTCTCCTCCAGAGGCAGTAAATGGGTCCTTTGTTCTTGGGTCCATCCCTGAGCAGAATCAGAAAGCTGAGAAGTGTCCAGTTGACAAAAGGAGCCGCTTGCTCACCAAGCCTGGACCCCAGCCCTTGACTTGGCGACACTGTTAAGTCAGTAGGAGTTGCACACACACACACACACACACACACACACACGCACACACACACAAATGTAAGAGGAGTGTGGGGTGAGGGCCAACCCCAAACCCTGAAATAATTAGGTTGTAAAAAAAGGAAAAAAAATAGCAAAAGAGCCCTGACCAGTCACCAAACAGATATAAAAGAAAAGGGCCACGCTAATGCACAACCTAGCAGTGGGAGGTGCAGAGAGGAAAGGGGACTTGGGGACCCCAAGGCCAGAGGAAGGGTGTGCGAAGGGCCAGATCCGGAGTGAAGAGGGAGACAGATGGGCCAGAGGAGAGACAGGAGGGAAAGGAGAGTGCGGAAGGGCCGGGAGGAAGGTGGCAAGGTAAGAAGCCCAGGAGAAGCTGGAGGAGGGAGGGTGGCTGCATCCCTGTCTGTTTGTGATTAGCACACAGCCCGGCGCAGAATGGAGTAAACAGAAACTTCCAGGCGTCCCCGCCGCCCCGCTCTGAGCAAAGCAGAAATCAGATGCTCTGTGATTAATCGTGGAAGATTCAGGACACGACCACAAACGCTGTGTGGACTTGAAATTAGCTGCCTTTCCCAGTCCCCTTGCCAAAATGGGAGTGGGGGGTGGGACGTCAAGGGGTGGGGGCCCCGCCTGCTGGGGGCCAGCATGGAATTCTCTCTGGCAGAGCTCACAGTGACACTGACAGGCAAATCGGCTGAGTCCAGAGCAGCAGGCGGCATTGGGTGGGGGAGCAGGACCGGCTGGGGGGCCCCAGGGTGGCTTCCTGGAACCCCGCTCCAGGCCGCCTGCACCCTGACATTGGCCAGATAAGAGCTTGGCTGCATGCTATCAAAGCCAACCCAGCACTGTCCCCACGCCTCAGAGGAAGACTGGAGGCGCAGAGGGAGCCTCAGAGGCCATCTTCCCCAGGGCATGGCTGGCCCTGGTGGCCAGTCTCAATGGGCTTTTTTGAACCCTAGCTGGAGTCCAGTGGCTGACGCTGCCAAGCAGCAATAGAGGAAATAAGGTAGCTATAAGGAAGATGCCAGACGGGACCTGCACGTCCAGACCTGCTCAATGGTGAGTGGGAAGTGACTGCGCCAATGAGCTCCCTGGCACCGCCAGGCATGGACTGGACTTCCAGAGGGGGCGGGGCTGGGGGCAGCTTCCTCACATCCCACCTGGGGCTCCCAAGGCAGGAGGGGCAGCTAGCTGGCTGGAGGCTGAGTTGAAAGGGCAGGATCTGGCTGCATAGCCTGGAACAACTTCCTCTCCCTCGCTGGGCTTCTATTCGTCTATCTCTAAAACAGAGTGGTTGAACCAGGCGATCCTTAAGAGGCTTACTGTGACGGTTATTTTACTTCCTGTGCATCTGCCCTATGCCAGGCACAGCTGCTGGCTCGGGGAATCTGCACAACTCTCCTGTGGGTAGGAATTATTATCCTCATTGTATGCCAAGGAAACGGAGGCTCAGAGAAGTGAAGTGACTTGCCCAAGGTCACACAGCCCATCAGTGGCAGAGATGAGAATCAGACCCAGGTCTTTCTGACTTTAATTTGGCTAAAATGTTCCTGTCCACCCCAGTAGACAGTATTCTGTATTCTGCGGCTCTGCGATTATCCCAGGAAGTTGGGGTGTAAGAGAAGGCAGTATCAAGGGTACATTACCTCCAGGAAGGAGGCAGAGGCTGGGCGGAGGAAGGCACAGGCTGACACCGACAAGCATCCTTCAAGCATCCGGATGCTGTGTCAGCCAGGGTGGGGGCACGCCGTCTCGGGATGGGGCTTGGATGACAAGTGCCCAATGAGATTTCCTAGATTTGCTGCCATGTTGTAGAAGCCTCTGGAGCATGAGAGAAGAGGGTTTATATGTCAAGGGTGGAGAAAGATGGGGGCGGGGACAGTGGCACATGCCTCAACTTGGTTTTGTTCCAATTTTACTTTGCCTTTTTAAAAATCTGTTTCAAATCATTCTGGGCCCGTACAGCTCCCTTGGATGAAACAGAATTGTGAAACACGTACAGGGCTTTCCGCATGCCTTCCCAGGGAAGTCACATATTAATAACATTGCAGGCTATTTGCATATACATCCCTGCAGCTGTGCCTGGCAGATGCCAAGAGATAAGATGTAGATAAAGCCAGCTAGTGCCCCCCTGGGTGGAGAAGGAGGGTGCAGTTACATTGAAGAGCCAGGAAACACATAGCAAGGCCATAGCAGGTGGGAAATCCCTAGGGCTCCAGGCATGGAGCCAGGGGTAAAGGTCCCAACACCCAGATGTGACCTCTTTTCTCTTTCCTTGGAAAATTCCATCCCAAAGCAGCTCTGTACTTTTCTTTCAGGGACCGGCTCAGCACCCACCACTACAACCCTCTCTCCCACC
Organism: Nycticebus coucang; assembly: GCF_027406575.1. NCBI lineage: Eukaryota > Metazoa > Chordata > Mammalia > Primates > Lorisidae > Nycticebus > Nycticebus coucang. Next base: position 56,496,643 of record NC_069800.1, on the reverse strand, counting down.
ACATTTTGGGGACAAGATGAGACCGGAGTTGTGGTCCTAGCTCTAGGGCGAGCAACTTGTCCCAGAAACCCCTCAGTCCCAGGTGAATGGGGACAGTTGGTCACCCTATGCAGTTCCACCCTGAATTTTCTTTGTGATCTTGAGTTTGTCATTTTCCTTCTTCTCAGCCTTCGTTTCCTCATCTATAAAACAAAGCGATTGTTTTAGAACATCTCTAAAATCTCTCTGCAACTCTGTGATTTTATGATTCTGGTTGGAGAGTATGTAAGTTCTGGGTGTAGGTGTCTGAGGGTAAGACACATGTTTAGAGAGGAGGAGGACTGCCCTGCTTCCCCCAGGGCAGACAGGCAAGGCAGCTGAGGACCACCAGTGTGAGGGTGGGCTTGGAGGAATGACTGATGGCCTGGAGCACCATCATCACGGATGTCAGTGATAATAGCCTCATGGTCATGCAGCTTCTGAAAAGCCTGGGGAACAACTGAAGCACAGTGCGGTCTTGTGGTTCAGTTTTTGTGCTGACTGATTTGACCCAGATGTCTGCTGGGTGCAGAACCATCACCTGCTCTACACATCAGCACTCTTCCCAGGATCCCTAGATCTTTCTGGGAGCTCCAAAGGGGTATGTCACAAGTGCTCGAAAACTGGTCTCTTGTCTTGTTTGTCCTTACACTTCCACTTGCCCAGCTGACACTCCAGTGTGCATGTTGCTATCTCTGGAAACTCCCAAATTTCCCACCTTTTTGTGCCGGAGATGCTCTGGGTTCTGGGTAGATGTGAAAAGAATGGCTTCCCCAGCTACTCGGGAGGCTGAGGCAAGAGATTCGCGTAAGCCCAGGAGTTGGAGGTTGCTGTGAGCTGTGTGACGACAGGGCACTCTACCGAGGGTGATAAAGTAAGACTCTGTCTCTACAAAAAAAAAAAAAAGAGTGGCTTCCTTTCCAGCTTGGTGACAGTCTTTGCTGTGTGATCCCCACATGGAGGTGTGCCAGAGCCAGCTTGTACAGCTTGAAAACGCCAATTGTCAGATTTTCAGGAATTTGGTGAATTGGTTGCCATCGTTAAACACACAGCCATTGTTAAAAATTAAATTATATGAAGTTACAGTGAAATAAGTTATGCTTTAAAAAAAGGTGACAAGCACTCAAAGCTCATCCCTCCCCTCCTTTTTGGACCATATTTTGCTATTATCTATGTTCCTGAGATTACCTACACCTATTATATCTGTACAGTTGGAAATACTAGATTCTTCCCAACTCCATTTTCAGTGATTTTAACCTGGTAGCTTGAAATCAGCTGTGGTGGGAATATTTACATCATGGAAATTGGCATACAGTACAACTCAGAGCTTGATTTATTGTTTTGTTGATTGTCTAGATTTGAGAAAGTGAGGGAGAAAAACTTAATGAGACTGATTAAACATAAATGTATGTTATCCCTCCAGCTGCCACATTGTGAATAGCAAGAAAAGTTGAGGAGGTTGCCTATTTCACTGATGAACGAATAAAATTCTGACATGCTCTTCGCCATTTCGCTTTTGCCACCTGCGATAAGATAAAGGAAATATCGAACACTATTTCTGGAGCACCGCCCTTCTTCTCTGACTGTTTACCATAGATCAATTGTAGATACAAGAATGGGAGGCAAAAATCTACAAAAATGTTGTGTTTAAATGAATTGATGATGTTAAATTTACCAAAAAAAAAAAAAAAAACACTTAAGTTTTATTTATATTTGTAAATTATGTGCTGCACATCCTTTACCTCAATACAATTTATAATAAACCTAAATGTATGTGTGTATATGTATGTGTATAGATATGTGTGGCCTGTGTGTGTGCACACACATACTTCCTCTGGAGAGCTGGTTGTTAAACCTTTACCAGCAAACCCCGGCCTCAGAGTATATATGCTTGTGCCCAGGGTTTCAAAAATCCTGTCACGGGCCAGGCACAGTGGCTCATGTCTACTATGTACAATCTCAGCACTTTGGGAGGCCAAGGCAAGAGGATTGCTTGAGGCCAGAAGTTTAAGACCAGCCTGGGCAATATAGTGAGACCCCATTTCTAAAAAAAAAAAAAAAAAAAAATAGAAAATTAGCCAAGCACAGTGGAGTGCACCTTATAGTTCTAGTTATTTGGGAGGCCAAGAGGCAAGAGGATCACTTGAGCCCAGCTGTTTAAGTCTGCAGTGAGTTATGATGATGCCACTGCACTCCAGCCTGGGGGACAGAGTGAGACTATCTCAAATAAAATAAAATAAAAATAAATTCCACCACGGATAGTCCTCACTCCTCACCCAAGGGAATTCAGACCCCAGGCACAGGGCTTGGAGACAGCCCAATGCTGTCAACTTCCTTTTCTTGCTTAAAATGAACCAGCAGCCAAACTCCTCTCCTGGCTTAAGTGCTGGAGTAGCTGCAGAGACTTGGTGGGGCTAGAGGTATTGTCTCCACCAGCAGCATCTGGCCCAAGCTCCAGCAGGGCCCTGGATATGCTCTCCATCGTATCCACTGTCCCTGTACGCTCAAGGTCTTTCTAGAGTCCCATCAGGGGTGGCTGCCTGTTCGTTCCATCCCATTTCAGGTCTTGCTTCTGCCATTCTTTATTTTTCATCCTTTATTTTCATGGCTAATGATGCTCTAACAGAAACAGCATCTTGGAACAAGTCAAAGGAACAGCTAAGCCAAACCTATAGGAAAGTTTAGACAACTTTCTATTTTTAGAAACCCTAGGAGCCAGGTGGGCCCTTTCCAGTCCTCCCCAGCTCAAGCAAGCACGAGAGGAAAATCTTTCTCATTCCCAAGTTCCGCTTCTCTTACAGGCCAGGCCAAGAGAGAGGCCCAGGTGGGGGCATTAGCTGAGAGAAACACCACTGTGGTACAAGAAGGGAGCTGCACCCAGGCAGTCTAAATGGCACTGAAAATGCTCGTGTTTTACTATTCAGCGCAGTAGCAAGGGCAATCCTGCCTTGGATCTCAGTGGCCCCTGCTCTCACCCTGGCCCGCCCCGGCAAAAGTCTCTATTTTCAGAACATTCATTAACTCCTGTTCCTATTTTTCTTTTTAATGTAATTTTATTTCTTTATTTTATTTTGTTGCAGTTTGGCCAGGGCCGGCAGGGTTCGAACCCGCCACCCTCGGTATATGGGGCCGGCGCCCTATGCACTGAGCCACAGGCACCACCCTGTAATTTTAATTTTCAGAAATAGGATCATCCTGTACATTTCATTCTGCACCTTCCTCTTTTCACTTGGCAACGTGTCCTGGATGTTTTTCCATGTTAGGTTGTAAAGACCTAAAACATCCCTAAGAAGTCCTGGAAGGCAGGAGAGAGGGCTTGGCTTTAATGACCACGTCTCTAATGACCTGGTCTCAAGCCCTAAAGCCCTTGAGTAGAACTCAGCTACTCCCACTTCTCGGTAAAAAAGAAATTCTCTTGTCTCCCCACTCAGCACGTCTCTAGAAGCTTCTCATCACCTCTGTTGCCTCCCCGCTCGTCCGTGTGGCCATCGTCTCCTTCTGTACTGTTGCTGCTGCCTCCTCCCTGTGTCTCTACTTTTCCTCTTGCCTTCTTGATGATGGTCCATTCTCCAAGTGCAGCCAGCGGGGTCTCTGTTCAGGACCTCATCCTCCCCCCTGCCCTGGTCCCACCTGGCCCAGAGTACAAGGCAAAGTCCTCTCCGTACCCCCAGGGCCCTGCAGGGTTTAGGCCTCTCTGACCTCATTGCTTCTCCTCCCCAAGTCCCTGCGCCTGCCACATTTGCACTCAATGGTGCCAGGCACAGGCCTACCTCAGGACCTTTGCATATGCTTTTCTTGCTGCCTTGGATACCCCTTGTCATGATATCATGTGACTTGAGTCTCCATATCCTCTAGGTCAGGCGTCCTCAAACTTTTTAAACAGGGGGCCAATTCACTGTCCCTCAGACCGTTGGAGGGCCGGACTATAGTTTTAAAAAAATATATGAACAAATTCCTCTGCACACTGCACGTATCTTATTTTGAAGTAAGAAACAAAACGGGAACAAATACAATTCACACCACGTCATGTGGCCCGCGGGCCTCAGTTTGAGGATGCCTGCTGTAGGTTTTTACACAATATCACCTTCTTGGTGAAGCTTTCCTTACCCTCCATTTAAAATGAAACCTCCACCCCCACTTCCTGATCCCCACCTCTTCTAATTAGTTTTTCTCTCTCTTTTTTAATTTCTTTTTTTGAGACAGAGTCTCACTCTGTCGCCCTTGGTACAGTGCCGTGGCGTCATAGCTCATAGCAACCTCAAACTCTTGGGCTTGAGAAATCTCTTGCTTCAGCCTCCCGAGTAGCTGGGAGTATTAGGCACATGCCACTACACCAGGCTAGTTTTTTTATTTTTCGTACAAATGAAGTCTCGATCTTGCTCAGGATGGTCTTTAACTTCTGAGCTTAGGTGATCCACCCAACTCTGTCTCCTAGAGTGCTAGAATTACAGGCATGAGCAACTGCGTCCAGCCTGCCCTAGTTTTTCTCTTTATCAAGTCTCATCATCTAACATAAGTGTATTTTTCTTTTTCTTTCTTTTTTTTTGTTGCAGTTTGGCCGGGGCTGGGTTGGAACCCACCACCCTGGTATATGGGGCCAGTGCCCTACCCACTGAGCCCCAGACACCACCCATATACATGTATTTTTCTTTTCTTAAACATCCCCTACTAGAATGTGAGCTTCCTGAAGTAGCGATTTATTTTAATTTCTGCCTGTTTTGTTCAGTGCTGTACCCTACAATAGGCCCTTAATTAATTACTTGTCCGTCCATAGTAGGCACGCAATAAGTCTTTAATATAACACTTCTTTTGCTGTGCTGCCAAGGTGATAAGGTAGCCAGAATTTTTTGGAGAATCCTGAGTCAGGATCACAGGGACCTTGCGCAGCAACTACATTTGATTTGTGAGTACCACATCCTCGTGGCCTGTGTTAACTCACAAAATTGGCCACTTGTGTGATGTGAGTGCGTGGAACTGTGCAGCAGCCCATCAGAACTGAGGACAGGAGTCACTGCTCAGGCCTTCCATGGCCTCTGCACCCAGCCCTCTCCATGTGGCCTCAAGGCTCTGAGGAAGCCAATAAAGAAACAAAGGGTGACGGCTGAGGATGGAGCACCCATCGGGGTCTTAGATGGGCTCTGGAAATAGAACTCTCTTTTTCAGCTGAGTTCAGATAAACCCAGAGTTGGGCAGACTACAGGACTAGGATTCTGTTGTGGCCCCAGGCAACTATTACTGTGTTGTCCCTGACTGGAGTGGCCAGATGCCACTGAGTCTTTGCAGAGGCACTGAAGCAGCGTGCCCAATATCGCCTTCCAAACTCTTCTGGTGGAGGAGACCAGGGGTTGGGAGGACCCTGTAGGAGGAAGCATGAGGAGGGGGCCTGAGTGTTTCCTCCAGACACATCATCAATGCCCCCACCAGGGACCAGATAGCCTGATGCCTGGTTAATAACAAAGAGAATAGCCTACAGCCTTTCACTCACCTGCCTTGGGGCCCCCACTAAATCCCTGTCCCCCAAATTGGGGCCAGAGAGTTTTCCCCTAGTCTTTTTTTTTTATTTATTTTTTATTTTTTGAGACAGTGTCTCATTTTGTCACCCTTGGTAGAGTGTCCTGGCAGTCATAGCGCACAGCAACCTCTTACTCTTGGGCTCAAGAGATCCTCTTGCCTCAGTTTTTCATTTTTAGTAGAGACGGGGTCTCACTTTTGTTCAGGCTGGTCTCAAACTCCTGAGCTTAAGCAATCCACCTGCCTCCCAGCCTCCCAGGGTGCTAGGATTATAGGCATGAGCCACCCTGCCCGGCTTCCTCTAATCTTTTAAGAATGGACCTGAAATAAGTGGAACTGAATGAATCCCATTATGAAACACCAAGTCAGGCACCTGCTCGCCCCCCGCCCTTCCATCTCACAGGATCTGTATAGCGGTTCACAAAATGATAAACTCCTGTGAACCCACTGCCCAGCTGATAATTAGAACTTTGACAATAATTTCATTACTGTCTTGAATGTTGTGTTTATCCTTCCCTTGCTTTTCTAAAAACTGTGGCAAATAACATACAATTTATCCTTTTTGCCATTTTCAGGTACAGTTCTGAGACATTAAACACCTGACATTGTTTTTTTTTTTTTTTGTGGTTTTTGGCCGGGGCTGGGTTTGAACCCGCCACCTCTGGCATATGGGACCGGCGCCCTACTCCTTGAGCCACAGGCGCCGCCCAACACCTGACATTGTTGTGCAGCCTTCAGCGTCATTCATTTCCAGAATGTTTTCATCATCCCCATTTTTCTGCTTTAAAAAATCATTTTAATCACTTACCGTATATTATTTCCTTTTCCTTATGCTTGAGTTTTACAAAAAGATTTATATGTCGTCTTCTGGCACTTACAAAAATGCATCAGTGTGGCTGCACGCAGTGTGTAGTCCATTTTTCCTTGCTGTGTACTATTCCACAGTATACCAGAATTGATTTTTTTTCTGCCTATGGGTATTTGAGTTGTTTCCATGTGTCTGTTTTGTTTGTGTTATAAACTCTACCGCTCTGATTCTTGCCCCTGTCCTAGTGCACACATACAGGAGTGTACCTCAAGTGTGGACCCAGGAGTTGAATTACTGGGCCGCATGAACTATGATATAATATGCTGAATTATTTGCCAACGGGTACTTCACACGCCACCCCTCACCACATGGCGTCTGTCAGATGTCTTATTTGTTGCTACTTGAATGTTGGAATTTCCTCTTGATCTTGACTGCCATCAGAGACAGACCTGCTGCCATTAACTGTGTATCTCCAGATCTTGGAATATCTAAAAGCCTTGAACAGGCTGCATATTCATGACGTCCCTGTCTTTCTGGTAGAGCTGCTCCTTCAGGGGACCAAGGCTGGCAGTTGTACTATAGAAAGGAACACACCTGGTAGGTACCGAAAACCTAAGAGCATCGAGCTTTCTTTCTTACACCTGCCTTTATTTAGTCTGATTATCACCAGGTGTGGGAAACAGTGTGGGACATAGGGGCAAATCCTTACTCCTTGACAAGTGCTGTTCTACCCCCTTTATGGCTGTTAATACACTTACCCTCCAGCTCCTGCAAGTGGAAGTGCGCTTTTAAGCCATACTTCACAGATACAGAAACTCGGGAACAGAGAGGTTGTGTAACTTGGCAGAAATCACACAGCCAGTAAATGGGAGCTGGGTTTCTTTTTTTTGAATTGTTTTTTTTTTTTTCCTTTCTCCCTATGGCGATTCTCTTGTCCTTTGCCTCCCAAGTAGCTGGGATTACAGGCACTTGTCACAATGCCCAGCTTCTTCTTCTTTTTTTTTTTTCTAGTAGAGACAGAGTTTCACTCCGGCTCACTCCTGCTCATGCTGGTCTCGAACCTCCGAACTCAGGAAATCCACCCACCTTGGCCTCCCACAGCGCTGGGACTATAGGCGTGAGCCACCATGCGGGGCCGGGAGTTGGGGTTCAATGAAGCTCTCCTGGTTTCCACCAGAGTTTGTGCAGCCTCTTGGTGGTCCTTGTCAGTTAAGCCTCCCAAACTCCTCAGTCCTATAGACTTGGATTCAAATCCTGGAACGCCCTACCAGGTTGCTGTGTGACTCTGAGTGGATTATTTTACCTCCTTGAACCTCAATTTCTCTCAATGAGAAGAGCTCTCTTTTCCAGAAGCCTCATTCAATGATTTTCCTTGTGCCTCGTTGTTTCTTGTGGGGTTTATGCCCTTCCCTGAAATATCCCTGTAACACACTCATTGGTTCCACTCAAGCCAGCATCTGCACATCAGAGTATGAGGACCCCTAAGCCAAAGGCTATTCCCAGGAAGAGAGGCAGGGGCTGGGCAACAGGAAAGCAAAGGTCCACTCTGGGCAGGCTGGGTGGGTCTGGGCCACTGACCTTCGTGACCATCTTATTGCAAAAGAGACTGACCTGGTTGAGTTGTAACTAGCACAGGTGCCCTTTGGCCCAGTCAAGGCAAGGCTGCCAGCTGTACACGGGTGGCTCCATACAACATGTCTGGAATATCTATTCCAAAGGGTAATTCTCTGGGATAAAGCATGTTTATGGTTTTTTTTTTTTTGAGTAGGGGGGAATTCCATTTCTGTTGCCAATTAGTTCTGCTTGAGAACAGCTTTTCTCAACATCGACTTACTGGCTGCCCAGACTCGAGTTCTGTTGATTAGTTCAAAGCGAGGGAAAAAGTGATTTTTCTTCCTTTCCTCCATCCCCAACCACGAAACCTGACTGTTCGTGATGAAAGGGGTCCTGTGGATCATTTAGTTTTCCTTGTCATGACTCCAGGAAAGACTATAAAAATAATCAGTGGGCTCCGCTGGCCATAATTGACTGAAGAGAGAAGTTGGCTACCACAGTGTCTGAGTTATTGGAATCTATTTCAGATGGACGTTTCAGCTGAGCCTCTTCTAATTACACCTGCTCCCCTGGGGCCAGTGGAGGAGTGGGGGCCCTGGTGATTGTACAGCTTCCTTCTTTACCAGGATCCAGGGAGCTCCCGGCAGAGGGACCCCAGGGCAAAATGGAAAAGATGGAAGATTGGGTCCAAGCATGGCCCTGGCACCTGCTGCCCACACCAAATCCCAGCTCCTCTGTTTCTCAGCCATGAACCTTGGATAAGGGACTTCTCAGTGCCTCAGTTTCCTCATTTAAAGGGGATGATCCTTCCCTTCTAGGAGTGATGCAATAATTAAATGAGTTGGGCTGGGCAGCGTCGCTCACGCCTATAATCCTAGCACTCTGGGAGGTGGCGGCAGGTAGATCGCCTGAGCTCAAAAGTTTGAGACCAACCTGACCAAAAAGTGAGACACCCCCCCACCCCACCATCTCTACTAAAAATAGAAAAAGTAGCTGGGCTTTGTGGTGGGCACCTATAGTCCCAGCTACTCAAGAGGCTGAGGCAAGGGGATTACCTGAGCCCAAGAGTGTGAGATTGCTGTGAGCTAGGATGCCACAGCACTCTACTCAGGGCACAGAGTGAAATTCTGTCTAAAAAAAAAAAGAATTAAACAAGTTAATACACGCTAAGCACTTGAAAGGCAGGCTGACAGTGTGCAAAGTCCTTCATAACTCTTAGCTTGTGTTTTTTTTCTTCAAAGTTCTCCTGCTTTCTCAACATGTGGTTGTGCCAAAGGATTTTAATCTGCCTTCCCTCCCTTCTCCCCCAGTGGACATGAGACTGGTTCCAACCTTTTGTGATCACACAAAATGCAGCCTTGAATAGCCTGTGGCTTGGTGTGCCAGCCTGTCCACCCCACCCCTGAAGTATGTGAACCCCACAATAACCTTGGCCTGGACTTTCCTTCCTGGGGCCTACAGGATAAGAAGGATGTGTGGGCACTTGGCCAGCCTGGGCCCAGCCTGCAGATGGGCCTGTGGGGGTAGATTAGCAGGTCGAGATGGGGCCAGACCTTCCCTGAGCAGGGGGTGGGGGGGGACAGATTTTTGTTTTTAGAGACAGTCTCATTTTGTCGCCCTCGGTAGAGTACTATGGCATCAGAGTTTACAACACCTCCAGCTCTTGGGCTTAAGCAACTCTCTTGCCTCAGCCTACCCAAGTTGCTGGGATCATAGGTGCCCGCCACAATGCCCAGCTATCTTTTGATGCAGTTTGGCTGAGGCCCGGTTCGAACCCACCACCCTCAGTATAAGGGGCCAGTGCCCTACTCACTGAGCCATAGGCACTGCCCGGGTGGGGACAGATTGCTCCTGAGTCCCTCAGGTGAGAGAGGGGCCACAGGGTGAGTTTCAGAGGGTTGGGGTGGGGCCATCTAGCCACCGGCTTCCTGGCAAATGCCTTTATGGTGATCTGGAGAGAGGAAATCTGTGCCTTGTAGGCTCTTCCCATCCTTGTGATCCTCTTCCTCCAGGAAGCTCCCTGGGATCTCTGCTCCAACACCCTCTGCTATACGTGCACGAGCTAAGCATCCATGGAACCCTGTTTCCCTGAAAATAAGACATCCTCTGAAAATAAGACCTACTTACAGGAAAGATAAGACGTCCCCTGAAAATAAGACCTAGCACATCTTTGGGAGCACATCTTTGTCTTAAAATAAGACAGGGTATCTACTTCTCCTCTAGGGGTGCAAAACCTACAATGATGGAGAACTTGAAAGGCAGAGTCAGGACAGCTGATTTTAGTCATGACTTCCCAGCACTACTACCCATGTAACCCCCGGAGTCTGTGTCCTCATCTGAAAACCAGGGTAGTAATGCTAATAACGGTCACAACTTCACAAGAAGGTCTTGCAAGGTCCCAGAGACATAATGCATATGGAGTGTGGGACCTTGTGTCTGGTACAAGAACTACAGGCTAGTGTAGTCTGTGCCACAAACACTTGCGGGTGGCAGCATCTGCATTGGACGCCAACTCTCAAGGGAGTTAGGCCTAGCTCTGCAGCCTCAGCAAATCATACTTCATCTGAACTGAGTTTTCTCTGGAAAACGGGTGCTAATGACATGTATCTCACGGGTTTGTTGTGCAAAACACATGTTGCTTTGGGTCTAGCAAATCCTCAATAAATAGTGGTACTGTGGATATTATTAATTATTTGTATTAATAGTTATAAATATCCTTTCTGAGAGCACAGCGGTACAGTAGGTGCTCAGTGGACACAAATGGATTGACTGACAGGGCTGAGCGTGCTTGCCCTAAACTAGAATCTGCGGGGGGCACTGACAGACCCGGTTCTATCGCTGTGGCCCCCTAGAGAGAATAAAGGGGAAGAACCTTGTGTGAACTTGCCTGCTGGCTGCAGCTTGATGGGCCAGGCTTCATCACCCCCATTTAACAGCTAAGAAAACCAAGGCTCTGCGCAGAGCCCACACCTCATGGCAAGTATGTGACACAGCATGGGCCAGACCCACTTCCCCTGACCCCCAGCCCCAGGCAGGAAGCTGAGCATGTGGGCGAGATACTGTCCCTTGGTGGCCAGAGCCCTTGCACATTTCTGACATATTTGCCTCTTGGGACAAAGGGTGAAAAAACTCAGATGAACTGTTCTTGTTTCCTGGTGAGGAAAAACACTCCTGACCTGGGTGAGCAATCTGTGCCGCTGTGTGGTTTTGTTTGTGTTTTGCCCATCTCCCCCTCTCCATCTCCCCCCTGCTTCACAGGAGTTGTAGAAGACCCAGAGAGGGTCAGGCACGGTGGCTCATGCCTGAAATCCTAGCACTCCGGGAGGCTGAGGCAGGGAGGATCCCTTGAGTCCAGGAGTTTGAGGTTGCTGTGAGCTGAACTGATGACACAACAGTCAAAAAAAGAAAGAAAGAAAAGAAAACCCAGAGAGGGAAAGTCCAGGAATGAGTTCAGGAACTGTCTGAGGATGTCCAGCAGCCCAGAGAGCAACCTGTACCTTTATTTATTTATTTATTTATTTTTTTGTAGAGACAGTCTCACTTTATGGCCCTCGATAGAGTGCCGTGGCCTCACACAGCTCACAGCAACCTCCAACTCCTGGGCTTAAGCGATTCTCTTGCCTCAGCCTCCCGAGTAGCTGGGACTACAGGTGCCCACCACAACGCCCAGCTATTTTTTGGTTGCAGTTCAGCCGGGGCCGGGTTTGAACCCGCCACCCTCAGTATATGGGGCCGGCGCCTTACCGACTGAGCCACAGGCGCCGCCCGAGCAACCTGTACCTTTAATGCTGGCCCTGGGTCTCTACCCCATGTAAGTGAACAAATGAATGGGCAGTCATCCCCTGGGCAGCTGCTGCCTTCTACGCATAGTGCTGGCTGGTCCCCGTCCTGCATTTCAGGGCTGTGAAAAGTGCTCATACTGACGAGTCATATTGAGTGTGGGCCAGGTCACCAGCATGGGCCTTGGCTTTGGAGTCCGATGAACCTGACTTTGTGTGGCCTTGGACACACCTTTCCTCAACTGCAAACTGTGAATGAAGATGGCACTTCGTGGTGAGGACTGGACAAGGAAGTGGCTCTAGCTCTTGGTACACAGAACCAGTCTTTGAAAGTGGGCTTTAGGTTCATCGTCCGTAGCACGGTGGTTAAGGAGCCAACCACATACACAGAGGGTGGCAGGTTCAAACCTAGCCTGGGCCAGCTAAACAGCATGACAACTACAACAAAAAATAGCTGGTTGGGCGGCTCCTGTGGCTCAGTGGGTAGGGTGCTCGCCCCATATACCGAGGGTGGTGGGTTCAAACCTGGCCCTGGCCAAACTGCAACAAAAAATAGCCGGGTGTTCTGGTGGGCGCCTGTAGTCTCAGCTACTCGGGAGGCTGAGGCAAGAGAATTGCCTAAGCCGAGGAGTTGGAGGTTGCTGTGAGCTGTGATGCTACAGCACTCTATCAACAGTGACATAGTGAGACTCAACAACAACAACAAAAAAAAAAATGAAAGTGGGCTTTAGACCAGATAGAACAAATTCAAATCATGATCCAGGTACCACAATCTGGGGAAGGGATGCTATTGAATGCACTCCTTCTCTGAGTCTGGATCACTCCCGCTGAAAGATGGCATAAGAGTAACAATAGCTATCAGCGACTCCTTACGTCTGTTTTGAGAATTTAAGTGAATTCATGCCTATGATATGTTCTCAAGAGCACCTGCTATGCAGTACCCACCTGTCTCCCTGCGGGCTACTGTAACAGATACCACAACCTGGGTGGCTTACAACAACACAAACCTGTTCTCTCACGGTTCTTGATGCTAGAAGCACAAAATCAGGGTGTCAGCTGGGCGTGCTCTCTGAGGGCTCTAAGGAAGAACCCTCTGTGTGTGTGGTGGGAATACTTGTCTTTTGGTTCCCTGGAGCTACGTTCGCAGACTTGGCTTCTGTTCTCACATGGCTTTTTCTGCCTGTCCCTCCTCCTCTTGTAAGGATGCCAGCCGTTGGATTTAGGTCCCCTCACCCCTGTATGACCTCCTCTTAACTAATGACATCTCCAGAGACCCTATTTCCAAGTAAGCTCACGTTCTGAGTCTCTGGGTAAACATGAATTTGGGGCGCCTGTACACCACCCCGCCTAATAAATCTCAGCTGTCCTTGCTACTCTTGCCACGGTATCTGTGCCACACGTGCTATGTGCTGGGCAGTTTTCTAAGCCCCTTTCATTCCTTCTCCTATTTAATCCTCTCCATGACCCTGAGAAGAGGGTACGAGGATTATCTCTGTTTGAGGGCCTGAGAGGTGAACTGACTAGCTCAGGGACCCAGGGAGAGCAAATGGCAGATCTGGCGTTAAGACTTTTCTCTCTGATTCCAAATCTGGCGAGGATTTGAGACCTTCCAATCTCATCCCAAGAGCTCAAAGTCAGCTGTACTTTCTGTCCCAGAATCCCAGGCTCCTTCCTGGCTCGCCCCTCCCTCCCTTCAGACATATCTGCCCCAGAGAGTCTATGAAAAGTGAGAAGAAGGACTCTCTTCTTAATAATGGCCAACATGACGCTCTGTTCCTGTTCTGGGTCACTTGAGCTCCACTTTCTTGCGGGTAGGGAGCCGGCGTGACCCCAGCACGTGCAAGGGTGTGTAAGAGCCCTGTGTTTCATCCCTGACATCTGGTAACATTTTGGGGGATCTTGACTTGGGGCTACAGTTTGGAAAATGGTTCATTAAGGTGTCATGGAGACGATGCTATTCAATAAATGCTGGAAACAATCCACTGTGTCGGGTCAGGGAGCCTTGACTCCTCTGGCCAGGCCTGGCGCAGGGTCAGCAGGATGAGGGTGTTTCTCCCACCTGAGGAGCGAGCAGGGGCTCCGAGGCTGGAGTGGGGCCTGACAGAGACAAATGATCACCCGGCCAGATGATGTACGGCAGTTTACATTTCAACACGCCTAACTTGGACATGGAAATAACTTGCTTGGCTGGTGGAGGATGGGTGCAACGAGTTGCCTCTCAGAGCCGCCAGCTCAGAGTGGGGATGGAAGGAGACTGAGGCTTTGGGCGGGGAACAGCTGCTGGCTGTAACAACAAGCCCCCAGGGAGATCAGGCATGCCCCCGAGGACAGAGCCAGGCTTCCTGCCTTTGCTGGAGGTGGCCTCTGAGCATGTAGGATCCAGTCCCTTTGCAGAGAGCATAGTGCCCTGAAGCCAGGCTGCCAGAGTTCAAATCCTGCCCTCTTCCCCCTACCAGCTGGGCCTTGGACAGCCCCTTTGCAGAAAAGGGACTGTAATGGGACCCATCTCAGAGGTGCTTGTTCTGCACGTGGATGGCATGTGGCCAGTCTTCACTAAACATCATGGTGGTGATGCCGTCTACAGAAGGGTGCAGGCCAGGGTGCGGAGGAGACCTGCCTTGCCACCACCCAACTATGCATTGAGGGCTGGGCTCCTGCCTTACCCTCTGCACCAAGGGCAGGCGCCTTCTCCTGGTACCTGCTCTGCAGGGCAGTGGAGAGACAACCGCTGGTCATGCCCTTAGCACATCCAGTAACCCCCACATCCCTGGGGTTACCCCCAAATATCTATCCACTACCATGGGCTGGTAAACAGTCTCCACGCCTGTGGACATCAAGTGTCTGTCTTCACAAACCTGCTTAGGAGAGAGGAGAGGACAGACAATGGCCACACAACCCCTCTGGCCCTGCCCACATAGCTCCAGCCTTGGAGGGCTGGGAGGGTGAACTTGCGCCTCCATGGGCAGCCAGACCTGGCACGCTGAGTGAGCAAGATGTCAAGTCTGTGGCCAGCCTCTGCCTCAGAGGCCGATAGCTCCGCAGTTCCCACTCAGATTTGGGGAACCATGTGGACCTGGAGTGGGGGCTCTGGGTACTGGGGTGTGCACCCAGGTCAAAAGTCTTTTCTCCTGGCTTGGAGTCCGGCATCTCTTATGCTGTGAGAGCTGGAACCTCACCCTCCCCTTTGTCTCTGGTGCCCCCAGGACCGGCCATGGGATGCAGGCCAATCCATTGTGGCTCTCCCACGAGGATCAGTTTCTTGGGTTATCATGCTGTGGCCATTGGTTTATTTGTCTTTGCAGTGCCAAGCCCAGCCAGCTTTTGGGCAATAGCAGCCCCATGGGGGAACATAATCTGTGCAGAAGGGATGGCGGAACCTGGTATAGGGGTGGCTGCATGGAGGGCAGAGTAGGCTCCCCAGCCACACGCGCCCCACCCTCCCAAGTGCGCTGCCCAGGCCTCTGCTGGGTTCTGGTCAGAGGCATCTCTAAGCACTGGTGCTTTGGAGCCCTAGCCGCAACTGTCTGGGGTAAAGTAAGGACAGAGGGAAGGCTTTACCCTGGGGAACTTTGCAGGGGACGCTGGACCCTTTGCCTTGTCACAGCTCCTTGGTGGGGGTTCTTCTGAGCCCTATCCCAACTGACCCTTAGGCTTCATTTCCTGATTCTATGATCCTCTCACTGCTCCAGCCAGGAGTCCCTTTATTCATCCGTCCATCCACCCATTCATTCATCATTTTCTTGTTCCTCACAATTAACCTACAGGTGGGGATGTACCGTTATGATGCCCATTTTTAGGTGAGGGTACACACAAAAAAGGTTAAGAAATTGGTCCAAGGGCACAGAGCTAACAAGGGGCTGTATTAGTTATTTATTCCTGCATAACAAGTGACCCCCAAACTTAGAGGCCTAAAACAATTAATGTTTATTATCTCTTGGTTCCTGTGGGTCAGAGACCCAAGCATGGCTTAGGTGGGGACGCTACTTCAGAGTCTCTCATGGGGCTGCAACCAGGTGTCAGCTGGGCTGCAGTCACCTGAAGGTTCGATGGGGGCAGGATCTGCTTTCAGCTCACTCAGTGACCTGTGCAGGATTCTGTTCCTTGTAAGCTGTTTGTCAGAAGGTCTTGGCTCCTCACCGGCTGTTGGCTGGAGGTTGCTCTCAGTTTTCTGAGAGCATGGTAGGTAGGTGCTGGGCACTCCAGAGTGGCAGCTTGCTGTGTCGAAGTGAGCAAGCGAAGTGTGTGCACGTGTGTGTGTGTGTGAGAGAGAGGTGGGAGTCATTTTTATGACCTAATCTTGGAAGGGACACCCTATAACTTTTTTTTGAGACACAGTCTCACTCTGTGCCTTGGGTAGAGTGTCATGGCAACCTAGCTCATAGTAACCCAAAACTCTTGGGCTTGAACAATTCTCTTGCCTCAGCTTTCCAAATAGCTGGAACTACAGGCGCCTGCCACCATGCTCTGCTAGCTTTTCTATTTTTAGCACAGACAGGATCTCGCTCTTGTTCAGTCTGGTCTCAAACTCCTGAGCTCAAGCAATCAGCCCTTCTCGGCCTCCCAGAGTGCTGGGATTACAAGCGTGAGCCCCACACCCGGCCAACCCCATCACTTTTGCCATATTCTATTCATTAGACCCGTCCACCCATAGTCACGCCAGGAGGTGGGCTCGCTGTGGCCAAGTCAGAAGCTGCCCACCATAAGCAATGGTTTGAACCAGCCTGGTCTGACTTCAAACCCCATCCTCCCAAGGAAGCCAAGAAAAGAGCCTTGTTCTTCCTCCCCAGTCCCAGAGACAGGTGGCCTTTGCACTGCTGAGCAGAGTTGGAATCTAGTCTCACATTTGCTCCTCCTATGGGTGTGTGTCCAGCACCTACCTACCAGGTGCCACACAGCCCTGGCAGGACGGGGTGGCACCCACCCACGAGACTGCACTGCGGGGCTGCACATTTACTCACCTGCCACATAGGTATGCAGAAAAAATGTCTTTTCCTCATTTGCTGTAACTGATCTGATCTTTCTCACAAATCTCAGTCATAGGGCAACAAGGAAAAAAATCAGATTTAGGCTAAGCTGGTCAATTTAATCTGATCCAGTACTTTAGGACTTCAAGAGATGCTCAGCCTCAAATTTCCTTTTGTTCTTATCTAGCTGCCAAGTTGGCACCGAGGTGCATGTGTCCTGGGAGGCATGTTAATGGTGAGACTCTCCAGGGAGGGAAGGACGCAGGGTCTCCGGCTGTGTCTGACGCCCAGGGTCACTGCTGGTCTTTCCAACATTTTGGCTGAAGCTGGCAGCTGGTAGGACTAGTGCTCTGGGTCTGAGGCCCTGCCTGGTGCACTTGTCCCGAACTTGACTCCGAGTCCCCTCCTCTTTACTGCATCTGACTCTCCCCCCACTGGGCTGTCCACCACCAGTCCCTTCTGTGGGTCATTCTACCTGCTGAGGTGTCCCCTACATGAGAAGGGACACGTTGAGCTCCATCCTGGTCACGGTGGCCCCCATGTAGTCAGGGAGGGTGGAATGTCAGAGCTCCTTCCTTTCATCCTGCTGCACCTCCGGGTGCCTGTGGAAGGCTGTCTGGTGGGTGGTCTCCGTGCACCATCCTCCCTAACCCCCAGTGCAAACTGGAGGCTTCTAAGCAAAATCTACGTTGATTGTTAGAAACTGCATAAGGCCATGGGCCCCCTCTTCATTCCTCTGTGCAAATCCAAATCTTCCATAGGCAAATGGGATGCCGCGGGTCCCCAGAAAGGCAAAGACGAAAGTTCAGTAATACATTTTTTGAACAGTTACCTGTTACAGAAATGATCACACCCCGAGATAGTCACAATGGTAATAGATATGTGGAAGGAGAAGCCTGAACAGCAATGGGAGTGTGTGACGATGGTCACCTGTCATAGCCCAAGGGTCAGGGGAAGTCATTTTGAACCAGGGCTGGGTCAGGGGGCCCAGAGGAAGAGTGGGCTGGACAATGAGGGAAGGATGTGTGTGTACAGGTGTGTGTGCCCTGTGTGTGTGTGTGAGCGTATGCGTGTGTGTGTGTGGTGTGCCCCAGCATATGTGTACCTGTGCTGCTCCTGCATTTGAGGCACTCCCTTCTCTGCATGATGTGACAGTTACCTGCAGGTGGAAGAGGAGCCCTGGGGAGGAGGATAAGGATCAGACTTTTTTTTTTTTTTTTGAGACAGAGTCTCACTTTCTTTCCCTCAGTAGAGTGCTGTAGGATCACAACTCACAGCAACCTCAAACTCTCAGGCTAAAGCGATTGTCTTGCCCCAGCCTCCTGAGTATCTGGGACTAAGCTTGGCTATTTTTTTTTTTGTAGAGACAGAGTCTCACTTCATGGCCCTCGGTAGAGTGCCGTGGCCTCACACAGCTCACAGCAACCTCCAACTCCTGGGCTTAAGCGATTCTCTTGCCTCAGCCTCCCAAGTAGCTGGGACTACAGGCGCCCACCACAACGCCCGGCTATTTTTTGGTTGCAGTTTGGCCGGGGCTGGGTTTGAACCCGCCACCCTCCGTATATGGGGCCGGTGCCTTACCGACTGAGCCACAGGCGCCGCCCTAAGCTTGGCTATTTTTAAAAGATAAGGGTCTCACTCTTGCTCAGGCTGATCTCGAACTTGTGAGCTCAAGCAATCCACCTGCCTTGGCCTCTCAGAGTGCTGGCATTACAGGTGTGAGCCACCGTGCACGGCCAGAGGATCGGACTCTGAAGAGGAAGCACAGTTGCCGGCCTTGGCAGGGAGGACCATGATCCAGACCTCAGAAATACTCAGGGCTGCTTGTTGTTGGGCACCACAGTCCCTGCCCTCTCCTCTGGGAAGGAGCCTGACGGTGGGCTGAGCTGCAGTGGGGTTACCTTTCGAACTTAAATCAGAAACCCAATTTTGAAATGTTCAAGGACAAGGCTGGGAAGGGGATTTTAGTCCATTTAACCAGAGGAGACAAGTGGGGGTGAAGGGAAAGTTAACTCTGATGGTTAATGTTCCTGTCCCAAGGTATTCATGATTTATGACAATGTTTTAAAACAAACTAAGCTAGCTTCAGTGTCCCAGGAAGCTAAAGAAACAAAAACATTCATTTCATTTTGGGGGACATAGAAGGACATTCCAAATACCTTGCCCCCCTTTTGTCTCTACTCACCCAAAGCAGAGATGGGTCATTTTATCACATAAGACCACGAGATGGCCCCTCAGGGAGGGCTCTCCCTCCTAACCAGATGATTTTCCTACATTTGAAGAAGTGGTGTCCTTTCTCTGCATTCTAGGCCTCTTGCCTTGGCTGGACTGAAGAGAAAAAAAAAAGAAAAGCCCTCAGATATTTTCACTATCGTATTAGACAAACCCTATTCTGGGGCTTGTTGGGAAAAGGTACAGAACCTGTGTGTCAGGACTGGTGTTGTAAGGGACAAAACCTTGATCCATCCTGGCTTAAGCAAAATAGAGAACTTACTGGCTTATAAAACTTAGAAGTCTGAGATTAGGTTTGGCTTCAGGTACGACTGGATCTAGTGGTGTGTATGGGAGTGGGGGCATCTCAGGGCTCATCTTCCTTGACCTGGCTAGGAGGAGACCTCCTTGCTGGAACCAATCGTGGTGGCCATGAGGCAGTGGTAGTCCGAGTGGGCAGAGTTCAATTCCATCTAACTATTCGTAGGAAACTTGTGGTGGAAGTTAGGAGGAAGAAAATCAAATCAATGATAGGTCTTTTTCTTCTTTAATTCGTGGCAGACCTTGCTGATCAAAGTCGGCCCAGCACAGCCTCGGAATCCACCTCAATGCACTTAACAGTTGGTGTTGAAACACAACTGAAAACTACTTGCAATTCTGGCTCTGGCGAATGGAGACAGAACACCGCAGCTCTGGGGTTGGTGTTTTGCCCCTGTCAGCCACAGAATCCCCCTGACTGTCAGCCAACCCCCTTTTCTGTGGGATCTTGCCTGATTGGAGTATTGGGAGGTCTATCCCTCAGTGGAGATTTCCACTCCAGCAGTTGCTGCTACACATGGAGAAAAAGTAGACTCAAGGCCAGATAAGAATTGAAAGCTCACCAGCCTCCCCGGCATCTGCAAGTTGCACTTGGTGCTGAGCATGGCACAAGTCGGTGCTTAGGCGGGAGGAGTCCCAGAGAATCCAGGACTCAAAACTGTCCCCAATAGGGACGGCAATGGACTTTTGGTACTCTGCCTTAAATACGATTAAACCTGGTAACGTGCTCTAGTAGACAGCCATTCTTAAATGTAGGAGGAGGTGAAGTTATTTCCTTCTGGGATAGGGATCAAGTTGTCTTGGAGAGGGGACAGTTGGCTGGCAACCAGTCTGAGGAAGCCAGGAAGGGCAAGCAGGCCCAGACATAGCTATTATCCTCCCAGCTTGGCCTTGCCCAATCAGAGGGAGAGCACAGGTGCCAAAGAACCAGCTGCATACGTGGCTGGAGGAAGGTAGTGGGAGGGTGTCCTGACCTCAGGAGCCCATTGTCTGTGATGCGAACTTAATGTAGCTTTTGTGGACTGACGTTGGGCTCACTCTGTGCCTATCACAGTGCTGAGACCTCTGCATGCATTATTCTGATTAATAGTCACAAATCTCCATGTGGAGTACGTGGAGTTATCCCTCTGAATAGCTATGGAACTGGAGGCTTGGATGGGTCACCTGCCATAGCCTGGCTCTCAGCCACCATGCCACACTCCAGGGCTTGGTAGACCTCGTGAGTAGGAATAGAACAAAGGAGGTGAGTCCTGGCAGAATCATTAAGCACCTTGTACCTGGTAGTAGCTCTGGGTCAGGGGCTGGAAGCGAGTCCTCAGGTCATTCCCAGGAAGGACGGGCTGTGCTGCCGTTATCATGGTGGCCTTGGAGATTGAATGACGTAAATAAATGCCTGCCGTGACTCCCTGGTTGAACTCATGGCCTACACGCAGGTGCAGTCAGTAGTTTGAAACTTTTGATTGCTACCCGCTCCTAACATATACACCTATGGAGGCTCAGAATGGATAACTGGGCCCCGTGCCTGTAGCTCAGCAGCTAGGGCGCTAGCCACATACACCGGAGCTGGTGGGTTCAAATCCAGCCTGGGCCTGCCAAACAACAATGACAACTGCAACCAAAAAATAGCAGGGCGTTGTGGCGGGCACCTGTAGTCCCAGCTACTTGGGAGGCTGAGGCAAGAGAATCGCTTAAGCTCAAGAGTTGCAGGTTGCTGTGAGCTGTCACACCACGGCACTGTACCCAGGGCGACATAGTGAGACTCTGTCTCAAAAAAGGATAACTGACTTCCTCCATGTCCCATGGCTAGTGAGTAGTAGGGTTCTGGTCCCAGCGATACCCTGCATGCCCATGGGAGAGGGGACAAATCGTGGTGGGAGGACGGTGGTGGACCCTCCAAGAGGAAAGTCGTGGGTGTACAGAGGCATTAGGCAGCCAGGTGGAGAAACGACGGAGGGTGCTGTGCCTCGCTGCCTGCACCAACTCCCCCCAGGTGGGACTGCAGTGATATGGTCCCATTGACAAAGTCTACCACCTGGGCTCAGATGTAGCACTGCCACTCTCTAGCCGGTGACTTGGGATGTGTTGTGTCACTTGCTAGAGCCCTAGCTCCTTCCTCTGAGCACAGCCATATGACAAGAGTCTCGCTATGTCACCCTTGTTAGAGTGGCATGGCGTTACAGCTCACAGCAACCTCAAACTCTTGGGACTACAGGCACCCGCCACAACGCCAGGCTATTTTTTTTGTTGCAGTTGTCATTGTTGTTTAGCAAGCCCAGGCTGGGTTCGAACCCTCCAGCTTTGGTGTATGTGGCCACTGCCCTACCCACTGCGCCTGGAAATCTAATTCTTTTTGGCTTTCCCTTTCTTTTCTGAGAGCTCCTTCTTTAAGAGGTCTGGCCCTCTCTGATGACAAAAGCAGACGCTCCCAGGTGGGCTGGGACACACCTACGCCTCCGGTGGGTCTGGAGGAGGCTGGAGGAAGATATAAGTTCGCAGCTGATCCTTTTCCTCATGAGTAGTCCCCGAGGGACGGTGTCTGGAGGGGCTGGTGATTGTGGAAACAGCTGGAAGAGAAACTTGAGGGCAGATGTGGCCACAATGGGAGGCTGCAGCAGTCAGCACTTCCCACAGTGGAGTGGGAAAGGTGCCACACATGGAGCCCACTAGACCCAAGTTCAAGTCCCAGTGACTCCACTCAATGTTCGTGCAGGAACATTGCTAAGTCCCTTCATCAGTGAGACTCACTTTACCCCCAGTAGCACCCTTAGCAAGGGTCACTGCCTGTTGAGCACATGCATTTTGTCCCTGTGGTCAGCTAAGCTGGCTGAGGACAGCAGCTGTTCTGTGGGAGCCCCAGAGAACTGGACGCACATCTCTGCCCCAGGCCAGCTCCTCTCCTCTCCCAGGCCCTTGACCTGCCCTTTAGCCTCAGGAGTTCCTGGCTTCACCCTTTGTCCTGGACATTCAGAGAGCAACAGAAACTCTGATATCAGCAGTCCTGAGGCAGAGAAGGGGTTGTCCTGAGGACAGCGTGTTCCTGCAGCTAAGCTCTAACTTCTTAGCCTCTCCTCAAAATGCTTCAGACCAGGAAAGGGGAGGTTGTCACTTGGGACGTGCAGGAACATTGCTTTGAACCTAAACTCTTCTAAAGGGTTTCTGCCTGCTTTACTGAGGAATGTTTGGGTTCTAGGATCAGAACTCTAAAAAACTTCAGGTAAAAAAAAAAAAAGGGATGTGTTGCAAGATAGTTGAAATATTTCTTTTGGTTATAAAAAAAGTTTTCAAATCCAGAAAACCTAAAGAAAGTAATTGGAAGAAAGATTTGTTGGCTCACTTAACTGAAAAGCCCAGCAATGGTGCTATGGTTTGAATATGGTTCATTTGTTCCCACCAAAAGCTCAGGTTGAAATTTGATCTCCATTGTGGCAGTGCTGGGAGGTGGAGCCTAGAGGGAGGTGTTTTTTGTTTTGGGGGGGGGGTCCCTCATGAAAAGTGCTTTCTCTCAGTACTGAGTGAGTTCTCTAGCCAGACTGAATTAGTTCTCCGTTCTAATCCATTCCTGTGAGAATGGGTTACTGAAGCCAAGCTCCCCTCAGGTTCTCCCTCTTCACACATGTCTGCTTCCCCTTTGACCTTCTCCACATGTTGTGATGTAACACAAAAGCCCTCACCGGAAGCCAGGGCCATGCCCTTATGCTTCTCAGCCTACTGAACTGTCAACAAGATAAGTCATTTTTCTTTATAAATTACCTAATCTCAACTATTCTTTTATAGCAACATAAAATGGATAAAGTCAGGTAGGGTGGATTTCAGGTGAAGCTTGATCCAGCCACTTGACACTATTACTGGGATCCAGACTATATCACAGCACCTGTCCCTCTTCCACATGTATCTGTGTGCATGCACCCCAGAATGGCCACCCAATGCCCCAGTATCCATGAATTTTCAGTTCAAGAATCTGTACCAATTGTAATCTCCTTTTGTGTCTCTTGAGTCACATTGCTGAAGGAAGGAATCTGATGTCTAGGCTCATCCTTTTGGGTGAATCGCCCAAAGTTGTATGTTTGTGACCAGTGAGTGGATGGTCTCTCCTCGCCCAGTGTCCAAGGTTTGTTCAATCATTGGTGGCCAGACCATGTACCTGCTCTTCCTCAGTGGAGACAGAGTGTCTAGTAGGGGTCACAAGCAGGTCAGTGACCCTAACACCTTTCCAGAGAAGTCAGGACCCTGCTAGAGAGTCCCTAAAGACCCTGTATTTCCTCTCTGGCCTGGAGACCACCAAAGAGCCCTGTTTTGTTCTTCATTTCTAATTTTAAGAGAAAATTTTAAATTTGGTTCTGGTTAAAATTTTTATGCTTAGATATTTTCCAAGTCTTTGTTTCTGGTTCATTCAAGAGGAGAAATTCAGACTTGAGTTCAGGAAATGGTTTTAATCATAGCCTTCGAGAAATCAGTCAACAACCACATATGTCTACCGTGAGGTGGAAATAGCAGGATCATTGTCAGATAGTTGCCAGCAGGCGGCGAGACTCCTTCTCCAAGCAAACACTGCATTACTATTATGTTTTTTTAAACTTTCATACCAGGAAAAAGGTTTGATCTTCAAAACAATGTACCCACGTCATTAATTGGGCTGGAAGAACTTGTTTGGCTAAATTTAGAACCCACAAGAAGGTCAGAGAGAATAAATTTAGAAATGAACTCTGGACCTTTTCTGGGCCAACAGTTCCGTTTGGCACTGTGCATGTGCTAATTCATCTGCTACCTTGAATTTAGTTTGATTTCCTCTGTGACTCCTGGGTCCACCAGAATTCTTGCAATATAACGTAGCCTTGAAGAGTAAGACCTGGCTTCTAAACCTGTCCTCACTATTCATAAGCTGTGTGACTCTAGGAACATGTTTAACCTCTCTGAGCCTAAGTTTCATCATCTTTGAAGGAAGGGGGGAGGTAATAATAACATCTACCTTTTGAAGATCAGTTAATTTTTTTATTATAGTAAAATATGCATAACATAAAATTTACTCTTTTTTTTTGAGACAGAGTGTCACTCTGTCACCCTGTGTAGAGACCTGTAATGTCGTAGTTCACAGCAAGCTCAAACTCTTGAGCTCAAGCGATCCTCTTGCCTCTCCCTCCCGAGTAGCTGGGACTACAGGCACCTGCCATGATGCCCCACTAGTTTTTCTATTTTTAGTAGAGATGGGGGTCTCACTTTTTGCTCTGGTTGTTCTCAAACTCCTGAACTCAGCAGATCCACCTACCTTGGCCTCCCAGAGTGCTAGGAAAATTTACCATGTTACTCATTTTTAAAGTGTGCAGTTTTATGGTATTAAGTACATTCACATTCCTTGTGCAACCATCACCACCATCACTCCAGAAGGTTTCCATCTAACTGAAACTCTGTCCCTACTAAATACTGATTCCTATTCCTGCTATTTCCATTTCTATCTCTGTGGATGTAACTACTCTAGGGAGCTCAGATAAGAGGAATCATACAATCCTTGTCCTTCTGTGAGTGGCCTCTACACTTACCGTAATGTCTTGAAGGTTTGTCCATGTTGTAGCCTGGGTCAAAATTTTCTTCCTTTTCAGAGCTGAATAATAAATATTCCATTACATATACACACCACATTTTGTTTATCTACTCACCTGTAGATGGACTCTTGAGTTGCTTCTACCTTTTGGCTATTATAAATAACACTGCTATGAACATAGAGGTAGAAACATCTTTTGGAGTCCCTGCTGTTACTTCTTTGGGTTTAAAATATTTTATAGTGAGCACTTACCCTATGCTTGGTATCTAATAAACACTCAACACATCATAGCTAATTAAACCAGTATGATTAGAAAAGTTGTGGTTAGAATCCTTTCAGATATAAGTTAAAGAATGAGATGTCATTTTTGCCCATCAAATTAGCAGCAAGTAAAAGGTAATTATCCTTAATGTAGTGGTAAGATGGATTCACTCATACATATCTGTGCATAATCTTTTTGGAAAACAACGTGTACTTGCAGTGTTCAGTTAGATATATTGAGACTCTTGGAAGTGATCATACCCTTTGACCCAATAATTCAACTTCTGGGAATCCATCCTGAAGACAGAGCCTCAAATGTAGACTGAGATCTGAGTCTAGGGATGTTTATCACAGCAACCTTTACAATAGTGTGGAAGCAACTCCTATTTCTTTCCACTGGGAGCAGTTAAAAGACTAGTGTAGGCACAGGCCCACAATAGAATATTTTATAGTCGTTAAAAATGCTTGTGAGACTGGGCGTGGTGGCTCAAGCCTGTAAACCTAGCACTTTGGGAAGCCAAAGGAGGGGAAATCACTGGAGGCCCAAAGTTTGAGGCCCACCAGTCTAAGCACTACAGAGAGACCCTATCTCTACAAACAATAGAAAAATCAGCCAGACATGGTGGTGAATGACTGTAGTCCCATGTACTTGAGAGGGTGAGGCAGGAGGATAATGTGAGCCCACAGACTTGAGGTTGCAGTGAGCTATGATGACACTACTGCACTCTAGCCTGGGAAACAGAGTGAGACCCTGTCTCAAAAAAAAAAGAAAGAAAGAAAGAAATTCTTACAAGCCAAGTGTGCCTGTAGTCCCTGCTCTTGGGAGGCCAAGGTTGGAGGATCACTCGAGCCCAGAAGTTTGAGACCAGCCTGAGCAACATAGCAAGTTTTTTTTTTGTCTCTAAAAAAAAAAAAAACCATAAAAAATGCTGTGAGAACAGTGAAATGGGAGCATGTTTTATAAAAAAGGATGTATAAAAATTGTATATATTTATACTATAAAACCCAGTGCCATTTATTGGGCATTTACTAAGTCCTAAAACTCTGCTAAGCTTTGTATATACTTGCTTTTTTTTTTTTAAATTAAATCATAGCTGTGTACATTAATGCAATCATGGGTACAATGTGCTGGTTTGATATACAATTTGAAATATTTTCATCAAACTGGTTAACATAGCCTTCATGGTGTATATACTTTCTCTGGTTTACTCCTCCCAACAGTTTAAAGAGGTGGGCACTATTATTATACCATTGTACAGAAGAGGAAACAGAGGTTCCAGGTGGTGACTTGATTATCAGGGTCACACAGCCAGCAAATGGCGGAGCTGGGATTCAAACCCAGGCTCCTCAGCTCCAAAGACTAGAAAAGGAAAGGAAAGAACCATTATGCAGTAAAAGCTAACAATGGTTCCTCGAAAGAATGGGAGTGATTTTTACTTTCTTCCTCACATGCGTCTGTATTTTTTTTGCCCCCAAACTGGGGTGGGAGGAAGCAAGTTCTTAGATAAAAAGGGAAGGAAGGAAGCCATCGTGCCTCTCAAGCAGGCTTCTTTGAAGATGAAACATTCAGGTCTCATGCCTCATGCCACGAACTCAGTTTGTGTCTGTTTTTTTCTGGTTAAAGAAGAGCAGACTGTCCTGGCGGAGTCTTTTGGCTGATGGCTTAATGATGGGAGTGTGTGCTCTGGATATACAAGCTCAGCCCACGCCGGCCGAGACAGGAGGGAGACAAAAACCAGCAGTAGCCAAAACTCTGCTAGATCGATGCAGACTGTTACGGGCGCAGCTTTCCAAAAAGCAGAGCTCAGTGAAATAAATATTTTTCCTGTGAGAAGAGGCTTCAGTCGGCGATCTTAACAACCCCCCAATTCATTCCAGATCCACTGAGAACGGCTGGCGTCAGTGCACCCATCTTGATGTACTTAGGCACACTTGGTAACTGCCTCAGGCCCGTGTGTCTGGCTGTTCTCCCACCTGGCAGTGTGCCCAGCGGGGCAGTGGGGACCAGGAGTTGGTTTGTAGGGAACACTGTCCCCACTCCTTCAGAGCTCCCCACAATTTCTTGGGGTCCCGACTCTTTTTTCCTGTTAGACCATCACTACTTGATCTAATCTGGAGGTCTGAGGCTTCAACCTCTTCTTGGCAAAAGGCTCCATTCTCTTAGTCCTGGAGATGATTTTCAGGAAGAATTTAGAGTCACGGACTTAGGAAACGGACACAAATGAAGAAGTACAAGTTCCTTGAAGACCTAGGAGCGTCACTCTCTGGGCAGAGATCCATTAATTTGTTAATTAATTCACTTGCTCATCCCATCATTGTGAATCTATTACCTCCTAAGTGTAAGATTTAGTACAAGGCTAATAATATAAGAGAGTCCAAAGCCATTCAAGATGCAGGGCTTCATTCATCCATTCATTCATTTCTCCATTCATTTCTTTGGTGGATATTTTTTTGTTTGTTTGTTTTTTTGTAGAGACAGAGTCTCACTTTATGGCCCTCGGTAGAGGGCCATGGCATCACACAGCTCACAGCAACCTCCAACTCCTGGGCTTAAGCGATTCTCTTGCCTCAGCCTCCCGAGTAGCTGAGACTACAGGAGCCCACCACAACGCCCAGCTTTTTTTTTTTTGGTTGCAGTTCAGCCAGGGCCGGGTTTGAACCTGCCACCCTCTGTATATGGGGCCGGCGCCTTACCGACTGAGCCACAGGCGCCTCCCCAGGTGGTGGATATTTGTTGAATGCCTCCTCTGCACCAGGTACTTTCCTTAGAGTGCTGGGAATTTAGCGGTGAACCAGGCAGCCGAAAGTCCTGCCACCTACAGCGTGCATTCTAGCTCAGGTGACAGGCACTAGACAAGGGCAATGCAAGGCATGGTGTGGCAGACGGAATTGAACGCTAAAGAGAAAAATAAAGTAGGAAGAGGAATGGGGGACCTCTTATCTCAGATAAGGAGCCAGGAAAGGCCTTTGAGAGGGTGATTCTGGAGCCTCAATCTGTAGGAGGTGAAGGGAGGGTATTAAGTGATAGAGACCTGTGGATCACTTAAGTTCCCTTTTAAGGATCTTCAGCCCTGATTAGGCCAAGGAGCAAGCCTCTGTTGTTGCTTAGGTCCCCAATGCTGCTTGAAGTCCTACTGATCTCCTCCTTGAAAACGCAGAGGCTTAGCAATCAGAGACGCCCACCTGGACTCAAACACGGTTCTGGGTTCAGGATGCCCAGGGGAGGTGCCGATGGGGCTTGTTAGAAGGCAAGGGCAAGTTTGACCTACCAAGAAAGACACGCAGGGAGTAAACCCCAAATTTATACTGGCCCAGTGGCCCCGTAACCAATTCTAGCATGAACATTACTCAGGGCGAGAGCTTTCCTACATTTTATTAGGTGATCTCAGCAAACCAGAAAGTTATTAATTACTGTTGTTATGATCCTCTTTTACAGATGGAGAATTTGGGGCTCAGTCAGGCCTAATTCCTTGTGTAAGTTCATGAGCTAGTAAATAGCAGACAGAGCTTTAAAAAAACTTAAAAAAATTGAGATATAATTCAGATGTCATAAAATTAACCCTTTAAAGGTATACAATTCAGTGGTTTGTTGTTTTTTAGCATATTCACAAAGGTCGTAGCCGTATATCACATCTTGGTTCCTTTATACGGCCAAATATCCCATTGTCTGGATTGTTTATTCGTTCACCAGCTGATGAACATTCGGGTTTTTTTTTTTTTTTTTTTTTTTTTTGTAGAGACAGGGTCTCACTTTATGGCCCTTGGTAGAGTGCCGTGGCCTCACACAGCTCACAGCAACCTCCAACTCCTGGGCTTAAGCGATTCTCTTGCCTCAGCCTCCCAAGTAGCTGGGACTACAGGCGCCCACCACAACGCCCGGCTATTTTTTGGTTGCAGTTTGGCCGGGGCCGGGTTTGAACCCGTCACCCTCGGGATATGGGGCCGGTGCCTTACTGACTGAGCCACAGGCGCCGCCCCATATTCGGGCTGTTTTTATTCTTAGCTATTATGAACAATGTTGCTAAGAACATGTGTGGGGAGGTTTTGTGCAGGACACATGTTTTTACTCCTCTTGGGTGGATACTTATGACTGAAATCACTGGGTTTATTGTAACTTTTATTTTATTTGGAGACAGAGTCTCACTTTGTCACTCTGAGTAGAGTGCTTTGGCATCATAACTCACAGCAATCTCACAGCAATCTCAAACTCCTGGTCTCAAGCAATCCTCTTGCTTCAGCCTCCCAAGTAGCTGGGACTATAGGTGCCCACCACAACGCCCCGCTATTTTTTTAGTGATGGGGTCTCGCTCTTGCTCAGCCTGCTCTTGAACTTGGGAGCTCAAGCAATCCACCTGCCTCGGCCTCCCACAGTGCTAGGATTATAGGTGTGAGCCACGGCACCTGGCCTTGTCTGTCTTCTTGACTGCGGCCATCCCAGGGCACGTGCAGTGGCCTCTCACTGTGGACCCAATTTCCACACTTGCTTGCCCCAGCAGTGGGCACTTCTAGTTGAGGCCGCGCATACAGTGGGATGGGCGGAGCTCAGTGATTTCTGGAGAAGAGCGGTCAGAGGGGCCTCAGGTTGTGGAGCCTGAGAGAATATGGAAGTTGGGGGTCAGGGAAGGGAGAGACCCGGGAGACTGGATTTGCCCTTCTCCTTGGGTCCAGGGTCAGCTTTTTCCTCACAAGTGTAAGGCCTCAGCCTCAAGCCTTATTAAGACAGAGAGAAAGAAGCTCAGTGACAGAATCCTTAAAAAAAAAAAATCTTCCCCAGGGAAGCCAGTGCAAAGGGGGTCTTGAGGAGGGAGCTCACCCAGGCCAGACTCTAAGCGAAGTTCAGAGTGCTAAGGCCGGGTCTTTGCCCCGCCATGTCCACTAAGAACATTATGCAGGCATCACCCATTGTACCTGAAGTGTGGTTTTCTTTTCAGGTTCCAGATTCCCCGGCTGGCCTGTAGCCCCTTGCACTCCTACCTCTCTCGTGCAAGGGCAGTGCACTGAAAACCACAGGTGACCTTGTCAGCTGACCTCCAATACTTAACATCTGCAAAGTTTCTTGAGCACTTACTGTGTGCCCTTATGATACACTCCCTCCTCTGATGGTTTCCATGCATTTTAGTTCCATCCCCATTTTACAGATGAGGAAACTGAGGCTCTCAGAGATTGGAGAGGAAAGGTGGCCAGTGTCATACAGCCAGGGAGTGGTGGCCAGTCTTTAATTGCCACTTTGACTGCAGAGCCCTGTCAGTACCACTGGACTATACCGGGAGCTACAGTCCCTCTTGTACTCCCTTTACAGAGGGTGTATTGGTGTTCTGTGCTATGTAACAAACCACCACGTACTTAGCAGCTTAAGACAACACCCATGAAAGGCCTCACCATCCTGTGGGTGAAGTCCGGCCTGGTCTGGCCAAGTTCTCAGCTCAGGGCATCACAAGGCTGAAATTCAAGACATCGGTCAGGAGGACATGGGGTCAAATCCACTTCCAAACCCGTGTGGTCCTAGGACTGAGGTTCCCATTTCCTTGTTAGCTGTCAGTTGGAGCTGCTGAAAGCTTGTAAAAGCCTCCCATGTTCCTCCGGATGCTCCTCTGCAGTCAGCAATGGAGGTTCTGACTCCCCTACACAGACCCTCCACGTACTTTACACCCCTTGCCTGGTAAGAGCCTGTGTACGGGCTCTTCTGATTAGGGTAACCTCCCTTTTGGCATATAAGGTAACCGCAGGAGTCATATCATATTTACAGCTTCTACCCACACTCACTGAGGAGGTATGAGATGGAAGATCCTGGGGTCATCTTGACATTCTGACTACCAGGGAAGGTCTTAGGTGCTAATAATGAGAGTGACAGTGACATTGGTACTTCTTTTCATTTGCCTAGAACTTGTGGGTTTCAGACTGTTTCTACATCTGTAACCCTGTCAGAGACTGAATGTTTGTGCCACCCTGAATATTCAAATGCAGGAGCCTAACTCCCAACATGCTGGTATTAGGAGGTGGGGCCTGGGAAGGGGGTTAGATCTTTGGGGTGGGGGAGTCCTCATGATTGGTAAAAGTGACCCCCGAGAGTTCTCCTTCCCTCTTTCCACCACGTGAGGGCCACAGCCTGCAACCCAGAAATGGACCCTTATAGAACTGAGCATGCTGTCACTCCGATCTTGGGCTCTCGGCCTCCAGAGTGGTGAGATACAAATGTCTGTTGTGCTACCCACCCAGGTTCGGGTACTTTGTCACAGCAGAACAGACTGAGATGAGCCTGACAGCCGTGCTGTGGGGCTTGTGCCGTGTCCCCATTCTGCCCCTGGGGAGAGCATGGCTTAAATGGCAGATACCTGGTTAGACTGACTGGGGCTGCAGCCCTCTTCTTCTGTGGGAGGCCGAGGCAGGTGGATTGCTGACCTAGCACTTATGGTGCCCAGAACACCCCCTGCCTCTCATTAGACGCCTCAGAACTCATTACATCCTTGGAAGGGGGCAAAGCATCTGCTTCCAGCCAGCCTAGCCCTCAGGGAGCACTTCCCTGTACACTCGACCACATTGGGTCATCACAAAGGCTTTTACGGGAACTACTGCTGGGCCAAGTGAACCTCACCTCATTAAGCAGGAAAAGCAACAAAGGCCCGAGGCTGCAGAATCGAAACAGCAGGGCTGGGAAGGGCCCAGGCTGGGATGTGCTGGCCGACAGCGGGATGCACACAATCCAGAGGAGAACGTGTCAGAACTGTTACCGCTGTCCTGATCCGCACAGGCTAACCCATCAAACTTCTGGGATAAACGGGTAGAATTGCCTCCTCCAAAACGATATGTTGAAGACCCAACCCCTGCTCCTTATGAATGTGACCTTATTTGGAAATAAGCTCTTTGCAGATGTAATCAAGTTAAGATGAAGTCATTGGGTGGGCCCTAATCCAATATGATTTTGTCCTTCCAAGAAGAGGGAGATGCCATGTGACAACCAAGGCAGAGATTGGAGTGATGCAGGTACACGGTGAGCAACACCATCAGGGACCAATGGCCACCGCCGGAGGCAAGGAAGCCTTCTTTCCCAGACTCTTTAAAGGGAGCTAGCCCTGCCCACACCTTGATTTTGGACTTGTAACCTCCAGAACTGTGAGGCAGTATGTTTCCACTGTTTTAAACCACCTGGTTTGTAGTACTTTGTTATAGCAATCCTGGGAAACCAATACACAACCCTGGGTCTCTAACGTTAGCAGACAAAGCAATAAGAGGAGCTATAAATTATAGTTTGTATTTTCCTTTTAATGAGGAGAGAAAGAACAAATCCTCCCAACTGTGAAATAAAGGAACTGTAAAATAATTTCTGTGGCTTCCAATTTGTAGACGAGAAAACTAAGGCCATGGAGGATAAGTAACTTGTCCCAGGTCATGTAGCTAGAAAGAGGCAAAGGCTGGACTTGAACTTATGTTTTTTTTTTGACCCTACAGCTTATACTCACCATGCTCCATGTACACCTGGACGTGTATCTGACAGGTTACTGACATATCTGCAAAGGGTCCTAAAATCCTCATCCCCAGATGCCACTTTTCTTTTTCCCATGGATTCAAAACTTAGCACTATCCTTTTCCTTATGGGAACTACCTGTTCTAGCCACATTTTTATTTTTATTTTTGTAAAGCAAGCTCTATTTCCCGAGTGATTTCATTACAAAATTGGAGATACATTCCTACCAAAATCATCT
The DNA here is from genome assembly GCF_027406575.1 of Nycticebus coucang. Lineage (NCBI taxonomy): Eukaryota > Metazoa > Chordata > Mammalia > Primates > Lorisidae > Nycticebus > Nycticebus coucang. The sequence goes on along the minus strand of NC_069800.1, from coordinate 56,463,983 downwards.
CCCAGTAGACCTGTGTAAGAATGTTTGGCAAAGAAGGAATTAATTGATAAACAGCTTGTAGTACACAAACTCCAGTGTCTGCCTGAAACGTTTTGCAATACTTTTGGAAACCCCGGCATTACAATTACAACACATGCTGTTTATTTCAGGCTGTTAAGCCACGTACATATCAAATTCTCATGCTTGAGAATTCACTGCCTGCACTCAGAGCGTCCAGAACCAAGCCCCTCTCTTTTTGTATGGGCACCTGTCATGGCTGATAGAGCAGGGATGTAATACCCAAGGAGACCTGTAGGGGTCTTCTTCCAAGAGAGAATGGATTTAAGCCTGCCGATTCTTAAAATTCAAGGCTTTGGGTTCTAGAAAATAAATCCATTCCCTTGGAAGAAAACCCCTTCTCCTTAGGATGTGGGTTAACCATCTGGCATAAAGTTGCTCAATCCTGAGAATGGAATGAGAAAGATGTGAAAAAAAATGGACTTTTCCTGTTTCCTTACACAGACACACTCCTGCCACAGGGAGGCACTTGAACAGGGGTCAGAGTGGCTGAGATAATCTCTCTCCAGTTGGAATCAGGAGGGGAAAGGAAACTGTGCACATCCCTCTGTGGAAGAAAAACCAGAACAGCAAGCTGGCTTGACTTGTCTCTTGTAAATTGTTTACCTCCGAAAGAGCAGATGGCTTGTCTCTTGTTGAACCCTTGACCATTTCCCGTGCTGTTAACAGCCTCCACCAGCAAACAGACCCGGCTCCAGCAGCCCACGTGCCTGTGCAGGAGCCCCAAGGACAGCTGGCTTGGGGGAGCCACAGGCATTCCAGGGGGTTGACTCAGCAGGGCCAGCAGGGTGTCAGTTAGGCAAGCACCCACCTATGGGGGCCTTCCGATGGGGGCCGTCCCCCACCCTCTCTGATGCCTTTGAATGTAAGCATTTCTCTCTTGCTCTACCTCGCCCTGGCTGTGGGGGGACGTGGGGGTGGCTAGCACCTTTTTTACCTGTCTTACCTGCTTGGGAAGAGCAGCAGAGGGTGGGCTGTGAACACACTTTGCCCTCCCCATAATATGAGCCGATTGTGAGTTCCTTTCAGAGGAGGGAAAGGTGCACAGCGGTGCTCATGCCTTCCTGGTGGTGGACAGTGAGCTCTTGGCTGTCTCCATCTGGGATCCATCCTTAGATGCTATGGAAAGAGGCCTTTCTGGAGTTAGCTGTTCACTTTTTTTTTTTTCAAAAAATTTTTTTTGTAATAAGAAATACCCAATCCAGGTTATAAAAAGTGTTACATGTTTATATTAAACAAATTAATGCTTGCAACACCGACATACCCTGTTTCCCCGAAAATAAGACATCCTCCAAAAATAAGACCTACTTACAGGAAAGATAAGGCGTCCCCTGAAAATAAGACCTAGCGCATCCCTGGGAGCACGCCTTAAAATAAGACACTGTCTTATTTTCAGGGAAACAGGGTATGTCCCCTCTGACAAATCAAGGTGGTAATTTGTTTTTGTACACAGGAAAAAAACTAGAAGGAATGATTTATTTTCAGTAAAGCCTTACACAATACTAGTTACTCTGAGTGTTAGCTACGTGTCACTTGTACTATGATAGACTTAATTCTGTTTTGGTTTTGTTTATTTTTCTAACCAGGGTCTTATATGGCTGTGGTATAAAATTTAAAGGGTGCTTAGGGAAAAGTCAGTTTCTCTCCCGTCCTACTCTGCTTCTCAGAGGCACCTTCCAGAGATTTAAATTGTAAATGTCCTACTTTGGTCACGTGGGAGCGTGCCTCTGCGCCCCCGTCTGATGACAGGGCATAGCTGGGAAGCCTGCGGGCTGTGGGTCAGTGTCAGTCTTTGAATCCCAGCTCCTCCACTTATTAGCAATGTTGTTTCCAGCCAGTGATTTAACTCCTGAGTGCCTCAGTTTCCCTGCCCCTGAAAAGGGGGCAGTAAATCTTGTGGTGGTGCTCAGTGAGTTAATAATGTACATAACAGATTTGAAACAGCCCTGGCTCACATACAAACACATTGTAAGGCTGATGTGTTTGCCCTTAATATTACATGGAGAGATCAAAGAAACACTAAATTCAAGGCCATGTCCATGGTAGACCCCACCACTCTGAGATGGGGCCTTCTGCCTGGTCTCTGGGGACTTCTCTTCTGAGGATCAGGTAAAGAGCAAAACACCAAGAGACCCAGGATCTGGGTGGCAGTTTCTCTCTGGGGATCTGAGGATGGTCCCTCTGTCACTCCCAGAAGTCAAACTGTTCCTGACCTAGGGCTCAGCATTCTCGTTCCGGCCCAGTATGGCAGATAATGATTAGTCCTTCTCCTCCAGCCCTGTGAGGAGCCTCCCTGGGGTCGGGGTATCCACAAGGAGGCTGCTGGTGACTGTGGCCCCGCAGCTGTGGTGGACTGTAGGGCTAAGAGAGAGGCTTTGAAGTGCTACAACCAGAGTTCAAATCTGAGCCTCACTGCCTTATGACTGTGTGAGTTTCAGCAGATCATTCCCCTCTCTGAGCTGTAGCTTTCTCCTCTGTGAAATGGAAATAATAATAGTCTCACCTCACGAGGTGGCCATGTGGATTAAAATGAATTATTGTGAGTGACATGTAGTGGGTGCTCAGTAAATCTCCGCTGAACCCTTGTTAGCGGTCTGTGGTCTCAACGCTCCAGTCAGGCTCTGGATGGGGGCATTAGGAGACCTGTTCCGACCATGGCAGGCAGACCCAGAACTCATAAAGGAATAGGTCACATCAGAGATGCTTGGAGACCCACACAGAGAATAAACCAGTGATGGTGAGAGGACGTGGCTGGATCTGCGGCAGTGGGGCAGCTCTTGACTTATTATAGAATAAGACACACAGGCCTGGCTGGGCGTGGTGGCTTAGGCCTGTAATCCTAGCACTCTGGGAGGCCAAGGCAAATGGATCGCCTGAGTTTAGGAGCTTGAGACCAGCCTGAGCAAGATGAGAGCCCATCTCTACTAAAAATAGAAAAGTTAGGGCGGTGCCTGTGGCTCAAAGGAGTAGGGTGCCAGCCCCATATGCCAGAGGTGGCGGGTTCAAACCCAGCCCCTACCAAAAACTGCAAAAAATTAGAAAAACTAGCAGGACATTGTGGTGAGCACCTATAGTCCCAGCTACTCGGGAGGCTGAGGCAAGAGGATTTCTTGGCTCAGTGCACGTAGCACAGTGATTATGTTGCCAGCCATGTACACTGAGGGTGGTGGGTTCAAACCCGGCTTGGTGCCTGTAGCTCAGAGCCTAGGGCACCAACCGCATACACTGGAGCTGGCGGGTTCAAATCCAGCCTGGGTCTGCCAAACAACAATGACAATTGCAGCAAAAAATAGCTGGGTGTTGTGGTGGGTGCCTATAATCCCAGCTACTTGGGAGGCTGAGGCAAGAGAATCACTTAAGCTCAAGAACTGGAGGTTGCTGTGAGCTGGGACACCACAGCACTCTACCTACTATGACACAGTGACATAGTGAGACTCTGTCTTAAAAAAATAAAAGAGGATTTCTTGAGCCCAGGGGTTTGAGGTTGTTGTGAGCTATGTCAGGGCAATGGAGTGAGACTCTATCAGAAAAAGAAAAAGAAAGGAAGAAACACAGGCCTAAGACATCCCTTTTCAACTTTATAAAAGGTATATAGGGAGTAATAAATCTCTTGTGAAATTCTCCATGAGGAAAAAATGAAAGATGGGGAGGGAAATCAGAATGACTTGAAAACGGGGTAAGGGAATTTTCTGGGGTAATGGAAATCTTCTCTATCTTGTTTTGGGTGGTGGTTGCTCAAGGGTATACATTTGTCAAAACTGTTTAAATGATACACTTTATTTATTTTAAACTATACACTTTAAATCTGTATATTTTATTGGTCCATAAATTATACCTCAATATTGGAGTAAACAATTAAAAAACAAAAAATAAGTCTCTAGCTATCCACCGCCTGATCTCCAGCTCCCTTCCCAGGAAGCAATCCTATAATCAGTTTCTTTTGTATGCTGATCTGAGCCTCTCAAAGCCATTTTTTAAAGTAGAAATCCAAGAATATTACACATGCTATTTTATAGTTTTCTTTTTAAACCTAGCAATATATTTACCACTTACATAAACCCCCCAGCTTTTTAACAGCTGCATAATATTTCACTGGGTGGATGTATTAATTAACTGATCTTTTATTGAGGGTCACTTACATTGTTCCCAGCCTTTTGATATTACAAATGATGAAAGCAATGAATGTTCTTAAATACACATGCATGTTATTTTGCACACCTGGGTGTATATCTATAGACTAAGTTCCCAAGAGTGGAATTGCTTAGTTAAAGGATAAGGACATTTATATTTTGATACATTTTGTTTCCAAATTGCTCTTTACTCCAGCCACCAGCAGCAGTGTGCCGGACTGTCAGTTTGTGGAAGGCTGGAAGAGTTGACGCTGAGACCTGAATTAGGAACTGGGAACGAATCTGGGGGGAGGGCGTTCCAGGCAGAGGGAACAGCAGCGCAAAGTTCCTGGGGAAGGGTGTGAGAAGTGAGGCTAAGAGAAACAGGGGCTGGTCATTTAGGGCCTAGTGGCTGTCGGGAGGGGGCAAGAATTTTTTCTAAGAGTGCCAAGAAGCCCCCACTCAAGATGGGGTATAACAAATCCAATGGCGATTTTAAAAAAGATGACTGGTTTCAGGCGGGGAAGAGGGTGTGGCAGAGGCAGAAACTGATCCTGAGGAGTGGGGTTGGAGGGGAAGGAGTACACAGATCAGGGCACTTCTGGGAAGCAGAGTGGCCAGTGAAATCTCTTGACCAAGGCCTCTGCAGGGGAGAGATGGAGAGAGCTCTGGTGACATTAGCAGCCTGGCTGGGAAGACAACCTTCTGCCCCAGGGAATGAGACCTCAGTGGTCAACAGTTAGTACTTAATCTGCTAGAGAAAAACAGGTTCAGGCCAGCCACAGCGGCTCACGCCTATAATCCTAGCACTCCGGGAGGCCGAGGCCAGTGGATTGAGCTCAGGAGTTTGAGACCAGCCTGAGTAAGAGGCAGACCCTGTCTCTAAAAAAAATAGCCCAGCATTGCAGGGGAAATCTTTAGTCCCAGATACTCAGGAGGCTGAGGCAAGAGAATCATTTGAGCCCAAGAGTTTGAGGTTGCTGTGAGCTATAACACTACAGCACTTTATCGAGGGTGACAAAGTGTAACTATCTCAAGAAAAAAAAAAAAAAGAGAGAGAGAGAAAATCAGGTTCCAAATTTTAAAACACAGAAGGGAAATCCTGACAGATTGGGCCACCTACGTATCGAAGCTTCCATCACTTACACACATATATGCACACACCCCATTAAAAAGTAAGTGTGGTTAATCTGGTTAAATAAATTAAAAAAGAAAAAAAACCCAGTAAATTTGGAGCTGGGAGAAAACCAAGAAGGGGTTTGCACACAGGATTTAGCTGGGAGCAGCAGGATCCTCTTCCTCAGAAGAGCTGGTTGGGGTTCTAGGGATGGAGGGTGGCGCTTGGGCTGGGCTCTGACTCTGGCTGGCAGGGTCTGAGGTTGGGCAGAGATGAGGCTGGAGGAGCCCAGGAGTGTGAACTGGACAGACTTAGCAGCATGGGTGAAGAACGTTGAGGGCTGGGCCGTGGGGGCAGGGGGTTTAGAAGGTTGGAGATGCCAGAATAGTGGGGGTGGTGGGGGATTCACTATTGGGATGATTCAAACACACGTGTAGGGGCTCTTGGCACCCCCAGCCCTAGTTATAAGCATCTGAACAGATGCCACCGTGGCCACAGCTCTGCATCTCATGAAGATTAAGTGACTATGAGGTCAAGTGTGAGTCTTGCTGGGTGCTCCTAGCCCCTCCATCTTGGCCAGGCCAGTGGCCAGGAAACTGGAACTGGGAACAGGGAGAGGTGGGGGAAGAAAGGTGGAACATGCCAAACCCATCTGCTCAGCTGGGAAGAGATGGGGAGGGAGCCTGTAGGCTGAAGTGGGTGGGTAGGGACAGGCCCAGGGTGGGCTTGAAGGGACCAAGTGCAGGGCACTGCAGTGACTTCCCTGGGTGCTAAGCACCCCGGCCTTCCTGGGACCCTGGTGCCACAAAAAAATATGAAATAGCGAATATTATGATCATGTGGGAATAAAGATGGATATATTATTATTATATACTAAAACATTTTTTTGACCTAAAAGTTCATTGCCTTCTGATTTTAAAAGTAATTCAAACATTTTCGGGGGGCCCCATGTGCTAGGCCCTTTGTGTCCAAGACAGAAGTCGCCCCAGGAAGGAGACCGAATGCTCCTCCTGAGACAGCAGCGGGAGTGGGATTCCACTCTTGTCCTTTTGGCTGTTTTGCAGGGGAAGCTGCTCTGGTGCCCAGCCCTGTGAAGGGGGGGTGGTCAGGTGGTGGTCGGGGGTTCTGTGTCCCTGAAATGACGGAGGATTGGGGCCAGGTCACTCCTGTGAATAGTGGGTGGCCAAGATGGCCTGGGGAGTTCTGCTGCCTGGGCTTGAAGCCAAATCCTTCCATATGGGGAGTGACTCAGACTGGTGTCAGGTTATTTTGGATAGAAAGGAGAGGTAGCCTTGACCTGGTCACTCCTTACCTGTAGCCTCACTACACACAGGTCTCACGCAGAACTATTCCACTGTTACGGCTGGCAGAATCCAACCTGCCCAAGGCCTCGCTCTCCAGCCTACAGGCTCTGGTCCACATCCTAGGCAGGTGACAGGATGTGCGTGCGTGTGTACATGTGTGTCAGGGCTGGGGCTGGTGGAAGTCCAGTGGAGCTGCACACACAGGGCTCTGGCCCTCCGGGTCCCCATACCCTGTTTAGGTAAACAGAAAGATGTTTGAAGAATATTGTCGCCAACCAAACACCACAGTGTCTTCAATACTACGTTCACTCACAAAAAATTATTCCTAAGCCACCATATTAATGAATGAGTCCTCCGGCCCAGGTCTGTGGAGTTGCTTGTAACGCAGTGGTTCCCATCCTGTGATCATGACCACAAGGGACATGTGATGGTGCCTAGTGACATCTTCAGTTGTCCCAACAGGGAATTATCCACGCAAAATATCATCAGTGCCAAGGTTGAGAGCTCCTCCCATGGGCTCCTGGGCAAGGGCTCCTGATTAGGAGGCACACCCCATGTGTCACGGTGGCACCCCAGGATGCAGGCCGGGGCACACAGTGGCACCATACCACCTCCCCGCCAGTGTCTAAGGTATCTAACCCTGGAGATTAAGCACTGCCACTTGCCAGCCTGGTGCCCCATCTCTGTGAGCCTCAGTTTCCTGGTCTATAGAACGGGGCGGCAGCAGTGCCCTCCTCAGGGGGTTTGTCCAGAGCTTACTCAACATCTGGGATCTCAAAGGGGTGCAGGGTGCATCTCGAAGCCAGACCTCCTGGTTACAGGAATCCGGTCAGTCAATTCTCAGAACAATGCTGGGTGCGGGGAAGTGCTGGTGATCTGAGCGTCATCCCTGTTTGCACTTGGCCTGGAGCCTTGACTGTCAGGTCCCTCCCTCCCTCGGTGCCAGGAGGGTCTCTCTGCACCCCCATTGCTTACTTCATTTCCCTTCCCCACCCACCCCCATTGCTGTCCTACAGCCAGAGACCAGGGTGGGGGCTTTGAGACAAGATCCGAAGCTGTCCCTGTGCATCCTGAGACTCAGCTGTCACCTTCACACCCATCTTTGTCATCTTCTCCCAGGCTCTCTCTGGTACCCGCCACTCAGCCCCAGCGCTGCTGTGGCCTCAAGAGGCCCTTTCCCCAAAGAGGTGCTTGTCTTCCAGGTAACCCCTGGCTGACCCTGCATGGCTGGTGGGAGTTGAGTGACCCAGGCAGTGAGGGGGCCACTGAAATTAAAACTCTCTCTGGAGATTTCACAGAAATTCATGAGTCATCCTTACCTCAGAAAACTCCAGCAGAGTGAGCACAGGGCTGCAGAAAGTGATAAAGCAGAGGTGACGGCCTCCTGCACCCGGTCCCTCCCCCTGTGCCTGGTGTTGAGCCATCTGGCTGTCAGGGAGTGTCCCTTTGCCTGCAGTCCCAGGAAGGTGGGCTCTGGGGCACAGTTGGGACTCCCCAAGGAGCTGACTGTTCTTCTCTTGGGCCAGAAGTCAGATTTAAGAGACGCCTGCTCAGGGCTGTCAGGCCACTGGCCTCTGCAGGGACACATCTGGGGTGTCCCCTCCTGGCTCCAGGTGGCTTTGGACTCACAGTGGCAGAGGTGGACGGCAGGACTCAGGAGTGCAGCTACCCTGAGGATGTTCTTACTTGCTCTGCTCAAACCAAGGCTCGCTCTCTTCATATAGATTTGCTGTTTACAAACATTTTACACCATACAGAAGACAGTTTGCTCTATGTGGAGGTTACCTTAAAAGAAATTCAACTCCCAAAAAGGGACCCTCTGCACTGGGCCAGCAGGGAGAGTGACAGGTGTTAGTGCCCACGTGGAGAGGGACTGAAGCAAGAATAACTTGTCCCAGAGTATGTTGGGGGCCTGGGGTGTGTTCCTTACTTAGACCACAGTGTCCTGCATGCTTGGGGGAACCCGGAGCGCTAGTCCAATCCTCCCATTTTACAGACAGGGAAACAGAGGCTCCGGGGTAGGGAACTTGTCCCAGATCACGTGTGGCAGGCGCCTAAACTTCTTCATTTCCTGGGCACGCCTGTCCAGGCCAGGATAAAACTTGGCTCTGGAAGAGCTGAACAGATTCCTTGCCTGCAGCCAGGATGCAGACTCAGCTGCTCCCTGAGGATGGGGGCCCTGACCAGGGCCCAAGGGGCTCAGAAGGTCATGGCTGTGGCCTCAGCAAGTTTTCTGTGGGATTCGCCCTCTCTAGGTCCTGCTGAAGGGTACGGGGAGCCATCCAGTGCCTCGGCCTTACCAGCAGGGAGCAAAGGGTGCATCAGCCAGGGATGGGATCCAGGGGGCAAAAACCCAATTTGAGGTGGCAAAGGCCCAGGGGTTCAAGCTTCTTGTAAACAATCTGATCTGTGTTGGCCCAGGAGACATTCACCTTGGTCCAAAGAGGCCAAGCCCCCCCCCCCCCCCCCCGCCCTGGGCAACTGCTCCTAGTCCCCATGGAGACCCAATGTGTTCAAGGCCCTGTGTACAGCAGGCATTCACTTCTTGTTTACTGAGACACAGTGTTTGTCAGGCCAGGTGGCTTATTCAAGGGGTGAATGAACTCTAAGGGCTGTCACTGCAAAAATCCAGAAGGCACAGGCCTGCCTTGCCCTGCCTTTTTCCTGGGTGCACCTGAAACTTACCACAAATGAGGGTCTTTTTTCTGTCTCACCTCTCAGGGATCCCCTCTGCAAGTACCTGGTGCTCCACTGAACTGTCCGCATTTCCTCCGACTGGTCCTATCTCTCTTGCCTCTGAGCTTTTGCATATACTGTTCCCAATGCCCAGCACACTCTTCCATCCTATCCTCCCCCTCTGCTAAGCCAATTCCTTCTCCAGATTTAGGTTTTGACTTAATATGTCACTCTCCCAAGGGGTTCTCTGTGGTTACTCTCTCCCTTGGGGCAGAGTTAGGGGTCCATGCTTGGCTCCCACAGGCCCCAGCTTGCTCCCTGTCAGGGAGGTCACGTCACCTTGTGCTTTGGTTGCCTGTCTCCCAGTCCCTTCTACTGGACATGTCACAGCTGTGTGCCCAGCACCTGCATCTGGTAGGTACTGAGTACTTGCATGCTGGTGAACAAATTGAATGAAGGGACCCTCAACACACTTCTGAAGAGACGTCCTTCAATCGTTCGTTTATTCAACAATCACTCATTCAACCACTACACACAGATGTGAACGTGACAGAAAAGCTCCCTGTCCCTGGAGCTGAGATTGTTGTGAGGGTTACACAATGAACCTGAGAACTGATAAGACAACGGGAAAGGTGGCAAGTTCTCTAAAGGCTATGAAATCAGTGGAGGGAGGAGGCAGTTGTAGCCAGGGGTCAGAAAGGGCCTCTCAGAGGAGGTGGGCTTGGGGATAGGGTTTGCAGCTGGGAAGCTCTGGGCCAGGGGTGCCCTGGCAGCAGAGGACACAGCCCATGCAGAGGCCTAGAGGGGCGTCTCTGGCTTTGGCAAGAAGAAGGAGTTTGGGTTCTTCTGGCTCTTCAGGTTACCTTTGGGGATCAAGACCAGTCACCTGACCATTCTGGGCTTGGCCGTACCCTCCATAAAATGGGGAACTGGTCTCTGCTCTCTCAGGCCCCCTCTGCTCCAGACATCTGGCTCCCATAGCAGCTTCCTCGGGACACCCATCCCTCTTCTGCATAAACTCACATTCCCCATCCTGGGCTATTTTGCTGTTTCCTTTCATGCTAAACCAAAGCAGCTATTTTGGAAACTCCTGTAAGCAAACTAAGTCCTGGCTGGCATTTGAGTGTATAAAAAACAGCCCTAAGTGAGGGACTTGGGCATAAAAGCCACCCAGCCCCAGGAGCCCGAGACGTTAAATTTAGCTGCTTTACCTCTAAATGAGGTGAAATTGCAGGTTTCTTCTGGCTGGTGGAGGAGACGCGGGCCAGCTCTGGCCAGCAGTGAGCAGGACAGATTTAGCGAGAGGGGGTTCTGCTCTTCCAGCTGCACCTTGGGATCAGAGGCCCAGGACAGTGCCCAGTGTCTGGGAGCTGCTTTCTGTACCCTTTGCACACACCAGCTGGTCCTGGTGTTGGTCTAAGCGTGTGCTACCTCGGGGCTGGAGAGAGGCATCGAGAGACTTGGGAGTGGAAGAGGATCCTGTCTACCACTGAAGGTTTGAAAACTGCCTGACCTTTGTACCTCCCTCCTCTGCTCAGGGGTCCAGTGGGGTCTCTGGCCCATCTCTCATGCCCTGCAGAGCACTGGCCACACAGGCTGCTCACAGCTGAGCCATCAGTGTCCCTGTGCCTTAGATGGTGTCTCCCCAGGGACTTCCTAGACCTGCTGACAATTCAGCTGCTGCAGGGTCAACTCCAGACACAGCGGGAGGGGTGGGGTCTTCAAGACCTTGCTCCAGCACCCTGCCTAGGTTCCCTGCTGGGCCAGTGCTTAAACATTAGGGATGCTAATCTTGGTTGCAGGTGGCAGATGTTCACTGGGACTTGTCAGGAGCTTGCTGTGGGAGGCTCCTGAGATTTTGGGGTCCCATCCCCAGTCTTCCAGTGGGAGGACTGTTTCTTCCTACACAGAACCTGGCTGGATGAGGCTGCAGCACCTAGACCCAGCCAGGAGGGGGAGTAGCTGAGCTGTCAGGGAGCAGTTGCCAGCTGCTGGCCCACAGGTGCCCGCAGCAGTGGAGGCTCCCAATCCCCGAATTCTACAGGGCTTGATTTTTCTAGGCCACTCCTCAGTGGCAGGTCCCCTTCACAATGCTGATTCCATTGTGAGGACCCTTCTCTGCCCCCAGGTCTGACTCCTGGTGTGGTGTGTGTGTGTGTGTGTGTGTACTTACTCAGCACAGCTAGGGGAGCAGCGCAGCCTCCTTGCATTAGAACAGGCTTTGGAGTCCAACATGCCCAGGATAAATCCCAGCTCTGGCTTTTCCTAAATGTGTGACATTAGAGGAATCATTTCATCCCTCTCTGAGTCTCATTTTCTTTATCTGCAAAATGGAAATAATAGTACTATTAATATTTGCCTCATATGGTGTGGGGAGAATTAAATGAGATTTCTAAACCCTTAGAACAGATAGCGGGCAATACTGGCTACCCAAGAGCTGGAGACAGGGGTACCCACCTTTGTTCATAGCTACTATTTTATGGATAAAGTTTTATTGGAACACAGCCATGACCATTCATTTTCATAATGTCCATGGCTGCTTTTGCTCTAAAATGGTAGAGTTGTGTAGTTGCAACAAAAACACGGCTCGCAAAGCCAAAATTATTTACCATCTGGCTCTTTACAGAAAACACTTGTCCACCTCTGCCTTTTTAGGCACACGGTGGTAATTCTTATTATCACGATTCCACTTCCTGCCCTTTGGGTGGCATAGCCTGGTAACACAGGGAAGCAGCCTGTCTGGGCTGGAAGATAGCAGGGTTAGCCAGGAAGCCAATCTCTTGGCAGATGGTGTGCAGGGAACAGCCAGACCCCAGCTTGAAAAATGAGAGTCCCTGGGCTCCTCACACCCCACAGAGCCTCTCTTTCCTCAGGTGAAAATGGGGTTGCTGAACCTCTTGGTGTCGTAATGAGCACATAGTCTGGTCATAGCCCATTGTGTGGGTTTGCATCGAACCTTAGTTCTCCTCTGTCTTCCTTTTTTCTCGCACTGAGCAGGAAGCCATGGGTTTGTGTTTAGTGCACTGCATGGAAAGGAAATGTTAGCAAGTGTCCTTCCTTCTGACCTTGAAGTGGAGTGACCTGGGTGAAATGGGAGGAATGACCCAGAAGGCTGAGGAGAGGACAGGGGTGGGGGACCAACGCTGGCTCCAGAGTATGTGTACCAAACACTGACCTTGGAGATCCAAGTGAGGCTCCTGCCCCCTCTCTGCTCCCTTTGCCCAGCTTGGCTGAGGACATCAAGTGGTTTGAGAAGGTTCCCTAAGCCCACCCTGGGTATGTGCTGGCTAGGGGCAGTGATGAGCTGGTAAAATTGTTTAACAAGCAGCAGGAAAAAAAAAAAAAAAAGCTATGACTTGTGGCCTTTGCTGATTCTTGTGGTGTAAATACTCCTACCATGGCTGATTTCACCATGGCTGATTTCAAATACCAGCATGATGTCAGCCGGCTCACCACAGCTCCTGAAAATTTAACAGTTGTCTCTTGGGAGCTGGTCCAGCTGGGAGCAGCGCAGCACAGTGTGGGCCTTGGGACTAGGTGAGGCCAGGTGTGATGACAAGGGCTAACTCTGGCATTAGATACCCTCAACCCAGCTCTGATGCTTCCTAGCTGGAGTCCTTGGGCTTGTCTTGTCACCAATGTGAGCCTCAGTTTCCTCATCTCTCAAATTAGGTCATCAGTAGAGCCTGCTCTTGTGGGGCTTGTGTGGATTTAATAAGATAATTTACGTAAAGCATTTGGCACAGGGCTGGCTTAATCATGAGCGCTGGATGAACAATGTCTCATTACCAGATTGCCTCAACTTCCCCATCTGTATGTGACACTGCTGTTTATGGATTTTTTTTTTTGTTTGTTTGAGACAGTCTCACTCTGTCACCCTGGGTAGAGTGCCATGGCTTCAGAGTTCATATCAGCCTCCGACTCTTGGGCTCAAGCAGTCCTCTTGTCTCAGCCTCCTGAGTAGCTGCGACTATAGGTGCCCCACAATGCCCGGCTAGTTTTTCTATTTTAGAGGAGACAGGGTCTTGCTCTTGCTCAGGCTGGCCTTGAACTCTTGAGCTCAAGGAATCCTCCTGCCTCAGCCTCCCAAAGTGCTAGGATTACAGACGTGAGCCACCAAACACAGCCTGTTTTTGGATTTATAGCGTTTGGCAGCTCCTGGCACTGGCCTTGCTGTCCTTCCCTATCAGGGCTAGAAGTCGCTCAGCTCTCCAGGGCTGGGGTCTTGGTTAGCCAAGCACAGAGACAGCTGCTCTTTGGGAGGGTCTCCTGAGCACCATGAGCTCTCGGTACAGTGTCTCCCCAATCCTCTGACAGCCTCTGAGGGAGGTCCTTTCCTGAATCCCATTTTTACCATTTTGATCACTGAGGCCCAGAGCCAGCGAGTGGCACTGCTCAGATCTGAGTGTCCCTATTTATACCACTGGCAGGGGTGGGGGTCATATGATTTGCCAGAAGGTGCATAGCAAGGCTCCAGGAGGAGCTGACCGAAAACCAAAGGCAAGACTGGACACTGGGCAGATGCAGTCTAATAGAGGAAGTCACTGCAGACAGATATGGCCCCCACCAGAACAAAGGGGCGGAGGCTGGACTCGCCTGTTGGAAAGAAGGATGTTGGAATGCAGGGGTCTCCCCAAGCAAGATCCAAGGGCCTGGGTGGACTGGAGCCGTTCCGTAGCTTTGTAATGGGCATTAGGGTCCCTGGGATCCCTGGATTAATATTACCCTGGCTGAGGAGCAGGGAAGGAAACTGCAGCAGCAGATATTTAGGTTAGATATGAAGCAGAACTTTCCAATAGCCTGTGCTGGAAGACGCTGCGCTCTATTCCCAAGGGATGTGGTGGCATTTTTCCAATCTAGAGATGGTTTAGGAGAAAGAGAAGACAGCCAGGGTTCTGGGCTGACCCCCTTTCAGGCTGGGTCAGAGATGAGGCAATGGAGCCAGGGCAATGGCAGGCCTCGATGCCAGCAGTCTGCCCTCATGTGAATCGGGCTTTGTCAGCCCCTGCTGGAACCTTCCCATGGCTCCCAGTTGTTTGCCCAGTTGCAAGGTCAAACCCCTCCCTGTGGCTGCCAAGGCCCCTCTAGACCTGAGCTGGGCAGGCCTCTCTGACTTCCTCTAGAGCTGCAGCCCAGCCCATGAACTTCCTTCTGTTCCCAGATCACATCCTTTCATGCCTCTGGGCCTTTGCCTCTGCTGTTCCCTCTGCCTCAGACACCCTTCCCCTTCACCTTTCTTCAGCCTGTCCTTCTCAGCTCTTGGGTGCCTCCTCCATAGCTAGGTCAGCTACCTCTGGGCCTCCTCACGTCTCCCTCACAGACTCTTTACTGCAGCTGTGGATGGTTGGGGGGCCTTCCTGCTAGAATGGGAGCCCTTGAGGACAGGGGCTTTGCCTGGCTTGCTCAGTGCACATCTCTAGCACAGGGCTTGGTGCAGCAGATGCTCGGCCAGGGCTAGAGGGGTGAGAAACACTAGTTTCTAGAGGTGCTGCCACCCCCACTTGCAGAAGCAACCATGCTGCAGAGCATAGAGGCCTGATTCAAATTCTGCTCCTGCCACTTGCCCCCAGTAAGTCCCTAACCTCACAGAGCCTGTTTGCCCATTTGTGACCTGGGGTCAATGGCAGCTGCCCCCACTGTCTAGGGCTGTCGAGAGGCCCAGAGGTGGTGGCAGAAGGTTGCCAGCCACAGTAGACACTCACTAGGTTTTGGAGCCAGGCTCACTCTCCGGTCCTTTTCTTGCAGGTGACAGCCATGTCGGTGAGGGTGCGGTTCCTGTCTCCTGGGGACGCAGGGGCCGTGGGGGTCGTGGGCCGCAGCGCCTCCTTCGCAGGCTTCAGCAGTGCACAGAGCAGGAGGATTGCGTAAGTTCCTCCCTGGTCACGGGTGTGGGGCTTGTTCAAGGACTGGGGAAGGGCAGAGACAGCCTCTTACTGCCAGTGACCCTGAGGCTCATGCCCAGCTTAGAGCCAAGCACGGTATGTGCGTGTGCACGCGTGATTCCTGGTGTTGGGAGAAACCTATCATTTCCTTGAGACCTGAACAGTTACGGTTTCAAGTTCTCTGGATGTGGATGTGCCTGAGCTTACCAGGCCCACTTGGCAGATGAGGTTCAGAGAGATGGAGCTGCTTGTCCAAAGTCACACGGTAAAACTGGTCCTGAGCTGGGGTGGGACTAGGAGGGAATGCTCTTCCTGTTTGAAAGATTAGGCAAGGGTGCCACCTATCCTGGCTCCATAACCTGGGGCAAGTGACTTCACCTCTCTAAGTTTTGTTTTCCTCATCTGAAAAATAGGGATCACGAGTGTCTCTCCCTCACAGGACTGTCATGAGGTATTGTGAGGTGAGGCATGGTAAGCAGCCGGCACACAGTAGGAGCTCATAGCAGGCACGCAGTAGGGGCTCACAGAAGGGACATAGTAGGAGCTCATAGCAGGCACACAGAAGGGGCTCACAGGAGGGACACAGTAGGAGCTCATAGCAGGCACACAGTAGGGGCTCACAGGAGGGACACAGTAGGAGCTCACAGTAGGTACACAGTAGGGGCTCACAGTAGGCACACAGTAGGGGCTCACAGGAGGGACACATAGGAGCTCATAGCAGGCACACAGTAGGAGCTCACAGAAGGGACACAGTAGGAGCTCATAGCAGGCACACAGAAGGGGCTCATAGTAGGGACACAGTAGGGGCTCATAGTAGACACACAGTAGGGGCTCACAGTAGGCACACAGTAGGGGCTCACAGGCGGGACACAGTAGGAGCTCATAGCAGGCACACAGTAGGGGTTCACAGGAGGAACCCAGTAGGAGCTCATAGTAGGTGCACAGTAGAGGCTCACAGGAGGGACACAGTAGGAGCTCACAGTAGGTGCACAGTAGGGACTCATAGTAAGCACACAGTAGGAGCTCATGGGAAGTTGTCAGGTGAGGAACAGCCTCTACAGGGACAGGCCTGGGGTTAGCATGGAGCCTCTCGCTGTAAGTCCCTGGGAGGCTCTGACTGGGCTGTGTCTCCTCTAGCGTTAGGTTCTAAGTCCCTGGACAGTGGCGTTTCTGTTCCTGGGGCCACAGCCAGATGAGCACAGGCCTGCCGCCCCTGGCTTCAGGGCCTCATGTTGGGCTCTTTGCAACCCCAAGAACTGCCAGCTAGCTGGCAGGTCCAGTGGTGGGGCAGTTTTGAGACATCCAGAGGGGGTCCAAACCTTTGCCTGTCAGTGTAGACGGGGACATAAGGTGGAATCCCCAGCCAGAGCAGGGTGCAGAACTCAATTGGTTAGTCAGTCAACAACCAAATCCCATCAAACCATTCCCCTGCTGGAGACCTTGCAAAGGCTCCTATCCCCACCTTGGCCAGCCTCATCCCCGCACTCCAGCCCCATGGCCTTTCTCTTGCCAGGCCTTAGTACATGCCGTGCCCTCCTCCCTCAGCCCCTTCCCACGCCTTTCTCTGCCAGCTCCTGCTCGATTGTCTTCAGGTCTCAGTTTCAGGCCACGTCCTGGGGAGGACCTCCGAGCCCCAGGCCAGGTCCCTCCTGTACGTGCTCCCTGAGCTCCTTCCTGAGGGTTCAACTGATGCGTGCCAGGCCCCCCTAACTCCAGCGGTGCTGACCCTGAGGTTGAGCCCTCCCTCCCAGTGCACTCTCCTTGTCTCTGGGCTGCTCGGTTCTGGGTGCCAGGGAAGAAGTGGCATCTCAGAGTCGGAATCCTGGAGTGTCATGGCTGAAAGCATCCTTAGGAATTGCTCGTTTACCCAATAAACACGGATGGAGCATCTATTCTGGCCAGGCCTTATCCCAAGCTCTGGGGACAGACCCAGGCCCCATCCTCTTGGGCTCCAGTCCTGGGGGACGGGCCCACAAACAATAATCCAGACAGATTCAACTGGTGGCCAGTGCTGTGTAGGAACTAAAATGGGATGAGAGGGGCAGCTGGGGTCTCCGAGTTGGCCTCAGTGAGCTCAGGCACATTAGGCAAAGTCCTAAGAGCACAGAAGGAGCAGCTCTAATCATACACAGATGGGTGTAGGGTGAGGACGCCGCCCAGGTGGCGGAGATGGCACATGCAAAGGTCCTGAGGTGGGAACAAGCTCTAAGGGATGAAAGTAGTTATATGGGTGGCATGTGGAGGAGTAGACAGGGAAGGAGGGGACCCTGCAGGGCCTCTCGGGCTACCCTAAGGAGCTGAGACAGACTCAGTGTTGGGGAGCCACCAGAAGCAGGAGCAAGTTCGACCAAAGCCCCAGACTGGTTAGTGCCCAGTGCCCCTGATTCCAAGCCCATGAGAGAGGAAAATTCTGACCTGCCGTGAGAAAGGCACACAGCAGGTGCTCTGTAAGTGCTGCTGAGAAGTCTTTAGTATAAACAGCCAGGAAATGAAGCTGTTTCTCGACTAAACCATTTCTGAGCTGCCTCTTTCTGGGCTTCTTTAGGGTCCCCCACGGGGTCTGGCATCAGGGCTGAGAAGGTCACTTGTGCAGGTTGTCTGGCTATGGGGTATCCAGCCTGCATAAACCTCTTCAAGCTGCTTGGGTGTGGAACTGGTCCACTGAGGCACTGTAGGGACCCCCCTGTGGTCTGGTGGGAGGAGAAGGGTCTGCAAGCCCCGTAGCCCAGGCTAACCCCAGGAGCACACAGCCTATGCACTGCTCTTACATTTAATGCCCTGCTGTTACCATCTAAAAATTCTTTAAAACTTTGACAAAAGGGCCTTACATTTTCATTTTGCACTGAACCTCACAAATTCTGTAACTGGCTCTCCCTGTAGCTCTCCTCCTGCCAAGTTTTTGGGGGCCTTTGAACTTTCTGTACCACGGGAAACATGGATGCCCGGAGAGTGCCCCCAGGTTGACCCCCGCCTTTTGTTTACCCTCCTGGATTCCTGGGATGGGCATTCTGGGTGGAAGGAAAACAGAAGCGATTCGGCTCCGTGACACCACTGGCCGTCAGCAAGGGTCCTGAGATGTCCAAGTCCTAGTCTAGGAGAGATGCCCCTGATGGCTGCAGATATCCCGGTACCTTCTTGGGACTGCCCCTTGCAAAGGAGTCCAGGGGATGCTGGGCCTAGGCTGGTTCTGAGCAGCCACCATTTGACCTCTGTCCCTGCAGTCCCCTGATGTGAGGTGAGGGGAAGCTGCCTACAATGACAGGGAACAGCACATCTATTTTTAACTTCGTCTCTTCAACTCCCTGGGGTCTGGACCCTTGGCTCCAGGGCTGGACACCCTGGGTTGGGTTTCAGGCCTCGTCTTCTGGCCTTATTTCCCAGGTAACCCAACCAGGCTGAAGCACAGCCGCACTGCCAGGCGCTCAGCGCTGGTGAGTTGGGCCGAATAACCTCAGCTGGGAGAGCAGGGTTCCACTTGGGGTGGGGGGCTGATGCCTGCTTTGTCCCCAGCTCCCCGGCACCTTGAAACCGCTTTGACTCTAGACAAGATTGTTTATTCCACAATCAGAGAACTCACTTGGAGAAGCAACCTGGTGGTGGGGGTGGATTTTACACTAAGGTGTGAATGATTGCTATAATGAGGCTGGGTAGGGAGATGGGAGGATGGACAGAGAGGATTAGAAGGGCCAGGCCCAACTCTGTCGCATTCTGCCCCAACTGTCAGACACAGATGCCTTCGCCCCTTCCTGCCCCGCCTCAGCCATGTCTCCCCCCAGGATGTCAAGCGCGGAGCCCCTAGGTGAGGAGGCCTGAGGACATGCTTACCACCTCAGAACTCCTCTGTTGAGAAGGCTGGGCAGTGGGAGTGTGCAAACAAAACAGCAGCCCTGGATTTTCAAGGAGAGGAGGCTGGAGAAAGGGGGCCACCCTGCGTGTGTGACACAGCCATGGCACAGACTGCAGCAGAGGCCAGTGAAGTAAGCTCAGTGTCTTCAGCTGTACCCAGGGGGACAAGACTCATATACTTGAGTCAGGACACACAAATCACTGAGAGTAGAGTTTGAAATTTGCAAGGGTCATGTGTGCCTTTGTCATCATCACTGATTTGCCAGGGTCACCGGACGCCAGTTAAATGGTTAGCTTGTGTCTTCACTGCATAGAGTCCCTACCTGAAGCCCCTCCTATAATTGCCCTGCTGGAGGCCAGAGGCAGAGGCAGGGCTGAGCCCAGCCTGTCTGGCTCCTGTACTTGCAAGCCGCCCCACACCGAGGCTTCCAGACACCACTCTGGGCAGCACTGTTGTGACCTCACACTAAGGCTGGAGCCAGCTGGAGGCACGTGCCTGTCTGGACGCTCATCAGACGTGCCAGGGGCTGTTTAATATTTACTGAGTCCTCCCTGAGTAGGCAAATCATCCGCCCCCAGAGGCTGCGCCCTACCTGGTTGGTGTGACACCCAGGGCAGACATGCAGCCTGATTTCACCATCGGGAGCCCGCCTGCACATCACCTTCCCCGGCAGGGCCAGCCCTCAGAGTGGCTGTCATGCCTGTCCGGTTGAACCTCAGACAAGGAGCGCTGGGCTCAGAGCTTCCTGGGAGTGGGCCCTTCCAGGCCTGGCTGCAGCAGTGAGGGTGCCCAGGCTCAGGGCAGGTGAGTGGGCACCTGCTGCCCGCCTGCCAGGGACCCTGACCTGACCCAAACTGGCCTCTCCCTGAGGCTGCAGCCCTGCATGTCTCTGCCGGCCTGAAGATGGCAACCTTGTGGAGGGCCTGGTCCAAGAGGTGGGTGAGATAGCCTCAGGGAGGGTGAGGGGAGGAGGGGGCACAATGCCCCTCTGGCTTTGGGAAGCGTCACTTCACAAATATACGAATAGCTGCAGCAGTAGGTATGGGGTTAAGCACTGCTGGGGCCTTAGGCTGCGTCCAGGGCTCTGTGCGCACCACCTTTACAGCGGGCCCCGGGAAGGGGCACCTGCAGCCTCACCTCACAGCCACCTAACCAGCCTGCCTTATGCTGCCTGCTTAGAGAAGTCTCCCTGTCAGCCTATTTAAATCCATTACTCCTCCCTTCCACTTGATTTTTCTCCTTAGCACTTGGTACATCTGATTTTCGTTTTTCTTTTGCTTTCTTCTTTTAAATTAGGTTTGACACATATATGGCACTTATGCTTTCCTAGGTGCTGCTCGAAGTCTTATATCTGTTAATTCGTGTAACCCTTGCCCTGGATTCCATTTGACAGATGAGAAAGTTGAGGCACAGAGAGGTTCAGTAACCTATCCAAGGTCACCCAGCTTGTAAGTGGAGGAGTGAAACATAAACCCAGGCATCCAGCTCTACACTTTATACTGCCTCTCACAGTGTCTCCCAGCTAGCCTGTCAGCTCACAAGGGCAGGGGGTTTGTCTATCTTTGTCACTGCTTTGTCCTTAGTCCCTAGAATGGGGTTGGTATACAGTAGACGCTCAGTAAATGTTTGTGAAATGAATGGCTATCTCACGACAGCTCTGTGGGGGCAGGCACTCTTATTATCCCCCTTTTACAGATGAGGAAACTGAGGCTTGGTTAGGTTAAGTGCTGGGGCTGGAATTTGAACATGGGGGGCTGACCCAGAACTTGCTCCTAACCATAGGGTGGGCTTGCAGCTCAGCAAGGGATCTTGAGGGTCCAGGGCAGGGTTCCAGACCCTCTAGCATGTTGGTATATGACTTGGACATGCAGTCGTGGCGCAGAACCTCTATGGGGGCTTGGTTCCCCATCAGCAGGGGTGGCCTGGACAGCTCCCATGTTGAGTCAACAGTGTGTGTGTGTGGAATGTGCAGCATCCGGCCCAGCTGGAAATGCAGCCTGGCTGCCTGCTGAACTTCTTGGGGGCCAGGGCAGGGTGGTGCCCAGTGGCCCTTTTCTCAGGGCTGGTGAAGGAGCTGGAGATTTTCCTGCTTGTTCCCTGCCTGGCTCTGCAGCCCTCACTCCTCTGCCTCTCCCTGTGGACTGTGAGCCCTGGAAAGTGGGCTCAGCCCCCATCGCAACACCTGATTCAGGAGGAACCTGCTCTGTGAGTGTGTGTGTGGTTGCATGAGTCCCTTGCCCTCGATTTTAGTCCTCAAAAGTGCAGTCGACTCCCAAGGGCTCTGAGGAGTTCTCAAAGCTGGTCTCCTTAGCGGGAGGACATCTCCTGAGTGACGCAGAGTGGTGAATCCTCAAAGTGGGGTTTGTGCACCAGCAGCCCTGACAGCACCTGGGAATGTACTAGAAATGCCCATTCTCAGGCTCACCCCAGGTCTACCAAATCCAGCACTCTGGGTGGGATGTGGCTGGCGATCTGAGTTGGCCAAGTCCTCCAGGTGTTTCTTAAGACTCTGAGAGATTCCTGCACCTGGCTTCCAGCTGGGTTCTTAGGATCCCCAGCTGAGGGTTTGCAGATGCTTAAGTTTGCACAGACAAGCTGCATGATCTTGGGCAAGTTGCTTATCTGAGCCTCAGTTTCCCTACTTTGCAATGGGTTGAAAAACAATACTTGCCTCATCAGGTGGTTGTGAAAGTTAAATGAGGTATTTCTATAAAGTCTTTAGTGAGCCCCTGGCAATAGCTGGTGTTCAGGGTAGACCTACAAACCATGTGTCCTCACTAAGCTCCCAGGGCCCTTGAACTTACAGTGTTAGCTGTTCTAGTAGCCCAGTGGCCGTGGCCCGAGGTTAATTTCGCTGCTCTGTAGAGACACTACTTTTTATTGTAAAGGTATTTGAAGGGGCTGGACTATCTCTGGGAGCTAACTCCTCCCCCCACCTATTCTGGGTCCCCAAATCTACAGAGGCTCTAGGTCCAGGCTTTTGGCCACCTCCCACCTCTGCTTGGTAAGCACTTGCTCTTTCTGTCCACTCACAGACTGTATGGCTGTCCCCTCTGCCCTTGTTAACTCTGTACCCTAGCTGGGAACACCTGGTGGGGTATCCCCATGGTCCCGCTGCACCTTCCACTTAAAGCTGAGAGCCACGAGGCTGGGGTTTGTTTTATCCAATCCCCTTGGCACGCCATATTCCCTCCACTCAGTTTAGCTCAGTATTTACTGAGCACCTACTATTTTCCAGGCTGGGAGCCAGATGAAAGATACCATTAGGATGTGATCATTGTAACAACATAAAGCCTCCTTTGCACCAGATGTTTGTCTTGACATCTGATAGAATGCTTAGTCCCACCTTCTGATGCAGGTTTTATTGTTCCATTTTACAGATAAAAATACTGAGGTAGTGTATCAGTGCAGAGGTGAGGATATTTTGATCAAAGAACCCTCAAAATGCAGGAACTTAAGTAAGATGTTATTCTTCCCTCTTAGCAGTCTGGAGCCGATAGAAGGTCAAGGCAGAGGTCTAGGGGGCTTCTTCCACAAGGCTTTTCTGGGGCCACTCCTTCTCTCCGCCTGCTCGGCCATGTCCATGGGAGCCCCTTGAGCATGTGGTTGAAGCGGCTTCCAGAGCATCCATGTCCCTGCCCCTGGGAAGAGGAGGAGTCAGACAGAAGGGCTAGCAGCTCCCCTTTAAGAAGTGAACCAGGAGCCGAAAGAGTCACTTCCTTCCATGTCTATTTTGTGAGACTGTAGTCATGAAGCCATACCTGGTGTCTCTAGAGGACCAAGTGGACATTAACACCTCTAGTGAGTGAGGGCTGCACCAGCCAGCCTGGTCCTCAGCCCTGAGAGTAAGTTACAGGATCAGAGAGGGAGGCTTAGATGCCATAGAAACCAGCTCTGTGCAGTGATAAGGGTGCTGGACTCCACACTACTGTAATCATTCCAAGATGCTGCCATATCTGTAAAGGTTAAGGGACTCAACTGTCACTGCTGGAAGACAGTCCATATTCCCAATTCCAACTGGCTGCAGCAAAAAAGAGCCAGCTGGCTCATGTAACTACAAGTCCACTAGCAGGTTCAGCTTCAGGCATGGCTGGCTCTAGCAACTCACTGTAACAAAGATTCGGTCTGTTTCCCTCTGCTTCTCTCTAGTTGGCTCCATTCTCCATACGTGGTGGTAAAAAGAGGAGGCTAGAAGTTCCAGGAGTATAGTTCTAGGTTAGCAATGCCAGTGGGGAAAAACCTTACTCCCTCCTGTGAATTCCAAAGAAAACTGGCTGGTGACTGGCTAGATTTGTGCCTCAATCCTCCCCTTGGCCATAGGAGCAGAATATGTTCACTAACCCAGGCCTAGGATGTGGGTTTGCCTCAGATTGCCTGCATATGTGAGTGCATGTGCAAATGTGTATGTGCGCGTGGATTTCTCAGGCTACTTTTTCCTCCCACAATCACAAGTATCAAAAACAGAGCTGGGGAAATGCCCCAGAGGGGGAGGAGATGGATGCTGGGCAGGTAAATCCATCAGGGGTCCACCCCATAGGTAAACCACAAGACTACATTTTGGCCTCCCATGCGGCTTTGCCTGCACAGGCACAGCACACTGAGCAGACAGCATCAACATTTGGGCCTCACTGTAGGTTTATTTCTGATACCACGTTTTTATTATTATTCTTTTAATCTTTAAATCCAGACCGCTCAATTTACAGATGAGGAAATTGAGGTCCAGAAAGTCTCAACAACTTTCTCAAGACGACACAACTTGGTGGAGGTGGGGGTGCGACTCAGGCAGGTCTCCTGACTCCCTCTGGCTCTGGTGTCTATTCCCAAAGTGTCCTCCCTGGGGGAGGGCTTTGCCAGAACCCTGCTCTGACCTCTCCTTCCCTCCATCTCTCCTCACAGAAAGTCCATCAACAGGAACTCTGTGAGGTCACGAATGCCTGTAAAATCCTCCAAGACGTACAGCACCCTGCGGAAGGGGTCAGTCTGCTCGGACCCCAAGCCCCAGCAGGTGAAGAAGATTTTTGAAGCATTGAAGAGAGGCCTCAAGTAAGGAGGGCTGTGTGCTGCCTTTAATAAGTGTGTCCTTCCGCCTTGCCTGCCTCTCCTCTCTGCCTCTCTCTGGGGATGCATGGGCGGGTCTGTCTGCACGTGGGGACAGAAGGCGCTCCTGGTTGCTAGTTTAGTTAACAAGCATGTGGGGGTGCAGCCACACGCTCAGCCTGGTCCTTGGGTGCCAGGTTCCGGCAGTGAATAAGTCAGGAGGACTCTGGTCTCGTGGAGCTCCTGGAGCAGAGGAGCAGATGGAGACGAAGGAGCAACTGAGTCAATAATGTAATTAATAAAGCCCAGCAGTGCTGGGTGCAGCCAAGAGAGGTGACAGAGAGGTGTGCATGACGGCCTCGGCAGACAGGGTGGCCTCGGGACTCTCTAAGGAGGCTTCTGAGACGTGAATGGGGGACACATGTCCCAGGCAGGGGAACGGCCAGGGCAAAGACCCCAGGGTAGGAGACGTGAACTCCCACGACAGAGGAGTTTGCCAAATATGCAAAGGCCCTGGGGTGCAGTTAGGA
Source organism: Nycticebus coucang (assembly GCF_027406575.1). Classification (NCBI taxonomy): domain Eukaryota; kingdom Metazoa; phylum Chordata; class Mammalia; order Primates; family Lorisidae; genus Nycticebus; species Nycticebus coucang. Next base: position 56,439,424 of record NC_069800.1, on the reverse strand, counting down.
GGCCAGGGCGGCTGGATTCTGAGCGAAGGACAGAATTAATCAGAGTCACTCTCATCTGCTGGGCAGAGGCCAGAACAGGAAGAATCAGTCACTGTACAAATAATTATCAAGGGCTTATGAAGGTCCAGGCCCAGGGTACAGGAATGAACTAGACAGACAAAAATCCCTGCCTCGTGGAGCTGACTCCTAGTGGGGAAGACAGTGACGGTAAACAATACAGAAAAGTGACCTAGAGTATGTCAGATGGTGGGTGTGGCGGAAGGAACCACCAGGTAAGAAGCCATGAGGCTAGGTGCATTTTAAACCAGGTGGTCAGAAGGAAGGTCTCACTAAGAGGGTGACATTTGAGCCAGGCACAGTGGTTCACACCTATAAATCCCAGCACTCTGGGAGACTGAGGCTGGTGGATCGCCTGAGCTCAGGAGTTGGAGACCAGCCTGAGGGAAATAGACCAGTCTATTCAAAATAGACAAACAACTCGGGTATTGTGGCAGCGCCTACAGTCCTGCATACTTGGGAGACTGAGGCAAGAGGATCTCTTGAGCCCACGAGTTGGAGGTTGCTGTGAGCTATGACACCACGGCACTCTACCCAGGGTGACAGAGTGAGACTTTGTCTCAAAAACAAAACAAAGGTGATATTTGAGCACAAACTGAGAGGGTAAGGGAATGAGCCACGCAGATAATGGGAGAACATTCTGGGCCAGAAGAGCCACATATGCAAAGGCCCTGGGGTGCAGTTAGGAGGCCAGTGAGATAGGAAAAGGGTGAGGACAGGGAGTGATGGGGGCCTATGAGGTGCCTTTCCCAGATGGTGGAACATAGACCCCAAGTTCTCCCCTCCCTCCATCCCTTATTCATAGACTGAGCAGCCCCAGGAAACAGGGTTGATTAAACTATCTTAGAATGCAATGGTTTGCAAAATATATTACACATTCTTCCTTAACTTAAAGTTATAATATGCACTCAAAGCAGGAAACTTAAGAGAGAAAAAGTGCTCTTTTGTATACTGTCTTCATAGCCAACTGGAGTTATCCTCAGAAATTGCCAGATTTATCCTAAGTGTTGGGATTTGGAAGGTGAGCAGTAATCCTGCCCTTGAAGCCCCAGGGAATGTTAAAATCAGTGAAGGACGTCAGAAGGTCAGCCTCATAAGGGGAGCAGAACTGGCTTCCCAATTCCTCATCGCCCCCAGGAAGACAATCTATGTCCCCTGCCTGCCACTTCCCAGGGCTGGCCTGGAACCTGTTATCCCTCTCATCTGAAAGGGAGAGCAAGGGGCAGATGCTGTGCTCATCAGTCTGATGGGTCCAGGACAACCCCTCACTGTGGATACAGCGAGACTCCAGCAGCTGCTGAGGAGAGGGGACCTGTTTGCCCCTATACCACCAGTGGTCCCAGACTCTTTCTGTCTCTTTCTTGTCACTCTGTCAGTTCTCCCACTGTCTGATCTTCGTTGGTTGAGAGACCAGAATTCTAGGCCTGTTATCAGTGTTTAAAGTAAAAGTCATCTGGCCCTAAATGAGTGTGTCCTCCCATGAGTAAAGACACAGACTTCACCACCGGTTATGAGGGCACCGGCACCCTCCCCCAACACCACGCTCACCTCCCTGTTGTGTGGGCTGGAGCTGTCTGCAGCCCCCCTCGGAATGCCTGCTCCCCTGCTGGCTTGGCTCAAGTCCCCTCCTCTCTCCCTCATTCTGTTCTCAGCAGCCTCCTTGCTGCTCTCAAAGCCCCTGCCCTTCCTACCCCTCCCCTTCTCTACCTTGCCATGCCCTCCCCTGCTCAAATCTCTCCCATGGCTCCCTACTACCCTTGGGAAGGCATTCAGGGTCTTTTCTGACCTTCAGCTTCTCCAGACTTTTCTTTCATGGCTCACTCCCCATTCCCACAGTGCCTTAGCTGTGTGTCATCACCGAGAGTGGCATCTCCCTTCACACGTCTGAGCCTCGGCTCCTGCCACACAGCTCCCAAGGAGCTGCAGGGTTGGAGGAGGGGAAGCGGCCACTCCATTTCTGTGTTTGCCATGTGGAACACTGTTCCTTCTTCCCGGAGTGGCCCTCCCTGCCTAGGCTCTCAGGGAGAGGTCCTATCCTTCACCTCCCACTAATTAATAACAATAGTGGCAATGACATGCTTGGTTTCTATTGATTATGGCCTCAATTTTTTCAAGAACCCTAAGAGAGATTCCCTTAGCCTTCTCTTCCAGATGAGGAAACTGAGTCCCAAGGATGGGAAGCAATTTGTCCAGGATCCTATGGCCTGTAAACAGGGAGTAGGATTAGAAGCTGCTAAATCGACTCCAAGGACATTGCTGACCTGCTCTGTTGTCTTACCTGGGCTCAGCGAAGATGTCACCTTCCCGACGCCTGCCAGGGCCTGGCTCCCCATGGCATGAGCGTCCCTCATCCTTCTCTCATGACCCTCACTGTACCCCTCTGTCTGGTGTGGGGGACGGAGTGGGAGCTGGGGATGTGCATGGAGGGGAGAGGTCTACCCCAAGGGACAGCTTCCGGTGTCCTCTAAGGACCTGACCCCCAAGTCCAGACCCTTGACCTTAAGGGAGGCATGCTATGCTGACCTCCCCCTGGACTGGGCCCCAGTTTCAGAAGGAGTATAACATGGGGGTGAAGATTTGGGCTCCTGGAGGCTACCGTGTGGTTTCGGACCTGGGTGCAGCCTCCTCCCTGCTGTGAGCCCCTAGGCCTGATTGGGTCCATTTCTTCATTTTCAAAATGTGCAGAAGTTCAAGGCCAGCCTGGGCAACATAGTGAAACTCCATCTCTGAAAGAAAAAGAAGAAAATTTAAAAATATGTATAATAGTCGTAAAACCTATTTGTGGTGCTTGGGAATTAACCGAGAGCTTTCTCGTAACTTATCTCGCTCAATGCTGGGCATGCAGCCCTTGGTGTGAGGGAGCTGGCCGGGTATCCTCTGAGCCTCGCTGAGAACTGTGGCTGCTGTCCACACTGGGACATTGGCCACCTGGCCTGCTTCTTTTCCTTTCCTTGTTTCTTTTAAATTTGCAGCTCTTCCTCATTCTCCTTGCAGAGAATACCTGTGTGTCCAGCAGGCTGAGCTTGATTACCTGTCAGGACGCCACAAGGACATGCGACGGAACTCCAGGCTGGTGAGAGCCCTCCCTGCCCCCTCCCTCCCTGGCAGCCTTGGCCCAGGGTTCTCAGGTAGATCTGCCCTTGCCCTCTTGTCTGCTTCATGGGCGTGAATCTGTCTAGGAACACTGAGGCTTACGGGAGAGACTCTATTTTGTGCTGGATTAACTTTAATTTGACCCTGATGAATTTTACTCACATGTAGGTACAGAGTTCGCACACCGTAGGCCCACTGCACATTTCTCTCTTGGTTCCAGGCAAATGCGCAGAGATGCAAATATTTTAATGGTCCTATTTTATAGACCGTGGCCACTGGGCACCCTGGAATCAGGGCAGCATATATGACACCAGGAAAGGCAGGTGTGCCACAGCAGCCCGACTTTGTTCCTTGATTGAGTCTGTGTGTTTCCCAACGGTCCAGCTGCTTGGCAGTTTTCCTGTAGTCACCAGGGCAGTGTCTTTGAGGCTGGCCCTGTCCCCATCTAGCCTAAGGCTCACTTACTCTGGGTTTTTGCCACCCCTTTAGTAGGGCAATATTTAGCAAAACACCAAAACCAAAACAAACCCAAAAATGTAATATCTGATTCAACTGACTTTTAGACAAACAATAAAGATTTTTTTTTTAGTGTAAGTATATCCCATGTGACCTTTGGGATATATTCACCCTAAAAAGATTATTCATTATTGGGCAGTGCCTGTGGCTCAGTGAGTAGGGTGCCGGCCCCATATACCTAAGGGTGGCAGGTTCGAAACCTGCCCCGGCCAAACTGCAACAAAAAATAGCCGGGCGTTGTGGTGGGTGCCTGTAGTCCCAGCTACTTGGGAGGCTGAGGCAAGAGAATCGCCTAAGCCCAAGAGCTGAGGTTGCTGTGAGCTGTGATGCCATGGCACTCTACTGAGGGCAACATAGTGAGACCCTGTCTCAAAAAAAAAAAAAAATTATTCATTATTTATAAAAAAATTTTAATTTTAATTGGGCAACCTGTATTTTATCTGGTCACAGTGCCAGAGTCCTGCTGCTCCAGGGCCTCTGTCCCTCGGGCTGGGAGAGTCTCTCTTTTTAGTCTGGGAAGTCCCTCAAGCCTCCTCTGGGAGAGTCTCTCTTTTTAGTCTGGGAAGTCCCTCAAGCCTCCTCTTCTGTACCCCATGCTGCCCTGTGAAAACTCCACTTACCCTTCCTGGATTAGAGTTTGGAAACAAAAGCAAGGTGGCCCTGCTGCTGCAGGAGTCTCCTCCCAGCTAGTATAGTCTAGCACCCCTCCTCCAAAGCACCCAAGGGCAAAGCAGGCCACCAGCCTGATTGAGGGGCTGGAAAACAGGGAGGGGGAGATGGATTTGTCTGCCAAAAGAGCAGCCAGTCACTTCTGTATCATGGCTCCAGTGGAGAAGGCCTGGGGTTGGTCGGGTGGGAGAAGCCAGGGCCCCACCCCTGGGTGTGTCCACTGATTGGAGAGGGACAGGCCTGGCAGATTCAGCTGTGCCTTGCCCTTGGTAGGCGGTTGGGCAGCAGCCAGCAGCAGCTAGTGGGAAGGAGTACTGCCAAGATCCCACCCCAGCTGCTGGTACCCGCCCCTCACGTGATTGTGGATCCTCACCCACAAAGCCACTTTCCCCATCCTCCCCGTTCTAGAAGTAAGGGTGTTGGCCCGGGTGTGAATCTGTGTATGTGTTAGCTGCACCCACTTCACAGATGGGCATACTGAGGCCAGGGAAGGGGACTGTGCCAGAGCCACATGAGATATTCACGTGTGGTCCTGCCTCCCTGGGTGCTGCTGGTTCTCATTTAAAACAGACATCTGTTTCCAAGAAGCCACTGGGCAGAGGCTCTTCCTTTGGAAGGCTCGGGATAGGTCCTGCTGCTTCTTCCATGGAGTTTTGATTTCATGATCTCACATGCAGAATTTCACATAGACATGGGCAAACAGACTTTTCAAGGAGGTTGATCCTTCTTTCCCTCTTGACTGACATTCCTCCCCCCATCTTTTCTACCCACTCATCCCCATTTAACCCTTGAGGATAACTTAGTATTTATCTTTCCATGTTTTTCTCCCTGGCATATATTCAGTAAGTGCATATGGAAGTTTGCAGCCAATAGTTGTCTTATAAAGTGAAATCACAGCTTGCCCTACCCCCCTTTCTCCCCAGGGAATCTCTCCAGTCTCATGGAAATCCACCTAGGCTCTGATCTGAGCTGGTAAACAACAGCGTGTTCTTGTTTTAACAACAAAAAAGTGTTTATCTTCCACACCTGCTCATTTACGAATTGTATATGGCTGGTTTGATGCTACAGTGGTAGAGATGTCACCACAGACTACAGGGCCCACCTAAGCCTAAACTAGTGACTTTCTGGCCCTTTATGGAAAGGTCTGCCTAACCCCAAATGTATGCTCTTTTCTGTTAACTCACACCCTGGTCCCTGTGTGGACAGACTTGGGAATTCACTGTTCCCTAAGGCTGAACTGGGGTGGTGTTGGCTGCCACCCCAATCTCCCCCTCTCGAGTTCTCCTGGTCACAGCTGAAGCCATCACTTAATCAACTCACAAGGGTCCCATTTTGTTGCACACTTACTGTGCCCTTTACTCCTCACTGCTGCCCCATGGGGTAAGTGCTATCACTCACCTCTTGTACATGAGGAAATGAGGCTCAGGGTTGAGTGACCTGCCCAAGACACACAGCTGGGAAATAGCAGAGTCATCCCTAGAAGTGCCCTATCCAAAGTGCATGTGTTTAATCCCTCTGCCTCTTTGGCCTAGACAACAGCCCCCGGCCTGCAGACCTCAGAGAAAGGAGCAGGGCCAGCTGCAGGCACTGCCTTTTTGTCCTCTGACGCTGAGCTCAGGTGTCCCTGGATGTAGCCTGGTAGGCCTTGGAGGAGAGTCCAGGGCTCTGATAATCCCTCTCTCCCTTCTCCTCTCCCCTACAGGCTTTCTATTATGACCTGGACAAGGTGAGTCCACAGATGGGGAGCAATGTGGGTGGGCCTGGCTGGATAAGCCGAATATCTGCACTGTGTCCCACACAAGCCTGCTCTAGAGGTGAAATACTGGGGTTTGCTCCCCAGTTTACAAATGGGAAAACTGAGGCTCAGCCACGAGCCTTCCTCATGGATAGTGAGGGAGTGGCCTGGCATCAAGCCCAGTTCTCTGCATTAGGACCTGCAGGAGGGTGGCAGGGCCTGGCAGGGCCAGCCAGTGGCCCAGGCTACTTTTAAAACATCTTCCCTTTTTCTGGGAGAAGCAAATGCGCTCTGTGGAAAGGCACATCCGGAAGATGGAGTTTCACATCAGCAAGGTCAGCGGTTGTTGGGGCATCACAGGGTGGGGTGGAGCAGTTTCAGTTTGCGGGGCCTCAGCTGGTTTAGCAGGTGTGGGGAGACTCCCTCTGAGTAGGGGGGAGGGATGTTGGGCACAGCGGCAGCTGGAGGGAGCCAAGGCTGAGCCTGGGGACAGTCAAAGGGCTGTAGGGCTCAGCCCTGAGGTGGGACATGGGGGCGTTTCTGGGACTCCCCCAGAACTGTGTGGGCTCTTTCCTTGGTTTAGGCTGAAAACTTCATGTTCAATGTTAGAGGGCTGGAGAGAGTGAGTTCCCCCACCCCATTGTACAGCTGGGAAAGTAGAGGCCCAGAGAAGAACAAGCAGGTCCCTTAAGCTTTAGGTCTGTGAACCCATTAGCAATTCCACTTTAGACCCCAGTGGGTGGCCAGATACTACAAATTAGTTAGAAAGAGGAGAAATGACACATTCCCTGGTGCATTTCACTCGGTTTCATTGTGCACCAAGGGTATCCTCAGAAAAGGCAGCTGTGGTCCCTGCCCTGTGGGCTCACACTCTGGGTGGAGGGATGGGTACTGTGAGTGGGACTATGCAGGGTGGTGGCCATCACCAGGGCCTGGCCTGGCCTGGATGTAGCTCGGGGATGGCCTGGCCCAGAAAGACAGAAGTCGGCAGGCAGGTGTGGGACCCGCCTGTCAGCACAGGCAGTGCCACCAGCCCGTGTGCCCGCCGCAGGTGGATGAGCTCTACGAAGGCTACTGCATCCAGTGCCGCCTGCGCGATGGCGCAGCCAACATGCAGCAGGCCTTCTCCAGGGGCCCAGCCAGCCGCGCCTCCAGGGAGAGCCTGCAGGAGCTGTGCCACAGCCTGCATGAGTGCACTGAGGTGGGCTGGGCCAACAGGGGAGGGTGCCTGGGACTTGAGGATGTGGTGTGTCTCTGCCTATGGCCTCTGGCTGCCAGATGGTTAGTGACCCTGTGGCCTAGGGCCAGGCAGCCAGCTGAGCTGCCTATGGGGGCTTTACAGGACATGTGGCTGATTGAGGGAGCCCTGGAGGTTCACCTGGGCGAGTTCCATGTCAGGATGAAAGGTAACTGGGCTGGAGGGAGATGGGGTGTCAGGCCTTCTCAGAAGCCATGTGCTGGGGGTAGTGGTGTTGGCCAGAATCTCAATGGTCTAGACGCAGCTCAGGCTTTTGGACTCATGTGACATGTGACTTTGGGCAAGTCCCATTTCTCTCTGAGCTTCAGCCATGAGGCCCAGGCACCCTCTTGTCCATTTCCATGGTGAAGGCTTACTGTCCCTCTCCCATCTGAAAACCTACACTCAGGGCCAGGTGTGGTATCTCACAGCTGCAATCCTAGCACTTTGAGAGGCTGAGGCAGGAGTCCACTTGAGTCCAGGTGTTTGAGACAAGCCTGGGCAACATAGCAAGACCTCATCTCTACAAAATATATTAAAAAATGTAACTGGGTGTGGTGGCACATGCCTGGCATGTCCCAGCTACTTGGGAGGCTGAGGCAGGAGGATCACTTGAGCTCAGGAATTGGAGGTTGCTGTGAACTATGATGATACAACTGCACTCCAGCCTAGGAGACAGAGCAAGACTCTGTAGGGCTTGTGATCCCTTGGCCAGGGCAGAGGGGAGATGAGCTGTATCTGTGTTCTAGGCTTGGTGGGCTACGCACGCCTGTGTCCTGGAGACCAGTATGAGGTATGGCCACCCTCTGGAGATGCTTGGAACCAGGGGTTCTGTCTGGTGGGGAGACCACCGCGAAGGTGGCACAGTGGGGGGTGGGGTGCTCACCTGGGACACTGACACAGCCCCCTCTTCTCGGCTCACCAACAGGTGCTCTTGCGTCTGGGCCGCCAGCGCTGGAAGCTTAAGGGCCGGATCGAGTCAGACGACAGCCAGACCTGGGATGAGGAGGAGAAGGCCTTCATCCCCACCCTACATGAGAACTTTGACATCAAGGTGGGGCGGGGCCTGGGGCGCAGCGGGCGGTGCACCCAGGTGCTGGGCTCCGACACCACCATCCAGCCCCCACCTCCAGGTGACGGAGCTGCGGGGCCTGAGCTCGCTGGCCGTGGGCGCAGTCACGTGCGACATCGCCGACTTCTTCACCACAAGGCCGCAGGTCATCGTGGTGGACATCACAGAGCTGGGCACCATCAAGCTGCAGCTGGAGGTGCTGTGGAAGTGAGTCCCGCCAGCCCGGCGGCCTCCCGGGGGGTCTACCCGAACCCCCGCCCAGCCCGGCGGCGCCCCCTGGTGGCCGGACCGCGCTCTGGCTCCGCCCTGCACTGCCGGGCGCTTCCAGGGCGCTCCCTCTCTGCTGCGGGGGCCGTGTGCCCTCCTCGCCCGCCTCCCACTGCCTTCTCAGCAGCCCTGGAGTTTTCATTCCTTGAATTCCCCTCTGGGCCGGTTATAGGAACACCCTGCGTTCTCCAGTGCTCTCCAGAGCTCCTGGTTCCAAACAAGCCCTGCACTTTGGGGAGCTCCCTCCCTATTCCCTGGGCAGGTGGGGCAGGTGTGGCAGAGAGGCACTTCTCTGTCCTGGGCTTGCTCTGGCCAGTTAGGGCTGGTCTCGTTTCTCCCTGGGTGGGCGTCAGAGCCTGGGGGTCCCCAGAGTTTGGGCCTGTGAGGCAGGTGAATTCTGGCACAATCTCCCACAGCTTCAGGAGCCTCCCCTGTGTGCTGGGGCTGAGAACACATTTCCCCAGGAGCTCCTCAAGTGTACAGGGCAGCGGGCAAGGACGGCAATTCCAAGGAGCCAGGGATCCTGCTGGTCTGTGGGGAAGAGAGCAAGGTGCCCACAGGGTCTCTGAGTTTCAGGTGCTTTTGGCCAAAGAGTCAGGCCTTTGTGCACACAGTGAGGTTTTCTTCCCATGTTTTGTTTTGTTCTGTTTTAGCATCAGGGAGGGGCACGAAGCCCTAACTGCTCCGAGGGCAGGGCTGGGTGGGCCAGGTGAGCGTCACTTGCCACATTGCTTCGGCATCTCATCTCACGGCCCTGGATTCCCACCCTGACTGCATGTGTCCGACTCAGATGTCCCTCTGTCCAGGTGCTCCTGTTACGGATGAGGGGTCTGAAATGGTTTACCCAGACACGGCAGAACTAGTGTTCCCTGCTGGTCTGCTGAGCTTCTCAAAGGGGTCTTTAAAGGCCAAGCAGGGGAGTATCACTCACAAGTGATGGATGGTCATCCTTCACCTCCCACCGAGAGCCCTTAGGGCAAAAGGAGTCTGAGAAAAGGTTTCCAAGGGAGTTGAGACCATGGGACCCAGAGTGTCTGGGCTGTACCTGTGTCCTGAGTTAAGGCTCTGCCACTCCTCAACTCTGTTTCTGCTGAAGTCCATCCTGGCAGTGATGTCCAAAGGGTAAACACCACTTTTAGATGATCTTTAAGGCTCTGGGTGAGAGAAATCTGGGTGTGAATTCAGTTCTGTCCCTTGTGATTGGTTGTGACACTGGCCTAATCAGGTGACTTATCTTTTGGAGCCTTAGTTTCCTTCCCTGTAAATAATTTTCCCTACTCAAGAGAAGGATTCATGTACAGAATTTAGTAGAGCTCTTTGCATACCGTGTGTGCTCAGGGAAGCATGTTATTGTTTTATAAGGTGAAGGCAACTGCCTCGTAATCACGGGGACCCCTGGATCCTGTGTCTGAGCCTCAGGGCACTGATGACATCCAGCCTTCTCTTCTCTCCACCAGCCCCTTTGATGCCGAGAGCTTCCTGGTGTCACCCAGTCCCATGGGCAAGTTTTCTGTGGGCAGCAGGAAGGGCTCCTTATACAACTGGACACCCCCAAGCACCCCCAGCTTCCGAGAGCGATACTACCTGGTGAGTGAGCCTCCCCCCAGGGGGAGAGGTGTGTGGCCATGTGGGGTGGGGAACAGAGAGTGGGGGCTGGCTGTCTGGCACTCCCAGAGGTAGCAAGCCTCAGGTTCAGCCTCCCTTTGGGGTTATCCTGGCTGGTTTTCTGTACTTTTTTCTCTGCTGCCAGCCCGTCCACCCTAACTTGGGCTTGACCCTCTCCACTCCAGCCACGGCGTTGGCCTCATTTTACTTGTTTTAAGCTTAACATGCATTTCCAGCATTATTACTCGTCAGAGTGTACAGGAGGACATCTCTCTTTCCTGGGATTCCCAGGGATCAGGGACCCTTCCTTAGAGCCAACTCCTGTTGTCAGTTTCTTCCATGTCCTTCCAGAGATACTCTGTGCCATCTACAAGCAAATGCATGTTCTCCACCTTGACCTTTAGAACCTGACAGTGTATTTGGGGATTGTTCTCCACTTCCGAGAGGCGTCTTCATTCCTTATTGACACTATGTCCACACTTGGCTGTACTGTACTTTAAGAGACAGGGAGGTCGTTTCTGTTTTGTTTGCTATTACCAATGACAGGGCAATGCCGTGTCCACACATCATCCTACATGAGTACCTCCCCAACGCAGGTGCCCCAGCAAGGATCCTGGGGTGCTAGGGAGCTGGCCCCCATTAAGGCGTGTGCTTGTGCATTGGTACATGGGGGGTGCTGTGTAGGTAGGGGGGCACCAGACTCATTTGCAATAAGGAGCTCCAGGATAGGGACAATATCCAGGAACATCCTGTCCACCCTGGGATGGGGTGGTGATGCTGAGCTGGATGAACCTCCTGTCACCCCCTACACCTTCTGTGCGAAGGCAGCTTCACTCAAGTTCAGCAACTTATGGAGACAGAGGAAGCTTGCTTGTCTGGCATGGTGGGGCCCAGCGTGCTTTGGTTAAAAAAATCCTCCATGGCCAAGAGCATGGGCTCTGCAGTCAGATAGCCTGGGTTCAAGTTCTGCCTTTGCCTCTCATCATCTATGTGACCTTGGGCAAGTTGCTCAGCCTCTCTGGACCGCATTTCTGTATCAGAGAAGTGAGAATAACAGTGCGGCCCTAATGGGGATATTGTGAGTGTCCAGTGAGTTAATACACAGGAGGTGCAGGAAAGACTCTCTGACTATAGTAGACTATGTGCATGCAGTGTGGACGTGAGCCACCACAGCCAGCTGACAAGGGGCTGAGAAGGGCCCTGCACTCCCCACCGGTGTGGCCTGAGGACTGACCCCCCCTACAAGGTTAGACAGTGCCACCTTTGTAGGGTGTGGCAGGTTAATGAGGTCCAACATGAGGCCCTGGAGCAGGGCAGGTAAGGCTGGATGTGTAACCACAGCTGTTTCTGTGATGACAAATAGTGTATATCAGGCCTTTTGCTGGTCCACTTCACTCAAAACTTTGTGCCAAGCTCTGCTCTACAGCAGGCAAGGACTGTGCCCTCAGGGAGCTGAAATCCCATGGGGGGGGAGCAGACCCAGAATCAGGGAGCCACACAGCCAGTTGGAGGGCCACAAGGGCCATGGGGGGCAGAGAGGGAGGACGGGGCTTCTGGGGTCAGGTGGGAGTTTGTGCTTGAAAGCGGGTATCCAGGAAAGGTAGATAACATATGAGTAAGGACCTGAGAAGGTGAAGGCACAAGCCATGAAGGCACGTGGGGAAGAATGTTCTAGGCAGAGAGCACAGCCAGTGCAAAGGTCCTGAGGTAGAAATGTGTGAGAGAAACAGCAAGAAACTGCTGAGGCTGGAAAAGAGTTAGAGGAGGTGACAGGGGACAAGTGTGGAAAGGGACAGGGCCCCACCCCACCCCTAGGATGCTGGCCATCTTGGCAAACTTCTGCCACGCAGACTATTGCTGTGCAGAGTGGGTGTCTGTGAGGGAAGCCCTTCTGGGGGCCTCACGTGTTCCCCAGGGTGGCTGGTGAGGCTGCTTCTGTGTTCCCTCTTCAGTCTGTCCTGCAGCAGCCAGCACAGCAGGCCTTGCTGCTAGGCAGGCCGAGGGCCACCTCCATCCTCAGCTACCTGTCTGACAGCGACCTCCACAGTCCTGGCCTGAGGAGCCAGAGTCAGGAGCTGCCCGAGATGGACTCCTTCAGCTCTGAGGACCCCCGAGACACGGAGACCAGCACGTCGGCATCCACCTCAGATGTGGGGTTCCTACCCTTGGCCATCGGCCCGAACACCTCCATTGAAGAGGAGGCCCAGGAGGACCCCCCGCCCCTGGGCCTCCTGCCAGAGATGGCCCACCTGGCAGGAGGCACGTTTGTAGAGCAACCTGGCTGGAGGAACTTGGGAGTGGAGAGCCCCAACCTGCCACAGGGCTCCCCGTTCCACAACCACACAGGTCCGAGGAGCCAGAAAGGCCAAGATGAAGGAGAACCCAGGGACAGAGAAGACAGGCCTGGCCTGGCCCTCGAGAGGCCTCTGCAGGAGGTCCTGGAGTTACTGAGATCTGCAGACCCTGCCCAGCCCCAGCTCCGGGAGCTGGAGTACCAGATCCTCAGCCTCAGGGACCAGCTGCAGGTACACTCACCCCTCATGGGCAGTGGCCCTGCTTTTCTGATGGCGTGATGGCTGGGAAGGGGCTCACCCTTGTGTCCCCCAGATGGATGATGTCTTTTTGAGCCTTGGCTTTCTCATCTGACAAGTGGGGGTGCCAGCTGCCCTTGTTAGGCAGGGAGGAGAGTTATAAGAAGCCCGCTGACCTTGGATAACTTGCTCCTCACAGCCAGAACCTGATCCCATCTTGCAACTTCTGAACTGCAAGGATAGGGTTGCAGCTTGGCATTGAGAACCCAAACTTAAGAGTGTTCTCGGGTCAGAGCCGGCTCCATGGAAGGCCCCGCACAGTTGCCTGCCTGCTTCAACCACACACCCTATACTGAACCTTCTCCTTGCCAGGTTCATGGGAGGACTTAGGTAGATCTGGGTGGATTCTTGTATTTGACTTTTTTTGTTTACATAAAGTTAAAAAATTGATAAAGCAATTTATGAAAGTACTCTCTTGTGTAAGATACACACTGGCACTGAGAAAGTTAATAGCTTTCTTCAAACCCGGGTTTCATTTGTTTTATCCTCACTCTCAACATTAAAAATCAGCTCAGGTGAAAAAAAGTTTGATTTCTGATTTTACATCCATGAACTTTTAAAAAACATTTGCTGTCACAGTCTTTAAAAAAGATCTACCTGGACATTTCAAGAAAAAAAATTTAAGACATAATGTCATCTTTTTTGTACTTTTAACAGCTTTTTCATTTAGAACAATTTGGGGGCAGCGCCTGTGGCTCAGTGAGTAGGGCGCTGGTCCCCTATTCTGAGGGTGGTGAGTTCAAACCCGGCCCTGGCCAAACTGCAACAAAAAATCACTGGGCATTGTGGCGGGCGCCTGTGGTTCCAGCTACTCGGGAGGCTGAGGCAAGAGAATCACCTAAGCCCAAGAGCTGGAGGTTGCTGTGAGCTGTGACACCACGACACTCTGCCGAGGGCAACAACAACAACAAAAATAAAATAAAACAATTTGGATCAGCATACGCAGAACACCTGTAACTTACCTGTATTTTGAAAAATTTCACCCACTTTACATAAGAATATGAAAATAATACCATAAGGCTGCAATCATTTTAAACATCTTGAGGAATTTTTCTTTTTGGCAAAGCAAGTCAGAACAATAAAAATAATTATAGACCATATTCACATTTGTATGTGTGTAAATATGTGTGTCTGAGTACATAACACACACATATACACAGGCAACCTTGCTATTCCGGTATTTCCAATTCACCTACTTGCTGAAATTTCTTTGTGACCCCTACATCAATACTCAAGGTTCTTCCACAGTCGTTTTTGGGGACTGGCAGAATGGCAAACAATTTGAGTCGCCCGATGTGCGCGTTCACAGCTGAACGAGGCATTCTGCCTTTTTGTTTTCGCTCTCATACTGTCAACAAGTATCCTTCTGGTGGTCTATTTAGTGCCACATTTTTCAGATTTTTGTGCTTTTTGTTGATAGTTTCAATGTCTGAAAGCCAAGTACAGTGACTCAGGGTTAGACAAGAGGGCTGTGACGTGCCTCACAAAGAAAACCTATGTGTAAAATGACCCTCCTTCAGGCACAAGTCGTAGAGCTGTTGGCGTGAGCTCAGTGTTAATAATCAGCAATATCTGTTGAGTAAGATGTCTTAAACAGTTAATACAAATGGGCGGCACCTGTGGCTCAGTGAGTAGGGCGCCGGCCCCATATACCGAGGGTGGTGGGTTCAAACCCAGCCCTGGCCAAACTGCAACAAAAAAATAGCCGGGCGTTGTGGCGGGCGCCTGTAGTCCCAGCTGCTCGGGAGGCTGAGGCAAGAGAATCGCGTAAGCCCAAGAGTTAAGAGGTTGCTGTGAGCCGTGTGACGCCATGGCACTCTACCCGAGGGCGGTACAGTGAGACTCTGTCTCTACAAAACAAACAAAACAAAACAGTTGATACAAATGTTGGGACCAGGGGTTCGGAGGAACCTAACCCAGAATTTCTTTTAGGAGCCATAGCTCCACATTTACGACTTGTTTTGTTATTTTTTCTTTTATTTTTTTGAGACAGAGTCTCACTTTGTTGCCCTGGGGTGTGCTGTGGCGTCACAGCTCACAGCAACCTCAAACTCTTGGGCTTAAGCAATTCTCTTGCCTCAGCCTCCCAAGTAGCTGGGACTTTTTTTTTTTTTTTGCTGTGACTTGAACAAAACTATCTTGAACAGTGAGAGTTAGCTATTTGCATGTGGCGCTCACATATGCACCTATGTACATACATTTTCTATCAGGAAAAGGAAATCTCTGCAACTAGCCACATGACTCTCTGTTGCTCAGACTTTTCTCTTTGGGCTCCACTTTTAGGACCCATGTTTTGGCTTGTAGCCTGTGCCAGAGCTGTGCCCTGGGTGTGGTTTGTGTGGGATGATGTCTGCTGTGTGTGCTCGGGAACCAGCCCTGGAGACAGCCAGGCGCTGGGGACAAGAAGACTGAAATCCCCAGGGAGGGAGCTGCCACCTAATGACTTGGCCAGTGGCAGGGGCAGTGGCTCTAACACACTCCTCTCCCCTCCCATCAGAGGCTGACAAATCAGATCTCCTTCCTTGTCCTTGGGGAGAGAGAAGCCTAGAATCCATAAGCTTGTCTGGTGGCTTCAGAGCCTCCTCAAGTGCTTGCCTGCCCTATACCATATTTTGAAAATAATTTGAAAGCTGTCCATATTTAACAACTGGGAGATTTCCCATAAAATCCCAGGTGTTTAGATTTTCTTAGAAAACTGAGCCATCTGGCCACACTGGCCCATGTTCCGAGTACTGGAGAGGGTCTGGCTCCGCCTCTGTGGGGAGACCTCTGCCCCCTGGGTTCCATGGTCCCTGCTGGACTGCTTACTGGTTCCTGTCATTTGCCTTGTCCCTGTAGGTGTTTGGGCCTTGGGGGAGAACTTTCACATCTGTCTCCCTCGAGCTTTTGCTCCGCAGCTTGTCACGGTCATTAAGGAGGGAACTTGGGGAGTGCCATACCCTGTGGTCATTGCAGCCTCAACTTGAGCAGAGGCTGGTCTTGTCCTGAGGGATGGTGTGCAGGATTGGGGCTTGTGACTGTGGCACTGTGAAGGCCTGCAGTGAGGGTTGCGGCTAGTTTCCTGGCCTGGAGCATGGGGCCCAGCACTGCCCTGAGTCCTGGCCACTCCATCCACAGCCCAGTGGAGCCCGGCGGGAACACGCTTCGGCCGAGAGCCTGATGGAGTGCATCCTGGAGAGCTTCGCCTTCCTCAACGCCAACTTTGCCCCAGACGAGCTGTCCCTGTATGGGGGCTCCCAGGGTCCCCGGTGAGTGCACCCCCTCTTCCCTCCCAGCAGTGAGCAGTACTGAGTCCTGAGCTTCCTGCTGCCTCCTGGTCTCTTTCTCCCACTGCTCTGTCCTGACTCCTATGTGATTATTCATGTGGTCTGCTCCCCGCACCCATCCCTGGATGTCTGCTGCCTGGCTGGGAGTCTCGGTGACCCCTGGGTGAATGAGAATACCCCACCTGAGCTTTCTGTTCTGAGGAGCAGGCTTGTGTTCTTATTTTTTCAAATCTTAAAAAATAATGATCAAAGGTTGGGAATGGTGACTTACGCCTATAATCCTAGCACTTTGGGAAGCTGAGGCGAGAGGATCTCTAGAGGCTAAGAGTTCAAGACCAGCTTGAGAAAAGAGCAAGACCCTGTCTCTACAAAAAAATAGAAAAATTAGCTGAGTTTAATGGCCTGTTCCTGTGGTCCCAGCTACTTGGGAGGCTGAGGAAGGAGGATCACTTGAGCCACAGGAGTTCAAGACTGCAGTGAACTGTGATCAAGTCACTGCATTCCCACCTGGGTGACAGAGTAAGACCCTGTCTCAAAAAAAAAAAAAAAAAAAGGACCAAGTACACAGTGGAAGCTCTGCAACCTCCAGCTCACCAAGGCTCAGCAGTACCCGATGGCCCATTCTCTGTCCTGCTCCAGTTAGGCAGTTCCTTTGCAGTTAGGCGCCCCACCTGCCCCATCAGGCCAGTTGCACAGACTCCTCCTGTCCTCAGATCTCAGCAGCAAAGA
Organism: Nycticebus coucang; assembly: GCF_027406575.1. Taxonomy (NCBI): domain Eukaryota; kingdom Metazoa; phylum Chordata; class Mammalia; order Primates; family Lorisidae; genus Nycticebus; species Nycticebus coucang. Next base: position 56,422,587 of record NC_069800.1, on the reverse strand, counting down.
TCATAAAGTCTAAAATCCCTTATTGTCATCTCTCACAATCCCATGGGGAGGGTTTGGTATCTTCAGCCGCACCCAAGTGTCACTTCCGCCTTTTCTGAATTGCTACAAGCCCTCAGCTGCCACCAGGCAGTGGATGGTGCGAGGCAGCCCTCCCGGGCTGAGCTTAGAATTCCTGTTCCCACTTTATAGATAAGTAAACTGAGCCTTAGGGAAACAGACTTGTCCGGAGCCACAGAGCTGGGGTTAGTTTCAACCTCAGTTTTCTGACTCCAAATTGGCTACCCCAGAAAGTTCTTCCCTCCCCAGCAGCCCCGGGCCCACACCGCCCAGCACCTGCTTTGAGTTGTTCCCACCTTTTGCCCTTTTTCCTTTTCTCCTAGTTTTCTCCTCAGTTTGACTACCTGGGATCTGGAGTTGGCCTCCCTGAGCTCTCCGGGGAGGGACAGAATGGGGGAGGGATGGTTTCTTCCACTCTCGGAGGGAGCTGAACTGCTAACTGGATGGTCACTCAGTTCTTCTCCATCCACCTCAGAAAGGACAGGACCCCGCCCCCACCACCATCTTTGAGAGCATCATCCAGGGAGCTCACAACCGGCGCCCCAGAGCTGGATGTGCTGCTCACGGCCCACCTCCAAGTCTGCAAAGCTCTGCTCCAGGTGGCTGAGGGCTGGCCTGGGGGTCTTGGGATGGGGGTTGGGAGTCCTCTTTGTAAAGTCTCACATTGAAGGTGGTGAGAGGCCCACACTGAGAGCCAGTGAGATCAGGGCTGTTCCTCTGTGGCAGGTGCAGGGTCTGGGTGAATAGTCATGTGGCTCTTACCCACCCCAAGCCCTGAATCAAAGACTGTGGATGCAACTTTCATTTGTACATACCAGAACCCCAGTGCAAACTGCTTAACCAAAAGGAAAATGTAATGGCTCATAGTGCTGAAAGGCTCCGAGGTGGGCTTTAGGCCCAGCCTAGAGGACTGTGTCTCTCCCTCTCAGCTGTACTTTGCACTGTGGGTTAGCTCCACTTTTAGGCAGGCTGGCCTCCTCCAGTGGGAAGGGTGGTCCCTGGCAGCTCAGTCACCTTAGGGAAGAGGGAAGCCCCAGATGACAGAGCTACCATCGGGATGGAAGGGACAGGCACAGGGCAGGTGGGAGCCAAGTCAAGACAAATGACTTCAGAGGGTGTGTTCCCTGATAACCTGGAGCATTGTGGGCTGCTTCCCAGAAACTGGCCTCTCCTAATTTGTCAAGGATGGTGCAGGAATGCCTCCTGGAAGAAGTGACACAGCAAAAGCAGGTTCTGGAGACGCTTTCTGTCCTTGATTTTGAGAAGGTCCGCAAGGCAGCATCCATTGAAAACAGTAAGTAACTGCCCACTACCCAGGGGCTATTCATGTGAATGGCAGGAAGCAGTGGGAACACAGCCCAGGGGAGCTGTTGGCACATGCCTGGGCACTATGTGGGGCAAGTGAGGGACTTGGGGCAGCCCTCTGCTGGGTAACTCTGGGGGCAAATGATTCACCTCTGAGCCTCAGCTTCCCTGTCTATATAAGGAGAATGGCACTGCACAGGGCTCAGTGAGGTGACTCCCACCCACATTTTAGGTGCAGACATACACTCAAGTCAGCCTAAGCTGAGATCCCAGTTCTGCCTCTGCCCCTCGGGATCTTCTCTCTCATAAGTCCAGGTTCCTGGTGACGAGAGAGGCTAGTGACAGTGGCCACTCCCAGGGCTGCTGTTAGGACTGAGGGTGACCCTGGCGAGATGCTTAGGGCCCAAGCTCTTCATTCTGTGTCACGTGGGAATGCAGGGGTGGGACCCTGCATCACGCCCCCTCACTTCCCGGATCTGGTAGCTTCGGGCTCCTTTTTGCTTCCCTTTCCCCGTGTGCCACTCAGGGCTCTGAACCCAGACTCTCAGTCATTCCACAGGCCTCGCGGAGGAAAGGGTGCCTGAAGCTGTGGAGGGGGTGCACGGGGCCTGGTGGGGTCCTGTCCTGCCCTGCTACAACGCTACTGAACCAGCTCAAGAAAACATTCCTGCACAGAGTTCGAGGGAAATACCCAGGACAGCTGGAAATAGGTAGTTTCCCTCCCCGCCCCATCCCAGAGAAAGGCCGTGCTGAGTCTCCTGGGCCTTTGGGATTGTCACAATAGACCTCATTCAGCCCTGTCTTCATGGCAAGACGGGATATTCTTAGCGTGAGCAATCACCCTCCTTTCACTGGAGGGAGGGCCTCCCCAGGGGGCCTTCATAGCAGTCTGTGACACCCCAAAGCTGCATGCACACACCAGTGGTGCATCTTTCTGGGAGCAGACTCTGCCTTCCAGCAGAGTCTTTAAGGTGGGATGACAGAATCTTCTGGGAAGGCGGCAGGCAAGGCCTGACAAGGACATGTTGAAATGTTGGCTGAACCCTGCCCCAGAACGCAGAGCTCTAGCCTGTTTCTCTGTTGAGTAAGTGAAGGATGACAGACAGTTGTACTGGGATTCAGGTGTGGTGTGGGGCCCAGGGCACTGGGATACACCCAAGACCATTTGACTGGGGACCTATGGACTCAGGCTGGAGCACATTTCTCCCAAGTGGGACACCCACGCACGTGCCACTGGAAAGCCTTTTAACTGACTAGACTGTGCTCCTTTATGAAGCTCCAGGGGCCGAGGCCTCAGTTTCTCCTCATGCCTTCTCCCCCACCCAGTGTGCCGCAGGTTGCTGGAGCAGGTGGTCAGCTGTGGGGGGCTGCTCCCTGGGGCCAGGCTCCCGGAAGAACAGACCATCACCTGGTTCCAGTTTCACAGCTATCTGCAGAGGCAGAATGTCTCTGACCTGGAGAAGCACTTCGCCCAGCTCACCAAGGAGGGTAGGGCTGGGGTGGGTGACACGTGACAGCAGTTACCCCAGACAGTGTCTTAGAACCTCTCCATCTCTGCCCTCCAGCTGTTCTTTTGAGAACCTGGATTTAATAAGACCTCACGTTCAGCCCATGGGGTGAAGTTAGCTCCATGGAAAGGCAGCTTTAAAAAGCACAGAACAACTAACTGGCTCAGCGCCCATACTAAGTGGTTAGGGCGCCGGCCACATACAGCGGGGCTGGCAGGTTTAAACGCAGATCTGGCCTGCTAACCAACAATGACAACAACAAAAAAAACAGCCGGGTGTTGTGGCGGGCGCCTGTAGTCCCAGCTACTTGGGAGGCTGAGGCAAGAGAATCGCTTAAGCCTAGAAGTTTGAGGTTGCTGTGAGGGCGACATACTGAGACTCCATCTAAAAATAAAAAATAATAAATAATAATAAAAAAATAAAAAGCAGGGCAGCGCCTATGGCTCAAAAGAGTAGGGTGCCAGTCCCATGTATCAGAGGTGGCGGGTTCAAACCCAGTCCTGGCCAAAAACTGCAAAAAATAATATGAATAAATAAAAAGCACAGAACAGTGAGTTAGGAGGGTGACTTCAGCTGGCCAAAGTCCCTGAAATATTGGCTGTGGTTTCAGTTTTCAAGGTGTATTTGATCCCTCACTAGAAAGCTTTCCTAGCGATTCCACGAGGTCCCTTTGAAACCTACTTGCGCTGGTATTTACTTCTCTGGACTAATGGCAGGGAACACACATACGCTCAGCTCTAGCGGGGGACCTGGGCCTATTTCTCCCCTGTCTTCCAGTGGCACTCATTGAGGACCTAAGCTGTGCGGGGAAGGCCAAGGCAGTGCGGAAGCTGCAGGGAAAGAGGCTTGGCAAGCTTCAGCCCCTGCCCCAGACCCTAAGAGCCTGGGCACTGCTCCAGCTGGACGGGCCTCCACGGGTACGCAGGGCAGCCAGTGCTCGCCTTGCCAGTGCAGCTGGGAATAGAAGCTTCCGGGAAAAGGTACAGTGCTGGAGGCAGGTGGCAGCCCCCTGGCTGCAGGCATGTGAGTTGGGGGAGGTGGGCATTTTCTCTCTTACAGAAAGCACAAAGGACTGAGCCATGCGGACGGGGCTGCACTGGCTGGGAGGTACTTTGATGGAGGGACTGGTGTTGCCAGGCCCCCTGAAGGTCACATGTGCTATACCTACGAGCCTGCCACCTGCCTCAGTGTATCTAAAGTGACATGTTTGGTCTCTGAGATGTCACATGAGATTCTTGCACGCTGAATGTTTTTTCTTGCTTTCGATGATCATCTGCACTTAATCTCAGTTAATACTTGCAGCTGGTAACTAAGTCCATGGCATTCCGTTCAATTGCAAACCAACAGACAGGGCTCTTTCGCCATTTTGGTTCTTAGCCTGTGACTACTGTATGTTTAAGGCACCAGACAGGAAGGTGGGGAGGGTGACATTGAGGCTGCACCTTTGGTCTCAGTTCCAGATGGAGAGAAAATCTCTACTTATGTTGTTAACGGTCCTTGGAACACATTTGCTTACTTTGTGGTGGTTTTAAAGTCTGCTTGGACTTTTAACACACACAAAAGTAGACAGAACAATACTGTGAATCCACATGCATCTGTCACTCCAGCCCAACCACTGTCAACCACGGCCCAGCTCCCTACAGCATCCCCCCGCATTATTTTGAAGCAATCCCAGACATCCTGGCGTACGAGTCAAAAGAAAAAGAATTCTTTCAAAAATTATAACTATACCGTATCACATCTAAAAAATAATCAATTCCTTCATATAGCTAATGTTCAAATTTGAAAGTCTTCAGTACCCTGAGTGTTTTATTTTTGTCTTCTTGCTAAACTGGAATCTACGTAAGCTGTACACATTGTGGGTGGCTGATGTCTTCCAGTTTTCATTTCTTCTGAAGGTTCCCTATCTCTTTTTTCCCTTGCAATTCATTTTTTGAAGATACAGGGTTGTCTGGTAACATTTTGACTTTCCTGATAGCATAAGTTTAATGTGCTTCTCTGTCTTCTATAGTTTCTGAAAATTAGTAGTTGGATTTAAAGGCTTCAGTGGATTCAGCTTTATTTTTGTGTTTTTTTTTTGGGGGGGGGTTGTATACATTGTGTGTACCATTTAATACTGCAAAAAAGGCCTCAGATGACAGGCCCTTAGAGATGGCGTCAGATTGGGGCAGAGGGAAGGAAGCAGACCTGTGACGACCCTCTTCCCTCTCTAGAGACAGTGGGCAATGTGATTTTCCATTGTGCCGCCACTTCTTACCAATGCCCTGTGTAGGGAGGAGGAGGATCTGGACCAGCACCCCACCTCCATCTTCCCAAATCAGACTAAGAGTCCCCTGAGGATGGAAAGGCAGCCATTCTCGTTTGGCTCTGGGCACAGGTCCCTTGGAGCTAACTCTGTGCCTGGGCCCTTCTACCTCCTCAGCCTTGCATCTGAAGGTGTGGCCACTCAGCCACGAGTGGACACAGACCGGATCCTAGGCTCTCTCTCACTTTAGCTGCCCGGCTTGGCCTACCTTGCGGGCAGCCAGCCCCATGCACTTTCAAACTGACCCTCATGACAAGTTGTGCAGCCAGTCCAATGCCAGCTTCATCTTCAGCTGAGTTAGGCTGAGAGGTGAAGTGAGTGGCCCTGGTTGTGAAACTAAGGGGGCAGGCTCAGAGATATGACTGGAAGAGGGTGACAAAGGGAAGAGACCTGCTTCACTCCAGCCTGAGGCAGCGGCCTCTCCTGTTGTTGGCTGATGAGGGTGATCCCCTTTCCCCTATGTCCACTTCTGTCGTTCCCAGCTGGGCACCCGGGTTCTCTGATTTAGCGTTTTTATAGACAGCAGTTTCGGGATATGCTTCTGAAACATTAGAAGACAAAAAGAGCTTTCTTTATTTTATCAGCTCAGGGGTCAGTTTGGTGGGGATAGACACCAGAGTATAGATCCTGTGCCTGTGTACAGCTGGCCCACAGTAACAGACCATATCCTCCTGAACTTGTTCTAGAAAAAGGCAGGCAGCGCTTGCCTTGCCATCAGCATCTGGAGGGTGGCTGGCCCAGAAGCACCCCGCCCTCCAGTCCGGCCATCTTACTTCCTAGGCCCTGCTCTTCTACACGGATGCCCTGACAGAGGGTGACCCCAAGCTCCAGCAGGCGGCATGCTTGGCGCTCAAGCAGCTGAAGGTGAGTCTTCTGTTTCCCTAGCAATGACTGACACAGGACCTAACATGGTTCATGTTAAAGTTAGTCAACCTCGCATGATGCCACTGGCATAAAAAAAAAAGAAATACATCACTGCCAGACCTTGATGACAACACTCAGTGAGCATTCCTTCTAGCCCTGGGTGACCACGCAGGTGGCTCCAGAGACTTACTTCTGAGCTCTTGAATCATATGCTTTAAAATTCACAATTAAAAGAAATTTTAAACTACAATAAGGTCACTGTAAAAAGAGAAAGTGTAAAATACACAGATGTAAAAGACAGCTATTTAATCACCCAGTTATGTAGCAGAAACTGCTGCTGACATTTTGGTATATTTTTTTGTCAGTGTGTGCACATTTAAAATTGTCGATCATATTAAATATAGTTCCAAATTCTTTATGGTGTCTCCAGAATGTAATTTAGCCCACTCACCCATTGTAAAAAAACGCAGGTTTATTTAATCTACCTTTTTGATCATAAATGTCGTTAATATCTCTATACATAACGCCATTTTTTTTTTTTTTTTGCAGTTTTTGGCCGGGGCTGGGTTTGAACCCGCCACCTCCGGCATATGGGGCCGGCACCCTACTCCTTTGAGCCACAGGCACCGCCCTCTGTACATCACACTTTTTAAAGAACATGTGCCATTCTGGATAGTTCCTTTGTCTAGACACCTCCCCCAGACTGTTACTCCAGGGCAGGCGTCCTCAAAATTCTTCAACAGGGGGCCAATTCACTGTCCCTCAGACCATTGGAGGGCCGGATTATAGTTTAAAACAAAAAACTATGAACAAATGCCTATGCACACTGCACATATCTTATTTTGAAGTAAAAAAAAAAAAAAAACGGGAACAAATACAATCACACCGCCTCATGTGGCCCAGTTTGAGGACCCCTGCAGGGCCTGACAATATGAATGTTTTTGAGATTCTCGATACAACCCAGCTGTCTACAATCCTGTAGGTGTAGACCTAATCTGCATTTGGAATTCTCACTTTAAAACATCATTGCCCTGGGTGGCGCTTATGGCTCTAGGAGTAGGGCCCAGGCCCCATATACTGGGGGTGGCGGGTTCGAACCTGGCCCTGCCAAAAACTGCAAAAAAACAAAAAAAATCATTGCCCTTGCTACATAAAAGATAGTGCAATACAGACTGCACTCACTCACCCTACTCATTCTGAGAAATTCTAGGAGACACGCCTGGATCCAATCAGAAAACCAGCGAGGTGGAGAGCCAGCAGAGGGCGCTGCAGGTCAAAGCGGGCCCTGGTCTCTTGGCGAGCGGGCCCTGGACAGTGCCCCATCAGCCAAGTCTCCTTCCTGGCTTAGGGCAGCTCTCCTGCCTTGGGGGTGACGGGAAAGTCCAGAAGGCAACAGGTCTCCTCCTTTCTAATTTGGCATCCATGAAACAGGCCCTGCTAATGGCTTGGCTGGTTAGCAGACATCAGGACTGCAGAGATAAGATGATTTCAAACAAAGGTGCCTCTGATGAACCTGAGGCCACTTAAAGCCTGGAAGCCTCAAGAAAAGGAAGGGGCTGAGGAGGCCCCAAGAGACCATACTAGAGCTGGTCCCATGGGGTTGAGAAAAGTAGATTCCACCTGCTATTGAAAACATCCCCTAATGGACCCTTGTCTCCTAACCTCAAACAGGGCATTGAAAGCATCGATCAGATCGCCAGCCTGTGCCAGTCCGACCTGGAGGCTGTGCGAGCGGCTGCGCGGGAGGCCACACTGTCCTTTGGTAAAGTAGAGCACCAAATGTAGTGAGTGGTGGGGTTCCTAGGGCCCTTAGAAGAGATGTGCGGGGGGGGGGGGAAGGGGGACGCATGAGGCAGCAGCGCACAACTCTCAGCACAAGCAAAACAGCCCCAGTGCAGAATCAACTTGATGTTTCACTAGGCTCTGGAGGGGCAGCACATGTCCTACTATTTTTTTGTTTGGTTTTTGCAGTTTTGGGTCAGTGCCCTACTCCTTGAGCCACAGGCGCCACCCTTTTTTTTCTTTTTTTTTGTTTGTTTTCTTAAACTTTGGTAACTTCTTGCCCAGGCTCCAGCGAGCACAACCTGTAGCCACCTTGGCCTCCCAGAATAGGAAACACCAAGGTGGGAGACTCTGAGTGACAGATCACCTTACTATTTCAGGTGAAAAAGGACACTTAGCTTTCGAGAGGATGGACAAACGTTGTTCAGAACAAAGAGAAATCTTTTGCCAGGAGGCAGATGTTGAAATCACAGTGTTTTAAAAAGCCCGGGCGGAGGAGCTCTGATCTGGCATCTGGCTTTTTATTGCAGCCCAGCCTGAATCCAGGCCCTGAGCTTTGGGCGGGGGTTGGGGGGGTGCTGTGCGCTCCTCCGGAAGGCTGAGCTGTCCGACCTGCGTTTGAGGCTTCAGGCCACTTCCACAGCCACCGCGGGTGAGTGGGGCTTTTGTACAGAAGCAGAAAAAGGCCATGCACAGCACTCCCAAGGCTGGACAGCCTCAACTGAGTGCTGGACTTTTGACTCCTGACTGACCTCCCCCAGGATATAGCACTGAGCCTCTCGCTACAAAGAGGCTAAGGCCAGGCAAGTTGAGGCCCTGAATAAAGGCTCCAAGGTGAGTACGTGGAACTTGAGGGCTCCCTGCACGTCAGCTGGCTCAGCACTTCTGCTTCGATAAATGCTGGGATGGAGGTGGCCACCAAGCCTGAGATTGTAAGACTGCAGAGGTTCTAATCATTTCAGCAGCAGCCAGCTGTCAACTTCCCACAACCTACACTCTTCACTTGAGCTGCAGCCGAGATGCCAGTGGAGCCCAGGCACCCGGTGGACTGAGCATGGACCCTGCTTTAACCATGGTCAGCACTGTAAGGGAAATGAAGAAAACACCAGCTGCAGAGCCTTGAATGTCACAGGCAGTAAAACCATTCCTTTTGGCCATACTCATCAAAAATGGGGTCCAAGTTTTAAAACAAGTTGCCTGACGGCCTCTTAAATAAATTGCTCCAGAAGTCATAAGCTGATTTGGAGGAAGATTTCATTGAAGAACATGTTGCTAGAGAAATCAAATTATTTTCCTATTTAAGTCTATTAAAAAGCAAACCATGGTCCTGAGATGTCTCTGTGCTAATGAAGAGAGAACATTGAGTTTGAATGCTGCTATCAAAAGTGGGGAGAACTTCATAACTTAAACTCATTCATATATATTTTGTGCTTTTTTGGTTTAATGTAGTATTATTTCCCTTGTCCATGTTTGATGTTCCAAAATTTCAATTAAACTATTTTAATTGGTGTTTCACTTTGCACAAAAAAGTAGATAGTATAGTAGAACCTCCGTAGTCGAGTGCCTCCCTACACTGACCACCTCCTTTGAAAGTTGACCTAATTTTCATAGACTGGACATGTACCACATGTACACATCAGTACAGTAGGCCTAGTTCCTCATGTTGACCAGTTTGTTACAGTCCCCTGGGTCAACTCACAAGAGTTTTTTTTTTTGAGACAGAGCCTCAAGCTGTTGCCCTGGGTGGAGTGCCGTTCACGGCTCACAGCAACCTTCAACTCCTAGGCTCAAGCAATTCTCTTGCCTCTGCCTCCCAAGTAGCTGGGACTACAGGCGCCCGCCACAATGCCCGGCAATTTTTTGGTTGCGGCCATCATTGTTGTTTGGCGGGCCCGGGCTGGATTCGAACCCGCCAGCTCAGGTGTATGTGGCTGGTGCCTTAGCCGCTTGAGCCACGGGCACCGAGCCAACTCACAGAGGTTTTACTGTAGTTTTCCCAAACAACCTGCTGGGGAAGGTCACCCCTGCTGTCCTGTGGGGCTCTCCCAACTCAAGATGTGTCCTCACATCATAAGGAGGGTGGCCTCAGGCAGTGTGCTCCCTGGATGCTGCGCTGGCACTTCCCGCGTGCTCCTGAAGGCTCCCAGTATTCCCAGGATTCCTGTATGGGAATCCTGCAGCATGGCCTCTGGCCTTCAGCCCCATCTGATTCCCAAAGTTGTTAAGTTTCTTTGTGACACTGACAAGCTCCCTCTTATTGAAAGCTTAAATGCCATTTTTGCGCGTGCCTTCTGCGTCCCCAGGCCCCTGTGGATATCCTGGAGCCACATAACCACAACCTGTACTGTCACTTGTCTCCTCATCCTCTGGGCCCAGCTGTGCAATGGTCACAAGACCCCGAAGGGTATACAGGAGTTCTCTGTAGTATTTTTGCAACGTTTTACAAGTGTGAAATTACTTCAAAACAAGAAGTCAAAAAAATCACTTTGGGGGGGATTTATGCTGTTTAATTTTGTACACAGAAGAGAGACTATACTAATGTTTTATATCTCATTGTTTCTAAGTCATTTCTACATCACATATGACTTTACAGACATGTCGAAATGTGGCAACCATAGAGTTCCTTACAGGCAACTGGCTAAGGGACACGGTTTGAGGTTAAAACGGCTCTTCAAACAACTTGAAATTTGTTTATCCAAGGGCCCTAAACATACAAAGGTGGGTTTAGGGGAAGGAAATGTGCTGAGGCCTGAAGTGTTAAACAAGCTCACCAGCCAGGGTGAGCTCTCCCAGCCCAAACTCCAGGAAGCAGTCGTGGAAAATTCTAACCCTACTTGATTGACAACATCTGTTTCACATCAGCAGGGAAGGAACAGGAGTTGCCCATCCTGGTTTAGGTCCATTAAGCAAAGAAATGGGAAGCACCCCAAATCCACATTCTTTAGAAAAAAAAACTTTTATTGTTGCAACTAAACTGCAAACCCATCATTTATATGGCAAGTTGGAAAACTGTACAGTTTGACAGTTCTGTGAGGTCACAGAAGACCCTGAGACACGCCCCCCACCCACCCGGTCATGCATTCGTGTATACACACACCTGGAAAGGCATTATACCAAAACACCTTGCTTTGTTTGTTTGTTTGTTTTTATTTTTGTAAAAATGGTTTATTCCACGGCCATTGTAAAAAATAATGACCCGATGAGTAAATATTGGCTTAAGGCATATAGCAGAGCAGCTCGCTACCTCTCTAACATACGTGTAACAGGTGGAGAGCCATCGTTCTCCAAAGATAGGTGGTTAAACCAGTACATCCATTTTGAAATGCTACTATATATACACACCCAAACTACTACATACATATACAGGACTTAAAAAAAAAAGCCCAACTCAAAAATGCTCACAGCCTGGCACCTAAGTCTTATCCACACCTCACCAAGGTTCTGGGGGGTGATGCCACGAAATGTTCCCACCACAGACTTTCTCTGTACTGGCTTCTCCCACGTGAAAGGCAAAATGTGAAAATGCTGGCAAGAGAGTGCTCGGGAGCCACAGCTGCCTTTTTGTTCTTGGTAAAAAAGCCACTTATGTGGAGGGCTGAAGTTCCCCTCGCAGAAGAGTCGTGAGCACCATCAGTCCCCACAGGGTTCAGGGCGGGGCAGACGCACCTCTTGGCAAAGCGAGCCTGGACAGGACGGCAGCAGGCTGATCTTAGGGGACCGTCACCCAGGCTGTTTCAGGAAGTGTGGCTTCCAACAGCTGCCTTGCTTCCAAATCACGGTCTATTCAAGGAGAGTGTGAACTTGGAACAGTGGAGGCTGATCCCAACAGAGTGGGGTCCCTGCTTGCCTAAACGTCCAGAGTGGGAGGTGTGAATATGGCTTCCGAAACCCTTGGAATGTCTGAGTTACGGTGAGACCTGCTGCGCCAGGGCAGGCCAGGTCTCACCAGGAAGTCACCAGAGTGTCATGCCAGGAATTAGGCAAATATCTGTTACTAGAAAACATCACTCCATTGCTGAATGGCGACTGCTTCAGCAACAGCCTTAGGAACCACAGCCGTGTAAGGGTCAGATCATGCATAGGCAGACTGGACTTGCACACGGGGCACATTAGTAAGCAGAAATCCAAGGTTCTCATTTCAAGCACATGGTATCTCATCAGGACACAAGGAGACCTTACATGCATTCTAATACACACGGGGACAGCGGTGATTGAGAATAAGGATCTGGGGGGAGGATAATGGGAACAAAGTAATCTCATATCATGTATCTTATTAAATACCCAAGTGTTCATTATATATTATAGCACTGTTCTATCTTCTCACGTTACCCACAACATCACTAAGTAACGACCGCTGACAGCCGTCCTCCTTCCTGGGACTGGTCTGACGCAGCAGGCTCATGGCAAAGTCTTATGTTCCCAGTACTACCTGAGGATTTATTATTGTACTTTTTGAGAAAGCCCTTGATGCAAGGCTGACATCAAAAATTTTAATACATTATTGGTTTAAGAAAATGCTAGTGCACCATGGACACCTTTGGGGAAAAAAATTTAAAAATAAATATGGAGTGGAGAGGCTCACTACACGCAGATTCCACGGAGGCTCTGGGGGTGGGGATGATGGTGTGCTGCCCACCTGGGACGCACCAAGGAGGGGTGCTGGGGTGGGGTGGGGTGGACAGCCCCGACCCTGGCGCAGACCACCTTTCCTCTGCACCACCAGCATGGTATTCTCCTTTGCTCTCCTCCAAAAATGGCTTGTGGATTTGGAACTCAAAGGAAGGAAGGGGAAGGGGGAAAAAGTAAAAGAATGAGGGGGAGACACACAGCCAGGGAGGGTGGGTCTTAGTGCAGAGCCAACGTCCATCTGGGCCCGGCTCTGCGCTGTCCGGCGGCCCTTACCTGCCGCGGCCAGCCTGCTAGTCGGGCGCGGGCTCTGCGGGCGGAGGAGGACAGTGGGTGGAGGTGGAGTGAGGAGGGTCAGGCTATGTGTTGCTGTTGAACAGGAACTGGAAGGAAACCAAACATTTCAGATGAGCCCAAAGCCACACCCACAGAGCTGCCGACTCCTCCACGACCCCGGCCACACCCCCAGGCGAATCTGACCTTTCAGGGAAGCAGCCAAGGGGGGTTGCTTTTTTGTTGTTGTTGTTTTTGTTTTTTAATAATTCCCCCACCCCCAAAATCACCCTTAAGGAAAAAATTGTTTGCATTTTGCAAAACCATTTCATCTACTCAAAGATGGTCACCTGGAAAGAAGTAAAATATTTAAAATAATGAAAAAAGTCTTAATGAGGTGACGTCCATGACCGGAGTTCTGAGGCCAGTCCTCTCTCCTCCCCTTACTTTAACAGCAACACAAATCTAAGATGTGGATGTCCGCTGAGATGGCACTCGCTCTCCAAATGAAGGGGAACCCACTCGTCTGGACCAACAGCGCGGTGAAATGCTGGTGGCTACCTGGGATGAACTCTGCCCCTGAGGGAGGGGTCTCGAGGAAACCCACTTATGGGGATGGGGTGACAAGGGCTGGTACGTGAGCAAGATGGCTGTCACAAGGAGGACTGATGAGAAATGGAACAATGGAAAACCAGTGGGGTAACCCTGAGCAAAAGCAGAAGCCGGGTTTTGTTTCTAGAGACACCCTTTGTTGGTTTTCTTCTTAAAGTGGGAAAGCCCGAAGATACTGTCCTGGCTCAGTGTACACACTGAGTGTGACAGCGTCCTAACCCTCTTCTCCAAGGGAGTTTACATTCGTCAAAGTTTGAAATTCTTTCCCTGGGAAATCAAATATAAATTGTATATCTGATTACATCACCTAAGGGTACAAGAAAGTTTCATAAGTGCCTAATCTGCTTTGTTTCAGAAATAACAAAAAGCTGTTTTTTATAAAGTTTAAAAACAACAATGTGTTGTAATTCTATTTTTTCCCCAAAAACAAATGAACAAAAAAAATAAAAAAAGAAGAAGAAGAAGAGAGAGAGAGATATTTGGCATTTTCTCTACTTACTCCTGAATAGGTTAAGGCCCTGAGAGTAGACTCTTATTATATTCTTGGGACCACAGGGCTCCTTAAAACCCCAGTGCATCAATCCTTAATTCTCTTGTTAGCCCTTCCACAGTTCCAGACTTTAAAAACCTTTGATCTGTTTCTTCTGAGACTGGCTCAGATGCTCCACAGAACTGAATCCTAACACTGGGCCAGCGGCAAGCGCTTTCAGCACTCGCGCGCCTCGAGCGCATCTGTCAGTGGAAACATACCCTGTAGCAGAGGTATGCGCCGGCCGTGAGGACTGTGGCCATGCACATGTTGACCAGGAAGGGCTTCCAGTGAGTCAGAGAGTGGTCCTCCTCTTCCGCGGGTGGTGATGGCTCCCCTTTGGCAGGTAGGGAAGCCTGGGCACCTTGCAGACTACCCCCCACGACCCGACGTCTAACTTCAGTGTCTTGACTCGTGCTGAGGAATCAGAGGGGCAGAGATGCATTACTCACTTTGGGGAAGATGGATGGCAAGGACAACATTATTATGGGACAAAATCTAGGCCAAAACGAGCCACATGTAGACAGAGCAGAGTGATATTCACTCACACCAGCAAGGCAGCCCCCTCTGCCTGCAAGTATGCCAGGCCAAAGCCAGTATCAGCCTGAAGTTCATTTGTCACCACCCTCCCCTGATGCTTCAGGCAGCAACCATACCCAGAATAGGGTCTACGAGCTGCTGGGAAACTGATCACCTTCTGCTGGAGGACCCATTGTTGTGGGTCACACCACGTGTGCTGCAATTTCAATGCCCAGCCACATCAGTACACCCAGCTCTTATTTTTTAAGAGCTACGAGATATCCCAGCACAAGGAAAAACATACTTTAATCCCCGAAGAGATCATTGGCTCATCCCTAATTTTTCACTATTATAAACAATGCTACAACAAATACAACTATACATACATATCTTTACAATCTAACCTGACAGCTGCTGCAGGGTAGATTTCTGGATGAATACCACTGCTGGGCCCAAGTATGCAGTATCTTACAACTTTCCTCCACAAAGGAGGTACCAAGGGCACTGCCACTAGCAGTCTAAGGCTGAGCTAACTTGAACTCATTCTGCAAGCTTCCCTGCAGGGCCATCCACAACTTGGTCTAGATTCTAGAACATAGGTTCTAGACATGTTCTAGTTACCTTAGTATTCCACATCCATCAAAGGTTCATCAGATCGAAAGGAAGATGGCAATTAATGTAATCAAGACTACTTGAAAAGTTTAAGTTCCCCAAAGGACCACTGTGGGGGCTGAAGGTACATGGTCAGACCTGGATATCAAACGTCAGGACTGGCAGACACCTGGGGGAAGGCACTGCCACGGGAACACCCTACTCAGCGGCACCAAGCCTCTTGTTCCAACAAGCACCGCAAGGTGGCGCTAGAACCCTACCGAAGTCATTCACTTCCCAGGGCTGCGCTGAGCCCCAAACCTGCCTATGACAACTGCGGTTGTAGGAGCCCATTTTCCAAGGATGTGGAAGCTTTGCTTTCCCAGGGGAGGCAGCATCCATAGTATTTCAATACCAGCATGTGTTTCTACAACAGAAGGTCATTTCCCCTCACCCCCAACAAAATGGGACCCCCTCACATTACCTCTCCACGCTGTAGGGGACATTCAAGGGGCTTCTGATTTCTTCCTCGATGGGGCAGTCTTTATCCTCTTCAGTCTCATCCTTTACCCACTGGTGGTTTGGGAAGAAGTCCTTGCATTTCCCATTGTGTGGCTCTAGGATACGTTTGGGTGGCCGGGGAGGTGGGGGTACGTGCTCGGGTGGGGGCTCCAGGTCCTCGTGGGAGAGCTCTTTCCACTGATCCTTGAAAGAGCAGCAAGAGGAAGTCCCATTAGTGTTAGCTTTTGGCTGGTTTGTCAGGAAATCCACTCCCCTCTTAGTAAGCAGAAATGACGCCTTGGTGAGGAGCTCTTGGCTTCTCTGGGCTCCAGCCATAGCCTTGGAAGATAAAATCTTTCAAAAATAGTCTATTCCTCCTATCAGTGTTCAATACATGAGCACTTCTATGGCAGAAACTGGAACGTGGCGAATACTTTGACACCTTTCTAGCTATTTTAAACATGAAGGGTAGTTATTTCCTGACATGTGGCAGTATTTGAATTCTTACAACAGAAAGGCACCTTCAAAGACAAAAACTTAAAACCATCACACTTGGATGAAAGCGAAAGTGATGCTGACCTGCACCGAGGAGTCTCCCATGATGAACTTGGCACCTTCGATCACAGCCAGGTAGGAGAAGCGCAGCTGGTCGGCTGTTTGGATCAGACCCATCCGAAATTTCCTCATTTCTAACAGTACTTTCTTGATATCAACAGAGGAAGGGTCTTTCCTTTTGTCCATCTGAAAGTCAAGCAGAAGACACAATCACCCAGGTCCAACATGACTTTCCACGTTTCTGAAGAGGAGAGCTCCATTTCTACTTAGGAAGAACCATAGCAGGGAGGCAGAGGAATTCTAGAAAATGTGAGAAGATGCACAAAATCAGGACCATGTGAGCACAGGTTTAAAAGAGTTAAGAATTAGAGGGAAGAAGATTCTTTGGCTCTGTCTGGATTCCATGTTACAATTAGGAACATCCCTGCAAACAAAGCCATTTAGGACAAAGCTCCTTTCACAGGGGAGAAGCTGTTACAAAGTGGAGGTCAAAGCTGAGGAAATGCACTTGCGGAGACAGTAACAAAGGAGCTGTGGTCAGGCCAAGGCGGGAGTTCAAACGCCTATACCTGCAAGGGCCTTCTTACCAGCAAGAGGCAGGTGTCGGCCAGACAGAAGGTCCCTGACCTGCCGATGCCGGCGCTGCAGTGCACCACAATGGGGCCGTGCTCTGGGTCAAGTGAGCCCGACTCTCGGACTTTGAACAAAAAGTTCAGGAATGAGGCTGGTGATTCAGGGACTCCAAAGTCAGGCCATGTGGTATAGTGGAAATGTAATATCTCCCGAGTTTCTTGAGTCTGAAAGAGAAAAATACTCAAAGGTGATTCTGAAAGACTCATCTGTACAAATTCCAAGACATACGGAGTGACTTTGCGTGCACCTAACTATTCTCAGATTTTCTCCCAGGGTCCTTGCACCCAGTCAACAAATACCAAGCCCTGGGTGCCAGGCCTGTGTTGACACGGACTTGCAAGGGGATCCTGCTCAGATTTTACTGTCCCTCGGGATGGAACTGTCTCCTCATCTCTTTTCTCCAATGTCCCTATCACTTCCACGGTCTCCCTGGTTATGATTGGTTTCTTCTCTCTGCCTCACAAGTCACAACGACACTGTGCTGCTGCCCATGAGAATCCTAGATCCCTACAAGGCTTCCTGTGACAGTGAAAATGTCACTGCATGTGTGGGGCACCAGCTCTGGGCAACTCAAGATTTTTCAAGACTATTTGGAAGTTTCAGAGGATTGTCATTTTAGAGAAAAAGGTAACCAACTGAGCATCCGAAGTTGCAACATGCGGCTCAACACCCAGCTGAGGAGACGGTCATGAAGGGGCTATGACAGGAGTGGCAGCAGTTGACAGTGAGTTGACAGTGTGCTGGTGCACTGGCCCTGCATCCTCCCACCAACCCTGCAGGCAGGGACTCCCACTGTTTCCACTCTCCTGAGGAGGAGGCCGAGGCTCACAGGGGGAGAGCCACGTTTAGAGCCTGCTCCAGACCCCTTTGAAGGAGGACCTCAGCCCTTGTCCCAAAACGTTTCTTCCCCCAGAATGGTCTGCCCTTGAGGAGCAGAAGAAAGAATGGCCAGCCCAGATGGCTCTATTCCTTCCACAAGCCTTCTAGTGGGCCAGGATAAAAGGTAATTCTCACCGTTGGGAGAACGCTCAAGACAAGAAGGCTGCCATGCCCACCTCAAGGGTCTCCCTGCTACATGACACCATGACCACCTCAAGAGCAGCTAATGGTACCTTGGATCTAGACAATATAAACTACTTATAAAGTCCCTTCAATTACCTGAACCTGGCCTAGAAATTCACTAAGTTTAAGCAAATGTGTACACATACAAAAATAAAATGGCAAAAATAAAAAAAAAAAAAGAGCAGCTAATGGTGAAATGCTGCTTTAGGGCAGACACCTGCTTACAAATGCTTTCCTTCGTCCAGCAAATGTCCAAAACATGTCCATCATGTGACAGCCACCAGGCCAGGCCCATAAGGACGAAGGTGATACTTTGTCCTCACAGAGATGCAGCACAGTAACTATGGCCTCCCCTGACTCACTATCAAACATACTTGACATCTTCTGCAGAACCAGGAGAAACCCGCACGTTAGGATAATGGGTAGGACCACGCCAAGCAGTTCTATTCTTTCCTCCCTAGAAAATGATCTCCATTTAATGGCATTTAAGAGAAAGAAATACCTTTTCTATTTTGGGGGAGAAAGACAGGCACTTAAAAAATACTTTTAAAACTGAATAAGAAGGCATGCCAAAAGCAATTTTTCTTTCAATCTTTAAAAAGGTGTAGGTTCTCTCCTGTTGACACCCTCCCTCATACATGCCCACCCTCCTCAAAGCGTTCATTCTAGGCCAGTGTTTGAAAAGACACCCATGGATGAGAAAAGTCTTTTCAAAAACAAAGTCAGTTGGAGCAAACAGGTCCTAACATCAAACCCTATGAGCTGGCTGTTTTGCCCCACCAAGCAAAAATCACAAACCTCGAAATGCTTGAAACGCAGCCTCCCTCACCAAGCAGGCGTTTACCCGAAGTCACTCTTAATCTCAGGCTTGCAAGTGCTAGAAGTATTTTTTTTAAAGTGTCTGCAAAATACTCCACAATCCTGCAGGCACATTCCAACATGCAGCCAACGTGATGCTGGGGACCCTCCGTCAAATGCCTCCGCCCTCCATGCGGCTGTGGGGGGACGGGCGGCATCACCCTGATCACAGCAGCTGGCCTGCTGCATTCCTCAGAGGCCACACAGCTCCAACCTCTGCTCCACTTCCCGGTAACCTGAGCTAAATTCTAGATATTACTTCCAACTAACTACAAAGTGAGTAACAGAAGCCATGCCGACTAAGCAGTGCGTGGAAAGTGAAGACGCAGATTAACCCAGAAGCAGAGCCCTGCCCTCCATACAGCCCAGGGAGCCCCACTGCCAGGGCTCTCCACCACCCCACTCCTCTTTAGACTATGACTGTAGCCTGCTCCCCCAGGCAAGCCCAGGTGATGCCCTCCATGGTACCAGATACCCTTTTTCTGGGCAAGTGCTCTGAGCCTGATACTAGTCCAACCCTTCCCACGTGGGACCTCCCGGAACCCTCACAAACCCGAATCAAACAGAAGAAGAAACTGAGCCACCGTTGAGAGGTGATGTCCCTTGCTTTAAGCCTGAGTGACTGATCAAGAGGGGCTGGGACTCAACCTCAGGCAGCTGGGTTGCAGAGCTAGTGGCCAACCCCCAGGTTACTGGCATCCCAGGCACCGCCTGGAGCTCCCTTCACTGTTCTCAGCACTGGCCTGGCTTCCTCTAAGTTGTGGCTCCAGGAGAATTATTCCCAATCCCCAGGGGTAGGGCTGTTGGGGGCAGTGCCACTTAGCACAGTGTCAGAAGCTGATGTTATAAATTTTTCCCACAATAAATAAACACAAGACCTCACCTAGAAAGCTTCCATGGCTAGGAAACTGGAATCAGCCTGGCAGGCCCTTCTTCCCTCACTTCAGACTAGGGGACTGAACTCCACAAGGAAGGCAGGATGCCCCGCGGGTGTTGAACTTGCAGCTGCTACTTCATTCCCTCTGAAGTTGCACAGGCAGCAATCGGTGATTTTTAGATAAGAAACTCCCTTTTTCCTGAGAATTGGTATTAGCTAGCATTAAAGTTTAGAGAGAGTGCTCTGTGAAGGAGGTGACACCTATGGCCTCTGTTGTCCCCGGGCACTCTGCTGGTCACTTGGTAGGTGCCACACACATATGCTCTGCTCACCACAGTGCTCAAATGACTTTTTTTTTTTTTTTTTAAGGGAGTGCAGGGAAGTGGGCCCAAACCACATCTTGCTCGGGGTCTACATAACCTGGGAACACCAGTGCTAGGAAACACCATGCAAGGAAGGCGACATCTCAACCCAGTGCCTGCCCGAAGCTCTGAAGCGCAGGCCACACTTACTGTCAGGTTTTCCAATTCTAATTGCCGTACTGTATAATATGACTTGATGTCTTCAGAGATCAATGTTAATTTCAGATTTGTGTCTTCAAAGATCATTTCTTTTTCTTCTTTTTGTGGCCAGTACTGTGCACATTTTAACTAGGGAAGGAAATAACATCGAATTATTGTTAGCAACTGTTTTCCTATAGCAAGAAGTGTGGAGAACATTCCATGAGCTTTATGATAACCCAATGGCCTGGGGTTTTCTGAACATGGAAGTTGTGGTTAGGGCAGTTGCAGGTCTCTCGGGGAGATGGGGGGCGGGGTATATGACACCAGGGCTGGCTGTGCAGACAGGGCTCAGACTTCCAAATCCAGGGGCCCTTGGTTATCCATAGCAATGAGATGCTGCAGGCATCTAACCCTTTGTCACCTATGAGGTGAAGCCAGATTGCACAAAGAGCTTTGTCTTTCACAAACTCCTTCATATAGCCAGTTCCAACATTACCAAGGACTTGGGTGGGCTGCTGGTGCGGAGTGCGGGTGCCTTGCTCTGCAAAGAAAACTCACAGGCAACTGAAAACAAGACTGAAGAGACAACAGGGGAAGCCCTCTGGGAAGAGTGAAGAGCTGTAACCAGGTGCAAACTTTCAGAGAAGGCGCAGAGGGGCTCCTTAGGGTTTGGGATTTCATTCTGGTTTGGTTCAGTTCAGAATAGCTCAGAAAAATACTTCCGATGCTCTATTTTGATAATTTCAGAAACTATTTGATGTTTTCAATTTAAATGTAGCGCAATCAAGTTTTCTTTAAAACATGCAAAGTCATAAAGGTTGGGTTTCATTTGGAGTCTTAGAAAAACTATTTGGCTCAAGTTTGGTGATGTACTTTACTTGAATTAAGTTTCTGCACCACTTTTCTTTCTTTCTGTCTTTTTTTTTTTTTTGAGACAGAGTTTCACTCTATCATGCACGCTGGAACACTGGTGTCAGCCTAACTCACAGCAACCTCAAACTCCTAGGCTCAAACAATCCTCTTGCTTCAGCCTCCTAATAGCTGAGACACAATGCCTGGCTAACTTTTTCTATTTTTAGCAGACCATACCTGGCCTGCATCATTTATTCAAATGTTTTGGCTTGCAGAGGAATGTTTTGGACAAAAACGATAAGCTGACGGCTGGGTCTGTGAGCCAGAAGGACTGACCATGAGCCTGGAAAAGCCTCAAAGACCTCATGATTCTTGTCCAACCAAGTGTCAGCATGTAAACAGCTCTTTGGTAAGTGACACTTGTAGTTCATAAGCACTGGTCCACTCAATATAGCCTCGGGGGCAAAGGATGGTGTGAGTGAAGGAAGCCACTTTAGGGCCGGCCCTGTGTCATCAAGAGATACTGTTGTGCCCAGAAGAGAAAAGTGGACTTAGGGCTGAAGGGAAAACAGTACAGATGTGCTGCAAGAGTACAGAGAGGGAAGTGTTCTGGGCTGCGTGAGCTTGCAGCAAAGAGACCAGAGAAAACTCTATGGAAAGGGAAGGTTTTGAAGGACAATTAGGATGTCCTAGGCTAGGGAGTGACTGCTAGGCTTGGAGGAACAGCTGGAGAAGAGGCCAGTGGAAGCCCAATCACAGCCCACTCTGGCAGCAGGCCCAGGAACTGTGGCATGGTCTGGGGCGATGAGGAGGGTGAATTCAGAACCACAGATGCCTACTGGCCCTGCCTGCTCTAATGAGCTGAAAGCTGCCCCTCTCCCTTGCCCCCCGCCCGCCAATAAAACTAAAGCAAATAATGAGATAGATAAATTAGGAGATACCGGCTGTGATGCCAGCACAGCATCGAACTTCAACTGCCTGTTTAAAGTCTCAGCCCGTGTTACCTGCCACATCAGTGAAGAGCTGCCAAAGACGAACTCCTCGGAGGGGGCAATGTGCAGCATCAAAGTAATTCTGCCACTCCAGATGCAAAGGCATTAGGTGTATGGGAAGACCCTTGCTCAGCCAGAGTGGGTTAGGCAGCCAAAAGCCAGCCCTCAGAAGAACGTGAATGTGTATTTATTCCAACAATGAGAGTTTGTGATGCCTCCAGACCCCAGAAACAAAGAGACTGACCTGGTAGGTTCCAGACCCACCGGTGCAGCAGTAG
Organism: Nycticebus coucang; assembly: GCF_027406575.1. NCBI lineage: Eukaryota > Metazoa > Chordata > Mammalia > Primates > Lorisidae > Nycticebus > Nycticebus coucang. The sequence goes on along the minus strand of NC_069800.1, from coordinate 56,400,505 downwards.
ACACTCAACACAGTGAGCAGAGAGAGAAGGAAGCAGAGATCAGAAAGGCCAAAGGGCCCGCTGTTGCAGAGGAAGAGGAGGCCAGTGTTCCTGTCTCAGGAGCAGGACAGAGGAATCTTTTAAATCTCCCCTCTGTGCACCAAGCATTCACTCTCCAAACTGAATATAAAGGCTAATAAACCTCTACAACAGTGATTTTCAACCCGGGTGCCACAGCACACTCGTGTGCTATGAGAGAATCTCAGGTGTGCCGTGAACATTTTTAAAGATCATTAAATTATTTTCAAAAGAAGTTCAAAACACAGTAAACATATTTTTTTTTTTGATAAACATAGTTCACAGTAAACATATTCTTTTTTTATTCCCTTTTTTTTTTATAAACATAGTTTAAGTGTGCCGCGGTCAACTGTACATTCAAGTGTGCTGAGACAAAAAAGGTTGAAAAACACTGCTCTATGTATCGTCTAGGTAAAAACCAAGACTTGGAACTCTACAACTGAGGAATTCTGTCCTACAACTATCACCCAATATGTATGTTCCAAGAACACTTAGGCATTTATACAACATGTTATGCCCGGCTCTCTTGGTATTTCCTGTAGAAATTTTTGTTTTAAACATACAAAATTAAAAGAAAATTAGACCGCGAGGTCACTAATTCCAGTTATCCTATTATGCTGATACATGTGGACTTAAAAAGGAGACTGATTTTTACTGGAAAGCCGTCCCTCACCAAGATTCCAAGTGAGCCCAGACTCGGGTTGGCACCAGACAGGAACATGGAGGGGCCAACACACTGGGGCGGGTCTTATAGCTGCCATTTCCACCATGAAGGCAGATGTTAGAGACAGTCCTTGGGGCTTTCCCAAACTAATTACTAGGCAATGGGAAGAAAAATCTATTGAAGTCATCCACAGTGACCCTGGGATGCACGATTTGGTTTTCCCAAAGAACTGTTACCAAATAGAAGTAAGCGGAGCAGGAGAGATGAATGAATCCGTAAGGTACTTCATGGTACAAAATGCAGTGTCTTGTGCACCAAAGCTCCTGAGAGCAAACCTGCTTCAGCAGGGCTTCCAGGAGAGACCCAGGTGGTGTCCTGCAATGGTAGAGTAAGCCTGCCTTGTTACTCCCCAGGTCTAAGCAACCACCACAACTCGACCGTCACCCAAATGCACACTCTATGCCAGTGATTTTCAACCAGTGTGCCATGAAAAATTTTAAAGATCATTAATTTTCAAAAGAAGTTCAAAGCACAGTAAGCATATTCTTTTCTTTACTGGTTCTTTTTGATCAATGTAATTTAAGTATACTACGGAAGTTTCACTATAGGTTCAACTGTTCACAAACAGTTGGAGGCGGCGCCTATGGCTCAGTGAGTAGGGTGCCGGCCCCATATACCGAAGGTGGCGGGTTCAAACCCAGCCCCAGCCAAACTGCAACAACAAAATAAATAGCCGGGCGTTGTAGCGGGTACCGTAGTCCCAGCTACTCGGGAGGCTGAGGCAAGAGAATCGCCTAAGTCCAAGAGCTGGAGTTTGCTGTGAGCTGTGACGCTATGGCATTCTGCCAAGGGCAACAAACTGAGACTCTGTCTCTTAAAAAAATAAAAAAAATAAAAAAAAACAGCTGGAAAACACTGCTCTATACCAACATGTCTAAAGTCAGTTTTAAAACTGAACCAATGAGAACTACGGCCAATTGAATGACCCTAGTCTAACACACACAATCTTCTGTGCAACGGGCTTCTAGGAAGCATGGGGTTCCAGAAGGTAATAGGCAGGTGTGCCAAAAATAAGAGGGAGCATCCTACACTATTTGCTGAAGAAAGTAAACAAAAACCCAAATATGCATTAAATGAAAACTCTCCCAACCTGGTTTTACCATGGGCTGTGTGGATTGTTTATAATTAGGTCAGCTAAGCCAATAAGACACTATGACTTCTCATGATTTTTCCTACCCAGGACTCTGAGAGTGATAATGTTGAGGTGGAACTTTAAGAATCTCAAACCACAGGCTCTGCGTGGTGACTCACGCCTGTAATACTAGCACTCTGGGAGGCCGAGGCAGTTGGATTGCTCTGAGCTCACAGGTTCGAGACTAGCCTGAGCAAAAGTGAGACTCCATCTCTAAAAATAGCTGGGCGGTGTTGTGGGTGCCTGTAGTCCCAGCTACTCAGGAGGCTTAGGCAGAGAATGGCTTGAGCCCAAGAGTTGGAGGTTGTTGTGAGCTGTGACGCCACAGCACTCTACCAAGGGTGACAAAGTGAGACTCTGTCTCAAAAAAGTGCCAATTTGCACATCCAAATAACCATGAGTGGAATGGAATACTTAAAGAGGCAAACAGGGACTGCTATCACATTATCAGAGTAAACTATAAGGGCCCAGCCATGTTTCTTGATGGTCAGCAAAGTAATCCAAAGGGAAGGGTTGTCCCTGTGGATCTATGATCCATTCATGGTCAGCCATGGGTGGGAGACCACCAAGATTAGGGCAATGCCACAACAGCTGCTAAAAGAACCATGTGCTACTCACAGCAAAGAGGTTTTACCAGAACTTTTAGCAACAAGGAAGTAAATAAATACAAAGCAAATGCTACCATAACTGATGATTTTTGAATAAATGTTTTGCTTCAAAATTTCTAGCTCTCAATATCATCTAGAACTTCCCAACCAGGGGCAACTGTGCCTGGCGGGGACATTAGCTAAAATCTGGAGGTGACTGCCACATCCTGGGATGGGGCAGTACTGGCCTCAGAGAGGCTGCCAAGCCTCCTACAATGCAAAGCACAGCAATACCCCAACCGCCAAGCAAAAAATGACCCGGCCCGATGTCAGCAGTGCTAAGGGTCAGAAGCCAACACCTGGGCTGCGCCCTCTTCTCACGGGCCACCGCGTGTCCATCTCTCCCGTGCAGAGCACGTGCCAGGGGAACTAATGTTTTATTACTTTATTCCGAATTGCTGACAAGAGTGGTGAAAGGTGGTGATTTGCTTCACATTTGTAACTTCATGTTTTACTAATCAAACCACTGAAGAGAGAGGAAAAAAAAACCACTTTCACTGAAAATGTTATTCTCTAAGACAAGACACACCATTATTCCATCAACTGAACACTCCTTATCTGTTATTGTTGAACAAATACATATCTTCCTTTTTTTAAAAAAAAGTGGGCTGAGGCAAAAAAAGAGAAAAACCTCCCCTAAACCCAAAGCCCTATGATTTTAAACAAGTGCTGTCCAAAGAGGAACATTTTATGTGAGTAACTAATACTGTTTCTTTCTGTGTGGGGGAGGGAAAAGGCTTTGTGGTTAATGCTTCAAGTTTTCACTGCTAAGGTTTCCTTTCATGTCTTACTTCTTTACACTTGTATATTTTAGGCTCTAAGGACATAACTGTTCCTTCCTTGGGGGGGTGGCTTCTCTGGAGCCCTCACACTCTTCTGACAAGCCATGAATGTGACCTGTGGCACCCAGGACAGCTTTGAGAGCGGCACCCCAGCTGCACCCAGACCTAGCAAGGCCTGGGGACATCCAGTTCTCTGTTCCCGGGTCACAGGTTCTTACCGTTCTCCACAATCCTCAGTTCATCTTCTCCTGGGGACCATGAGCTCCAAGGCTGGGGAGCCCCAGAAGTGCTGGCAGGGGAGTGGAGGAACGAGGGCAGGGGAGGGGAGAGAAGCTAGCACGTGTACAGTCTGATGCAGGAGAGAGGCTGTTAACAAGAAGGCCATCCCAACAGAGTGAGGAGGGTATGGGAGCATGCTGGCTAGCGGCTGAGTTAAGGACAGCCACCTGAGGGTGCCTGGGAGCGGGGTGAGCATGGGCACCGCTATTCCTCAGCCTGGAGCACATGGTAAGCAACTAAAAAGAGAAAGTTTCTCCTGGCTGGAGTGTGGAGTGAGGAGCCATCCAGGTCTGGAGACCTAGGCCAGATAGGCAGGGTTCTGTAAGCCACATTCTATACTGGCTGGTGAGGGGGAGCCGAGGGAGGGTTTCCAGCTGGGAAAAGCTGTGGTCAGGCTTGTGGGAGAAAGATCATTCTGGAAGCATGACGCAGGATGGACTGGGGGGACCACATCAACAGGTAGAGGACAGCTAGAGGCACAAAGGCATGAGGGGTGGTTGCCTGCCCAAATATACACGTCATGTCCACATACTATCCTGAGGAATGTTTTAAGAGTTGCAAAGAATGTGGAATGCCAAGGACCCCAAAGCGCACAAGCAGACCACATCCACTCAGAAGAGAGGGCCCAGGTGTCTGTGGAAGCACCAGCACCGAGAGCCCAGGGGCTCCTGCAGCTCAGCAGGGCAAGTTCAGAAAGAGGCACACTCTTCCAGCCAAAAAACCAGGATGAAGAAGATACACCAAAACCTTCCTTTTCAAAATAAACCTGCATTCACACAATTCCATAATGATGTAACAATAGCAGCACAGGAAGCCCAGGTGAGAGGAAAACAGCACACACACATCGAACTCTGCAAACACTGACCACTGGCGACAAGGGCAGGAAGGCGTCAAGGGCAATTTTATACCCTTTTATCACTTAAGTGACTTGTTTACAACACATCTTTTTATAGTGTTTCTTTTTTTTTTTTTTTTTTTTTGTAGAGACAGAGTCTCACTGTACCGCCCTCGGGTAGAGTGCCGTGGCGTCACACGGCTCACAGCAACCTCTAACTCTTGGGCTTACGCGATTCTCTTGCCTCAGCCTCCCGAGCAGCTGGGACTACAGGCGCCCGCCACAACACCCGGCTATATAGTGCTTCTTTTTAAAAATAAAAATGATACTAGGGAAAATACCAAAGCAATAAAAAAAAATAAATTCCGAAAAAAATGGTAACTTTACAGACTGGTACACGTGTATACACAGGTGACATAAAGAGCAAATGAATCCACGACTTACCGACCCCTTCTCCATCACTCTGTTGAGCATGACAACACCCCTGCTTTTCTGCTCCCACACCATCTCCCAGAAGTGCCCACATGTATTAGGCAAAGGGCCCTGCAAACATACAATTACACAACGTGTGACATGGGAAACATAAACATACTATAGTGGGAGCTCACCTTGGTGGTCAGCAGAGGACAGTGCCCTTGGGTCCTCACCAGCTGAGGTAGAGTGGTGACTGAGGCTGGGACAGACAGGGACCTGCCTCTCCCTGCCTAGTGGTCAGCACCACAGTTCTATTTTCAGCCACACAGTGAAAGATCATTTGCACATCTCAGTTCAGGGCTGACCACCTAGGTCAGAAATTGTTGATTCTGTTTTTTGGCTTGGGGTGGCTGGCTGAGGGGCCCCATGAGACTCATTCCTCAAGGCAGGTGCATTATAGGACAAAACTCTCAGGTGCAGGTGAGAGGCAGTGTGGGGGGGACCTTTGATTTGACCCCCAGCTCCAATCACTTATCATCTGGGACCTTGGACAAGTCATTTCCCCTCTCCATGCCTCAGTTTCCCCATCTTATCTTACCTAACAACAGTACCTATTCACAGGCTTGTGAAAATTAACTATATTCACATATACAAAGCGCTTGGCACAGTCCCTGGAATGTCCTAAGTACCTGAGAAAATGTCAGCTACTGTTCTTAGTAATGATGGCCCTGACCACAGTCTTCATCCTGAGACCAAGGAACTGAAGAGAGTAGACACACAATGGTCATTCAGGCGGCACAAGCAGTACACTGTCACAGGGGCACAGTGGGCTGGCCGTGGGCACAGGGTACAAATGTCCAGTTTGTCTCAACTGTTAGGACTGCCTGGAAGGGACACTGTGTATCACCCACATCAGAGCCTGTCATTCCTTGGGCCAGCAACACTTCTCACCTATTTCAACTCAGCTTCTCCTTTTTCTTTAAATAACTGTCCTTTAGGTCTGGTGACACTCTGCTTGACCAAACTAGCCCTCAGTGCCCTCTCACTCCTCCCAGAACTCATCTAGAACTCACTGAACCAGACAAGTCAGCAGAACACACAGGCAACCTTTTCTCCCCAGGTAATAAGAAAACAGCTCCTGGCGGCCAGAAATCTCATGGCACCTGTTAACCAACTGGACCTTCCATCCCTCCACCCCGGCCATGAGGCCCCCAGTCATTGCTCTCAGCTACTCACTCAGGGCCCTCCCTTCCCCCAACACCACCCCGGTTTAGAATGCATCTAAAAGATGATGGTCACATACAACTTGCAAGGGCACACCTCACACTCAGCTGATACTTCACGGGGGAGAAGAAGGAGTCCTTAGACATTATTCTCTAGTCCTCTATACTTCTGACTTTTAAAACAGAATAGGTACTTGCATTATTTGCATAATAAACAACATTGAAAATAAAAAATGGGAAGGGTTTGGGGGCTTGGGAAATGTTTCAGTAACAGCATCTAAGGGTGCTCCTTTAGCACCCTGCTTTGATTCTTTTTGTAAATCCCAGGGCAAAGGGAGACAGTGTAAGCAGCTTACCAACATCCCGGGTGCCATCTTACAAATAGGACAGAACTTCACATGTCCCAAGGAACTGCTAGTGCGTGAGTAAGCAGGACAGCGGTATAGTATATGTTTCCATAGTGATTTCCTTAATGCTACCTTTGACTTTATACACCCTCCAACAGCCACATGAAGAACTTCCAGACCTCCATGCCTAAGCTGAATGGCTGAAATGGGTAAGTAGCAAATTGGATTTCTCCAAAAAGAGAAGTTCTCAAGAAGCCACTTTTGCTTCAGCTTCTTCCCACCAGTTTGCCACCCTTAGGCACGCACACCGCACTAACCAGCCCACTCTAAACACCCTCAAGGTGTTAGAAAGACCAGGGGCTCTGGGCCTGCTAAAAGCCTGGCCTGTATTCATACACTAAGAACCTCCTCCCTGGCCCCAGGGGACTCACACAGCTTGGGTAATGTTTACACACTGACTGGGAGGCATCTGGGCTGATTTTGGTCATGGACCGGGAGGACCTGGGACAAGATCAAAACCTTGGCTGGATAAGCCCTCATCTAACTCGCTGCCCACAGGTAAGACTGAGAAGATGATATGGAATGGGAAAACAAAAATTATGATGAAAAAGAGAACAAGAAACTTAGACTGTTTAGATCAACTAACAGATAACGGGTTAAGGCTTAAGAAAATTAATTAAAAAGAAATTCCTTTATCCGCTTTCCCAGACAACTGTGGTCTTTTGATCACATTCCATTAAGTGCTTTATAAGAGGCTCAATCATTAAACCACTCTCAGGACTTTTTCTCCATAAAGATGCCAAAAGCCAATAGGAATTTAAAGTGGATTTTTCACGCTTGTTCACATGATCTAATGATCCTTTTTTTCTGAGCCACAGAACGAGGACCTGCTGAGGTTGTTCTGAGTGGCTGCCTGAACAAAGATTCCCATCTAGTGCTAACTCTCTCAGATTTGCCAACGGGAAGGGAAGTGTTCAGTGCAAAGTCTTCTGGAATCAACACAGCTGCAGGCCTTCCCCTAGCCACAGCTCAGCTGCCTCTGTCAACAGACTCCGGGCAATTCTGACATGTTAATAATGCTTTCTATAAGCACTCATTCCCTGCAATATCATACCATACTTCCCCCAAAAGGTCAGTGTTCCAAACAAACTAAGCCTCTAAAGTGAGATATTTTTTCCCCCTCACTTGTTGCTTTTTGGTTTGTTTAAAACCAGACCTTCTTAGGGATGTGGCAGATTTTATTTGCAGTGTAGCTAACAGCACTCTAAAACTCTTAACACTAAAAAAATACAGACAACCTGTTTACCTGGGTAAGAATGTAACTCCTCTGGGCTTCTTCCATTTTTATCAAACTAGCATTGATATAGTCATTATCTTCTTGATGTAGTTTAATCCGACTATGGTCAACTGAAAGGCAAACCAAAACTCAAGAGGTTAATCGGAATATCAGAGAGTTGACACATACGTAGTGTATCCCATGGAAAAGCATAGCAGGTGAGTGGATGGCACTCAGGCCATTCACAATAACTGAAGTCTTGCTGTGTCAGTCAAGATTAGTCATCAGTATGGGGTGACTGGTATTTTCTTTGTTTTCTCTTGTAGAGACAGAGTCTCACTTTATGGCCCTCGGTAGAGTGCCATGGCATCACACAGCTCACAGCAACCTCCAACTCCTGGGCTTAAGCGATTCTCTTGCCTCAGCCTCCTGAGAAGCTGGGACTACAGGCACCCACCACAACACCCGGCTATTTTTTTGTTGCAGTTCAGCCGGGGCCGGGTTTGAACCCGCCACCCTTGGTATATGGGGCTGGCACCTTACCGACTGAGCCACAGGTGCCGCCCGTGACTGGTATTTTCAGAAAGGTTTTTCTGAGGTGTTCAAAAATTTGCATACATAGCAAACAGCAATAAAATACACTAAAACACAGATATATCCTACTTGGGAGATCTGTTCTTAGGTCATATCTTCCTATGATGCTTATTATTCTCCCCTAAACCTGACAGGCTGGAGAGAGGCATCAAAGGATTTGTTCTCTGATGTCTAACATAAACTTTTATAGGGTAAAAAGCATAGTACCTTCAATCTTTAAAAGAAACAAAATCCACCAAAAACTCTACCCAGTTCCCACAGCCATAGTTGGTGTAATAAGCTTTAGTAAGTAAGTAAGATTTATGATTGCACCTCAACCTATGTCCAGTGGTTGGAAGATTCAATAACCTAAGTATACAGCCGCATCAAAATTCATTCCTTGAATTTCTTTATATACATTTTCTCTTTCTCTCTTTTTTTTTCTGAGACAGAATCTTACTCTGTGCCCTGAGTAGAGTGCCGTGCGTGGCGCCACCACAGTTCACAGCAACACCAAACACTTGGGCTCGAATTATCTCCTGCCTCAGCCTCCTGAATAGCTGGAACTGCAGGCACCTGCTACCGTGCCTGGCTAAATTTTTTTCTGTTTTTAACAGAAACCAAGTCTCACTCTTGCTCAGACTGGTCTTGAACTGTTGAGCTCAGACGATTCACCTGCCCCAGCCTCCTAGAGTGCTGGGATTACAGGTGTGAGCTGGCCTGTTTTCTTTTTTTTTTTTTTTAAAGTTCAAGTATAATGAACTTCAACGATCTTAAAATTTTCTAATTCAGAACATATCATAATCAAATCAAAGTCATTTAAAGAGAACTGGAAAAATCTCTGAATCTCAAACACTGAAAGTATATTAATGTACCTTTCAGATTAGCTTTCAGAAAGAAATTCATTTGGAAATTCTGCCCCAGGTTACTGAAAAAACACAGACACTATTTTTCCTGTCATTATTACTTTGTCAGAAAAGCAGTGGTTTCTTGAGGGCCACTTTCCTTATCCCGTTAGTATAGATAATAAGAGCAGGTGGGAACTTTTATTTCTGGCATGGCACAACGGATGAACTTCACACTTAATATAAATTGAGACACTTAGATAATTCTTATGTAGATCATAGAGATAAAAGACATAAAAAAAATAAATAAATAAAAATTGTGTGCCTGGCATTAGTAGGTTGTAAGTGGGTTCAAATAGTACAGGTTGACTTTGGGCAAAAAACTCATCCTCTGAGCTTTGGTTTTTTTACTTGCTGAGCGATAGGTGACAAAAGGGTCACAGTTAGAGTAAATGAGCTAACGAGTGTACAGAGTCCAGAGCAGCACCCAGTACGAGGCAAGTGCCCAGTAAACTACTGGCTGCTGTTGTCATCACCATCAGCACCGTGAGCTGGGCAGGAGGTCACCTTCTACCTTAAATTCTTTTTTTTTTTTAATTGTTAAATCATAGCTGTGTACATTAGTGCAATCAAGGGGTACAATGTGCTGGTTTCATATACAATCTGAAATATTCCCATCAAACTGTTCAACGTAGCCTTCATGGCATTTTCTTAGTTATTGTATGTAGACATTTCTTTTCTGCCTTTAGTAAGTTTCGCCTGTACCCATTCTAAGATGCACCATAGGTGTGGCCCCACCCACTACCCTCCCTCTACCCTAACCTCCCTCCTCCCTTCCCCTTCCTTGGTCCTTTCCTCATAGTCTTGTGCTATAGTTGGGTTATAGCCTTCATATGAAAGATGTAATTTAGCTTCATAGTAGGGCTGAGTACATTGGATACTTTTTCTTCCATTCCTGAGATACTTTGCTAAGAAGGATATGTTCCAGCTCCATCCATGTAAACATGAAAGAGGTAAATTCTCCATCTTTCTTTAAGACTGCATAATATTCCATGGTATACATGTACCACAATTTGCTAGTCCATTCGTGGGTCGATGGGCACTTGGGCTTCTTCCATGATTTAGCAATTATGAATTGGGCTGCAATAAACATTCTGGTACAGATGTCTTTGTTATATTGTGATTTTTGGTCTTCTGGATATAAACCTAGTAAAGGAATTATAGGATCAAATGGCAGGTCTATTTTTAGGTCTCTAAGTATTCTCCAAACATCCTTCCAGAAGGAAGGTATTAGTGGGCATTCCCACCAGCAGTGTAGAAGTGTGCCCTTTCCTCCACATCCACGCCAACATCTCTGGTTTTGGAATTTTGTTATGTGGGCTACTCTTACTAAGGTTAGGTGAAATCTCAAAGTAGTTTTGATTTGCATTTCTCTGATGATTAAGGATGATGAGCTTTTTTCATGTGTTTGTAGATCGTGTGTCTGTCTTCTTTAGAGAAGTTTCTCTTCAAGTCCCTTGCCCACCCTGAGATGGGATCACGTGTTCTTTTCTTGCTAATACATTTGAGTTCTCTGTGGATTCTGGTTATTAGACCTTTATCAGAGGTATAACCTGCAAATATTTTCTCCCATTCTGAGGGTTGTCTGCTTGCTTTACTTACTATGTTCTTGGCTGTACAGTAGCTTTTTAGTTTGATCAGGTCCCAGTAGTGTATTTTTGATACTGCTTCAATTGCCTGGGGAGTTGTCCTCATGAAATTTTCGCCCAGGCCGATTCCTTCAAGAGTTTTTCCTGCACTTTCTTCAAGTATTTTTATAGTTTCATGTCTTAAGTTTAAATCTTTTATCCAGTGAGAGTCTATCTTAGTTAATGGTGAAAGGTGTGGGTCCAGTTTCAATCTTCTACAGGTTGCCAGCCAGTTCGCCCAGCACTATTTGTGAAATAGGGAATCTTTTCCCTACTGAATGTTTTTAATTGGCTTGTCAAAGATCAAATAACGGTAAGTAGCTGGATTCATCTCTTGGTTCTCTATTCTGTTCCAGACATCTACTTCTCTGTTTTTGTGCCAATACCATGCTGTTTTGATCACTATCGATTTATAGTAGTCTGAGGTTGGTAGCGTGATTCCTCCTGCTGGGTTTTTATTGCTGAGTAATGTTTTGGCTATTCGAGGTTTTTTTCTGATTCCATATAAAACGAAGTATTATTTTTTCAAGATCTTTAAAATATGACAATGGAGCTTTAACAGGAATTGCATTAAAATTATATATTGCTTTGGGTAGTATAGACATTTTAACAATGTTGATTCTTCCCAGCCATGAGCATGGTATGTTTTTCCTACCTTAAATTCTTTTCCCCATTGTTCCTATAACCTTCGCAGCAAACTGCTTTTTCTGTTGGAGGGTAACAGTAGGGGAGAAAGATGAGTGAAACTGGAGGTGAAAAAATTTGGAAATTGCTTCCTTGGAGGAGTATTTTAATTGCTGTTTTTTCTTTATAAAACTGGTTCATAAAACTATTTAGATGAGAAATGATAAAAAAAAAAAAAGTTGCAAAGGAATATTACAGACATTATTACTGAATTCAGAGCAGGTACAGCAGAGCTAGGCCCAGGGTATGTGGCCCTGGGTGAGAAAGGGGTGAATAGTGATTGTTCTGCCCCGCTCAGATCAGCTGGAGGTTTCTGGCCAGGACTTCACAGCAGAATCACCAAGGTGTTATGTTCTTGTTTTAAAATAAACATCTATGAGATGCCTCAGCCTAGATGTGCTAAATCAAGAGTATCGGGTGTTCGGGGGGCAGTCTTGTCACCTGATGACCTAGAATTGCTCTGTAGGTGTTTCCTAGTAACAACTTTCTCCACCACAGCCAACATTTACTGAGGACTTACTGTGTCTGAGCAAGACCCTGGGCTAAGTGGTTTATGTTGTGTCATTTTATCTCCACGCATGCCTATGAGATAGGTGTGACTCCTGTTTTAGTGAAGATCAAAGAAGAGAACCATTTGCCCAAAGCCACAGGGTTCTAAGTGGCATGACTGAGATACAGACCCAGGCACGGCCCCATGGCGGCAGCTCAAGAGACATATGCTCTGTAGCAGTTCTTGGTCCACTTTTATGCCCCTTCCAGGAATCTGGGCGTCACAGAGCCAGGGCAGGATGGAGAGCTAACCCTCTTGGCAAATAGCACTCACAGCTGCCACTCACATTCACGGGCACAGGACACACAGGAAGTGCCCACTGCGGTGCTGACTATTGCATCTTCTGCATACCTGGCAGAGAATACTGCCATGGAGACATCAGCAGCCACAAGCCCTCGCTGACTGTCTAAAGCAGCCAGTTGTTCTCAACCTGTGGGTCCCGACCCCTTTGTTCCATTTGTAACAATACAGCAGTTAGGAAGGTTGAGAATCACTGGTCTAAAGAATCTGGAGAGCAGTCAAAAAAGGCCTTCATAGCCTAGAGGAGAGGGCAAAGTTCAGGTCCTGTACTCAGTTCTGGTTTTTCTTTACACGAATTCTAACATCCTTAGTTGCTGATGTCTAAGACACCAAAACACGAGAGCCAATCTCTCAGAAGGCAGAAGAGGATGTCAGGAGCCAACAAGCACCCGACAAGTAAAGCTAACAGCAGGAAAGAGAGAGAGAAACAACGAAGATGGTAGGGGTGGAGATCGGGGGGCTCCAAGCAGAGCTGACTTGCACATTCAGGGAGGGGGACAAACAGCTTCCATTCCCAAACGCCTGTGCAGGGAGTCATCACAGTTCAGCACAATGCTTGGGGTCTAATAATACGGTTGCTGAGTCACGCAGAAAAGGTTGCATTATGCCTGCTATACTCTGCTTCAGCTGGTAGGAAAATGATTCATCATAAAAATAGTCAAAGCTAAAAAAAAGTACTTTGAACTTCACTGAATTTTCCAGAAACTGAAACTTTACCCCTTGTACAATGATGGAAAAATGAACCATTACTCTAAGTTTCTAATGCCTTTATTATAGGAAATAACCAAGTCGTAAGGCTCTGCTGCTATTGGTTTATTACGAAAGCCAAGGTTAAAGGAGTCTCCACCAAGTCACCTTGCAGCTGACAAAGAGCGAGACCTGTACTGGCCATGTAGATACTTACAAGGACTGACGTCTCTGTACCTGTTTCGGTTTTTGTTCTTAGGAAGCTTGGCCACTCTACATGGGAAGTCACTGGCTTCATGTCGGATATCCTACAAAAGAGGATGAAGAGTTTTCTTTTGAGATCTCTGGCTTCAGAAATTCACCCAGACATTTAATGGAATGCTAGGCACTGCAGAAGGCCTGGTAAAGAAACAGACATCAAAGAGGGCCAGCAGTATGTGACAGGCAAGGTGGTAATTCATAGCTATGTACAAGGTCACACAGGAGGAAACACGAAGAGGACCAAGCACAGGCCTGGGGAGGGAAGCAGTGACGGAGGCTGGAGGCTGAAAGATGACGAAGACAGCAGAGGCAAAAAGGGGGATATTTTACTCTAGAACACCCTGCAGGAAAGGGGGCTGGAGATCTGTCTTATGCCAGAACAGTGAGCAGGCAGTGGGAGGCATGGCAGATGGCAGGAGGACACAGGTGGGGGCCTAGATCTTGAAGAGCCTTGAGTGCCAGGCCTGGGAGTTTCAACTGCAACCTTCTGTAAAGCCACAGTTATTAAAAATAGATAAAATGTACTTTATGCCAACAAACCACCCACCAACTGCTTCCCTAGGAGGTGCTAAGCAAACCCCATCACTCTTTGATTAAGAGAACACCCGCACGAGGCCCCCTGCTAGACTGATCACACACACGTCTAATTTTGCTCTCTCCTAAAACACCACTATAATCACATTCAGAAAATCGTCTATTTGTAATTTGTTTTATTATTAAAAAAGACACATAACAATGTGGATGTATTTACTGCCACCGAACTGTATACCTGAAAATGGTAAATTTTATGTTTTGTGTATTTTACCACAATTAAACTCCCCCACCCCCCGGGTAGAACAGCAAAGCAGACAGCAGCAACAGAATCCTGGAAGCTGAAAATCAGACTGATTCATACCTGGCAGGTCTGAGAATGTGTAATTATAAGCCAGTGGGAAAGCCAGATTTCTAGCCCAGATTCCTCCAATGGCTCAGGAAGCACTGCCACTCTAGAAGGGGGAGTGACATTCCCTGCAGGGACAGGGGTGGAGCTGTCTGAGAACAGCTGGATTCGTCACCCCCACCCCCCAAGACCTGCCATAGAGTTGACACTTCTGCAGAAATCTAAAGATCTACTTTCCAGAAATTACAAACCAGAGGTCTCTGGATGGAGTTAAACTGGGACAGTGGAAGATGTGAGTGTCCCCCCAAAACCAAAGGGTTAAGTGGACACACACAAGCCAAATAGCAGAGTGTTTCTTTCTCCATTAGCTACACCACTGACAGCTAGAACCTTCCCCCCAGACAGGGGGCAGAGCATTCTCTAGATCAGGAGTCCTCAAACTTTTTAAACAGGGGGCCAATTCACTGTCCCTCAGACCGTTGGAGGGCCGGACTATAGTTTAAAAAAAAAAACTATGAACAAATTCCTCTGCACACTGCACATATCTTATTTTGAAGTAAAAAACAAAACGGGAACAAATACAATTCACGCTGCTTCATGTGGCCCGCAGGCCGCAGTTTGAGGACGCCTGCTCTAGATGATCTACTAGGTTAAAAGGCAAGAACAAAAGATACTATCATCAGAGTGCAACTATCCCCGCTGGAGGCCCCGGGGCCAGCCCCATGTCAACAAGCCCCTTCCACCTGCTCAGGGCTCTCCGCCTCCTACAAGCCCCTACTCTCACTCACGCGGAGACACTATCAATATCTACATGAAAGAGGACAAACTCTAAAAACTCTAAAAACCAGGGAAAAACCTCCCTGGAGAAAACACACTGCAGAGAATACAAAGATTTAAAATATATATTAGTTACATGTTCAGAAAATTAAGATCTTATCTCTGCGAATTATTAGAAGAACAGAATATTATACAAAATAAAACGGTCTCTTGAAACATAAAAAAAAGATAGCAAAAATAACAAGGTCAATTACTCATCTGAAGAGCTGGATAAAAGCAGACGAAATCCCTCTAGAAGATAAAGCTAATAAATGAAAAAAGAAAGAAAGAAAGAAAAAAAGAAAATTAAGCAAGTAAACAAAAAATTCAAAAAAAGAAAAAAATAATTGAAGGAAATCTCCCAGACTCATTAAGTAATTCTCACAATGATAAAAAACAGATCCAACCCTAAAGCACATTAACATCCAATTGCAGAATCCGGCAGACAGAGAATATTCTATAAGTTCCTGGGAAGAAAAACCAGATCATTTTCAAAGGACAAGGTGATTAGAATGGCTTCTGACTCTGCAAGAACATGGCAAGCTGGCCAGCAATGGAATAAAACTTTCAAGATTCTGAAGAAAACTGATTTCTAATCTAGAATTTTATATCCAGCCCAATAGCCCTCCAGTAAGTGGGATAACAAAAACCTTGCCTAATGTGCAGGGTCTCAAATACTGCCATCCACACTCCGCTTTCTCAGCAACCCGCTGGAACATGTCTTCCACCTGAGCAAAAAAATAAACCAAGAAAGAGAAAGATAAAACAGGACAGAAAAGACCCAACACAAGAATGAAAGCAAAGAAAATGTCCACAAAGTCTGCAGGGACAAGATACCAAGCTGACAAGCATGTGACAGACACAAAAGGCAAACAGGCCAGAGTAGAACAGTATGATTGAAGGGAAATCTGTGTCATCAACATTCCACTGTAACAACTGAGGCCTAATTAACTATCAGAGGAAAATGAAAAGACCAAGTCTACGCGATAGGGGATTTGACAGAGAAGAAAAGCAAAGGAAGTCTCAAGATGACAGCTGGGCGAGGCAGGCCTACAGACCCCCCACCTAGACAGATGGAGAACAGAAAGCTCCAAGCAGGGATGTCTCCAAGAAAAAAACCTGCATCTCAGAAATCACCTGAATCTGCTCTCACCAACACAGAAACCACCAGCCACATGTGCCCAGGCTGAAAAATGTAAAATACATATTGGAGTTGAATACTTAGTACAAAAAAAGGAAAGTATAGTATCTCAAATATTTTAAATACTCATTATCTACTGAAATAACATTTTAAACAAACTAGACCAAGTAAAATATACTATTTTCACCTGCTTCTTTAGGCTATAAGAAGAGGTGACATTGCCTGCGTGGGCTGCACTGCCTTTCTGGGTATAGCACAAACTGACTGAGTGGACAACTGCTCAGAGAGGCTCCGAGAAGGTGCGGGAAGAATCAGCAAAAGGTACAAAGAAAACTGTGCGGGCAGCGCCTGTGGCTCAGTCGGTAAGGCGCCGGCCCCATATACCAAGGGTGGCGGGTTCAAACCCGGCCCTGGCCAAACTGCAACCAAAAAATAGCCCCTGTAGTCCCAGCTACTCAGGAGGCTGAGGCAGGAGAATCGCTTGGGCCCAGGAGTTGGAAGTTGCTGTGAGCTGTGTGAGGCCACGGCACTCTACCGAGGGCCATAAAGTGAAACTCTGTCTCTACAAAAAAAAAAAAAAAGAAAACTGTGCAAATAAACAAGGCAATTATTAACAGCAGGAAAAAAATTTTTTAAACAAAACAGCATAGTACAAGGCTATCTGTGTCTGTGTGCACAGGCCAACAGTGTAAATAATGAATCCTGACCTCACCGGCAGGTGTGACACCCTGGGAAAGTGGGGGTGGGGAGGAATAGCAGAGGGGGTGGGCTGCTTCGGAAAACTAAATCCTTCCTCTACTTTAATAAAGGTCGAAATTAAGAAATCAAAAGGCAAACATTTTACTTAGAAACATGAAGATATATACAAACCGGGAGCAGCAACTCCCAAAGTTGAAAGTGGTTGTCCATGGGATAAAAGACGGGGGACCAGTCAGGGTGTGGGAGCAGCAAAGACCTGGATTTTATTATAAACCTATTACGGTACTGCATACGTATCTGAATGCCCACGTTCTACGATTCTACTTACGTATTTATAAAACTAGAAAATGGCATGAAGTTTCTGACTCATACTAGAGACCAGTTAATGGCTAACAGTATGATGACAGATTATAACCCTGGGGTCAAACAAATCAATCCGGTAGTAACGCACCTATCACGGCATTGATCTATTTGATTGAGCTTTGAGTAAAATGCTACTGAACATAGAAAAAGAATTATAGGGGTAAAAAGCTAAGTTTTAAATCTGTTGTTCCACTTACTATGCATTTAGCAATGGGTACAAATTCTGCCCTGTGAAGGGAAACCATCTGGGCAGTATGAGGGGATGAAGATATGGAAGAAATAATGGACACAGAAAAACCTCTGGGCTCACAGGTATTTACCATGAACAAATACGGGCCAAAATTTCAATAACGGTTGCAACTGATTTTATTTGGCCAAAAGAATTATTAATATGTATTTCTTTTTGGTGCCAAAAAAATAGAGATGATGTCATTGAATAAAGACATTGGAAAAACAAAAGGTGTCTGCACGATACCTATTAGTATTAGTCACTAAATGATAATTAGATTTCAGACGGTCAATACTTATCAACTAACATAAAGGGCCTACTGTGTGTTCTGAATATTGGGACTACAGCAAAGAACCAAACAGGTAAAAATTCCATCCTTTATAGAACTTACCTGCTAAAAGGGAGACAGACACAAATAAAATATATTGTATGTCAGAAGGTAAGTGCTAAATTGAAAAATAAAGCAGAGAACATAAAGGGAGGAAGCTGGACAGATTATTTTAAGTAGGATGGTCACAGAAGACCTCCCAGTAAAAGTGACACTGGAGAAGAGATGTGATGAAGGTGACAGAGCGAGCCATGGGGACGTCTGGAGAGATAATATGCGAGGCAGGAGGATGCTTGGCAAGTCTGAGGCACAGCAAGGAAGCTACTGTGGCTGGAGTGAGTGAAGGGAATAGTGAGATGAAGCTATAAATCAGGTGAGTGCATGTTGGATCCTAGGAGCAATTCTGAGAATTTTAGCTTTATTCTGAGTTACATGGAAAGTCACGGAGGATTTCTGATCATAGCAATGACAGGATCCCACCTGTCTGTTCTATGTGGAAGAGACTAAAGGGGCTCAAAGGTAGAAGGAAGGATGTAGCCAGGAAGCTAATGCTATAAAGCAGACAAAGGATGACAGTGGACCACAGCAGTGGTAAAGAGTTGGTGAGAAGGAGTCAGTTTCTGGATGATTTATTGGAAATCACACCAGTTCTGGTGAATCCCGCGTGCTTCTCTCCTTTCGAATGCCATATGGGAAATAAAAGCATGTTCCAAGTACACGTGCTTGTGTTTCACTTAGTAAGATAAAATACCAGGATTATAGTCTTAAAATCAAGGAGTGATAAGTAACTATACAATTAAAGGTAACTAACATTAGTGGTTTGGAAGAAAGCCAGTAAGTTGACTATAGTACCATAAAATTTTACAGAATTACAGCAAAACAGGATTTCTGTATTCTAAAACTGTATCCAAGGTAAGTTAACTTTCCAATAGCCGTAGAAAAAGCAGATTCATAACTAATGAACAAGTTTAACTAGACTTTCATCAGAAGTATAAAATACCCTTAGAAGGTCTTTTACTATGTTGGCCAAAGATTAAATAAATACTTCTAAATCTACTAAATGTATACAATTTCCACAAAGAAAACAAAATATAATATAATATAATATATATTATAGGCCTTAAAACTGATGAGAAAATGACTGCTGGATAAATTTAGAGCCAAGCCAAAAGAGAGTAATAAACTTGCCATGAAGCAGGTTCCCAGCAGAGTACCCTAAACAAAAACACTGAATGGTATCAGCAATCATTCAATGTAGCCTCAGTATTTCGGGCGTGGGTCACTCTAAATGAGAATTTTTGCCAGTGGGAAATTAAATGCACCAACAGGTAACAAATAGATTTTTTATACCCTCTAGCCTGTTCCTCAGTGGGTTTTCAAGAGCCTACTTGCTTTTCCTCATGTAGACTTTATAAATGTAAGAATACAACAGCAAGTGCAACAGATGTCATATTCCTGGCCTCCTAGAGAGTGAGCCTGAAGCAGGCCTAGGTCGCAGGTAAATAGTTTAAATTTTATTATAACCATTTTATAAAGGACTGGGCACCCAAAGTGATCTGAATCATCTCTGTGGCAAACCATTTCATGAGAGGAAAAAGCAAGTCTTCTGAAGTTATTATTTAGTGGGGCTAGGAAGATTCATAAGCAAAGTTTAAACACAGCATGTGTTGAGCTGGAGATTTAAAAGGGGGCAAGAATGGGTGCAGAGCAGAAACCATCATCACCTCCATGGTTTCTAGAGCTACAGCTCCTGATTTCCCATCTTCCGCTGCTTACTTAATAAGGTAAACAGACAATCTCCCAATGAATAGAATACAAAGGGGTAACATAAAACGCTGGTAATAGAATCAATTAGGGCTTGGAGTTAATTAATTTTTGTATTTATTCAGAAAAGTTCATTATCCATTATTCAAATACCCCCCAAATTCAATTAGGCAGAAAGTCAAATCTGGGTGAGAAGCTGACAATGTTTGATTGGAGATTTCTATTTCTCTTGAAAACACACAGGCATAAAAACCAGTCCAGCCTTGCAGAAACATTTCCATGTTTATATCAAGCACTTCATTAAGTGAAACCTAACAATTTGGGTTTTAACACCCTTTTCCTCAGTCCCACAACTGGGTGAATATCTCTTTTTATTGGCTCTGTGGTAAAATGCATTACTCATTTAAAAAGTATTTGCCCAGTGAAGAGGTAGAGACGGCATCCCATTAGCACTCAAGAGTCTTGTAAGAAGGGCCTCCGAGATGCTCCTCTCTATCCCCTCCTACCGCTGGCCGCAGCCCAGGGGCCCAGGGTAGGCACTCAGCATAATTTTGTTGACTGAATTAACAGATGGTTCCAAGCCTCCCAAAGCTCAAAGAATCCTTAATTCTATACCAACTTTCTTCATTTATACAGAAGTGCTCTTAAAAAGGAAGATACCAGCACATGTCTGATCCAATCCTATTTTCTTAACTACTTGTTATAAAATGAAAGTTACTGGAATCACTTTTTGTGACCCGGACAGTCTCCTGATAAGAGAGAACCAAAATAGTTACTAAAAGATGGATTCAGGGCAGTTCCTGTGGCTCAAAGGAGTAAGGCGCCAGCCCCATATGCCGGAGGTGGCAAGTTCAAACTCAGCACCGGCCAAAAACTGCAAAAAAAAAAAAAAAAAAGATTCAAAGGGTTATTTTTGAATGGTTCTGAGACAGAGATTTCTATTTGAAAAGTCTAGAGGGAAAAAAGAAAATCCAATGGTACCTTCTATTCACTAGAACTTCAGGGGACTACAGAGTCCCATAGTGTCCATCACAGCATCTTCTAAGTTCTCAACAACCCCCACTCCACAAATGGCTGTCTAATTTGATTATCTGGATTATTACCTAATACTTCAGGGAAGCTACTGGCTCTCAGAAATGTTCGGGCAGGGCTAGATTGAAGGGAAATGCGTAAGTATAGCAAAGGCAATCATTTAAAATGCAATAAGTAAATACGCAGGGTGTACATTTCCTGGAACTCTGACAGCAGTCACTGAACAGGAAGATATACATAGAAATGAGGGGTTGTGTGCCACCCCAAAATTTAGAAACTAGGTCTTCAAAGTAGCATGTCGAATAAGTTCTGTTAATCATACATCTCATCATAAATGAGAACACAAATTTCTGTATAACAAGATATTCCCTGAGAGGTACACAAATCAGACAGATTAAATGTCTTTCAAATCAAAAATAATGCTATCTCCCTTATATATGGAAGTTAAAGGAACATTATAATTTACTACAAGGAAAGTATTTTCATACTCAGTATTATTAAATTTTAAGATAAACTACAACGCTTAGATAATAAACACCGAAAAATCAGCTAATGAATACCGAGCCAGTTTTGGTTTAAAATTTACAGATGCTAAAAAGTAAAGCACCTACGTGGTAGCTGAACAAGACAGGGAGGGAGGGTGGGAGGGAAGAACAAAACTGGTCAGCACAGAAAAGGAGCAGGATGCAGGAAAGCCATCCCTGCCAGGCTGGAGGAAGTGTTGGGTCAGCGTGTCCTGTATTCTGGGGCAGAGTTAAAAGATAATGGAGTTACAAATCACTAACAGAACAATTATGTGTACTTGGAAAGCTATATGGAAAAAAAGAAAACAATCAAAAATGTTTTACAAATTTCCCACAAATTGAGGGATGAGGGCAGACATGGGGTATGGAAAACCCTTCACAAAGCTGGCCAGGGGAACTTCTGGTACAGACTGTGGGGCCGATTTCACGCTCTGATGTACCCTCTGCTCCAAACATAAAGTAACGGTCAATTAAATTTAGAGAAAAACCACAAAGGCACAGCGAGGCCCCAAAACAGAATAAGAATGAGAACGAAAGAAAATGAAACAAAAGGCTTCCTGCTCAAAATGACCTGCAAGCAAGGTACCAAAAACACAGAGGATAACTACTTCTAAAAACGATCGCCAACCAATCGACTAGAACATAGATCCAATCCATGTGCAATTTACTGTATATCCTGTTAGGGACTTAAAGATCAATATACTAAAGATCAGGAATAAATCATGCATAAAAATGTTGCAAACAAAAACAGGAAGAAATAAAACCAGAATAAGGAGACAGGAAATAATAAAAGAAAAATCTTGGAAATGAAATTAATAATCACTAAAAAAAAAATCTTAAGACCTCACCAGATAGGTTAAAGGTTGGATTGAATTCAAAGAAAGAAAAAACTGAAAGCTACTACAGAGGACTGTACCCAGGACGTAATGTGAAGCCATCAAACACGAGAGCACAGCCAGGGACACGGGGCAGGGAGACTCCAGCCCACACCTCAGAATAAGTCAGTACCCAGACACACAAGGGGAGAGTCAGGCTGCAGGACACTGAGAATGAAGAATCCTCCAAGTTAACCGCAATGCTGTTTGGAGACGTACTAGAGCTTTAACAGGATCACTTACCTAATTCTAAAACTCTACGGTTATGAAGCCATTAAAAATAAGAAACTCTTAAAGATATAAAAAAGGGACCACTGTCATTGATGGTGATGCTAAATCATTTCAAAGAACAAAGCCACTTTATATATTTGTGGTCAATAGCTATTTTTGATTCCCTGAGGTCTGATGCAGTTTGAGAACTGAAATTTACTTTCCAGCTGCAATAATGGGGGGATTCATCTGGAAATGGAGCATCTGAATTTTAAGAAAACATTTGGGAAAAGAAAACATTGTTATCAGTGAAAGCATATTGACATGGCTGTCTACTATTGAAAAATTTTAATGCAAGTAAAATGACTGGGGGCCTTCAACCAGAATTCAGAAACAGCATTTTGAGTGGATTACAGTAAGTTATTGGAACCTTTATTTACAGTATTTATACAGAGAATTAGAATAGTATCATTATCAAAGGTATAAAAATTGCTTTTTCAAGTGTTCCTAACTTTAAACATTATTTTTGCAGTCCTTAATAGTCTCTGATTTTTAAAAATCACTGTTTTCTGTTAAATGTCATGAATTTCACCTTGGGTAGAAATCAATAGGCAGAAAATGAATCAGACTTTACAGTAATTGATGTCAATAATACATATTGGAACCTGTATTTTTTCAAATGCTGAGAACCACAAAACCATTCCTGTAATAGATCAGCCTAAAAAATTAAATCTACTTTCACTTCTGCTTTGTTTACCTTCTGCTTTCGATAATGACAGCTTAAGAATTTCAGGCCCTGGGGTTCTGGCTGTTTGCCAGAGGACAATGGTACAGTTGACTAAGGACACAAGTAGCTGGCAGCCATCTGAGAGTGGAAGGCTCACAGCTCTCCTTACAGGGAACCAGACTGCCAGCCAACAGCTTCCTCCCTCCACAGTCCCCAGGAGCCAGGCACTATAAGAATCCATATGACATTACTACTCTGAAATAACTGGAAACCATCCTTATAAAAAAAAAAAAAAAAACTGGTATGATACTTTGGTGCACAATTTAGGAGTGTGAACAGAAGAAAAATAGAATGTCAAAAGGAAGCCAGTTTCGGTTAAGAATTTCTTTTAATATTCCAGTGACAATTTGGGGAAGAGAAGCAGGCAACTAAGCTCTTCCATATGGCTTTCCAAAGAATTCTGAGTACGTGCATTAACGAAGCAAGGCTTTAGAGCCAATGTATGAATCCCTTTGATTCATCCAAATATTGGCTGAGTACCAGTTATGTGGCAGGAACTAAGGCTATCAAGATGAACAAGAGACACAAAAGTACTGTCATCACAGAGCTTGTGCTCCGGTAGAGAAGACAGCCAGACAAACCAATGCTAGGCTTTGAGCTAACACATCTATGACTATTCATCAAAGTACAGAAGATTAACCGTAAAACAAAACAGATTAAAGACCCTAAGCAAGTAACATGTCCTAGTCCCCAGCACTCCCGAAATCTCCCAAACACCAGGGATCTCACAACTCTCATAAAGGCAGAATGAATGGCTCTAAGGACACAACCTCTACCTGCACCTACATCTTTCTGGGGATTAAATGAAGAGTTCTACGACTGAAATGGTACCAGGCTGTACACATAAAACCACATGCACGTCTTATAAGTAGTTCATGGATAACTTGGCTTCATCTTTTTGAAACCCTAGTCCATGAGTAAGATGCAGCTCCACTAACAAAACAGCTAATTTAGGATATTGTTGAATAAATAGCAAAGATGTTAACAACTTTAGGGCTTCAGGAAAAAAAGTCTCTTTTGGTCAATTTGGTAAGAGAGGGCTTACAGGAAAAAAACCTAAAACCAACAGTTTAGTAATAAGTGTTTACTCTAACCAGGATAAGATGTGCTGGGTCTTATCATGACATTACAAGAGACAAAAGTCACTTTACATTTTAGCCCACAGTCTGTGGTTTTCTGTTTTCCCCACTAGTATTCAGGGTGACTTGAAAGTCCTGATCAGAAACGCACATTGAATGCAATCAAGTGAAAGTAACATTATGGGAATGACTTTATAGCCACTCTCATTAAAGTAATTTATTCATAAACAATGGCATTTAAAAATCATTAACAAATGACTGGTGGCATATGTCACACCTGCTTACCAGACACTTGGACATGATATCACCTCAACGGGCAACAGGAGCCCTTGAGGTGTTTTGGAGGGGGCACACTGTGTTGTACTTACTTTTTTTTTTTTTGAGACAGAGTCTCACTTTGTCACCCTTGATAGAGAGCTGTGGCTTCTCAGCTCACAGCAACCTCAAACTCTTGGGCTTAAGCGATTCTCTTGCCTCAGCCTCCCAAGTAGCTGGGATTACAGGCGCCTGCCACAACGCCCGGCTATTTTTAGAGATGGGGTCCCCCTCTGCCTCAGGCTGGTCTCCAACTCGTGAGCTCAGGCAATTCACCTGCCTTAGCCTCCCAGAGTGCTAGGATTACAGGCTTGAGCCACCATGAGTTTTGACAAATGTCTAATGGCATGTACCCACCATAATAGTTTTCACAGAATATTTTCACTGCCCCAAGGATCCCCCCCATGTTCCATCTACTCATCTCTCCCACCTTCCCCCCAAACCCCTGGCAAACACTAATCTTTTTTATTGACTCCAGAGTTTTGCCTTTTTCAGAGTTTTGCCTTTTTCAGCATGTCATACAGCTGGAATGGTACAGCTCATACCTGTGCCCACTTGTTCCACTAGGTTGCTACCTTTATCTTGATGTAGTACTTCTGATATACTTTGCGCACAAGTCCTCTAATGGTCATGTCTATTGCAAATATCTTTCTCCGCATCAGTTTTTGCTGTGTATCAAACTACCCCCAAATATAGTGGCTTATAGCAACTATTTATTTACATATGATTCTACAGGTTGGCCCATTTGGGCTGGCTTTAGCTGGGATGGCTTATCCATTTCATGTAATGCTGACTAAATTCACATATGCATTTGTGGTCCGCTGATGGCCCAATGGCCTCACTCATATATCAGGTGCTTGGCTGGCTGTCGACAAGGGCCACATGTTGCTCATCATCCAACAGGTTAGCCTGAACTTGTTCGCATGTGATTAGTGTGCAATTCTCAAAAGCAGCCAAGAAAGTAAAGCCCCAATAGGCAAATACTCCAATATACAAGTACACCAATATTCTATTGATCAAAGCCAATCATGTGGCCAAGTGCAAATCAAAATGTGAAGAAAGGGACTCTTGATGGGAGTCATACTCAAAGAGGCATGCACACAGGGGTAGAGGAAATTCATGGCTACTTCTGCAAAGAACCTAATGTCAGTGGTGTTTGTGATAAATAGAAGTTCTTTTTTTGTTTGTTTTTAACTAGTACACACCAGGATGAACGGAAGTCCTTAATTTACAGGTAGTTCATACATTCACAATGTCAGGTTAAAAGAAATGTAGTTCAATCTTTTCCTTTACAGTTAGTTTTTGGGGGATGTCTTGTTTAAGGACCATCACCTTCTCTTACTTTGAAACTTAACCTAAAGAAGAAAAATCTTTTCTACACATTTTATTTCTTTATTATGCCTCAAAATGTGTAATAAGATACACAGACAATAAAGACATGCCTGTCCCTTCTAAAAGTTGTCTATATGCACAGTAAACACAACCTCAATAAAAAGCATAACTTGGCTAAGGAAGCACTTGATGCCTGTAGGATGATACACACATTGGAAATTTGTCTCTGTTTTTTGCCTTCTAATCTTTTGACATGTTAGTGATTTTCTTACTACATAAGCCCTTACGTAAAGCCATCGAATCTTTGTCTTTGCTGGAAGTCACTGTCAACTTACCTGCACATTAAAAAATTTCACGTATGGAAAATTAAAGTTAAGTGTGGGAGGACAGTCACGTAACAGAAACAAGAGAAATGCTACTGCTACACGTGGCAGAATTACGAATGATCCTTACTCTTTGTTTTCCAATTTTTTTCTACAGCAAATACGCATTATCTGTGTAATGAAGTTTAAAGGTAGCTTTAAATTTCTATGTATTCCAATCTGTTGACCCTTCCTCTGCAATTTCCTTTTCTGCTTCTAAAGGCAGAAAGTCTTCTTCGTCAGTATGAGAAT
This sequence comes from Nycticebus coucang, assembly GCF_027406575.1. Taxonomy (NCBI): domain Eukaryota; kingdom Metazoa; phylum Chordata; class Mammalia; order Primates; family Lorisidae; genus Nycticebus; species Nycticebus coucang. Next base: position 56,374,213 of record NC_069800.1, on the reverse strand, counting down.
ATTACTTTTTAAAAAAACATTTAATGTCAATCCACCTGGAACTTATTTTCCTTCTACAATGTTCCATTATGCACATGTTATCAGCCTTTTTAAGTGTCACAGTAGGATAAGAATAGGTGTTTTTTCTGGTTAGGTCATCTTAACAGTTCCACCCTGCTGGATGTCATTTTTGTGTTTGTGTATTAACAGGAGCTCAAAAGGCTGCATCTCTCTCCCTCTCCTAAATTCAATAGCAGCAAAATGCAGCTGCCTCTGGCAGTTCTGATTTCAGAATGAACAAATCACTATTTTCCAGAGTTAGACAAAGCATTAGTTGGTTTTTAAGAGGATGATGCAAGCTGCGTTCTTTCTTGGTAACTATTTAGCAAATATAAAGATCAAGTGGAACACAAGAGATTAAAACATAGGGAATTTTAAAAACCAACAATAGTATTTCTGTAGTTAAAATGAATACTGTTAACTTTGTGTTTCTTCTGTAAGGAAAGAATAAGCAAAATGGCCCTGGAATAAATATTAGCTACCTCCCATATTTATCTGGTATGTATTACTCTGTACATAACCTTGCAGTAAAATACAAAAAAATAATAAAAACATCAAATTGTTCACAATGTTCATAAGCAGATCTTTAAAAAAAAGCATAGGTCTCTCCCTATAACTTTAGGTGCAACATATTTATTTTATTAAGTATATTTAATTAAAAAGCAATGTTCTGAGTAACTGCTTCAAATAATATTCAACAATAAAATAGCAAAATCTCAGCAATTTAGTATATCTTACCACCTCATCAACATATTTAGTAAAATGGTTTTTTTTTTCTTTTTAAATGGGATTTCTTTCCTCTCTCTTTTTTTCTTTTTTGTAGAGACAGAGTTTCACTTTATTGCCCTCAGTAGAGTGCCGTGGCGTCACACAGCTCACAGCAACCTCTAACTCCTGGGCTTAGGCGATTCTCCTGCCTCAGCCTCCCGAGTAGCTGGGACTACAGGCGCCCGCCACAACGCCCGGCTATTTTTTTGTTGCAATTTGGCGGGGGCCGGGTTTGAACCCGCCACCCTCGGTATATGGGGCCGACGACCTGCTCACTGAGCCACGGGCACCGCCTCCTCTCTCTCTTGATAAACCTTGGGCAACAATTGTGTGATTTTTTTGGTCACGGGCCTCCTTATAGCCGAATACATAAAAAATAAATTTCTATAGAAGTAGGCAGTAAACCTTCGCTAATAACACATGATCAATTTTTAGAAGCTTTTGAAAGCTGATGGATGCCAAATCCTTCCTTAAGAGGGTTTGCTCAATATCTCAATGCCACAACTAAAACTATACAGGAACCGAAATCCATATACATATTGCTAGATACAGACCCGGGGGCACTATAATTACATAAATAACTTAGGCTTTACAAACAGCTATTTCAGAGGTAATACCCTTTATAGATACTATACAATTAACTATACAGTCTTCCTGCAAAGCTCACAAAATGACATCTAAGTCAGGCCAAAAGGAAAATAAATTCTTAGGACCTGCAAAAATCAGGATAAACAACTCAATTTTTAAGGACAAAGTCTAATCTCATTTTCACACAAGAGTAATCCGTAAACTTAGAAGAAAAAAATCACTATTAATTTATGTGCTTTTTCCTGGGCTAAGAAAAAAGAATCTTTACAAGATTACTCAGGGCAGACAGTATAACATTTATCTAAAGTATGTTCATT